>NW_004524580.1:24144353-24157642 GCF_000260255.1 Octodon degus | reverse complement strand
AAAAAAAAAAAAAAAAGAATTTCGATGTGAAGAGAAGCATCTGAATGAATTAATTCAAAGAAGAAAAAAAAAAGACCTATGGAAGAAAAGGTGCCCTAGCAGCTGGCTTCTTGTACCACAATCAGGGGCTCATTTATCTTAAACAAGTCAACTTTTGTAACGCCCTCTGCACTGTATAGAATCCTGAGTGACAGTCAAACAGAGTTGTCAAGAAAGAAGGCAAACAGTGGGAAATGTGAGTGAGAATGAATTAAGAAGAAACCTTCTAAGAGAATGCAAAGTAGTCTGTGACAAGGCATTTTCCTTTAAAACAAGCAACAGCTATGTGAACACGCTGAACAAATGAATGTCAATGAGGTGAAAAGTACTTAATAATCCCCACAGCATTTCTAATAGAATTTACCTGGCCCCCAACTAATTATAAAAACTCATCTAAATCCTAAAAGACATCGAACAAGCCCCTACAGAAACCCTCCTTCTTTCTCATGTCAAACCCTGCTTAATAGATAAGTTGCTTACAAAATGGGTTCTATTCATTTCACTTCCACCCAGTTTCCCAGATTCTTGGTTCATATTGCACTAAGGCCTTTAATGACACATTAGAAATTACACATTGTTAATCCTGCATTTGCGATTTCTAAGTTACTAAAATAAGTATGAAGACATTAAAATTAGGATTATAAGAAGCTCTTTTAGGGGTTTGTGGGAAGGGAAAATGAGCTGGTGGTTCTGAGATGCAGTTTCTAATATTTTAGGAGTCCTTCGAGAGCTTGGTCCCCTGTTCTACCCTTGATTTGTTGCATGGCTTTGGAAAAGCTGAAGTATGAAAACTGAAGTGCGAAGTAAATTTTTGAAGGTCAGACTTAGAGCAAGTGAAGAACAGAGGTAAAACACACTGAAAGGTCCCGTAGCAGCAATCCCAGGAACGAAACTTGGTGACCGGGCAGCAATTTGGCTCAAAAGAAACTTCACATTAGTTAGCTGTTGACTAAGATAGTTTCCTACACACTATTAGAGGAAGCTCAAAATTTGCCCATGGATAAGAATGTCAGTAAAAATCTAATGACCTGTGTCTGTCTTCTTTAGCTCTGTACGTGCAACTGAGAAGACTGTAACCACTGCAGACAGAAAAAAGAGCCCATTGATATTCTAAAGCAATAAAGTCTTATGCACAGTGAAGTGTCTTAAAAATCACAACACTTTACTTCACTGATGTTGTAGGGCTGCAAATCTGAAACCAGGGTATTCATGCACACTAGCTCAATTCGCTCAGAGGACCTCGTCAGATAAATTTTCTGTTGGACATAAATCATTTTTTAAAGCACAGAAGTCAAAAATAACTTTTAAAAGTCATTAGAAACAAAGAAAAAATAAAAGACAGTCTTAAGCAATTCAGTAATGATAGCCAAAAACTCCTAAATTGGTAATAACATGATCTTATCTCAATGTCATCCTCATAAGCCTCCTGAGTATCGCGAATTTAGTTCATTGGTAATTGAATCTTTTTTCATTTTAGGAAATAATGTCTCTGGGTAAGAAAAGCTTCTACTTAAACATCACTAAAGAATGCAATTAAACTTCACTCTTTAAAAAAAAAAAAAAAAGCTACTGGAACAAGAGTCCATTGTAAAACAATACTTTAAAACCTTCTTTAATTTAAAAAAAAAAAATTATGGGGTCCAGGGAGATAGCTCAGAAGAATAAGCACCTGCCTGACAAGCGCAGGGTCCTGAGTTCAATCCCTGGTACCACTAAATAAATAAATATAATATAATTTTAGTTGATTTTGGAAGTGAACTTATGTTAGTAACAGTATCTTGAGGGCGGGGGGGGTATAGTTTGGTGATAGACTACTTGCGTGGTAAGCACAAAGCCCTGTGTTTGATGCTCAAATGTACACGTTGGCAAGGTCCACTCATGCTTATTTCCCCTGTAGAGCAGTTTTGCTTTCCTTTCTGAAGAAGGCCAGGTTGGGTTCACAGAGCTATTTTTGTTTTTTTCCTTTGTTTTGTTTCGTTTTGTTTTAGCTGATCATCCAACTTTTACCAAAGTGGCCATGTTGTGCTGAAAGACAAACCATAAAACTTGATTTCATCAAGCTCTTGGTTCTAGCTGTTGTCCTACAAAACAAAGCTGGGCTGAATCACAACTCTGAGCAATCTTGGAACCACAGCCCATGTTTTGAAACACACAGATGTGGTAGCATTGGGAAAGTGTGTGAGTGTGTGTGTGTGTGTGTGTACTTCTAAATACCCCTTCAACTCTTGATTTCTTATAGTAGAAAACATGCACAAAGGCGCCAATAAACTTTCACTTAAATAAATACATGAAAGCTCTGGGTTTTCAAGATTTTCTACATTAAAAAGAAAAAAAATGAAAATAAGCCAGCCATTTTTAATCTACATTTTAAAATGTACCAGAATCATCACACTTGCACAGCAGTGACATCCTTGGCTAGGATGGTCACTTGTTTTAGTAGAAATGGAAATTAAAACTAAAGCACAAATTTACAGAAAAAGCTGCAATGGGTGCGGGGGGGAGACAGGAAAAGACTCCACCTTGTGGGCCAGCCAAATAGCTCGCAGATTAAAGTGCCTGCAAGCAGGCACAGGGGCCAGGCACGCTGAGAGAGCAATTGAGACTGGGTATGGTGACACATGCCTGTAATCCCATTTCTTGGGAGGCTGTAAACAGGCTGATCACTATGAGTCTGATCTGGTAGTGAGACCCTGAACACCCTGTAGACCCTTGCCTAAAATACAAAAAAAAAAAAAGGACTCCAGTTTGTGTATGGGCAGGGAGCATACTCTGATAAAGGGGTCAGCCTGGCCTAGCCACAAAAACTGGCATTCCAGGGTCAGCTCAGGTGGGCCAGTGTCCCCCTGATCACTATCTCCGTCCTGGTTTTGTGGTTCCTATGGAGTGCTGATGACTTGAGGCGCAGTTCAGTTCCCATGAGAAGAGGTCTTATGGGCATAGCGGACTCAGTTACATAAGGCTCGGCTGGAATCTAAGGTGACCATAGATTTAGGGCATGGCGGCGCTGAGCTTGGATGTTCTCTGTCTTAAAAAACAGTGAGAGAGGCAGGGCAGATTCAGAGAAAAGAGAAAGACTTTCCCCAAATGAATGACATGCCTGTATGCAAAGTTGAGAAGGATTTGACCCAGCCTTTTGCAAAATGAAGGTCAACTTTTGTCCTACATTTACTCACCGAAGGGGCATTTATAGGCCCAAGCAAAAAGTCATGGCTCTTAAAATAAACAATTTTTAAGTTCCTGCCTGCCTTAAGAGAAAACACAAATTGTGCTTTTGATGAGTAACAGATTAGGGGCCCAGTCTGTCCTTTGTTTCTAAGGAGGCCTCCCAGCTATGTCCTGATTAGGATTTTCCACAGCCAAGAGCAAAACTGGCTGAAACTCATTATCTACATGGTATTACAATCCCTCCCAAATCCTATCCGATAAGGAGAGTAAGTAACATACAGAGGTTCTATCCACAGAGAAGAAATCTTCAGCTAAACCCCATTTACCTTCTTATTGTCATCTCTATTTGTAAATGTATTCAATGCCACTTCGCACAAGGAACATGTTTTTGTGACCCTTGGCCTAGAAGGTCCCTAGGAGGCATTAGAATTTTCAGTGCACAGCTTGAAATGTTTAGCGTCAATCCAATGATTATCGAAAAGCATTCTGTACCCTTATGTGAGCTGAACATACTCATGCCAGCTGTGGGAAATTTGGGGTCATCCTCCTGTACTTATCTTCAAAATTGAAAACCCGGCTCTGTACCAAAGAGTCCTGAAAGGACAAATCGATTTGGGGTGCACCAATCACTTAAGTGTTTCCCTAAAGAGACTTGGTCAAAGGGGGGGCCTCAAAATCTACTCTCCAGGGGCTTATAAAAAGCGTAGTAACTTAGCAGTTAACCCAAGAACCCTAGAATGAGACTGCTAGAGTTCAAGCTGCTCCGCTCCTTACTTTGGGGAAGTTACTTACGTGTTTTGGGACCTGGTTTACTCATTTGTGAAAATGAGCAATAATAACCTTCATGCATTTTTGTGCAAGTCCAATGGACTAATGCTTATATCATGCCCAGCACTGTGCCGGGTGCACCACAAACGCGGTGCCAGCCAAGCTACTGCTACTATGGCTACCACTTATCATATCTTCTGGACAAACCCATGATGTGGGGCCTGTGGGGACGCACGGGGGTCATACACAGGAAGCACCTGGATAAAGCTGAAAGTGACCAAGCTCAATGAGACCCTGAAGTAGTGAGTAAATGTAAATGTAGGACATTTACTCAACTTCGGGGAGTAAATGTAGGACAAAAGAGACCAAGCTCAATGACTTAAATTCTCAAGGCCCCATTAAATATATATCAGCTGAAGGAAACACACACACACACACACACACACACACATTTATTGAAAACCTATCATAAGCCAGTTTGGGGAGAATGAAAGAAATTAAATCCAACTTGTTTCCTGCAAGGGCTTACAGTCTAGGAAAGATAGGCAGATACACATTTGATCCTCGTATGGAGCATCAATGCTGAACACTTATGAAATTTGCATTGGCTCCATTTGTGTTTTCCAGATTTGTCCATCAAAGCAGGGGCTTGGCAAATTAGTTAAGTAGGTGTGATTTATCTCTGGATCTTCTCTCTCGCCTTAAAATACTGCCTTCCCCTCCACCAATAAATCCCTTTCTCTGAAAACAACCTGAGTCCGGGTGTAGGACTGGGAACAGATGGTTATCATACCTGCTGACCTGGAATTTTGCTAGTGATGTAGGGATTTGCTCCCTCAGGAGGGTGCAGAGCATTTTTGTAGGCAGCTCCTGAACCTGCGACACCCTAAGAACTAAAGGAATGAATCTCTGCAGGAAGAGCCTCTGCATCCCAGCTAGCTGGGTGGAGCAGTTGCACAATGGCCAGTTTTCCTTCTGTAATCATATTTGCCCTGGCCCTATTCTTATCTTTATTTTGTTGCCCATCCTTTCTGATAAGAGCAGTTTTCTCCAGCATTCAAACAGAGACTAAAGAATGAACCACCGAGCTCTTCAGCTGTGCCTGCGTTCTTGCTATCTACATTATTGGGCAAGGCTGTGGAACGCTCAACCTTCACCCCTTCTGCCCCATTCTGATCGTGTGCTGTGAGCCCCCTTTTGCATCAGACTCAATTGTTGTGCTTCGTCTTCAGTGCAGAACTCCTGTTTCTTCTGTTAAATTAAAACATGCAACCTTGAATGGGGAAGAGGCATGTTTTCCTCCTTAATGAAAAGGCGTGTTTCCTCACAATGCTTTCTATTCAAAGGTCGTGCTGGAGAACTGTTGTGCGTGGTTTTGTCCTGCATAAGAAGAGCAGGTTCTAACAGGCTAGGCTGTTATTAGAATTTATCTCATTTCATGCATAAAAAGTTCATTCTTTCAAAAGTTAATCCTTTTCTCTAAAAGGGACATACTATCTCTTTAGAAATTAGTCAGTTTTTGCCTTGACATTTGGTCTTAAATTGCAGCGTGCCATTGTGCCACTTTCTAAATCATTTGCTGTAGCTAAACGAAGGGCTATGAATCGCTGCAGCTGCTGGTAAGTGGGCATTTTCCTCCGGCTCATAGATGCAGCACTGTTCGTACCTTCTTTTCACATTTTTCAAGTTTTGGTGACAGTATGAGAAAACATTCATTTTCCAGTAGAATTCATGTGTGCAGGGTAATGAAAATCAAATCACATCTGTATATATATATATATACACAACAGTGGCACCACAGCACAAGGAAATTACTAATTTATGAAATTCAAGGATTTCTGAATACTAAGCTGTAAAACAAATCAATTCTTTCACAAACTTTTGTTATCGCTTTCAATAGGACCTGAACAACAAGAGAGTCAAAGAGTTGTTCCCTTCATTCTCAGAAAGCAACTGTGAAGCACATTTTATCAGACATTCCTCAAAGAATTGAGTTAACACGACTCCTCCAAAACATTAACCCTCTTGATGTCTTGCTTTGGAATCCCATTATCGTGAACACCGGTGGGGAACGTCGCTGCTAGAGCACAAAGTACGTCTTTGTTTGGAGGAGGAACCAGAATAATATTTAGCCTAAGATTGTGCTAGCCACAAGCGATGGGAAACACGCAGAGAAGGAACAAAGCAGAAAGCAAAATAAGGAGTAGAATTCATTTCAGTTTAATTATAGCCAATACCTGGATAGACAAAAGTCCACCTACAGAGACTGTTAATGTTTATTTACCTCTTGATTTGTGCCTCATTGGGTAAGAAAAAATAAATAGTCCTGAGGGGGCTTTTTGGGTCTTACTATGTAGTTCAGTTTGGATTTAAGCTCACTATGGAGCCCAGGCTGGTCTCAAACTCCTAATGATCCTCCTGCCTCAGCCTCCCGAGTGCTGGGATTACAGGTGTGTGCCAGCACTCATGGCAAAAAAAATACATATATATATATTCTTGAGGCTTTCTCTTGTGTGCTTTCCCATGATTCTGGAAATGTTCTGCATTGACAAGGTGGAAAGACAACCCGGCTGTCTGCTTCTTAAGTCTGCTCTGGTAACTCAGAAAGGGTTACCAGTATCTATCAGACAGAGAAGTAGGCCTTTAAATCATAGAACCAGAAGACTAAAGGACCCTAAAGGGTTATCTAATGCCACCTTCCATCTCATACTTAAATATCCTAAAACATTTTGATAAATGCTTCTTATCCCATATGCCTGACACAGTCAGTGACTGTATTCTACCACCTCCTACTAGGGCCTATATCAACTGAGCAATATAACAATTAAAAAAAAAACCTCTAGGCATGAGCTTTTTTTGTTTGTTTTTGTTTTTTTGTTTGGTTTTTTTTTTTTTTGTGGAACCAGGGATTGAACTCAGGCCCTTGCACTTGCCAGGGAAGCGCTTATTCCACTGAGCCAGCTCTCCAGCCCCTGTAGGCAAGAGCTTTATGCCTTGCAGCAATGAATCTGAAAGATAGCAATTTCTTAGTTTTGTCCCCCACTTAAATTCTTATATCTATAGCTTCAAATATGAAGAAATTATATTCTCTTTCATATCTGCTTGGCTTTAATGTATAATATTTGTAACAAAAGTGAGCACAATCACCTTTTCCTGCAGTTTACCTAGCTCCTATCTATGTGCCAAATAAGAGCTATGTTTAACTTGTTACTAAAGTTTCCTTTTTTTTTTTGTTCAATGAAGACCTAGTTTTCTTGCACATTTTTCACGAGCATCAAATAGTGGGTGATCTTTCAAGCTTGAACAGCAACAGTTGTAGTGCTGAGGAAGGATTTCTTATTTCAAACTGCCTAGGTAATGATTCATAGCTATTTTAGGTAATTCTCAAAATCACAACTTCCTGAGTTTCTGTGCACAGAAAAATTTGCTGGCCAGCATCTTCCAGACCCTGGGGGTTCATCGCAGTCCTTGGCATGTGGGATCCAGGGAAGGCTCTGAGGTCCTTATTCCAGAAGGACTGACCTGTCCACCATTATCTTGTGGTACATGTGAATATTTGAAGAGGTTGACCCACATGTCTATGACCTCCCAAGACCCGGGATTAGCAAGGCAGAATAGATCTATGGCTTGGGTAAGTTATAGGTCAGCCTTGGAACAAACCTGGTCAACTGAACCTATAATGATGGTTCAGTTCCTCTAAATAAAACTAGTCCCACTTCCAAACATTGATAAATGCTTGCTAAAAAGAAGAAAGGATACAAAAGAGCAGTAAATAGTCATTCACAACCTTCTGAAATTCTGAATGTTATCAGAAAATACATGTGGGTGTGTTGGCTCTTGAAAGGCATAAGCTGAGGGAGTGAGTGGATGTGGAAGAGAAAGAAATGGGAAGAAAAAAGCTATAGCAGGCAAAGAAAGAAGGGAAGCAGAGAGGATTTTTCTTTAAGAAAGAAGGGAAGCAGAAAGGATTTTTCTTTAAGAAAGAAGGGAAGCAGAAAGGATTTTTCTTTAAGAAAGAAGGGAAGCAGAAAGGATTTTTCTTTAAAGTGAAGAATAGAAAATGAATTCCATATACCTTTCAACCACTTCCACACTCAAAAATCTCAGTGGATCTGCATTATTTACAGGGTCAGTTTCTGCCACCTTAATGTTTAGCGTGTTCATGACCTGGAGTGACCTTCCTCGCCCATGTTCCTTGAACATTCCTTTGGGGTTCTTATCTCTTTGTCTTTACTCCATGAAGAAAATCTTGTATTCACTTCAGGACTCCGGGCTACACCTAGTTTCAGGTTAGCACTTAATGACCTGTTCTCTGTCACATTTGCTTTTACTCCTTACCATTCTCCCTGATGCGTTCTTGGCCAGTCCACCACAGAATCCCTTAAACAAAAGTGGTGGAGGAAGCTTGGCATTCTACAAACTCTGACCCTCATTCTATCGAAGTACTTGTACATACTTTGTATATACCTTTTGCTTGTGTTTTTGTTTTTGACATGTGGGATTGAGACAATTAAAAAAATGCTATTCCTTCTATTCTCCATTCTGCCACTTCTATCAGCTAAGTGCGCCTTTATTTTACTAGACTCTTCAGCCTTGGGACATTTTTCCTGCAATCATTTTTTTCCAAAGCCTCCATTGTATTTGAAATCAGCCTCTAGTACCACAAGGAAAGTGATAAATCATCTGTTTTTAATGAGAGTTTTAAAGAAGTTTCCCATGTAGGAGTTATTTGGTATGGATTTCTATTTCTGTGAGACAAAATACTGAATAGAAAAATTTAATCAAAGCAGTAGGACTGAAGTGTTTCTACTTGATAGAGTTTATTTACAAAGAAACTTTGGGAAAATCAAATATCTAGGACTAGAACAAAAACATCTCACTCTTGTAGAGCAGATGAACATGAACTTCTATACCTCTCCGATCCATCTTTAGAGCCAACCTAGATGTATGAGTGGAGGTGTGTAATGCACTTCCTAATTCCACAGAATTCCTAGAGATGAACAGTTTATATCAGAGATAGTCTAAAAGAAGAACTCAAGAAGATAATTATAACTCAACACATACTTGGGCACTCCATGAAACTAATACATTAAAACTATACTATTAGTCAGCAAAGAAGTTTAACAAAGATTTTTGCAACACTAACCCACTCCAATGATCCAATCCCACCTCCTCTTTAAAATAAATCCATATCCTCTCTGATTCCTGAAAAATTAAAAAAGATTGCTCTTATTTTCATGAAGCATGAGACTATTCTATTACAATACACTGAAATGAAAGTCAGCAAGACGGCAGCCAAAACGTTACTGATAACATTTTCCAGTTTTATCATTCTTAGGCATCAGGTGGTCCACTCACAAACAGCCTCTAAACCCTGTGTATAATTTCTTCATTTGAACTTTATGTGAACATACACCCACAGCAGTCATAAACTTCACTTGAACAATGCATGTGCCATTCCCAGACTGCCCCTTCCCATGGAATGAGAGATGCACATACTTGGGAAGTATTCAAAGAAGTGGGATCTTGGCTGCCATGACAACTCCCTCAAGTGTTGTCCTGAGGCAAGCAGTAATTTATCAAGGTATTTCTGTAGAACTTTACTCTAAGGACTCGTTTTGATTTGGCCACTCTAAGTCCATGACATCTTTAGTAGCTCCTTTTTTTTGGCAAAATATTTTAGATGCATTGAAATAAACTTGGCTCACAGGCTCCCCCCACCTTGGTTCACTTGGTTTCCTCTCTCTGGGAAGCTTCTGCCTTTCTGCAAAGGCTGCTCACCGGTCAAAGGCCAGCTTGCATCCCTGGCCACCACCCACCAGCTACAGTGATCTCCACCTCTTGAGAATGCCAGCATCATCTTGTTTCTTAGGCATTTATTTATCTGGTCTCTTATTTTTCTTCCCCACATAAATCCGTTTTATCTAACTACACTATGTCCTTCTTAAACCCAGGTAATGCTCTGGATACCACTTATGGTCTACACAGACCAGCCCTCACAGACGCTCATTAAGTGTCTGTGGACTGGTTGTTATACCTTGTTACCTTTATGCTCATTTATGCTAATTGATTTATGCTAAATTGAGCCCCTGATTTCATTTATGCTAACGGATTTATGCTAATTTGGGCCCCTGATTTCCTTTATCAGAGCCCCAAAAGAAAAGCCTGTTGGCTCCACAGAGAGGAATCCCACTCTGAGCTGCTTTGAAAAGCTTTCATTTTTATTGGCATGACAGTAATGTCAGTAAATACATCTCGGTACTGGAATCCATGGTAATTCGCACTGCTAGGAGAACACATGGTCCAAGCTATTAGCTTTTATAAATTATCAGTGAAACAATACAAAACATTTAATACTCAGATCCCTAATAATTCTACTAGTATATTCCTCTTTGTAAACTAAGCCCTCAGGTATTCAGTTGTAGAATCAAAAGAAAATGCCCAGTTATTATGACAAAGTACCTACAAAGCCTAAACAGTACATATATTTTGACCCTTCGATTTTATCTCTAGAGAACACATACAAAGAAAACAAAATACATGGTATAAGAATATTCAGCATCAGACTAAAGCTCCTGCTTAGGCAGGGAGAGGCGGGGATTGGGTTCTATCCCCAAATGGCATGCCAGCCCCCGTCCCAGGAGCTCCTGAGAAGGTGACTGAGACTGGGTGTGGTGGTATCTACCTTCTGCCTCCAAGGTAGATACTTGTTTCCATTCCATCCTAATGCTTGCTTTTCATTTATGATACTTCACGTAGAGCTACACGCACACTTGTAATCCCGGTGATTTGGAGGCTGAAAACTGGAGGATCACTACAAATCCAATCTGTGTGGTGAGACCCTGTAGACTCTACTAAATACATTAAAAAAAAATTCATTCAAAGAAAATAACATTGAATATAACATATAAAAATATTTGTATGTTATTTAATAAAACAAGTGATTGATGAAATGAATAGTAATCATAAAAGACAGCCTTAAAAAGTGTATTATACAAGAATATTTAATGAGATGGAAAGAAAGTTTCAATACACTTTATGAGAAGTCTTAATTATAATTGTATTTTTAAAGTCCTAGAATTGTATACTCCAAATATAGAGACTAGATATTGCTCTTCAGTATTACAGCCTTCTAACTTCCCTATTGTGAAAGGTATTGTTTTTGTAAGAAGGATAAAAAATTTAAAAGCATTAAAATTTTACTTAAACGCTTAGCCTGTACCTAAGAAGCATCACGAGGGTCCTGCGTCCCATTGCCAAGAAAAATAGGACTTAGTCTCTTGAAGGCTTGGAAGGAGATCTCTAGTCTCGCGAAAAATAGGACTTAGTCTCTTGAAGGCTTGGAAGGAGATCTCTAGTCTCGCTAGCTAACATCTTCAGGAAAAGCAACGAAGGGCTGCAGCCAGGCCTGCGGACGCGGCCGCCGGCGGGGAGAAGGCGCCCGGCGGCGGGCGGCGCAGCGAGCGCTCACCGCTGCTCTCTGCGGCTTGCAGGTCCACGGGAAGTGCACGTGCCAGCACAACACCGCGGGCAGCCACTGCGAGCGCTGCGCACCGCTGTACAACGACCGGCCCTGGGAGGCGGCCGACGGCAGAACCGGGATGCCGAAGGAGTGCCGGAGTAAGTAACGAGCTCTCTGTGGGGTCCTTCCGTGTTGACTCCAGACACCCGAAAAAGTGGCAGGTGACAGACACGTAGAGCTACATGCACGCACGGCCCGAGGTACTTCAACCGTTGGATGGAAACAGCGCAGTGAGCAAGGCTGCCGATAGGAGCTGCCCAGACTGTGCTGCCTGTTTGCTTGGACGCTTTGCAGGCTCGAAGCACCCAACTTGGGCAGCTGACATAATGCGAGCATGAGCAGACCCGAGAGCAGTGGAGGATTACAGTGAACAGTTATGGAACTATATATAATCTTGAAAATAGCTATTTCGAGTTCAGTTCTCAAAGCAGCCCAATAAAGCAGGTGGTGTTAATCCCATTTTACAGATCAGGAAACTGAGGCCCAATGAGATTAAGTATCTTGCAAGAGTTAGTCAAGGAAAGAGTCAGGACTTGACACCAAGACTTCTGCCTCCAAGGTAGATACTTGTTTCCATTCCATCCTAATGCTTGCTTTTCACTTATGATACTTCAAATGCAGATCATATTTGAAATTAAAACAGGGCCGGCCAAATAGCTCAGCAGATTAAAGCGCCTGCAAGCAGGTGCAAGGGCCAGGAGTTCAATCCCTGGGCCTGCCATGTCAGCCCCACCCCCCAGGGTGTGCTGAGACAGCACTTGAGACTGGGTGTGGTGGCGCGCGCCTGTAATCCCAGATCTTGGGAGGCTGTAAACAGGCAAATCACTACGAGTCTGATCTAGTAGTGAGACTCTGAACACCCTGTAGACCCTTCCCTAAAATACAGAAAAAAAAGAAAAAAGAAAGAAAGAAAGAAAGAAAGAAAGAAAGAAAGAAATTAAAACAGTAAGTCAACAGTGAGATTGCTTTACCAGAACTAACTTTAGGTATGAGATGGAAGATTAGGTAGGAGAGGGAGACTATGGGAACATGAACAAATTTGATATTTGTAATTTTGTGTTCAGAGAATTGTCCCCGTCCATTAAAATGCTTAGACTCAAAAACCTCTGTTTTCCAAAGAGCTAAAGGCAAGTCTGGTGAGTAATGTTCTGAGAAGTCGCTTCCTGTGCCCAAGGAATCCTTATTGATTCCTTTTGTTTCTAGGAAATGTAAAAGATTTCCTCTAAGCATAAATCTTCACTATCTTATAATATGCTTCTTGGAGATAGGAATCAGATCAAAATATCACAGCACATCAAGGAAACAATGAAAAACAATAGCACAAACATTTTCAAACACAGTTGACTTTGACAAAAGAGTTGGGTTCTTATTTTAAACCACTCATCAAAAGACTTATAGAATTTCTCCTAAACTCCCTGAGTGCCACGCAGGTCCTTTCCACTGAAACCCACTGCATGTCTAAACACATAGAGACCCCAGAGATGCGTCCCTTGACGCCACGGGTTGAGGATCTCAGAAATGCCGTTGAGGCATTGGTACTGAAAACATGCAGAGGCCTCTTTCCGGAGCACTGAGGTGCGGAGAGCAGATTGCCTCATAGTCATGAGGAAGACAGCAGCTGAGCACAGTGTTTCAGAAGGACAAATCGAACTTCAGGCCCAGCCACTGTGCCCCGTCCACGGGGAGCCTCTTCCCGGCTCATGCATGAGCATGAATTCAGGCTTATATCCATAATATGAAATGTCATTTTCAGATGATGTCTGGCAGCTATGGCTTTTCTTACCAAAGGCAGGAG
>NW_004524580.1:24128796-24143823 GCF_000260255.1 Octodon degus | reverse complement strand
CAGCAGAAATGGGCATGGAAAAGCTAGAGTCCTCGGAGCATACCTTCTTATATTTTTATTTTTGAATCACACACTATTCCAAAAACTTTAAATAAAGTAATTGACAGTCAGGGTACCCTTTTTTAGCTACTAGAATGTTAGGGCTTGTTGCCATATATGTATGGTTTTGTTTTGTTGGTTTTTGTTTTGTTTTGTTTTGTTTTCTGGAACCGGGGATTGAACTCAGGCCCTTGCACTTGCCAGGCAAGCATTTATTCTACTGAGCTATCTCCCCGGCCCCTGTCTGTATTTCTTTAAAGCAGGGTCTCACTGTGTAGGTCAGGGTGATCTTTGAGCTCACTCTGTAGCCCAGGTTCACCTTGAACTTGCAGCGATTCTCCTGCCTCAGCCTCCCAAGGGCTGAGATTGCAGGTGCTTATTCTTAATCATGTGTGCTCCTCCTGTGCGTCTCTCTGCCAGCCTGCAAGTGCAATGGGCACGCGGACACCTGCCACTTCGACATTAACATGTGGATAGCATCAGGGAATCGCAGCGGCGGTGTCTGCAACAACTGTCAGCACAACACAGAGGGTCAGCACTGCCAGCGTTGCAAGCCAGGCTTCTACCGTGACCTCCGCAGACCCTTCTCTGCTCCAGACGCTTGCAAAGGTAAGTGAACGCACAGCACATGGGGGGGAAAAAAAGATTGATAGGAGCAAAAATTTTGAATTTGTTAGATGAAAGCAGTACACTATTCACAAGGATTGTCTTCTTTCTCACTCCCCGTGGAGTGAAGTCATTTCCTATAGTGACTCATAAAAGGAAAAGGCAAGCTGACTAATAAAAGGAAAAGGACTGGTGACTGGGAGCAATCTTGAAGATAATCTTGAGATTAAATATGTGAGTAAGATTTGGGGAGGCTGAGTCAGGAAGGTCACAAGTTCAAGCCCCGTCTGGGTGATTTAGCCACTTGGCAAGGCCCTGTCTCAGAACAACAAATAAAACACAGGCTAGGTCTATAGCTCGGTGTAAACGCCTTTTGTTCAATCCCAATATCAAGAAGGACAGAAGCTCACAGAGAGCACATTGGCCAAGCATTGGCTGTGACTCATCCACATGGCTGACACTGACAAAGGTTCTACAATCTGAGGTACAGGATCTCAGGATAATTCCTGAGGGCATTTCACTGACCTTCTCAGACCAAAAAACTACAACTCTTGTTGCACAGGTCCTGCTTTACCTTGGTCTTAACCATCCAGTAGAAAAGTATGAAGATGAAATATAGGAAGTAAAGCCATGTTGTTATGTTGAGCTGTGGGGAACTCAAGTCAATAATTTCTGACATTGCCAGTTAAACAGAAGACCCAATGCTATTATGGGCTACTGGACTCTTTTAGAATATTTTGCTGAGTTTACACACCTATAATATTCAACAACAGATCTTAAAAAAATTGGGGTATAACTATGAATGTCCATTTTGTATCTGTGTATTCAAAGTGGTTGGGATAGATATATAGTTGCATTCTCTTAATGAATAGAATGATTTTTTCTAATGGTGTTTGTAAGTAGGATCACAAGTCTGCATCTTGTACAGCAATTAACCACTAAGAAGAATTTATGCAGTGTATTATTTGTTGAAACTGTACTTTCGATTTGATTTGAAACTGTCTCATTGCTATATGTTTATCAATAAAACTTTGAAAAGAAAAAAAAGAAGGACAGAAGGAAAGGAAGAAAGAAAGGAAGGAAGGAAGAAAGAAAGAAAGAAAGAAAGATTGCTCCTTATTACATACATGTATTTTGGCATATTTTTTTTAAACTGGGGAAAAAAGTAAATATTAAGAATTATCCAGCTGGACTCAGTTTAGAGGATCCCAATTTTGCTGGCAGAATCCAATGCATCATACTCGGGAGCCAGCTGCACATACACCTTCTTCTCTCCATCAGGCCTGACTAAGTTATTGTCCTTGGCAACTCAATGTCATAGAGCTTCTTTACAGCTTGTTTGATTTGGTGCTTATTGGCTTTGACATGCACAATGAATACGAATGTGTGGTTGTCCTCCATCTTTTCTGTGGCTGACTGTGTTGATCAGAGGGAACTTGACGATGGCATAGTGGTCAAGCTTGTTTCTACTGGGAGCGCTCTTCAAGGGTGTTTGGGCTGCCTCCGGAGCCGCGGTGTCTTGGGACAGCAGAAGGTGGGTGATATTCGTATCTTCTTCTTTTTGTGGCTGTGGATGCCTTGCAGCACGAAGCTTTTGCTTTGGCTTCAGCTTTGGGAGGGGCAGGGGCTTCCTTCTTTCCCTTCTTGGTAAAAAGACTCTGGTGTAGTTTACTTGGGAAAAAAAAAAAAGATTAGAATTTTAAGAGATCTGCCTGATTTGTGTGACATTCCTTGCAACACGTGAGTAGGGAAGCACGTGCAAAGCCCAAGCACACGTGGTGGCCCGTGTGGCTCTCTACCTCAGCACTTCCGGCTGTCAGCCTGGAATTCGAGAGATGACAGGGCCGCTCAGCACTCACGCAGATTGATGACTGCGCCCTTCCTTTCCCTGCCAAGGACGCCTTGTTCCAGCTCAGAAAAAATGGTGACAGGAAGGGAGCGACACAATGGGAAGTGAGCACGGAAAACCTTGGGTTTTTTAGAAAGGAAAAAAAAATCATTCTTTAAAATACACATTTTTAGCTTCAGGGAGAAGATACAAAATCTCTGCACGGCCTTGGGATAGGCCCCTTGTTGCCAACTTGGCCTCTGACACAGCAGTGAGCAGATCAGGGCATAGCTCGCTTTCATACCAGGCTCCAGATCTGAGTTTGTATGGGAATATTTCTCCAAGAATTCTATCTTACTCCAATGCCCCAGACTTTCATTTAAACAGGTTTCGAGCCCGCCGTGCCTGTGGATCCCTGTGCCACTTCCTGGATCCCTCTCTTTGGACTCTGAATTCCCCGTATGTATAATTTCTCCCTGTGATGTTATGAGCACTAACATATATGTGCGTATGAGATCAACGTTTAACATAGTGCCTGACATGTAGTCAGCCCTCAAGAAATAAAAACTAGTATTGTAGTAAAGTTGTCCTATAAACTAAAAACTGGATATTATAGTGCTGCTAGCATTTATTGATTCAAAATGCCATATGTCAAAGATAATTACTTCTTTAAAAACCACAGTGCCTTATGGACTAAAATAAAGGAGCTTTATCTGCATAGGGTGACTACAGGGACCACTATAAAAATAGCTTGGAACGGGAAGAGATCCTATCCTAACACCATGCCATACCAGATATGTTCTAATACATAGGGATGTCTATCTGGGCATCCCATAGCCTCTGACCCCAAGCACAAATATCCAAAACTTAGAAGGCATGAATCACCACACTGAGAAAAGAGGAAAAGGGAAGAAGAATAGCTTAGATAAGTTAACAGCCTTGGACAACAGGTACAATTTCAAGAAGATTCTTTTTCATAGCATTTGCTTTAAACAGTATGCTGTACAGAAGAGCTAATATGTTCACTCCTTTATTCCTTCATTTATTCATTCATTCAGAACTTTATATTGAGTGCCTGTGATGTGCCCAGATTTGGAATGCACCAGAGAACAAAACAAAGATTCTTGCCTTTAAGGAGTATACATTCTAGCAGAGGAGACAGCCAATAAATTAAATTGATAAGAAATCAGTGGGTGAGAGGTGATACGTGGCGGCCTCACTGAAGTGGAACAAATAAAACAAGGAAAGAGGGATTGAAGGTCCCGGTGTGTAAGGCGGGAAGGAGTGGCATGGTACGTGCCCATAAGGATGATGGGGTGGGTAGCACTGAGAAGGTGACTCTAGAGTGAATCAGTAAGGAAGATAGACAAACATGTAACTGGGGAAGAGCACTGTGGGCAAATGCCTAAGCCATGCCCCAAGACAGGAAGGTGACAGAGGAGTCAAGGAGGAAAGCAGGGAGGTCAGCATCAGTGTGGGAGTTGGGGAGCAACAGGAAGTGAGATCAGAGAAGGGAACTGGAATAGGGGTGACCCACCTTCCCTGTGGGCCACTATAAACACCTCCACTTCACTTGGAGTGAAATGATGTGCCAGTAGAAGGGGTTCAAGCAGAGAGGTGTGGTGTGACTTGGCCTTTACAGGGTTGCTGCTGCGTTACCCAGAGGCAGGTGCTCCACACCGAACTTGCCCTACTAGCTTTCAGCATTAGCTGAAGTTAACAAACTCCAGAAGGTGGTCCTGGGCCGGTACCACTGTCTCCACCCAGAAAATGCGTTGGAGATGAAAATCCATGGGCCCCAACAAAGACAAACTCATTCAGAATTTGTATTGACAAGGGCTTGGTAATCTGAGTACAACAGGCCTTAGCAAGCCCTGCACAGTGATTATGATGTACAATGAAGTCTGAAAAACACCTTTTTAAATGATGTCCCCAATTTCGTGAGATTTAAAGCAAATTTCTAACATTTTGCTAGCACTTGAACATATAATTTGTGCTGGGATAGCAAACAGGAGATTATTTGCATTAATAAAAGACCAAAGGGAATAATGAAAGAAAACATCAGAAGATTGACCAGGGTAGATGGCTTTTTGGTTTTTGTTGTTTTGTTTGTTTGTTTGTTTGTTTTGTTTTGTTTTTCTTTTTGAAACAAGGTTTTGCAATGCAGTTCAGGCTGCCCTTGAGCTCACTTTATAGCCCAGGCTGATCTCGAACTCACAACAATCCTCCTGCCTCAGCCTCCTGAGTGCTGGGATTACGGGCATGGGCCACCACACCGGGCTGATCGTGGCTAGATTTTAAAGGCTCTTGACTACTATCCTAAAAAATGTTCATGTTTAGTTCCTAGGGCACTGGGAGCCACTGCAATAATTTAGTTAGAGAAATGTTATATACTTACAATATATTCTAATTATGTATAGCTCAGATTGATTTGAAAGCACTGCATATTATTCGTTGCCTTTTATTGCTAATTACTTTTTTTTTCAAAATTTTATTGATAAACAGATAGCAATTAGACAGTTTCAAATCAAATCGGAAGTACAGTTTCAGCAAATAATACACTGTGTATATTCTTCTTAGTGGTTGATTGCTGTACAAGATGCGGACTTGAAATCCTATTTACAAACACCATTAGAACAAATCATTCTATTCATTAAGAGAATGCAACTATATATCTATCCTAACCACTTTGAATACACAGATACAAAATGGACATTCATCTGTATACCCTATTTTTTCTAAGTTCCGTTATTGAATATTATAGGTGTGTAAACTCAGCAAAATATTCTAAAAGAGTCCAGTAGCCCATAATAGCATTGGGTCTTCTGTTTAACTGGCAATGTCAGAAATTATTGACCTGAGTCCCCCACAGCTCAACATAACAACATGGCTTTACTTCCTATATTTCGTCTTCATACTTTTCTACTGGATGGTTAAGACCAAGGTAAAGCAGGACCTGTTATTGCTAATTACTTTTAAGCTGGTTCTGTAAAATCATAAAACCGATAAAGTACTTTTTAATGCCTAGGTCTAACCAGTAGAAAAGAGAAAGAGAAAACAGAACTGGTTTACTGGCAGGCTGACTTGGAGCCAAAATAAATAAACCTTTTGTTTATTTTGGTTTAATTTTATTTTAGTTTTTGTTGCTGCTCTGTGTTAAAGCTATGGTTTGTATTCTTACTAAATGTAAAACAGTTACCAGCATTAGCTTTTTAAATCTCAGATTACTCATAACTTCAGAGTTTTATAAAGAAAGATACAGACGAGGAGTCTGTAAAAGAAAACAAATGACTCCTTGTTCGTGGTCATTAGTAACTTATACAGCTAACCCAGGGACTTTCATGGAGGAGGTTTTATAGGTTCGGGTCCACAAACTATCAGTTCTATGAAAATGAACAAAAATGTGAGAATATAGTTAAAATTAACAGAACTATGAGTTTTTACTATTTTTTTAGCCCATGAAAATATCTGAACATTTTTCCACATTAATGAACTTGAGCAATTAGGATATTGTTAAAGCTTTCTCTTTCACTCAGCAAATTTATTCTTTCTTTCTTTCTTTCTTTCTTTCTTTCTTTCTTTCTTTCTTTCTTTCTTTCTTTCTTTCTTTCTGTGGTACCAGAGATTGAACTCAGGACCTTGCACTTGCCAGGCAAGCACTTACTCCACTGAGCATCTCCCCGGCCCCTCATCCCTCAGTAAATTCTTATGGAGCACGAAGGAGTCCTTGTTCCTAGACGTTAGCACTACAGGAGAGAGCTTTTTCATACCTATAGTGTCCATATACATACATGTATACAGGCACCTAGTCGCACACATACACACAGGTGCCATCAGGAGTGTCCTGTGAGTATCAAGGGAAGTACATGGAGGAGAAATGACTACATGCTAAAGGTTCTGAAGGGGCACACCCATCAGAGATAATGACCAGTGCAAAACAGGAACAGAAGGAAGACATAAGACAGCATTTTCTGTCAACTGAGAAAGGTTCAGTTGGGGTAAGAATGAGCAGGGCCGGGTGTGGTGGTGCACGCCTGCAGTCCCAGCAAGCAGGAGGATCACTGTGAGTTCAAGGCCAGCCTAGACGACACAGTGAGGCCCTATATCAAAACACGAACAAACAAACAAACAAACAAACAAAAAAGCCCTATGAAGATGGGAGTAGCAGAGAGGAGTGACTGACCATAGGTGCCTTCACTTGGAGCCTCGTCAGCAATGAGCAAGGGGTAGGACTACCCAGAGGCAGGGAATCACTGGCCCAGTAAGTATGCTTTCCCTAAGACCTGCGAACAGCCAAGTGTTAGACACCAAAGCTGTTCTGATGAGAACTCTACCAAGACTACATTAACACATTCTAAAAATGAAACAGAACCCTTTATACAAAATACGAGAATTGTAGCATGGTTTGTCTGGATGAGTTCTTCAGCCCTTTCAATTGCCAGGGGATCTGCCTTTATCTTGGATACTGAAAGACTAGAAACTACTATCGATAAGTCCTATTGCTCATTCTTGGCTTTAAAAAAAAAATGTACTTGCATGTTTTTTAATGCATCAAGTAGGGAAATTATAAAAATAGCTAATACCAACTTAGTTCTTTCAGCACAATTTGCAGGAGATGCATAAGTTAGTAGGGAGGATCTGTGTTTCCTTCTCTTTCTCTAGACAGTCCTTGCATCTCAGGGTAAACTCAACGAAGGGCTGTGAATGTTCATTTCGTGGCCCTGTGAGGACATGTCTAGGGCAAAGCGCCCAGTATCTGCTTCACTAGCTTTGGTCTCCTGACAGGCAACTCTTTCAGAATAGTACTCTGTTGCTGTCTTCCCTTTTCTGAGCCCGTAGCAGATCCCAACATTTACTAGACCACCTCAACGTTCTCTTCCTAAGTAGTCTCCATAATACACCATTCCATTGCCAATACGTTGGACAACATTTCACTATTATTTAGCAATATTTTTCCTATCATTTATTTCTTCCTTAGCTATGCTCCTACATTACCTCTTCTTTTATTACCTCTAATAATACAGCTAAGGACACACAAGTTAAGAAACCTAATGTTGTTTACTATTTGCAGTATGCCAAACTTTGTGAAAGGTGCTGATAGAGATGTTGCTGTAGTGTTTTTCCTCCCTGTCAGTTCCCAATTCAATTTCACAAGAAAAGCTGAAAATTAAAACTATCTGTGTGTGGTTCCATCCACAACACGGATGATGCTTTCCAAGATGAGAAGTTTCTTACATTTGCTATCCTGAGTTTACCACGGCAGAAAAACCCCCTGCTGCAGAAGGTGTGGTCCACCAATTAGCCTCATGGCCTCATCCATCTGATTAGAAATGCAGCAACTCTCATCCCACTCAGGCCCAATCAGAGATGCTCTTTGACTCACTCCCCAGGTGGTAGAACCTTACGAAAAGCTTTTCAACAAAGACTGCAAGCATTTCAGCCCTTACTCTACAATTACAATTTTAAAATCAGGTAGTCAGCACACCCCACCTACCCAGGCATCCAATTCAGCCAAGGTTTACTATTTGTATGCTTAGCGACTTAGCATTTTTAAAATACATTATGGAGAAAATTAAAAGAAAAATAGAAATCTATAAAAATGTGTTTTGTGGCATAGTATTCCCCACAGTTTGGCCCATAGACCACTAATTCCATGAGTTTTTAACAGGAATAATATCATTTTCCAGAGGGCATATTTCTCTTTGGCCCTCAAACTGAGGCAATGATGAATTGATTAAAGGCTTCTTCAGGATTTCTCAGAGCCTAGTATTCTAATATTCATTTGTAAACCTTGTTTTCTTTTGCACCCACACCCGTATGGAGATATCACTTGGGAAGGCATATTCTAGAAGGTTCCTGGAAGATTTGTTTCTCATGATCAAGTGCTAGAACCTACAAGTGAATAGGAAAAAGAAACCTTAGGCTCTGCAGGATAGCTCTGTGGCAGAGCACCTGTCCAGTCTGTGCAAAGCCCTGGGTTCCATCCACAGCACTGAAGAAAGAGAGAGAGAGAGAGAGAGAGAGAGAGAGAGAGAGAGAGAGAGAAGAGAGAGAGAGAGAGAGAAGAGATTCAGGAGAGAAGGGGGAAAGAAGGAAAGGAAGGGAGGGAGGGAGAAGGGGAAAGAAGGAGAAACAAAAAAAGAAAAAAAAATCTGTTCTAACAGTGAGATGATCACAAAGGTAATATTAAGTAGGCCTGCGCAGTGGCTGGGGTTTGATCCCTGGCATGCCTGTGCTGGCCCTGTCCTCAGGGAGTGCTGAGATGGTGACTGAGACCGGGCGTGGTGCTGCGTGTCCTGTAATCCCAGCACGTGGGAGGCTGAAAACAGGTGAATCACTATGAGTCCGATCTGTATAGTGAGACCCTGTAGACCCCATACTGTGTAGACCCTGTACTAAATACATTAAAAAAAGAAAAAATATGAAGTAGACCTAGATCGCCTCTCTCCTTTCCTAGTTTTCATCTTCTCTGGAGTGGGAAACCTGAGAGAGCAGCCCAACTAAATGTACTAGAAGTATATAAGTTATAGCTCAACCCGGTCCCAAAAGCCCATCTTGAAGGTCTCCTCTATGGCAGGTACTGCAGTAAGCAGCAGAGCCGTAAAGATGAAAAGGTCCCGTTCCCTAAATGACCTTAGTTCTAGATGAGGAGAAACCGAGAAACAGTCACATCGGTTTACTGCATGGGAGTGTCAGCGATGACCGTGCGGCCGCGATAGCTGACTTTTGGTCACAGCGTGCAGTGCATTCACGGTTCAAAGGCCTGTGTGCATTAATACATGATTGTGACACTCCACTATTTAGGACCAAAGTGAAATGACAAATCACACTAAGCACCTTAAGGAGTGCCTGTGGGGCTGGAGTGAAGGTGAATTGAGAAAAGACTTCCTCGAAGAGATCGTTCAGTCTTTCTTTAGTGGATGCTTTTATCTTTTTTCCTCTAATGCTGCAGAAACACAAAACTTGTCCTACTTTCCAACCTCCATGATGGCTTTCACTGCCTTTGATGACATGATCTAAAACTGAAAGCGTGGATGTCTTCGGAGTCTTTAGAGAGCACCTACCATACGTGTAATAGAATTTTTCCATTAATGCATTCAACAAACACAGTGACTCAACCTCTGGGCTCTGTTCCTACTTATGTATCCAACTTCCAAACGAGCAAAGCCAAAGGCTTGCAGGCCCTGATGAATGTTGTAAGCTGTTCTTTCCCTCTCGATTGCCTGATAAGCCCTATGCTAAATTCTGTGGTCCTTATGTGTATGCCTTACGTTCACGGTCATAAATTCATCAAACCTGAATAAACAGGGGCCTGAACCAAATCTCTTGGCCCATAAATTTATTCCTGTGAGCAATTAAATCATCTGTGTTCTCACTTCCCCTTTATTTCATCCTTAACCGAAATCTACTGTGGGACCCAGACAATCAACTGCACATTCCCATGCCAAGAAATCACTTCTGAGGATTTTAGAGAGGTTGTTTGCTTTTTTAAGACAAGCGGAGATCATTGAAGCTGAATTTATTTCTACAACTCGGTGGAAAAAAGTGTTTTAAAAGACAGTGCATTTAAGGTCTGTAAACACAAGGGAAAATGTGAATCTCTCCAGCTGAATCTAGGGCTGAGAGCAAGAAGAGGCTCAAACTGGCTATGGAGAGACATGGGGAAGGAGAGAAATGTTATTCTCCCTAAGCTGAGTTGCTTGGAGCAGTTGGCCTTTCTCTTCTGAAGGAACATGATCTCTTAAAGGAACTCATTTGAAGCCTCTAGTCATTTACACGGCTTCGGTATCCTAAAACCAAAGTAGATGTTTCTACTGCGGGTCTATTAAAATTGCAAGACTAACCCTACCACACAGTGGTGTGCTGGCTTTTGGCCAGAGGTGGTGGTGGGGCGTCCTAATTTGTAGTGTCGGCCAATTTCTATGGCTTAAATATTTGCACTCCAGCCAATTTCAAGCTACTACACCATCTTTGTCAGGAAATGAGACGCAAAGCCAAACAGAGAAATTGTTTCTCTCAGGACGAGGTCAAGCGTCCGCCTTCCCAGCCTGCTTCTCTGATCTCGAACACTGCTCTCTCTGGCTGTTTGTTGGTTCCGAAATCTAGATGTGGATTGAATCACTCGGGACCATTTAGTGAAAATATACAGCCTCGGAGCCCTGAGCAAAACCTACTGACTCGGCTCTCCAGCAAGTTCTGGATCAGAAACCCACATTTCTTTTTCTTTTTTCTTTCTTTCTTTCTTTTCTTTTTTTTTTTTTTTTTTTTTTCTATTTTAGGGAAGAGTCTACAGGATGTTCAGGGTCTCACTACTAGATCGGACTCGTAGTGATCCACCTGTTTACAGCCTCCCAAGAGCTGGGATTACAGGCACGTGCAACCATGCCTAGTCTCAATTTCTGTCTCAGTGTTCCCTGGGGGCGGGGCCGGCACGGCAGGTGCTGGGATTGAAGCCCCAGAAACCCACATTTCTTAACAATCCATCATTCGTAGTTCTAATTCAGCCTTTTGGCCTGCTGGGCAGCATCTGAGAACCACTCCTGTTTCCTCAGTGAGCTCTGTTCACTGTCATCCTTGGATGTAAGATGGCGAGCTCGCAATCTATGTAACTCAGTCTACTCACTGAATGAACAGTCCTCTGGTGGAAAATCCTAAGGGCTTACTAAAACTCTGGCTAGACACCTTTTCTCTGGCTCACTGAGAGATACAAATGCTAGTTACCATTCATGTTAGTTGTCTTCTCCACCTAAGACAACTTAGGCTTTTCTCCAAAAAGATTTCTGGCAGAAATTCTAAATGTAACCATTTCCAAATAAGTATCTGGTCATTTCAACTGGAGAAGCCTTTTTTATTCATGGTACACAATTATTTACCACCAATACGTCATAGTCTAAAGGACATTAGATACAGCAATTAACCACTAAGAAGAATATATGCAGTGTGTTATTCGTTGAAACTGTACTTCCGATTTGATTTGAAACTGTCTCATTGCTGTTTATCAATAAAATTTTGGAAAAAAAAAATAAAGGACATTAGAGGGCTGGCCAAATAGTTCAGTGGATTAAAGCACCTGCAAGCAGGCACAGGGGCCAGGAGTTCGATCCCTGGGCCTGCCTTGCCGGCCCTGCCCCCGGGGGTGGGCTGAGACAGCGGTTGAGACTGGGCATGATGGTGCACCTGTAATCCCAGCTCTTGGGAGGCTAGAACACGGGTGTATCTCTGTAAGTCAGATCTGTGTAGTGAGACCCTGTAGACCCTTACTGAAATACAGAAATAAAAATAAAAAATTGAGTGGGTATGAGATATAATAATTATTCTGACAGTTTTTGATAGAAAAATTTCCCCTACTTTAGTAGAACATGTTTAAAACTGATGCTGAGAAATGCCTTGTAGAGCATAAGTAACCCTCTCTTTAGAAAATAGCTAGTTAGTGCTTTTACAATAAATTTGATTTTATGACAAGACAGTTTTGAAGTAGTACACAGTGTCTCCATATTTACAGAAAAATAAACAACCAGCAAAGAAAGCAGTACACATTCCCTGTCAAAGTAAACAAGCTCTGAAAAGCCTGCCCTGCCCTTCCTTCCTCTGTGGAAGAGCGAAGTCAGTGGAGTCAGTGCCTTCTATCAGAAACTGAATAAAATTGTCCACGGTTCTTTTCCCTACAACCTAAACCAAGTTGCTGAGATGGCACCCACTTGCCTGATTAGGGTCGCTCTGAGCAGCTCATTTGTCAAGAAAGGGTCCTAGTGTTCACATCTCTTTTTTCTTCTTTCTACTTCCTGATTTCAATGGAAAGTGTTCAACCAGCAACAGCCCTGGGCCTTCACACTCTACTCAAACAGCACCTTCGCCAGGGCTCACCCGGGATCTACACTTAGCCCGGGCAGAGCTGGTGCCTGGTGTGCGGGTTTAATCCCCAGCTCCACCCAAGAAAAAAAGAAGAATCTGTGTTTCTCTGTTTACTCATGTTTTTATCAATTATTTCATTTTAATTAAACCCACAATACTTTATCCCAATAACACGTTTAGAAACCTGTGCACATCTTCTATTTTTCATGCTTGTGTCTGTGTCTTGCCCGTTGTTTCCCAAGGGTCACTAAGGTGTCTTCAAATAGTAACTGAGTGGCTCTCTGTGGCCTTTCAAATCCTAGCTTTGGCAAAGCCACATGCGTCCATTTCATGTTGTATAAACAACATAGACATCTTTGTTTTATATTGAAACCGACTGTGAATGATTCCAGCATAGAATCAATATGAAGTAACTGTTTTTGAAAAGCAAACTTGAAAAAGAATCAGTGACTTGGCAGTAATGGCTGGGAAACTTTAGTCTTAGGAGTTTTTTTTCCCCTGAGCTAAAAAGAAAAACCAGAGGGTTAAAAGTGAAAAAGATATGGGGCCGGGGAGATGGCTCAGTAGAATAAGTTGCTTGCTTGCCAAACGCAAGGGCCTGAGTTCAATCCCCGGTTCCACCAAAAAAAAAAAAAAAGTGAAAAAGATAGAGAAAATGGATATGCCATGACAAAATAATCATTCTTAGACACTCCTTTAAAAAGATCAGATAATGTACATTGAAATTCACCCCCTACTGAGGAGAAACTTTATGAATTGATAAATAATAAAAGTCAAATTTGGAGAAAGACATGGACAAGGTCATGAAATTCTCTGAAACTTCTTCTCCAATAAAAAATTGGATTCACCAAAAGTAAACTACTATTCTGCTGATATGTGCAAATCAGCACTTATTGCTGATTTGACAAGCATGAAATTATCAAATTTAAATTATAAAATATCAAAACCTTCAGAAAATATGAAAAAAATCAAGAGGGGCATAAAGAAGCACCATTTGTGGACTGCTTCCATAGCGAGGCTTGGGGCTGGCTATTTACATAAAGTATGTCATTCCTCAGTCTTTCTGGGTTAGGTGGTATCCTTTCTATTTTACAAAAAGAACCCTGAGGTTCCCGTTGATTACCTAAGGTGTGCAGGCCCATTCAGCCAGTCAGCGGCCAGCCTAGAGTTTGGACTCAGGCTTTTGGACTGGAGAGTCCCTGATAGGTACAAAATCTATGTGACCTACAAAGATCCAAAGAATTGCACTTCACTGTGGCCTAGTTGAAAACAAAATAAGAAAAGCAGCCGGGCATGGTGGCCCATACTATAATCCCAACACCCGGGAGCCTGAGGCAAGAGGATTGCTGCTAGCCTGGGCTACAGAGTGAGTTCAAAGCCTGCCCGAACTGCAGAGCAAAATCCTGTCTCAAAAGAAAGGGGAAGAAAAGATAGCTAAGACGGTTATAAAGCTAGTTTCTTTTACTTCATTGAAAAGAAAGTTTTGGGCCGGGGAGATGGCTCAGAAGAATAAGTGTTTCCTGGCAAGTGCAAGAGTCTGAGTTCAATCCCCGGTTCCACCGAAAAGAAAAAGAAAAGAAAGTGTTATGTGTGTTCTAATACTTTTTTGGACAATATTTCATGCCTATATCTTGAACAACTAGTATAAATATAACAATATACATTGTATTAATTATTGTTGGTCTCCTACTAGCCTGTTTTGAAACTTATTTTTACTTTTTTCTGTTTAAAAATTTTAAAAGACAGAAAGAGGTAGAAATAATCAGATGTATTCTAGAGCCAGAAGTAATTTGTAATGGACCTAGATTTTCATTTTTTTAAATTGTGCTTTTTGGTTCTGAGTAAGGCCTTGCTTACTGATAAACAGCTACGCAAAATCTGAACCTAAATAGCTGTGTTCATCTTAAGGGGTTGTAGGATAAAAAAGATGGAGGTGACTAGAGGGTGCCCCAAACCAGCCAACAGAGAGGAGGTACTGAGAATAAACTGTACTCAGATTAACCGGGAAGCTCTCAAGCAGAATCCAGAAAGTCTCTACCAGTTACCCAAGCAGTTACTTCTCTAGGACAAAGAATTACAACTAAGTAAGTTAGATGAAAAGAGGACAAGGAATTTCAGACTGATTAATGTGAAAAAAAAATTATTTCAAAGGAGAGGTGTTTATGGGTGGAGAAAGTCTCCCGCAGAGGCACAATAGAGAGCTCTTATTACAAATAATAAATAAAAACCGGACTAAGTGAAGCATTAAATGTTGAAAATAGTCACGCCCTGGCGACTCAGAATAATTTACTCTTTGAGCATTTCAGTTTGCTATAGATTTATGGGGTGTTTTTCCTGTTCCAGCACCTCAGTAGTAGTGCTAAAATACTAGAAAAATCTACAAAAAGAGTGCATGAGTCTTTTAAGAGGTTTGTCAAAACATAAAACTATTTCAAGTGCATTACTTATGAAGAGGCACATTCATTCCTTCATTCACTCACTCAACAAAGACTCAGTTGCTTAAACACATCAGGCATCCCCCTGGGGCTTGCAGGTAAAGAGATGGAATGATGGGGTTCGAGCTTCCAGGCATCTCAGTGTATTAGAGGGATGGCAGCGAGATGAAAATCATGAAGAGATCAAAAGACCATCCATTAAGAAGTGTTCGTTAAGTGATACAATTCATCTGTTAAAAAAAAAAACTCCAGGGGGATAGAAATAAA
>NW_004524580.1:24126774-24128190 GCF_000260255.1 Octodon degus | reverse complement strand
GTATTATGTAAAGGTACCATGAAGGTTAATAAGTTTTACAAGTAATAGCATTTGTACATGCAAAAGTATTTTCTTCAGTTTAAATGAAGTAGTGAACCAAGTTTATATCACTGGTTTGACTATGTGACATCCCTTAGATATGTCCCGGAACAGTTAACTGGCTCAGTTACAACTAATAAACAGGAAAGGATTGATACAGTAATCAAATAGAGGATCTGCGTAGCGATCACATAGTAAAGCATTAAAAATAAAGGGCATGGGCTGGGGAGATAGCTCAGTAGAATAAGCACCTGCCTGGCAAGCGCAGAGTTCTGAGTTCAATCCCCAGTTCCATTAAATAAATAAATAAATAAAATAAAGGGTATGACTTTAGTATTTTTTTTCATTTTAAAATTTATTGAAGCCAGATGAAAAGTATGCATTAAAACATTGCATTTAGGGGCTGGGGAGATGGCTCAGTGGAATAAGCGCTTCTCTGGCAAGTTCAAGGGCCTGAGTTCAATCCCTGTTCCGACCAAAAAAAAAAGAAAAAACCCTTGCACTTATTTTTAAAGCATTAAATAGAGGCTGAACTTTGCATCAATAAATCTTCTGTGGGGGAAGATATTCAGAAGACATTTCAGAAAATGAAAGGCAATCTCAAATTACTCTGTTATTAAATTTATTCAAGCATAATTTTATCTGAAAGTAAATGTACTTTGAAATATTATGGAATTCGCTACCATGGAACACCATGTTTATAACATTTGAAGGATCAACACAAAAATGTTTCCAGGGACAGTAAAAGGATAAATATTTTTCCTTTCATGAAGTTCATTTGTAATTTTTCTTTTATTTTGTGTAGTTAGTCATCCACTAGCAAAAATAGTTGACTGTGCAAGAAAATGAGAAAATAGAACAAAAAGAAGCTCTTTGTTCATGATTTGATTTCACACTTCATATATTTATAACAGTTCATACTCTCTCCTTTTTTCTTGGAGCTACGTCTCTAAATCACCTCCAGGAAGTCCCCTTTGCTCTAAAAACCTTAGCAGGCGGCTGGGCCACTTTGAAACAACTTTGCTATTAAAAATTCCCTATGAAATGTTGAAAATAGTCACGCCCTGGCAACTCAGAATAATTTACTCTACTTTTGACCATTACAGTTTCCTGTACATTTATGGAGTGTTTTTTCTGTTTCCAGAAACAGAAATTCTGTAGGGCCTTGGCCTTTTCCAAGGAAAAGGACGAGGGAGGCAGGAAGGCACTAGTGAGACAGTGGTCTTTGGGCAGTGGTGAAATGTCTTAAGCAGCCTCTTCTTTCCTAACTAAGAGCCTTGATCTTTGAGTTTTGTTTTCAGAAAAGCTAAATCAGGATCAATTTCTTTTGTTTCCGGCGAAACCGGGGATTGAACTCAGACCCTTGCGCTTGCCAAG
>NW_004524580.1:24118182-24126674 GCF_000260255.1 Octodon degus | reverse complement strand
TTGGAGAGATTGATTTTCTGCTGCTTAGAACTCACACAAGTTCCCAGAAGTCTGAAATCCTCTCCACAGACTTCCACGATTTTCTCTTGTCTGGTCTGTGAGTGCAGCCCTACAGGAAACTGCAAATGGCAATGCATCCTCTGGTGAGTCAGAAAAGTTTACACAAAATTGCCAGCCAACAAGAGAAGATAAGGGCCGGCTAGATAACTCAAAGGGCTGGCCAGAGAGCTTGAAGAGCTGGCCAGATAGCTCAGGGGCCTAAAGTGCCTGCTTAGGCAGAGTGCAGGGACCGGGGTTCGATCCCTGGTGTACAGTGCCAGCCCCGCCTCTGGGGCGTGCTGAGACTGGCATGGTGGTGTGCACCTGTCATCCCAGAAATTGGGAAATTGGGAGGCTGGAAGCAGGAGGATCACTAGGAGTCTGATCTGTGTAGTAAGACCCTATAGACCCAGGGTTTTTTTTTTTTGTGGAAGCTGGTATTTACCATAAGTATGAAAATTATTATCATCTAATATATATTCATGTGTATGTATAAGTATTTTTTTGGTGGAACCAGGGATTGAACTCAGGCCCTTGCTCTTGCCAGGCAAGTGCTTATTCTACTGAGCCATCTCCCTGGCCCCAGGATCAGTTTCTTTCAGGATATTTTACTTCCAATTAGATTTCCTAACCCTAGAGCAAAAGTTAGACCCGTCAAGCAAACACAGCATAACACAAGAAAGAGGCTGAGTTCCACTGGTCAGTTCTACCACACGTGGCCTCGAGAGCTCTGTGCCAGGGAAAGATACGCAGACCGATGCCTGGAGTTCCAGTGCCGGTGTGAAGAAAGTTGGAAGACAGCGATGGTTTCCCTGGATGCTAAAGAGTCTTAGCAATCCTGTCAGAACAAATGGAGCCGTAATAGTTCCTGGCCACTTTGTACTTGGATCTACATGCTTTCTACATTCATGCGGTGGACAGCTGTGGGTCTTGTCCTACACTGCCTTTCCGGATTCCACCCTTTCTGCAGGAGGGCCATAGCTCACACCCTACTTTTTCTCAACATATTCTGATCTACAAATGAGGAATCACAGGTTGATAGATAGATAGATAGATAGATAGATAGATAGATAGATAGATAGATAGATAATTTTTTTAATCCAAGAAAAGGAGTGTGTAATTTAGGAGTAAATTACTTTAAAAGACTCAGAGTCCTCAAGAAATCTGTGCTCCTTCTTGCCACCAAAGTCCTCCCAAGCACGAGGCCAGGAGGCCATTTGGAAAGCCAATTATACCATCATTGATTTCCTGAAGTCAATGCATACCTACAGCGAGGCAGTGGTTGCTTGGCCTCTGTATTCTCACTCAAGCTGGGCCAACATGCTTATAACTTTTATTATTCTTTGTGTGTCTATCTCTTTCCTGTCACTCAAGAGATACAACGCTTTGTAGTTGTCTTTGTATCGTCAGTCACTAGCATAGTTCCTGTTAACTCTAAAGTTTAAGAACTCTTCAGTGAAAGTGTGGATGGATGAATGGATGGATGGATGGATGGGTGACACTTAGAAGTTACTGTGTTTCAACCAACTAAGATAATTTAAGATGAGTTATTTTTTAGCATTGGTTCTATTAAATAGCTAACACATTGAAAAAATATATTACCTCATTTAATCCTCAATACAATCCTCAAACAATTTCACGGCATAGGTTTTGCTCTTCTTATTTCATTAGTGCGAAAACTGAAAGTTGAGAAGGTTAATTTCATAAAGCCTAATTAAAAATAAGCCTCGGAGCTGGGGAGATGCCTCAGTAGAATAAGCACCTGCCTGGCAAGTGCAGGGTCCTGAGTTCAATCCTGGTACCGCCATAGAAAAAAATAATAATAATAAATAAAAAATAAGCCCCTCATAGGGCCAGCTAGATAGCTCAGCGTTCCAAAGCACCTGCTTAAGCAAGCTTAGGCAGACGCAGAGAACTGCAGTTCAATCCTGGCACCACATGCCACACACCAGCTCTGCCCTCAGGGTAGGCTGAGCTGGCCAAAAAAAAAAAAAAAAAAAATTTAAATAAATAATCCTCAGAACAGGAATCCTAAATCATCTAGACTGACACTCAAGTTGTGTTCTTACCAATTTTATTACACCTGCCCGTTTCGTTCTGTGTTTTCCTAAGAGATCATATAGGCCATTTCCAAACAGCTGTATTTATTATCAGCTTTTATGGTTGCAACAAATATTAGCCTGTGCATGCACAGGTTGTTTGAAAATGTAACCATCTGCTCTTTCATTAGCAGCTGTGCTTCCTGCTAGGGGACCCTTCAGAGAGACGTCACCCCTCCCTCCTCTCCATGCTTACTAGAGGCGCAGTGCTTCATACACAGATGTATTCCTGCAAACATTGATCTGTAAATAAAATTGGTATCACACTCTGAAATAACCTAAATTCATTCTGCATATCTTTCCCTGGCACGGAGCTCTTGAGGCCACGTGTGGTAGAACTGACCGGCGGAACTCAGCCTTTCTTGTTTTATGTTGTCTTTGCTTGATTGTTCTAACTTTTGCTCTACGGTTAGGAAATCTAATTGGGAGTAAAATATCCTGAAAGAAATTGATCCTGGGGCTGGGGAGATGGCTCAGTAGAATAAGCGATTACCTGGCAAGAGTAAGGGCCTGAGTTCAAACCCCGGTTCCACTAAAAAAAAAAGAAAAAATAAATAAATTTACTTTAGGGGGCCAGGGAGATGGCTCAGTAGGAACCTTGAAGGAACCTGTTGTGAAATTTATACTCCTTTCTTTTGTCGCCTCTTCAAAATTTTTGTATTATTACTTTACATTTTCCTCAAATTCAATCTTCAAGTAATGCACTATTCAAAGGAAATCATTTGCACGAAATGCTTTGGGTGGTGTTTGCAAATTAAACTTATAGTTGTCATAATTTTGTTTTGCCACTAAGGTTGTGGGGGAAAGCAGCCTGACAGGGAGCATGAGTATGACAATAGTGAATGATTTGTCACCCAGAGAGACTACACAGCTCCCAAATATTTCTGCCTGTCTCTTGAAGTTTGAGGGACAGTTCGCCATAGCTGTGTACACTAACACCTATCATGAACAGAATAATTAAGTTCAGAAGGATACTATGTAATGATTGCTCAGTCTTCACTATTGTGGTTCATGCTAACAAGAAGACAAAGCCGAAGGGAAGGACTTATGTCATTCTGGGTCATTACTGACATTCATTGACAAAAAGTGCTTGGGTCACGTTTGGGAATGAATGCTCACTATTGTGGACTACTGAACCCTTTTAGAATATTTTGCTGAGTTTACACACCTATAATATTTAAATGATGGAACTTAACCAAAAAAAAAGGATACAGACTAATGTCCATTTTGTATCTATGTATTCAAAGTGGTTAGGATAGATATATAGTTACATTCTCTTAATGAATAGAGCAATTTGTTCTAATGGTGTTTGTAAATAAGATATCATGTCCGCATCTTGTACAGCAATTAACCACTAGGAAGAGAGTATGCAATGTGTGAATTATTGAAACTGTCCTACCAATTTGGTTTGAAACTGTCTCATTGCTATTTGTTTCTCAATAAAATTATGGGAAAAAAAGAGAGAATGAACACTCAATCAGAAATGTATATTGGAGACTCAGAAATGAACCAGAATCTAAGATGATCCCACACACACACCTCAAGCAGCAGAAAATATATTTTCATTCTGGAAGGAATTAAGAAATGTAGTTTATGTGTGTGAGGCATTGACTGGTGTCGAGCTTCGGGAATTGGATATGTAAGGTAAATCTCAGTGTTCAGTCTGAAAAAATACTTTGAGAAAGATGTCAGGGCCTTCTCCCTGGAGCTGGTTCTGCATAGTTCCCAAAGGGTATTTTTATCTTGTAATTATGCAAAAAGTCACATTGACAGAAATCCACTGGCGCATGGGACAGAATCACATTCTTCTCTGGCCATTCCTGAAATGTATGCAGGGTTTAGAACAGAGAGGTCCTCCAGAGTTCAACTCTTAGAAATGCTCGCGTTTTCTACAACAGGAAAAAAAAATACGGTGGCAGGCTACTGTACATTATTGTAGATGAAGATCTCACAAGAGATCTGTCTTCTGGCTAAATTGCCCCTTGCTGCTGTCAAGAATAGAGTGACTGGGGCCGGGGAAAAGGCTCAGTGGAATAAGCGCTTCCCTGGCAAGCGCAAGGGTCTGAGTTCAATACCCAGTTCTGCAAAACAAACAAACAAAAACCAAGAATGCAGTGACTGCACTAAATGATATAGGAACTATTGGTTTCTGCTTCACTTTTGTATGTGATTTCATGTAAAGTCATCTCTATACTCTGTTGAACATAACACTTTGATATAGTCACATTACATCGTATGTAATCCCTTCAGACTACTTTGTAACTGAACTCAGGTGAGAAATCCTAGCCTTAAGTGTCAGAGTACCTTAAGAGGAAATGCCATTTAATGTAGGAACACCATAATTATGGGGGATTTTTTGTTGTTGCTGTTCTTTGTTTTTGACACAGAGTCTTACTGTGCAGTTCTGGCTGGCCTTGAGCTCACTTGGTAGCCCAGGCTGGTCTTGAACTCACAACAATCCTCCTGCCTCAGACTCCTAAATGCTGAGATTACAGGTAGGCACCGCGACACCCACCTGATCATGTGAATTTAGATAAACTGTTCTAAAACTGAAACATTTTCGAAGCAATGTCTTTAGTTTTCTCCTTGTATTAGATCCTTCTATAAAGTGAAATAATTACTGAGATGGATCTCTTCAAGAACCAAGACCAAGGGCTGGCCAAATAGCTCAGCAGATTAGAGCACCTGCAAGCAGGCTCAGGGGCTGGGGCTTCAATCCACGGGCCTGCCGTGCCTTCCACCTGGGGGTGGGGGGTGCTGAGCCAGCAATTGAGACTGGGCATGGTGGCATGCGCCTGTAATCCCAGCACTTGTGAGGCTGCAAACAGGCAGATCACTGAAAGTCTGATCTAGTAGTGAGACCCTGAACACCCTATAGACCCTACCCTAAAATACATAAAAAAAAAAAAAAGAGCCAAGACCATCTTGTTCAGTCTGCCCTTCACTTAGCACATCATGGCTACTCATGAGACGTTTGTTAGACAAGGAGATGGACAAATGTTGCCTCCCACAAATTCATGCACCATCTTTCCTTTCAGAGCCCTTTAAGTTTTCCTCCACTGTGCTTTGTAAAAACTTCTCGGTGGCTTTTTATTTCAATCTAGCAGTTATTTTTTGAGAATCTCTAATCTCCCATTTGCCAAGTGCTTATTAAATGCTAGAGATACACATTATCTGCCGTTTCATTCCCAACTGGCTAGTGAAATAAAAATGTGGAGCCGAGGAGGGCACAAAGGGAGCACGGGGAGGGTTGGGGAGCAGCCCCCCACCCCCCGCCCGTGGGGCTGACGGATGGGTTTGGCCACACCATAATAGGAAAGACCTGAGGTGCTTGGCTGGGTGTCACAGCGTGTTATGAGCTTCAGATGCTTTAACATGAGAATTGTTACCAGCCAACTTTTGCTCGCTGAGCAAATGAATAAATAAGCAGTTACGAGGTCGTTCCTGCGATCAAATGCTTTACAGAATGGGCACCGTTCTGTGCTCTGTGGTCATAAATTCTCAGCACACGCAACACTGGGGAGGAAGGTTAACCGAAGCAAGGAATTCTGCAAATTTCGCACAGTGAGGCAGTTTCAGAACCACTGCTCTAAGGACCACACAGGAGAGAGAGCCCCAAACAGAGTGGTGTGCCATCAACCGATGCCTGCAGTTCTCTAGCTCCTGTCCTCAGTACAGTCCCCAGCGACCTCCTCAGGGACACTGTCACTGCTCTGCTATCAATCGCACGTGACCTGAGCATTCTGCAGCATTTGACACTGTTAACCACTTGAAACTTTCTCATCCTTTGCACCATAACAAGGCCTTTTTGGCTTTTGTCCGTCTTCCATACCCGGCCCTTAACCATCTGTTCCCTAAGTTACTGTTCCTGCAACTGCCTGTATTCTGTGTTCTCCAGTGTTTAACCCGTGATTGTCTTCTCACTCAAAACACTACCCCTGGGGCACAGGCAGTAGGCACAGGGACCGAGGTTCGATCCCCAGCATGCCATACTGGTCCTGCCCCCGGAGCATGCTGAGTTGGCCCCTGAAACTAGGCATGGTGGCTCACACCTGTAATCCCAGCACTTGGGAGGCTGAAAACAAGAAGGATCACTACAAGTCCAATCTGTATAGTGAGACCCTATACTAAATACATTTTAAAAAAAAAAAAAAACTACCCCTGGGATGTTTCATCTAACCCTGGCAGCTTCTATTGCTATCAGCCGGCAATTCTTAAAACTATTTCCATGACCTCAGTTTTTCTGCTAAGCCTCAGAGGATTTGCAGTTACCTGTTATAACTTAATACCACATCATTCAAAGATCAAAAAGGCCATGTTTGATACCAGAACCCCTTCCCAACATGGTTCTAGCTACCCCACCTCTTGCTAGCCCATAGTCCAAACCTTTGTAAACATGTCCCAAGTCATTTTCACAAAGCAGAAGCCCTAAAATCATCCTCAACTTCTGTTTGTCCCTTCATAATTTCTTCTTCTTCATCCAGATAAGTCCCAACTCTATCAGTTCTATCTTTGAAAAAAGAGTTTTCCAAATTTCACCTGGCCCTCCATCTACTGCCTCGGTCCTTTCCTGCTCATCTCTGGCTTCTCTTCCAGCGTAGATGTTGGGATTCGACTTTCCAACTCCTATGGTCCATAACGCCGTGAGGCAAATCTGAGCTTCTTAAAAGAGGTCCTTCTACAGTCTCAAATGCTGACACAGCCCAGCCTAACTCTGTAGCTTATTTTGTCTCCATCCCTGCCTCTTCTTCCATTCAGTGCACGCTTCAGACTAAACTCCTCAAGACACTGACCCCCTCACAGTCCCCACACAGGATGTTCTCTTTCGCCTGGGATTCCCACGGCCTGGAATGTCCTTCAGGTCATTTCTACAACTCCTTACTCAGGCATCTACTAGGCACCAGGCACTATGCTGGGACCTCAAAACTAAAAGTAAGGTGAGGATCCTCCTCTCAGTGGTTCAGAGCCTATGAAGAAGGGAGACGGGTGTATCGACAAATAATAATAATGTGCTGTGATACACACAGATGAGAAATATATACAAAGAACAGAGACACACAGAGGAGGAAGGCTCACTGGACTGAACAGGACAAGAAAGCGCGGCAGACTATAGACGCTCAACATGGCACAGAGCCATGAGACCCCCACTGAGATGATTGACTTTAGGGTGTTTTTAACACAATTGAAAATTTTAAATTATTTTTTTTTAAATACAATAAGCAGGGTAGCTTAAAACCAGGATAGAATGAGCAGCTGCCTACCTTCATCTCCTTTCCAACTTGTAAATTCCTATAAAACTCTCAGATCTGGCTCCCATCTCTACAGACCCTTCCATGGGAGTCCTGTGAAATTCCCTCAGCCCGTGCAGCCTAAACCTTGGTTTCTGCTCAAAGAGCAGCACTTCATGTAGACTTCTACTTAGTACACCATTGTGTCTGGAAGTTTTTGTTTATGTCTATTCCTCTCGCAAGACAGAATTCCTTAAGAACTGGCACCATTTCTCATACAAACATAGATCCTATATCTCTACAAAAATTTTATTGCATTAGTCAATTTGGTATTAATAAACAGTGCCCTAGCACCACATTAATAACTGCATGGGTGACCTCATTTCATCCCTAGCACTGTCTGAGGATGGTTGTATTTTTATTTCCATCTTTATAGATGAAAAAAACAGGGTGAGAAGCTAAGAGTATCTTTCTTAAAATCATATAGTTGCATAGTGGAGATGTAAAACCAGGTTGATATTTTAGATAGAAAATGAAGATTTCAAGAGAAAAAGGGAAATGGGACCTAGAATATTCATGCATAAGGCATGGCAAGAGGCTTGGCCTCTTCGGTGTCAGGCACTGTGTTACACACTTCACAGAAGTGGCCTCATTTAAAATAACTCCAACTTCATGAAATATCCCCAAGATGTAGAGATCACAGCGAAGAAACCAAGGTTCAGCAAAATTAAATTTCTTGCCCCAAATCTCAAGGCTGGTGGCAGGCAAGTGTACTAACCTTGAACTCTGCCAGCATTTCTCCTTTGACTCTTGGAGGAAGTAGTGGGAAGATGAAAATAAAGAGATTGTCAGGAGGAGGAAAGGTTACCAAGAAGACTCTTCAGCAAATGTGAAACATTGAACAAAGTGGGCAGAATGATCTGGAAAGCTGAAGTTCTTGGTGGCCACTGTGAGGACGACCCGGGTGAACCGAATAGAGTAGATGGAACCCAGCTGAAATCAAGGTACATGAATTAATGATGAGCCATGGAAGAACTCTCTCTCTCTCTCTGTCTCTGTCTCTGTCTCTCTCTCTCTGTCTCTCTCTCTCTCTCTGTCTCTCTCTCTGTCTCTCTCTCTGTCTCTC
>NW_004524580.1:24114925-24118082 GCF_000260255.1 Octodon degus | reverse complement strand
TCTCTCTCTCTCTCTCTCTCTCTCTCTCTCTCTCTCTCTCTCTCTCTCTCATCTATTCCTGTTATCCAAGGAAGGAAGAAAGTGCCATGGGTTGTCAAACTGTGAGCAGTAGGCAGTGCCAGGAGGGAGAGGACTTGCAGACAGGGCTGATTAGCAAGTGCACTCCAGGAAGCTGGACTTCATCCCACCCAAGTTAAGCCCGATTTGCCTCCATACCAAGCCTGAACTTTCTCTATTATAGGAAGCTGGAGACAACTTGTTTGTTGAGCAACAATATAAATTCATGGCCATTACCCCCATGTGTGGCCTTGGGGCTGCCTGGCAATTAAGTGTACTTTACTTCCTAAATGTCTCCTTTGCCCTCCCTTTCCTCAGTCTCCAGCCTCACTTTCCTCTGATGACCTCACTTCCTGTTTCATCCACACAATCCAAGCAGAAGAAAAGAGCCACCAAATCCTACCGGTGTATTTAGCTGGGTGCACATGCATGGTCTCTTGTCCTGTGATCGCGCTCTTACCCAATACTCACACCTCCTCTCCTTCGGCCCCTCTTCCCTACTCAAGAACACCCAGGCCCCCAACCAGCAAGTCCCTCGTCTCCCTTTCAATCCTCAACTTTTCCCTTTCTGTGAGATCGTTCCATGAAACGTACTGCATCATCTCCAATCTTAAAACAAGCAAAACACAAACCTCCTCTGGAGTTTGTATCCCCAGCCAGGTTTAGGTGCCACCTTTCTTCTGGGCCTAAAGAGTTATCTGTCCTCACACTCCAATTCCTCCACTCCAGTCCTCTCCTGGGTCCTCTCCTATTACAGTCCCCATGAGCTGTTATACTGAAACAGCTCCTGTCAAGGACACCAATTGGTTTCACGGTGTTAGATGTCAGCGTCCATTGCCACTCCTTAGCGTCTTTGGTCCATCAACATGTGTTACACTTGATGTTGCCTTCGTCCTTAAAGCTTTCTTTCTTTGACTTCTATGCCATCATACACTATCTTAGTCACTTTCTGCTCTGTGAGACACAATACCTGACACCAACAATTTTTTTTTTTTTAATTTGATACAGGGTCTCACTGTGCAGCTCAGACTTGTAGTGATCCTCCTGTTTTCAGCCTTGCCAGCACTGGGATTACAGGTGTCTACCACCACGCCCGGATGCAGTGGGTGGCTCAGTGCACCTGGGAGCAGGACCAGTGTGGCATGTGGTGCCGGGGATCTAACCCTGGTCTCTGCACTTGCCTAAGCATGTGCTTAGTCCACTGAGCTACCTCACCGGCCCTGCGACACCAACAATTTAAAGGAGAAAAGGTCATTTGGGCTCATAACTTGCAAAGGTTTCATTCTGTGAGCAGCTGGCCCCAAGGTAGGGTGCCATGGCAGATGGGTAATAGTCTGTGGCCTGGCAGAAGGGCAACAGTCCGTGGCATGGTGGCAGGCAGTAGAAAGCAGTTGGGGCAGGCGATAGACCCTGCCAGCCGTGCCCTAGTGACCCTCCTCCCAGCAGGCTTCACCCGCAACATCGCATTTAGCTGTAAACACACTGGCAGACTCATCCACTCAGGAGTAGCACACCCATGATCTGGTCACTCCCATGAGTGTATGAGGCCTTGGGGGGGCATCCAGATATACACCTGGGTGCATATGCTCCTATTTTTTCCTTTCACAGAATGTTCCTTCTCAGTCTTTCTTACTGGCTCATCTTCATCATCATAACAAAAGGCATCCATGTTTAATGTCCTCAATTTTAGACTGAAGTATGTGCTTCTCACAGCAGCTGTGCTGTACCGATGAAGCCTGGCTTAGCTGTAAATTAATCAGCTGTTGTTGTCAGAGCGTAGCCCAGCTGGCTGCAGGAGGACTCTCGGAGACTTTCTGGTGAGAAGGAAAGCCACCATGGGCCAACTGGGCCTCGCCTCCACACAGGTATCAGCCAGTAACCAGCTCTCCTCTGTCCTCTGTCATAGCCTGTTCCTGTCATCCCATCGGATCAGCTGTCCTTCCTTTCAGCTCCATGATCTTCTGTGATCCCAGCAATGGTGACTGCCCCTGCAAGCCTGGGGTGGCAGGGCCACACTGTGACAGGTGTATGGTGGGCTACTGGGGCTTTGGAGAGTACGGCTGCAGGCCTTGCGACTGCGCAGGAAGCTGCGACCCTCTCACGGGAGACTGCATCAGCAGGTGAGCCGGCGGGCCCTTCTGCCCATCTGCGTGTACTTCAGAGGCTAGAGATCTAGCGTGAGTAGGGAAATCCTGCGTGGCATTAGTGGAGCAAAAAGATGCCTGCACATCCTTTGCAGGAATTTTGTCAAGTTGTAATCAAGTAACTTTTGGAGGCTTTTGGAGATCATCTGGCTTGTTTTGCACAATGAACAATTCTTCAAAATAATTTTCTTAGCACACTACTGGTTTCTGGAAAGTGGAAGGATGGAGAAGTAGAGGATAAGGTTTGAATCTCTGTGAAAATCTTGATTTCTACTCAAGTTCTAAAGATCCTGAGTAAGTGCTTTGGTGTCGTATTTTCTCAGCAATGCAGACCTAGACTGGCATTATGAAATTCTGGACTTCCACCCTGTGCTCAACAAGAGTGACTCCGCGTGGGCCTGGGAGGACGAGCAAGGGTTTTCTGCACTTCGACACTCAGGTGAGATGAGATCACTGGGATCGAATTTCCAGGTCTGCTCAGTGAGGGTGACAGGGCCGGGACAGCATTTGGGTCCTGTGAGGGAAACCTTAATAAAGTAATGGCCTACACGTGGAGAGAAAACATTCTCTTAGGCTCTTACAGAGAACAAATTGGTCAAGCAATGGCCATGACTCATCCACATGACTGACACTCACAAAGGATCTGCAACCTGCATTACAGGGTTACAGGATAAATCTTGAGGGAACTTGACTGACTTTATCAGATACAAAAGTTAGATTTCTTGTTATATAGGTCTTGCTTTATCTTGGTCTGAACCATCCAGCAGAAAAGTATAAAAACGAGGTATATAAAGTAAAGCCTTATTAATATGTTGAGCTGTGAAAGGCTCAAGTCAACAACTTCTGTGGATAACCCACTACTATTGTGGACTGCTGGACTGTGTTGGATTGTTTTGCTGAATTGACGCACCTATAGTATTTAGAAGCCAATGGAATACCCATTTCTGACAGGACTA
>NW_004524580.1:24112755-24114125 GCF_000260255.1 Octodon degus | reverse complement strand
GCTTGCCAGGGAAGCGCTTATTCCACTGAGCCATCTCCCTGGCTCTACCCAACAATTTTTCACTACTGAGAATTTGACCCAGGGGCACTCCACCACCTTCAAGGAATTTTGTTTTTTGTTTGCTCAGGACTTTTGTATCTTCATTAGTCTAATTTATGAACCTATGTTTGGTTCATAAACTGCCTATGTTTGGTTACATTAGAAATTCCCTTCCTGCTTTTTTTTTTTTCCTATTCTCTGCAGTAATTTACATAAAAATTCAGTCACGCATCACTTAGTGACAGAGATATGGTCTAAGAAATGCATCCGTAGGCCCTTTTTTGTTGTGCAAGCATCATGGAGTGTATTTACTTTATCATCATAAACTATGGTGGTGGCTTCACTGAGCACCAGCACTTTTTGGGCGGAGCTGTACAGACTGTGGTTCGTCACCGAGAGAAACAGCACCGCAGAGCCCCGGTGGATGTTGATTAGAACTTACTTTCGAAACCATCTTGATGTGGTGTTTCTGAGTCAGTGAAAACAGTTAATTACTTTTCTTTTCTCTGTATTTAGGGAAGTGTCTACGGGGTGTTCAGGGTCTCATTACTAGATCTGACTCTTAGTGATCCGCCTGTTTACAGCCTCCCAAGTGCTGGGATTACAGGCGCGCGCCACCACGCCCAGTCTCAATTGCCAGCTCAGCATGCCCCAGGGGCAGAGCCAGCATGGCAAGACTGGGGATCAAACCCCTGCCCACTGTGCCTGCTTGCAGGCGCTTTAATCTGCTGAGCTATTTGGCCAACCCTGGAAACAGTTAATTACTAACTCAATATATTTAATAGTTACTGAGTTAGGGTTGATTAGGGTTGATAAAGTTTTCTAGAAAATTATTCATTTAATTACATTTCTAAAAAATCTTATTGTGGGCTAGAGAGATAGCTCAGAAGCACAAGTACCTGCCTAGCAAGCACAAGGTCCTGAGTTGGAGCGCTGGTACAAAAAAAAAAAAAAAAATCTTATTGGCATAAAGTGAGATATAATATTCACTTTGTAAACTTCCTAATCACTCAGTAGTTGGGTCTCCTGTTTGTCCTTAACCTTATTTCTAAATTTTTTTATTTTCTATTTTCATAACCACAGTTTTTTTTTTATTTTGTTGAGAAAAAAATTGCAATGGATAGTTTCAAAGCAGGTTGGGGGGCTGGTGAGATGGCTCAGTGGTCTAAAGCACCTACTTAGAACAAGCTTAGCAGAGTACAGGGACCGCAGTTCAATCCCCCAGCACCACATGCCAGTCAGCCCCGCCCCCTGGTGGGCTGAGCTGGCCACACACACACACACACACACACACACAAATAAATAAATAAATACATTAAAAAAAAAAGGTT
>NW_004524580.1:24109183-24111970 GCF_000260255.1 Octodon degus | reverse complement strand
TGCGCATGCACACACATGCGTGGTACTAACAATCGAAGTCAGGACTTTGCACTTTCCAGGCAGGCATTTATGCCACTGAGCTATCTCCCCAGCCCTAATTTTACCTTTTTATTCCTTTATTAGCTTCTGAGTCCCATAGCCAACTCATGTCTTCCCAGGCGTCCTCGTGTCTGCCTGAATCGTTCTGCTTTTAGTGCAGCATTTTCATTATCATTCAGTACTGTATTATACCTACTCTTTCAAAACAAGGACGTCACCTTGGATCTGATTCCAGACCACTTGCAGGACTGGCCACCTGAGTTGCAGGGCTCAATTCAAGAAGAAACACAGAAACTCCTTGTTCAGAAATAGTGAAGAATCTCAGCATGAGGACACCGGGCCCCACAGCCAGCACAAGGCTGTTCTCAGCATGGGTCCCCTACTCACCACCCCGACCCTACCTGGGGCTGCAGCTTGAAAACCTAGGGCCTGAGCTATCACACTTTTATTTGGGTTTTTCTTTTTCCTGCTTCTTTTCATTCGCAAAAAGAGCCTCTCCCTACCTTCTTTGCAAAGAGCAAGCCTTGCTGTGGTCCCCAATTACTTCCTTTAACCACAAACCCAGGCAAAGACTGAGGCTCCAGGCTTTTCCTCTAATGCATTCCTTCATTCTGATCCACAGAGATGTGTGTCTGGGTTTGGGCAGAGGCTACATTGGTTTTCTTTTCTCTTATCCCTAATATTGCTCTCTGTTTGGAGCGAAATTGTATTTAAGTCTAAATATATAAACCCATATTAGGGGCCTGCCTGTTAGCTCAGTTGTTTAAGCTCCTGCTCATGCAAACGTAGTCAGGAGCAGGATACCTAGGTTCGAACCCCACCTCCACCTGCCTTACCAGACCCGCCCTTAAAGGCAGACTGAGCCAGCCAAAAAAAAAAAAAACCTATAAACCCTTATTGATTGCCTATAATAATTTTCCCATGAAAATCTTCAGCCATGCAGAAAAATTTAAAGCAACACCCACTAAACTTCTCCACCTAAAATTCTATCTATCCACTGGTACATACTTTGTACTAGGGAGAAATCACATTGTAATATATTCTTATTCAAAATTTAGGAAACTTTCAAGAATTAAGCCCTCAAATTTGAGAAACACTGACACTTGCAATTCTTTGTGCTTTTTCCACTTACCATAATTTTATGACGATGTACTTAATGGTTTTATGTTAATTCAGAACAGGAAAGTTAGCGATTTTTTCCCCTAAGATAGGGAAAATTAGGTGATATGACATTGCCATAGTTATCTTTCAAGCATTTGAAAAAGAAAACAAATATTCCCCAATAATATTTTTTGCGTGAATGCTTCTAGTTTGGGTTTTTTGCCTTTCTAGTCTGAATTTTATAATTTTAACTTCAGTAGCCACTTTGAAATTGTTTATTTTACTTTGCTAACACAATGGGTTTTTATAATTCTCCAACTTTGTCTGCTAGACCAAATCTGCAATAAGCACAGTTTTAAGCCCACTGGAACAGTCATGCCAGCCGCGGGGAGGCTGGAGGGGGAGCTGGGTGCACGCCGGTCAAGCACGTGAAGTGCTGGCACCAGGGAGGACTCCAGCCTCCCATGGCCACCACAGCTGTTAGGCCTGTGACGGCCCCAGAGAGCCTCCGCGATTCATCTGGATGAGCGCCTGATGCACACAGGCTTGGTTCAGTTTCCTGCTAACCACCAATATTCCCACTGCACACAGGACAGTATGCCAGGGGTGGGGCCTTTTCTCAACAAAAAAGTGATGACCAGTTTCTTAAAAGGAGAGTTCACCCTCAGATCTAGATGCCTACCTAGTATCTGCCATAAGTTTCCATGAAAAGCTTTCAGCTCAAAGAATAACGCATGACAGCAGCAGAACACCATTCATTTCTCTTTTCAGTGCCAAGGATCAGCCCAGGCCTTTCACTTGCAAGCAGGCTCCCACCAAGCTACACCCCGCCCTTCACACTCCTGGCTCCCACCACATCTGGGGAGGTAGAAAACACCGGATGTGAAATTGCCCTGCTTGAGTAGCAAAACTGGCCTTAACTAGAACCACAGAACTGTAAAAGATGTAAATGTGTTAGCATCCTAGGTTGGTTGGTTGGTTGGTTGTTTCTGCAGTACGAGGGCTCAGAATCATGACTTTGTACTTGCCAGGCAGGTGCTTATGCTGCTGAGCTATCTCCCCAGCCCAGCTAATTTAACTAAACAGGGTTTTCTCCTCTTCCAGATGTGCTCTAAAAAAAATGCACTGGGAAGAGGAGGCATCCAACCTGCCAAGGATGCCTGAGGTGCTGGGTTCAATCCTCAGTACAGAAAAAAAAAAAAAAAAATCTTAGTTGCTGCCAACCCCGTCCCCTAAGAAGTTTTGGAGACACGATCACATTGTGTTACCAAGGCCAGCCTGCAACTCCTGAGCCCCAGTGGAAACTGGGATGGAAAGGCACGCTTCCCCATAACCCAAGCTAAGCCAGAAATGTTCATGCTTCAGCTGTAAGCATATGACGCTGGAGAGAGAGCTCGGTGGCACAGCCCTGCCTGGCAAGCACAAGATCCTGAGTTCAATTCCTGGTACCCCCCCCCAAAAAAAAAAAAAAAAAAACACGTGTGTGTGTGTGTGTGTGTGCGCCCACACACACACATGCCACAGCTACACTCCTAAGTTACTACAATTTCTCGAATCAGTGATTCTGTGTTTGATTATAAGCAACATTATCCATCAAATCACAGTTGGTTTTGAGCGCCCCGCCCCCCGGCCCCCACCCCCACCCCC
>NW_004524580.1:24107214-24109083 GCF_000260255.1 Octodon degus | reverse complement strand
CCCCCACCCCCCCCCCCCCATTTCGCTTTTCCACTGTTTAATTCCAGCGCGGTTTTCCATCTGTAGCTCTTACTCTGGCTCAGCTTCAGTCAGACTCTATGTGCCGATGTCTGCTGCATCGCTCTCCACCTACCCAGCCTCGCCAGCATCATACTCTCTGAAGACGATTTGAGTTCCTGACTCCAGGATAAAACTATAGAAGAAACCACTCAGCAGCTCCTGCTCCCTGCGCCACCGGCGCCTTCCTGATTCCCCTTTTTTCTGAGTGCTGGTTCTTTAGCTGCTTCTTCCTGGGAGCTGCTCCACATCCTTGCAATAAGGAAGTTAAGAAGTGATTGTCACCGCCAACTTTTCTGCAGCCCTGCAAAGCTCTCCTGCTAACTTCCCTGTGTCTGTTAGCAATACATCCTGTCACCTCCGCTGAAAATGTCATTCTCAGGATGTTAATTTTTATTTTTTTGTGATCAGCTCAGCCTGCCCTGGGGACAGGGCTGGTGCAGCCTGTGGTGCCAGGGATCAAACCCAGGTCCCTGCAGCTGGCCTAAGTGTGCCTAAGCAGGCGCTTTAGACCGCTGAGCTATCTCATCAGCCCCAGGATGTTACTTTTTGTAGTTCCTGTTCTCTTGTGCTCATCTAATATTTTGAAAAGATTTGACAATCTAAACTCTCAGTGTCCCTTGATTGTTTTTTCAGTACTAGGGCTTGAACCCAGAGCATGCATGCTAAGCAGCATCTCTGCCCCTTTTTTAATTTTTTATTTTGAGACAGGTACTCACCTGAGGTACTGGGTTCAATCCCCACTAAGTTGATAAATTGTCAGGTTGTCCAAGGTGGACTTGAACTTTTGATCCTCCTGCCTCAGCCTCCTGGAATGCTAAGATTATAGGTGTGCGCCACCACAGCCAGCCTACTTCTTCCTTTCTTGGCCCATGGCTACCTGTATAGTTAGGTAATTAAACAAATTACCTACATTTGATTTGATTTAGAGGAACATTATAGTGAAAAGATTAGAACTTTTGGTTCTCCCAGACTGAGGCTTAAAATCCAGCTTTCATTCTTGCTAGCTGTGTTCCCTTGGGCAAGCCAATTAACTTCTTTGATCTTCATTTCTAAATATTTTAATAATACCAAATCATTATAAATGTTAAAAAATGTTATATGGATAAAGGGTTGGCTTGTTTGCACTCTCATAACTGTTGTTCTTGTTATAATAGACTTTATTAACTTCTAGTATGTATATGTCTTTTAATTCATATAACTTCAATAAGCTGATAACTCTGAAAAATCCTCCATTATCTAACAGCAGTCGGGCCAAGGATATGGTTCCAAAGCGTGAGCACCTGGCTGGCAAGTGCAAGGTCTCAAGTTCCATTCCCGGTACCAACAAATAAAAAATAAAGTTGGGCCCTAACTGCGTATTAGTCAAAGTTTGACATCTTGCCTGCTCCTACCCTTCTTGCTCACTCCATACCTGGAATAAGTAGAACCACTCACCCTTCCACAAACACGCAACCATTTCTTTCTTCCATTTCTTTGCTCCTTCTTTCATTGCTGTATTCCATCAAAGTTCTACAAGGTACAGTCTTAATAAGCAAGTAACTGTGGGGTCGGGGAGATGGCTCAGTAGAATAAGTGCTTGCATGGCAAGTTCAAGGGCCAAAATAAAAATGGTGTGGCTCAATGGTAGCGCACTTCCTAGCAGGCACCAGGCCCTAGGTCCAATCCACCCTGCGCCTGGGCTTGGACCACAGGTCCCGCCGGCCCAGAGTAGCTGGAAGCTCTCCCACACACTCACCAAGGCCTGGACTAGGATTGGATCTGGGGGTCCCCAGAAAGCGGCAGAAATTCTTACTCAGCGGGTGAGGGGGG
>NW_004524580.1:24104762-24106364 GCF_000260255.1 Octodon degus | reverse complement strand
CCTCGTCTCAGCTCACCCCAGGGGCGGGGCTGGCACAGTAGCTGGGATAGAACTCTGGCCACTGCGCTCTGCCTAAGCAGGCGCTTTAGTCCGCTGAGCTATCTGGCCAGCCCTCAAATCCTTCTTCATCCAGGAACCTTTTCCTGTCTTCCCAGGGACAGGAGCATCTTACCCAAACACGACGTAGCTGTCTCGGATCACTCAGCATCTTTTAGATGCTTGCTTTATTTACTGAATTGTAAGCCTTAGGTGAGAATGGGAGCCTGGTCACCTCTATGAGTCTGAAGGACACAGCACCGTGCCTTACTCGTGGAAGTGCTGATCAGCGCTTCCTACCATCAACACATTACCTAATCATTCCATTTTGACTTGTTGTCATGAACATGAACTGCAAAAAGACAGTTCTATAAATTACCCACACTATCTTAGTTGCATCTACCACAGTTAGGTTGGTATATTGGGGGGTGATAACTGATTCCATTCAGAAAAAGGCTCCGCTTCTCTGAATACATTTCATGGTTGCTTAGCACGTACGAATTACCTTGTGTTCTCTCTCTCTCTCTCTCTCTCTCTCTCTCTCTCTCTCTCTCTCTCTCTCCTCCCCTGCACCCCCCCCCCTTCTTTCAGGAACTAACACAATTTCCATTTCTTTTTCGTAGGTAAATGTGAATGCAAGGAACAGGTATTGGAGAACTCCAAGGCGTTCTGCAGAATGAAATACACATACGGTGAGCGTGAAATCCTCAGGTACCTCTGAGAACCTAGTCAAACTCAAGAGAGTCTTTCAGAAAACTTCAGGAGGCCTGAAGGGTGACGTTGGCACACTGCTTAGCATGGAGGAGATGGCAGGGAAGAGGGACAGGACTTCTGGGTCAGTATGAGGTCTGAGACTAGCTGTGCACCTGTTTCCTCCCCAGATTCTCTGAATCTCTGGGCCCCTCTACCTTTCAAATACAAGAAAAGTACATCATATATGAAAAGGGCAATGGTACTGTTACTACCTTCAACTTCTAAGTGGCTTGCATTGACTATGAACTATAGTAGCATAGCTTATCTCAGTAACATATTGTTGACTAGTGCTGGAGTCCTTTGACTGCTCCACAGTTTATAGAGCCTGATATATGCATTGGAACGAAGAGGAAGCTGTAAATTGTGCTTTCGGAGGCCAAGTCCTGTACAGTGTTTAGGTTCCTGATAACATTGTATTTAATCTCATAAGAGATTAAAAAGTAAGTGGTAAAAACCACATAAATCTTAGCAACAATTATATACACACTTCCACCTCTTCGCCTCCCAACTTGGCTAAATAATAAAAGGAAACTTTTGAAATGTACACTGCCCAATAAAGGAAAAGCAGTTTGTAGGGAACACGCTTACTGTCACAGCAAGAAACACGGCAAATTAGTCCTGAAGCAGCTCTGGGAACATCAGCTGCCGCTCATTACCCCAAGAGGCACCCCTCCAATGGAGAACAGTCTGTCGATAAGCTATGTTAATTTTCTACTTTAAAAAGCTTGAGCATTTTTAATGATGCAATAAAACACCTTTGTCTTAGTGCGTTATAGCTGAAGATTTAGAAAAAAATGTTTTTTCTTTCTCCAT
>NW_004524580.1:24102504-24103777 GCF_000260255.1 Octodon degus | reverse complement strand
TACTGAAATCTTGCATGGTACTCCATAAATATGTACAATTTAGGTACCCAAAAAAAGGATCCTAGAGTTCTACCATGAGGTAGAGGGAAAGCTTCCCTGACCCCAGGCATCTTGATTTGTACACTCTAGATACAAGGGAAGAACAGTAATTGGTCACATTATATAATCTCACTAGGATTTGTAAAATATCTTCCAGCTGTAACATTTTGGTTTCTGCCATACCATTGTACACAGTCAATTGTAAAATTATCAGACAGTCAAAATATAAATAAAAACCAGGATAAAAATCATACTTCCTACTTCTATATAATAGATTTGATAGCTGAATATATTGAAGTTTATATTTGCAGGTTGTATTTAAGATTGTATGTAGCTGATAACCTCCTAGCACAGTGATATGAGAGCTAGAAGCTGAAATGGTTCAAGAAAGATGACAGACTTTGTATAGACAAGTGAGGAGAAGCCAGCACAAAAATAAATGAGCCTAATGATTTTTGATACCAGGTATCGAACTCAGAACCTCACACTTAGCAGGCGGGCACTGAGCCACTGAGCTATATTATATCCCTGGCCAACCTAATGATTATTTTATTTTATTCTTTTTTAATTTTAGGGAAAGGTCTACAGGGTGTTCAGAATCTACTACTAGATCGGACTCATAGTGATCCACCTGTTTACAGCCTCCCAAGAGCTGGGATTACAGGCGCGCACCGCCATGCCCAGTCTCTAATGATTATTTTAAAGCAAAGTTTCACATTCTGGTCATCATCAATTCACCTTTCCAATATATTCTGGAATGAATATTTGAGTTGTTTGGATGATAAAAGAAAATCTATGTATTTTGACTTTTGGAATTATGTTGTTACAGTGCTAAAAATAAAGATTTTATCGGCTCATGATAAAGGGTCTCATGCTGAAGTCATTGTGAAGATTAAAAAAGTCTTAAAATCTACCAAATTAAAGATTTTACGTGGAAAGAGAACATTATATCCGGAATCATGGACAAACAGAGGCTGCACTTGTCCGATCCTGAATCCTGGTGAGCATTCCGCTTTCCTATCTTAGCACCCACCTTGTCTCTGCTGAGTCGCTGTTGTCGTATAGTATGAGAACCACAACCTAAATAAACCCAGAAAGGTAACTTCCTTTCACCATCTGAATTCTGGAGAAAATCCAGACGGAATTGTTTGAACTGATGTCAAAAAATTATTGTTCTTCCACATACTCTACAAAGGTAATACATTTCAAATCTAGCAATATAATACTTTCCATC
>NW_004524580.1:24097104-24100699 GCF_000260255.1 Octodon degus | reverse complement strand
GAACCGCGGTCCCTGTGCTTTGCTAAGCTTGTTCCAAGTAGGTGCTCTAGACCACTGAGCCATCTCACCAGCCCGGCCATACATTTTAGAGTGCCAAGGCTAGCACGAGGATGTATTTTCTTTTTCTCTGCATACAAATGAAACTGCGCACCCTCCTGCATACAGCAAAGTAGACGGCGAAACATAGAGATAGGAAAACTAAATGTAAATACTGCCAAGAGATGTAAAAGAAAGCATGGTTTTGCGTGTTAATTTTTTGGTCTGATGCTGCTCCACAGCTTACAGATTTATTCGGTATCACTTATGTTCATTGATTTTACAATTAATGGAGAACTATAGCATTTGTTTTACCTTTAGTTTCAAAGTAAATTCATGTAAAATAGTACATTTAATTTTGGAGCTTTTAAAATAAATTGTTCGTTTCTTTGTTTTTTGAGACAAGGTCTCAATGTGTAGTTCAGGTCGGCCTTGAACTCGTGGCGTAGCCCAGACTGACTTCACACTTGTAATTTTCCTCCTGCCTCAGCCTTCCAAGTACCAGGGTTATAGGCTACACCACCATGCCAGGCATGTAAATATATTTTTAAAAGATCTTATTAGATGCTAGAGGGACAATATCAAGACTCTTTTTAACCAGTCTGTTAATAATAGAACTCACCTGCGGAAGGCAAATGACTCTTTAAAGATTGTAATTACCTTATAATGCATTTTATATTAAGTCCTCCGTGTTATATCAAATATTTTTTTTCTAGAACATCATTTTCCTCTTTCTCTTCTTTTGAAAACATCATGACAGCTATTTTTAAATTTAGTATTGTTTTTTATATATGCGTTTGGTACAAGGTCTCACTACACTGCTCGGACTCATAGTGAGCCTTTTGTTTTCAGCCTCCCCAGCGCTGGGATTACAGGCGTGAGCCACCAGGCCCAGACTCAGTTGCTGACTTAGGGTGTCCCAGGGCCAGGGCCAGCACAGCATGCAGGACCGGGGATTGAACCCCAGTCCCTGCACTTGCCAAAGCAGGCGCTTAGTCTGCTGAGCTATCTCGCTGGCCCTTTAGTATTGTTTTTGTTTACTAGTCTTTTTAATAATCTTTTTTATTATTGTTAAAGTGATAAAATACAAATACATTACAGAAATTTAGGGAAATTTTCTAAATGTCACATTTCCATCCAATGCAGTCTGATCTCTGTTAATGTTGTAGCGCAGATCCTTCTTTATGTGTGCGTATAGACTCCTTTCCACCACCTGCTTTGCTTTGCCTACAACTTTAGTTTTCATGTTACCTAATATGAAAACTAAAAATGTGAATGCTAATAAGAGATCATTTCTTCTTCTTATATCCCAACTGATCCCAAAATATCCTTCGTTGCTGATTTGTCCTTGCTGGCATTCAATCCAAGATAATGCCTTATATCTTCTTTTTCAGAACCTCAAGGCCCTTTTTTTCTGGCATAGTCCCTTTTTTTTTTTTCAGAACTGGGGATTGAACTCAGGCCCTTGAGCTTGCCAGAGAAGCATTTATTCCACTGAGCCATCTCCCTGGCCCTTCTTTTTTTTTTTTCATAGTCCCATTTTGAGGACTTATTGAAACATCCAGGCCACATCCTGTGCATTCTCCAACCTTTTGTGCTTGCATAGTCTCTTTCTGGTGTTGTTTGGCTTGTTCCTCTATCCCCTCTAATCTCTAAACAAAGCTGTGCCTGAGTCAAGATAAACTCGTTGGTTGGTGTCTATTAGAAACAATGTTTTCTGTTTCCATATTCAGTCCCATCAGAAGACAGAGAACATGGGTGGCCTGTACCAGTGTCCCTCACTTGACCCTCAGGTGGCAGAAAAAACTGTCTGATGTTGCCACTGACAACCTCTTTTTTTTTGAGACTACAATATAATGAGTGTACAGTTCCTGAGCAGTATAGAAATATCCAGTTTTGGGCTGGTGAGATGGCTCAGTGGTCTAAAGCACCGACTTAGACCTACTTAGAACAAGCTTAGCAAAGCACAGGGACCGCGGTTCAATCCCCCAGCACCACATGCCAGCCAGCCCCGCCCCCTGGTGGGATTGAGCTGGCCACACACACACACACACACACACAAACACACAAAATAAATAAATAAATAAATAAACAAAATTTTAAAAAAGAGGAAAAAGAAACATCCAGTTTTCCATTAGCCATTCCTTTAGTGATTTTACCAATTAATGATCTCTTTTTGAAACCCATACCTCATTAGTGTTTGATGTTTTTAAGTTGTACTCTATTCCATCTGTTAGCCGACATTCTATGATGTCCCTCAGGCAGGACTACTCAGTTTCTATGAAATGCACTTTTTATTATAAAGCAGGATAAATGCTGAATTCTTTCCCTTTAATTTTCAATATGCAAAGTAAGGAATAGCTTTAGCAAGAATCCCATCTCACTCTTTTAAAAAAATCTAATATTATGTATTGCCACTAATTGTGTTCTCTTCTAGGTTTGGAGTATCTTGTAGCAGGACACGAGGATGTAAGAACAGGCAAATTAATTGTGAATATGAAAAGCTTTGTCCAACACTGGAAGCCATCGCTCGGAAGAAAAGTCATGGATATCTTAAAAAGAGAGTGCAAATAGCAGCCACGGGGTATAGCACATAGTGGCACTTCTCCGTGTGTACACCACCAGCTCATTGAAAAAGAAACCTCAGAAACAAAACTGGAAGTTCTCTTTAAAGTGCCAAAATGTAAAGATATGTTGTAGTCTATGGGCCTTGCCTAACCAATCTGCTCTGGATCCATGTTGAAATTCAGTTTTGCTTTCTAAAGAGAAATGGGAACCCCTACGCTGATATGTGTTCTATGAAACTAATTCTGAAAGTCATCATTTTGAGGGAGATTTTAATAGCCGCGTGATATTTAGCCGCAACCCATTACGGGCAGCACCGCTAACAAGGGCTCCTCTCAGCCTCGGCTCTGTTACTCACCTTTGATGCTACTTAAAGTAATAAATGAGATTGTAAGGAATCCCCAACCCTATCATCAGGAAAGGTATTTCTTTAAAAGAGCCTTCCCTTGGGTGTTGCGTATGAGCTGTGGTCTGTGGGATGTGACATGGAACGTCTCCACGTCTGTATAGTATTTCCTTGTATAAAGCACTTTACTGCCTACCACTTGCATTGTAAAAATTTGGAGACTGCTACTGACAGGAACAAAAGAAAAGGGTGTGTAAGGAAACCTACTGAAACAGAGCACTGCCACTATCCACAGGCAAAACTGACCGCATAAAGGAAGCTGTTCCACTTAACTCTGAACCCTTGGAGGACAAGACCCAAAACCTAATAGGAGGTTTATTTGCATGAAGTCTCAGTTTTGGGCAAGAGGTTAGATTCCACAGTACTGGTCCCCCTGAACCTTTTTAAAAACTAAACAAAAAGAGACTTTAAAATAAGGAAAAGAAATCATACGTGTAGAAAGAAATATGTTTGCATAAAGAAAGGCAGACTTGAAATTTTTTAAAAGTTCATTTACTTGCAGCACACTTGTATACACTTCAGAAATTATTGTAGACACAGAATGTGTTATATTTTTGTGTTTAGTATTTAAACCTAAACATCAAAACC
>NW_004524580.1:24094827-24096094 GCF_000260255.1 Octodon degus | reverse complement strand
TGAAATCTTCTTTTTTCCCACCTGTAGCATGTCTCTGAGCTTCTTATCTATTTTTGTCTTATCTTGTATATGAAACATTAGTTGAGTTACAATTTACAAACACCTTATGGGGCATATTGGTAAGTATATCATACCAGGAAAAGTATTCTGCATACATCAGATATGATTTTTGCATTTTACTCCATTTTTACTAAAAGAAGAGTCAAAACAGTTTCTTTTTTCATAGAGTAAAAGGATTTTCATAAAACATTACGTAGGAAAATATTTCAGAACAGTATATAATTAGCTCCAACCTGAAGCACATTATTGTATATGCAGTGTTTTGAAAACTGAAAATTCTGAACAAAGTATAGCAGTATTTGTCCCTGTAAAGAACAGAGGGGGATTCTGCCTTTTTATTTTATGTATGCCTGTATTACTTGACCATCACTGATCATGAACTCCTTTTGTAATATTTGCTTATTAATTAAAATTGTTTTTAAAGTATGTTCAAGTAAAATACTAAAAATTTAATTTTATCCCGTTGAGCAACGTTTAGGCCCTCATATATCTTAGGCCCGTTAGGTTTTCATAGCAAATGCTCTCCTCAAGTTCCTGTGCTGAAGGCTTGGTGACCAACCTGTGGTGCTATTGGGAGGTAGGTAGAGCCTTCAAAGGGGGGCCGAGTGGGAGGAAGTGACGTCAGGGGAGCGCACTCTAACTTCCTGGCCACTATGAGGTAAATACTTTTCTCCACTATATACTCCCACCATGATGTTCTGCTTTGCAACAGGCCCAAACGCCATGACAAATGACCAAAAACTGAGACCTCCAAAATAAATCCTTCTTCCTTTAAGTTATTGATCTGCATGGTAATAGGACACTAACACAAGGCCTCTGTAACTAGAATTGTCTTTCTTTTTTATTTTATCTTATTTTCGTGTATTTAGTATAAGTCTATAGGGTCTCACTACACAGATCTGAGTCTTAGTGATCCTCCTATTTTGAGCCTTCCAAACACTGGGATTACAGGTGCACGCCACCACACCCAGTCTCAATCACCATCTCAGGGTGCCCCAGGGGCAGAGCCAGCACAGCAACCTGAGGACCAAACCCCAGTCCTTGTTGCTTCTCTGAGCTATCTGGCCGGCCCTTTAGAATTGTCTTTCTTAGACTGGGCATGTGGCACATGCCTGTAATCGCAGCGCTTGGGAGGCTGAAAACAGGAGGATCACTATGAGTCTCATCCGTGTAGTGAGACCCTGTAGACCCTGAACTAAATAGAATA
>NW_004524580.1:24091988-24094727 GCF_000260255.1 Octodon degus | reverse complement strand
CATAGACTATTTTCTATGCACAAACATATCTTTTAAGTAATTGGAATGATCTACACTGCTATGAAATCTTCTTTTTTCCCACCTGTAGCATGTCTCTGAGCTTCTTATCTATTTTTGTCTTATCTTGTATATGAAACATTAGTTGAGTTACAATTTACAAACACCTTATGGGGCATATTGGTAAGTATATCATACCAGGAAAAGTATTCTGCATACATCAGATATGATTTTTGCATTTTACTCCATTTTTACTAAAAGAAGAGTCAAAATAGTGTCTTTTTTCATAAAGTAAAAAGATTTCCATAAAACAGGTTGGAGCTAATTATATACTGTTCTGAAATATTTTCCTATGTAATGTTTTATGGAAATCTTTTTACTCTATGAAAAAAGACACTATTTTGACTCTCAAAACACTGCATATACAATAAACATAAAACATTTTCTTTCTTAGAGTTGCTTTTTCAAGTACTCTTTTTGTAACTTTCCAAAAAAGAATCACTGTTAAAATCATCTCTTAAGATCTTGATTCTCAAATTGCTCTCAGCCTTTCCACCACAGCTTTAGGCTTCTGAAGAGTAGCCTTTGGTGTTCAGAGTACAAAAAAAAAAAAAAAAAAGAGGAAAGCGAAGAAAGGAAACCTTGTGTTCATCAGGGGTAGAAGTAAACAACATGACGTAGTGTGACCTAGACTCCTTGTGACCCATCCCCTTCCCATCATCCCTCATCCTGCCATACTTCAAGGTGGACTTTCTCCTCCGTGACATCTTTCAAAATAACCACCTCAGTGCTGGGGCAACACAGCCAAGCAAAACTTCCATCTACGGCTTTGCATGAAGCGGAATGCTTCCTCCAGGAGCTGCTGGGAAAGTGTCTGCCCCTAGGGCTTTCTCCTGTGCCGCTGGGCTTTGTGAGTCAGCAGAGTTGCATAATGGCCACATACCTAACTGCACCCTGTGCCTGAGGTCAGCCCAGCCTGAGCCCTCTCCTTACATCATTGTCCCTGTAGAGGAATGTTGCTAATATTTACTATTTGATGCAATGGAAATTTTCAATAATAGGAAAATCTTTTAATAGTGTCCACTCGACAAGGTCAAATCTGTGGGGTTGTGACAAGTCAGAGTGCTGTGTCCATCTGGTTCTATTAGGGAGAGTAAGGCCCGGGATGGACAAACACCAGACACGCTAGCATTAGATTCTTGCAAAACAAATCCTTTTCTAAATGACACTTAGCAACTCGGAGGGGTGGGCAAAAAGGACTTGAAAATGTCTTGCTCTGGCTGGCCTTGGCCACTCCCCTGGAATGCCTGAGAACAAGAAGGGTGAGCACCGCTTGGCCGCTGGTTTTGTCACAGGCCTGGGGACTGAATTGCTTTTGTGTGCATTGTTTCGATGATAAGCAGCATTCCCCTAACTTAGCCTTATCAAAGAGCCAGTTGCTCAGGACTTATTTCCCACAGTTTGGGAAGAAAATATTTATAACAAGCTTAATTTTGCAAGGGAGATTGGTAAGATAAAAATGGAACAGAAGCACAGGGGTGTGTCCCGCATGACTGATGGTTTGTTTTTCAATCAGTCTCCCAGAGAAGGATTTGTCTGAAAACTACTTTTTTAGACACGATACTCTGCTCCCTGTGTTCTTACATTTTGCACCCAAGGAATGTGAAAATTTCTGTACTTTTCAGGCATTAGTGACTATTTTTGAAATTGCAATTTTTTAAAAGGACATATTCTCAGATTTATAAGTAGCCTACGCACAGGTGCCAAATAACTAAAAAGGTACAGTGTTGTCACAGGAAAACAAAAAAAACAAAAAAAAACCAGAGAAATATGCAGAGCCAAATAGGTATTTCTAAAACTTGAGGCCATATGTTAGCATTAGTAAATGCTTGAATCCAGTGTGTGTGTGTGTGTGTGTGTGTGTGTGTGTGTGTGTGTGTGGTACCAAAGCTAGAACCCAGAAGCACTCTACCACTGAGCTACATCTCCGGCCCTTTTATTTGTTTGTTTGTTTATACGGGGTCTGACTAAGTTGCCCAGGCTTGCCTTGAATTTGCTAGTCTCCTGCCTCAGCCTCCTAATCGTCTGACATTATAGGTGTGCACAACCATCCCAATTCTCTGGTTTAATATGTAGCCACACCATGATTAAACGTGATCAGTGGAATTACAGTGCTGGTAAGTTAGTGATGATTTATAAATTCGAGCATATCTATGATTCATTAGAGGGAATCAAATCTTATCATGCTCAGCCCAACAAGCACATGGCATGGCTATAATCCCAGCTGCTCAGGAGCAGGAAGACCATTTGAACATAGGAATTCAAGACCAGCCTGGACAACATACAAGACCCTGTTTCAAAACATAAAAATAAAGGAGTGAGGCTGGTGGATGAGGGGATGTAGCTTGGTGGTAGAACACTTGTGTAGCATGCTTGGAGCCAGGGGTCTGATGAATCAAATTCGTGTACCCATTGAAAAGAAAGAGATCAGCAGCCGGACAAAATCTTGTTGCCCAGAAAGGAAAATGCCAGTGTCAGAAAATGTTCATAGTATCAGTTAAATGGTCTACTCAGAACTCCTGAATACTATCAGGCTTTCAAACTTGGTGAAAAAATAACTATAGGAAACAATAATTACAACTTTGATAAGCGATTTCACCCTCCTACAGTCCTCCCAGATGAGGAAATTGAAACACAGAGAAACTAAGTTGTTTAAGGAAATACCCTTTTTTTTTTTTTTTT
>NW_004524580.1:24090202-24091033 GCF_000260255.1 Octodon degus | reverse complement strand
TTATATTGATTTTATTGCGAAAGAAGTAGCAATGAGACAGTTTCAAAACAGGTTAGTAGGACAGTTACAATAATTAATACACTGCATATTGTTGTCTTCGTAGTAGTTATTCATAGCACAAGATGCAGACATGATATCTTGTCTAAACACTATTATTTCAAAATTTTCTTCTCATTGAACTAAGAGAAAGTAGCTGTATATCTATGCTAACTGTTTTGTATATACAGATATATATTTTTTCGCTACAAAATAGTCCTTCAGTTGTATTCCCCTGTTAGATGTGTTGAAGGATGCAGAAAAGCCACAAAAATAAAACAATACAGAAATCTCAGAAGACGGTAATTAGGAAACAATTTGTATTACTCAACATTGAAGTAGAATTTTTCTCTCTTTACAGAGTAAGTGGCCAACAAAATGGTGAAAGGCAGTAGGCACTGCCTAAAAATCTTCTTCAGTATCCACATTCACCATAATAATGGTTCTCTTTCGTCCTCCTGATTTTCTAGGAACTGTGCTAAACCTCCCAGGCTCCCTGGCTTCACACAAGGGCCCTGTAACATCAGGAATATTATTAGATTCCAACTCAGGGCCACTGGGGGTAAGGAACTTGTCCAAGATCACAAACGAAGTAGGCAGGGAAACCCTCCTTTACCTGTCTTTAGAACTTAAAACTTTATACCTTTATGCTGTAATGAAGCCTTTAAATTTTCAAACAGCATGAATAAAAATCAGCACACAGGGCCTTTTAAAAATGTCTTTATTAGTCCACGTTCACAGTACATAAGGACTACGTCCTGGGGTGGCGTTGGCAACGTGGACATAACCCCTCTT
>NW_004524580.1:24069718-24089942 GCF_000260255.1 Octodon degus | reverse complement strand
TGGTGGCGCGCGCCTTTAATCCCAGCACTTGGGAGACTGAAAACAGGAGAATCACTAGGAGTCCGATCTATGTAGTGAGACCCGGTAGACCATAAACGAAATACAGGAAAAAAAAAAAAAAAAAAAAAGTTGGGTCCATCTTCATGCAATGCCCCAGACCCCTCTCTCTGAATGTCCTTTCCAACTTCTGGGTGGAGACGAGGGAGAAGCATATTAATAAAAGGCCCCAGTGTGGCCTCAGACGCAGGTGGTTTACAGTTACAGACCTGCCCTAGGCAGTCCTGTAAGACAATGTGGAGAAAGTCACAGGATGAGCCACTGGCTCTGTCTCTGCAGATGCATCTCCTTCTGCTCCTAAATATCCTTTCCTTGAAGACCTTGAGGTAGTGGAAATGGGAAAATAAAAAGATAGCCCGCTGACCACTCTGCCCTCTCACTTCTAGCCCACTATTAAACACATAGTGAAATACTTAAATTTATCTTTCATGTCTCTGCTCCCTGTATCACCTGGGCCGGACTTTTCCTCTGAGCCCTTCAGAGCCCCACTAAGATACTGGGCAAAGTTCCAAATCGCCAGCCTTGTCTAAACCTTGAACAGCGTACCCCCTTCCAAGATGCTGCTCCTACTCTTGACCAAGGCAGTGACAGACCAGTAAGACAGGTCATGCAATGGGGTACCATTCCTTTTTCCCATTTTCAGCTTCCTATGCACCCAGAGAAGGTGTGTGGGTCTGCAGAGCTTCCGGTGTGTGACACCAATCCCTCAAACACAGCACAATGGCAAGCGGTGGAGCAGGTGCTTCAGGTCAGATGTGTCTCTCAGAGTCTCCTAAAGGGGGCCCTTCGCGCAGTGCCAGGCCCCACTCACATTCCCAGGGGAAGCCCTCAAAGGCTTAAGAAGTGAGGAGAAAGGTGAATGAGAAGTGACAGTGAATGGAACAAAATGGAGACCCCTTAAGTAACAATCAGAAATGTGGATTAAACACACAGGTCAGCAGTAACCACACTGACTCCATATTTTTTTCATATTCTTCTAAATGAGGAATAAAGTACAGGATAAAGTCTTCTTTGACAGGGATTGGGGAGAGGCAAAGAAATGAGCACACCTGTGTCCCAGTGAACAGAATTCATTAAGATCGGAAACGCCCCTGTCACACTCAGACTGTCCAAGCTGGGCTTCAGTGACCTTCAGCAACCTACACAGCGTTTGATAACTGAGAATACAAAACTGGATATTTTTATCAGCATGTTCTCTGCTTCTGATAAATATTATACTGAACTCTTTGAACCCAAAGTACAGTGGGTACATTTTTAAAAACAGGATTTACAAGGGCGTTGAATTTGCATTTCCCAGTCCCCTCCCCCAAATTTTACAGCTTTCACCAAATGCCTCAGGAAAGAAAACTAAGTTTGGGAAGGATTTCTCCAAGTTTTCACTCGCTCCTGCTAGGATTAGATAAAGATGATTTGAGGAGTGTTTAAAGCCTCGTAGAGTGCCCATAGCTAAGTTGTCAGGATTTGGTAACTTTATGAAATATATTTTCCTTTTTAAAACTGAAAATGAAATAAACATATTCAAGAACAAAACAGCAAAGAGCCTACAACCTGAAGAGCAATTTAAAGTCAATTTTGGTGGCAGGAAGTACACACTGGCCTGCTCCAGCTCTTCATGAAGTAGTGCGTGCGTGCGTTCCTTACCAAAGCCCTGGAATTTAGGGAAGGGTAGCAGAAGGGCCAGCAGGTTCAGAATCCCTAATACTACTACATTCATGCCTTCATTTAGTCCTTTGAACAGCCTTTCGAAGTCACAGTTGGTGTCACTGTCTTTATCACTGATGAGGAGTGTGAGATTAAGAGGAGTAAAGCAACCTTCCCAAGGCCACACAGAGATTAGCCAGCAAAGCCAAGGTGCCAAAGCTGGAGACCATCTGATCCTACACGCTGAGCTTCTTCATCCACGGATGCTGTTTAAAGCTCTGCGCATTCTTCCCAGTGCTGCTCCTCGGACGGCAGCTCTTCACTCATTCACCCAACATGGTTTCTTAGGACCCTCCTATGTGGCATGCATAGTCCAGGTTCTGAGGATGTAACCATGAGGAGGAAAAACTCCTGTTCTCACAGAGCTGTGCTGAGGCTTTCCAACGGGGAACATCAGCATGCCCTGTTCTTCCTGCACACTGTAGAAAACATTTATCAAGCTCTCACTGCCTGAAATGATTTAAGAGAAATTCTGTTTCCATCATTAAAAAGCAAATGCAATACAATAGATCATCAATACAATAGATTATCACTATGATAATCTTGAATGGAACAGGGTCCCCCCCTCCCATGCTGAAGATCTGAAAGCAGAAAGGGACTAAAGTCTGCAAACAGAGAGCTGTTTAACTGTATGGCAGCTGCAGAGCGGGCAGTGGGAGAGACAGGCTTGGTGCCTGCAGGGAAGCGGCAGAACGCTCCTGTCCACCGGGAACTGACGACACCCACCTTCCTGTGGGTCTGGAGGTTTCACAGCCCTGTCTGAGCCCCTGTGTGAGAAAGTCAGGGTTCCCCACCTGCCCAAGCCAGACAACACTGGCTGGCAGTGTCCCCACAAGTCCCCTGGGGGCTCTTCTGTCCCTCACACAGTAGCTGGGGAAGATTCCCTTGCTTCTGTGAGAAACAACTGTGACCATAATAGAAAATAAATTCTAGGCATTCTTTCAAGCCATTGGAGGTTCCAGCACATTCCAGCTGAGAAAGAATTCAAGTCCTCCACTCAGGACAAAGCGCCAGCACAGTCTATGTGTGTTTGGTACATTTAATAGACCAAAGCCTACTAATTAACTCTATAAATTCTCTACCTGGTTTTTCTCCTGCACTAGGGATTGAACCCAGAGCTTTTGTATCTCTTTATTTTTTGAGATAGAGTCTTGCTAAATTGCCCTGGTAGGACAGACTGACAGGATTACAAGTGTGCACCACCACACCCAGCTCTCCATCTTTTTTTTTTTTTTAGGATTTCTCTATGTAGCCCAGGCTGGTCTCAAACTCACAGCAATGCTGTTGCCTCAGCCTCCCAAATTCCGGGATTACAGCCCTGTGCCACCACACTCAGCCTCCATGCCTTATTTTTCATGAACTGCAAGTATTTGGAGGACAACTTGAGAATCAGTGACTTATCCTTTGACAATGACAGACTACAGGGATTTGAGAGGTCTCAACATTAGGCAACTACTGCTATTCCAGACCACTTGGACAATCATTTATGACCTGGACATTGCTACTGAGTATTTTATTCCTCAGGCTTTGAAAAATCCACATCCAAGACTATGTAGGACTGTTGCCAAGGGAGACATTCATTCCAGTCGGGCTCCAGAAAGTCAAGTGCTCTGGTGTCTCTGTCTAGGCCCAAAGGGCTCCTCAAAATCACCCCATTTTGAATCACCCTGAGATCTCTGCTCACCTGTCCTGCTTTTGAAGCAGATTTATTTTGTGTCACCCCCTCATCTCCTTTGCCTGTTTCCTCCTCTGTAAAAAAAAAAAAAAAAAAAAAGGAGGAGACTAAAACTAAAAAGCAAAGAAGAGGGGCAGCAAGGGGAGGGGTGACCAACCTACAAACAAATCAGTAAAACGATTTCCAATTGTTTTTAAATGCCACAAAGGAAATAAGGTTTCACTCCTGGAAGGAGGCATCTACTCGAAATAATGCAGTTGTGGAAGGCCTCTCCGAGCAGCCAACAGTGGAGCTGGTCACTCTACAGGGAGAAGGAACAGCCAGTGAAGTGGACAGGGGAAAGCATGGTGGATAAAGGGAACTGGAAGTGGATGCCCCAAGCTGGAAAAAGCTGGAAGTGTTCAAAGTGCCCACAGCAAGACACCCAGTGAGGTTAATAAAGTCAGAACCTGGAAGCCCTGTGGAAGCTTGGAACTCATCACAGACAATGCTCAGTAGCACTTGGAGGGCAGAGGTAGAATCTGAGCTACTCTCCTAATGCCTTCCAAACCAGCCCATCTATGAAGAATGGAAAATATGGCTGTATTTGCATACGGGGGTCTTCAGGAAAATCCACAGGGCTTTGCTGTTAGAGTCATTGTGGAAGATGCGAGAAAAGATTACCAAAAGTGAGCCCTAGGTAGACATGGTGACACATGCCTACACCAACAGTTCCTTTGGAAGATAAGGCAGGAGCATCACAAGTTTGAGGCTCACCTGGGCAACTTAGTGAGACCTCACCTCAAACTAAAAAAGGGAAACTGGGTATGGTGACGCACATCTGTAATCCCAGCTCTTGGGAAGCTGTAAACAGGTAGATCACTATGAGTCCAATCTAGTAATGAGACCTTGAACACCCTGTAGACTCTTCCCTAAAATACAAATAAATAAATAAATAAATAATAAAGATAAATAAAATATATCAAAACAAACAAATTGCAGGGCTGGGGAGAGAGCTCAGCAGCACAGCATCTACCTGGCAAGAAGAAGCCTGAGGGCTGGAGAGATGGCTCAGTGGTCTAAAGCACCTACTTGGAACAAGCTTGGCAAAGCACAGGGACCGCGGTTCAATCCCCCAGCACCACATGCCAGCCAGCCCCGCCCCCTGGTGGGCTGAGCTGGCCACACACACACACACACACACACACACACAATGAAAAAATAACCTCGGTAGTGTCCCAAATTTTCTGATCAAGAAGATTATGGGGCCAAAGAGGAAAGTGATCGATGACGTAGAGTGTGCCTAAGGAGAGTCACATGGGGAGAAGACACTCTCTCAGGCTTTCACAGAGAGCACATTGGCCAAGCAATGGCCGTGACTCATCCACATGGCTGCACTGATGAAGGTTCTACAATCTGAGGTACAGGATCTCAGGACAAATCCTGAGGGCATTTCACTGACCTTCTCAGACCAAAAAGCTACAACTCTTGTTGCATAGGTCCTGCTTTACCTTGGTCTTAACCATCCAGTAGAAAAGTATGAAGTCGAAATATAAGAAATAAAGCCATGCTGTTGGGTTGAGCTGTGGGGGACTCAGGTCAATAATTTCTGACATTGCCAGTTAAATATAAGACCCAATGCTATTATGGGCTACTGGACTCTTTTAGAATATTTTGCTGAGTTTACACACCTATAATATTCAATAACGGAACTTAGAAAAAATGGGGTATACCGATGAATGTCCATTTTGTATCTGTGTATTCAAAGAGGTTGGGATAGATATATAGTTGCATTCTCTTAATGAATAGAATGATTTGTTCTAATGGTGTTTGTAAATGGGATCACAAGTCCGCATCTTGTACAGCAATTAACCACTAAGAAGAATATATGCAGTGTATTATTTGTTGAAACTGTACTTCCGATTTGATTTGAAACTGTCTCATTGCTATCTGTTTGTCAATAAAACTTTGAAAAATAAAAAAATAAAAAAAAATAAAAAAAAGAATAAAAAAAAAGAAAAAATAAATAAAATTAAAAAAAAAAAAGAAGAAGAAGAAGAAGAAGCCTGAATTGAATCAATAAATAAATAAATAAATAAATAAATAAATAAATAAATAAAGTGGGGGATGTAGCTCATGGCACAGAACATGCCTAGAATGAGCAAGGCCCTCCGTTCAAGCCCCAGTACAATAAAGATAAGTAAATAACTATTGTAAGAAGAAAAAGAATGACTCCTAATTCTTTGGCCTGAACAACTGGAATGATGATGGTATAACTTATAGGGGAACACGCAGTGAAAATAAAACATTCCAGCTCATCTTGGATTTTTTTTTAATTCATGTTAGACACCGAGTGGAGATGCCAAGTGTTCAGCTGGATACACAAGTCCAGGGCACGGAGAAGCAAGGGCAAAGGCCCAGAATCTATATTAGGACTCCTCAGTAAACAGACGATATATTGGTTTTCTACAGCCGTATAACCATTCCCAACAGTCAGTGGTGCAAACCAACAACTTATTTTTGTCCACATGTGACATTGGCTGGAGTTCACGCTGGGCATGTGTGTTTCCATCTGTGGTCTGTGGGTCACATGGGCAGCTCTACTCTTATTTCTCATGTCTCTTGGGAGCCGCAAGTCGGCCAGGCAAGGACAATGGCAGTGGCTCAGTAGGGCGAAAGGAAGCCTGGGAGGCTCATGATAACCTCTACTGTATCTGCCAGTACGTCATTACCCAAAGCAAGTGCCATGCCCAAGACTGGAGCTAACATGGGTGACAGAAATGTAGCCCATCACACAGTTGAGATCACCCAGGCGAGGAGTGTAGCTAGACAAACGACCTGGGCCTCAGATACATCCCTCAGGCACTTTAGCTTTTGCTAGCCGGCTATAAAAAGAAAAGCCAGCCACCTGTCATGGTGCCACACACCTGTAATCCCAGCCCTCAGGGGGCTGAAGCAGGATGATCTTGTGATTTGAAGGCCAGCCTGAGCCACATAAAAAGAACCTCTCTCAAAAAAGAAAAACCAGCAAGGCTTTAGAAAGGGCACAAAATACAACTGAAGAATAATTAAGAGAATGAGAGAAGAGAGAGGAATACCTACCAAAGACTGTCAAATGTTGCTGAAAAGTAAGATGCGAACAGAGAAACAGCGGCCTCAACTGGAAACCAAGTCTGCCAACCAAACAACCACCACCGAAATCAGCAACACCAACAGAAGAGAAAGATGTCAGAATGGTAAAATAGTAGGATTAGGAAGGTCTGAGGCAATTATAAGTCTGGAAAGGTTGACTAAGGCCAAATTGTTGAGGCTCTTGAATACTTGAGGGAGTTGGAACTTGGTCCTTTAGACAAAGAGTCATCCACATCTGTTTGAGCAGGATATGATACATATCAGGTTTTTGTGGGATTTTTGGTTTGGTTTGGTTTGGTTTGGTTGTTTTGTTTTTTGTATTTTAAAGAAGAGTCTACAGGGTGTTCAGGTTCTCACTACTAGATTGGACTCATAGTGATCCACCTGTGTGCAGCCTCCCAAGAGCTGGGATTATAGGCTTGTGCCACCATCCCCAGACTCTCTCAGGGTGCCCCAGGGGTGGGGCTGACACTGCAGGCCCAGGGATCAAACCCCTGGCCCCTGCTCCTGCTTGCACATGCTTTAATCTGCTGAGCTATTTGGCCGGCCCTTTATATCAAGGATTTTTTGGGAAGAAAAATCTAACTGCATTATAACATGTATTCAGGGGCAAAGAGGCTGTGTGTGTGAGTCCAGGGTCTGAACCTTTCAAGAGAGTCCTCGGCTTTCCTAGAGTAAGCCCTGAAAGCTTGTGTTGCTGACATCTCTCCTGCCTGCTTCCTCCTTGTCCAGCTGGTCTTAGATGATTTCTGATAACTACCCAGTCCAAATCTGGTTTTTCCCTTCAGCCTCATCTTCCATCTCTGAATTTACTGATTTAAGAAAAGGAGAAGTGTCATCTTTCCTTTTGTTACCACCTAGGAAGTTGCCCCTACGGATAAGCCACACAGAGTCATATGAAAACCACAGCTTCTCAGACCAAGTTGGCAATTCCAGGGTGCTTTTGAGACTTGTCCTCCAGCCCATTCTCTCCTCTCCCAGCCTATTCCTGTGCATCGTCCAGAGACTCTACTGTCCAGACAACTCCCAGCACACTAAATATTCATGGAGTTCCGAAAAGGGCAATGGCCCCTGACCTGCTGGCACAGGCTAGATTCCTCCTCTAGTCGCCTCACCTCCAGCTAGCACCTGAGGAATTCTCAACCCTGTGCAAAAACTAGTCCTATCAAATCCTCAGTTGGTCCCCTGGGTGGCTCTTAGCAGCAGGCTGAGGGAGGGGAGCTTTGAGCAAAGCAACAATGCTGAAAAGCAGCTGCTCTGTCTATTCTGCGGCTTAATCTACACCATTTCAAAAAAAAAAAAAAAAAAAACTAACTGGAAAACCCACTAACAGATGCCTCACACAATGAAACATGGAAGATTACTAATAATATTACATAGTAATTTGTCTTGGAGATTCTTTTTTCTCCATTTTCATGCCTGGGCTTTAACAGATCTACAGAAAGATGAACAGGAGGTGTTTCTAGAGCACCAGGATTCCTTGGGGCGAGCTACAGGTAAAACAGAAGCTTTGGTTTATTATTGGACCTGTGCTTGGATTTCCTTGTTGACTTTATAGAGCCATGATATTTCTGAGCAACACACACATCTCCAGTTGCTATGCGTGGCATTTCCCTATTACCTACCAGCCAGATATTCCTGACTCAGTCTGGTGGGAAACAGAGAAAACCATGAAACTGCAAATTAGAAAGCAGTGACGTTGATGTTCAAATCATAAAGGAAAAGCATGTGAAAACAAATAATTTGACTTCAACTCTGGTTTACATTGTTAGCAAAGGTTTGGATTTGATAAAACGGGAAACACCAACTCTTCTGACTACTGTCACTTAGTAAAAATGTGTTTCTCTAGACACAACAGGATCTCTCTTGCCAAGGCTAGAAGTCTTTTTCCCCATAAAGGAATACACAGACTGTCACAGATCCCATGCACCTCAACTCCAGTCCTGCCCCTTTCTGCAGGATGCTTTGTGATCTTGCCTTTTTTTTTTTTTTTTTTGTACCGGGGATTGAACTCAGGACCCTGCGCTTGTCAGGCAAGCGCTTACTCTACTGAGCTATGGCCCCAGCCTGTGATCTTGCTGTTAAGGACGCCACCACGAGATGACAGTTCCCTCTCCTCACATTACACCAGACACCCTCAGGAACATCTTTCACCCTGCCCTCTGTCCTCGGGCCATTTTATTATTACACTAATCTCAGAGTACCTTGCCCAGATATAGTTCCTGTTGCCGCGGGGACCAGAGGAGTTGGGGTCCAGGGCACCATGCTGCTCCCTTCGGCCCTGGCTCCCCCTAGTGGCCAAGTTTCCACACTCGATGTTCCTTGTTGCCTTCAAAGTTCTTCGCTACCTTCCCAGAGTTACTTCTTCGTTGCTTGGCAATGCCTGTGTCCAAGACAATCCATAGGAGTGTCTCTACTTGCAGTACTTGCAGGCATCGGTTAAATCTCATAGCTCATTTTCTTTCTTTCTTTCTTTTTTTTTTCAGAACCATAAATCTCATAGCTCTTTCAAAAAAAAAAAATTAGTTAAACTTGCATAAAATCTTACCAAAATTATAGTAGGAAAACTCGCCAAGGGAGTGTATGTAGTCAACTCAAAGATGCCACTTAGGCTCTGTCCTTTGGTATTCTGGGGCAGGACCTGGGCCCACTGACAACTTTTCAGTCTCAAGTCCTTGAGTGTGTTCTTGGCCTTCTCTCCATGGCTCGTACCCTACTGTTGCCTCCAGATAAAATAAGGACACACAAGCGAAACTAGCCCAGGAGCTCTCAGTTCCCCGCTGCAGACCCCTGGGCGCTGGGGACACACCGATAAGCAAATGGCATCTATGACTACAGCCTAAGCAAGGGGCATCGCTTTGAATACTTATTGAGCATCTGCTTATGCCCAGTACCAAGGAATTCCTGGCACTCGGCTGTTCTCACTGGTCCTGACAGGTAGCACTGAAGGCTGATTACAACACCAGCTTGCCCAGCCCGCCAGCCGCCAGCAGCTATGGCGCAACCCCGGGGAACCGCGCTGGCCAACCGAGCAAGCCCAGGCGGCAGAAGAACCCGAGACAGATGCGGTGCAGGCTCTTCCAGCCTTCTGCATCTCCCAGGAAGCGCAGAGTGAACAGCGCCCTGGGGGAATGGTCATTATTGAGTGCTTCCCTTCTTTGCCCATTACCTCATGTCTGCTGCTTTGACTGTAAACACAGACCAAATGCCAAGACTGAGAATAAAGCCACCAGGAAACCCAACTCCATGTGCCAGGTCTACCTTTGTGCTTTTGGGCGGCTCGTTTGTTTAGAGATGGCAGGAAAAGGTCCCACAGGGCTCTGCATTGGTTTGCTTCCTGCTCTGTTACACATTAAATCCCGGAATCCAAGGCTGGTCGCTCTCCCTGCCAACTGACTAGAGCACCGACCTCCAACCTGGCACCCTGTCACTGGGCACCTCCCCTTCTCTCCTCTTTTTTTATTTTTTTCCCCTTTCTCTTCCCAAGGTGGTGTGGACTAAACACGTCATTCAATAATCAAGAAGTGTAGCGCTTAGATGCTGCGGGCCTTGTGGTCTCTTCCTGGCTCTCCTACGTACACCGAGGGAACATGCTGCTGATGCTCTTAGTCTGCCCATAGCTTGTGGCACAACAAGATTCCTGCCAAATAATCCCCCCTTAATAAATTCCCTTTGTCATTGTAAATCAAGACATGACCTTCAAGCATTTATACCCAGACAATAAAACATCTGTGTTATTTAATTAGCTTATTACCTTTGTTAATGTACATTCCTGTGGCTACACTCCTTTCCACTCAACCTGAAAAAAAAAATACTATACGGGATTACAAACTTTTTTTTAACCAATGTGTTTATATTTTTTAAAAAATATTTAACCTCTTAGCCAAGATCTCTTAATGTTTTGAGAGTTATCTCATAACAATAGCTAATTCGTTAAGTCCCAGGAAATTAGAACAACAATGAGTCCTTGTATAAGCTTTTGGCATAGTGGAAATTTTTGGTTAAGTAAAAAGAGAGGGTGTGTGAAAAGCTACAGCAGAGGCCACTGTCGTTTATGTGTCATCAAACCCCCCTCTGAATGATTTGTAGCAAATTCGGAAGTGGTCACCACACTGCAGAAGTTAATGCTCTAAGTTAGACGGGTTATTCCATGTCATATGCACAGTCAAACAAGAGAGGGAGTGGGGGAGGGAGAAAGGGAGAGAGGGAGAGAGGGGGGAGGGAAAAAGGGAGAGAAGAGGGAGGGAGAAAAGGAGACAGGGAGGGAGGGAAAAGGGAGAGAGGGAGACAGGGAAACAGGGGGAAGGGAGAGGGGGGAGGGAGAGCGGAGGGAGGGAGAGAGGGGGAGGGAGAGGGGGGAGGGAGAGAGAGAGAGACAGACAGACAGACAGACAGACAGACAGACAGACAGACACTGGCTTCAACAGATCCTCAGTTTTCCAGCCAAAGGCCTTTCAATCCTCTTGGCTGACTGATCTGATCAGATATCTGGGATTGGGAAAGCAAAATTTACAGAGCTGGGCAAGGGGGATCTTCCGAGTTACCTTAAAAAGGAGATTTGAACAGGAAGCCTGCTCAGTATTCTACATAATTATCTAATGATCGTGTAAGTACCTAATGGTTATTACTCCGTTTTATGTCTGATGAAACTATAGCTAAAAAGAATGAGGAAACCTGTTCACACTCAGGCAACCAACTGGGTACGGATGGTTCTAGAAGGCAAACTTCCCCATGATGTTGTTCTGAAATGGGGTACATGCAAGGTCTTGAGTTCGATCCCTGGTACCAAAAAATAACAAAAATAAAAAATAAAAAATAAAAAAAACAGGGTACCAAAGGGGCTGCTGGCTATATCAAGGATCCAGTCCAGTCCTGTAACTCAGCGACCCAGGTCTTTGTGCTGATGGCCCTGACGTATTCAGTGACACAACAGATATTATGGATTGACTCTTATGCGCCACGTACTGTTCCAGGTGCTCTGCGCATAACAGTAAATAAATCTAAGCCTCTGTCGCCACCGAGTTTCCATTCTGCTGAGCAGAAGGAAATAAAGAAGCTCATAACCATGTCAGCCAGTGACAACTGCTGAGAAGAAAAGTAAAGAAGGTAAGAAACGAAGGAGAAAGCTCACAAAAGTGCTACTTTATACAGACAAGCAGGAAAAGCCTCTCAGATAAGACGGCATTGGAGCTCCGCACCGGGGTGCACTCCTGTCATCCCAGCTCCTTGTGAGGCTGAGGTGGGAGAATAGAAATTCAAGGCCAGCCTGGATAACCTAGCAAGACCTTGACTCAAAACAAAATCTGAAAAGAGTTAGGGATGCAGCACCGTGGTAGAGTGCCTGCCGAGTGCTCTCAAGGTCCTGAGTTCAAACCATAACACCACAACCAGCAGGAGGAGGATGACCATATGACTGAAGGAACAGACTGAAGGAAACAAGGGGAGGAAGAAGGAAGTGAGGACAGGGACCACCTCGTAGTGGGAGTCCGCAGGAGCTTCTATATTTAAGGAAAAGCACTTAAGGTCCTGGGGGAGGGGCTCGGCAAGTGGAAGAGGGAAGTGGAGAGGGAGGGAGGAGGTGAAAGGAGTGACAGGGAGGGAGGTGGACACGAAGGACTCTGCAGACCCCTAAAACTTTCTGGACTTGACCCACATGAGATAGGAAGTCCATGGGGGGCTTTCAGCACAGGAATGACATACTCTGATTTACATTTTCAGAGGACCCTCTTTTTTGTGTATTTGGTATAGGGTCTCACAACTCAGCTCAGACACACTCAGCCTCTCCAGTGCTGGGGTTACAGGAGTGCACCACCACACCTGGTCTCAGTGGCTGACTCAGTGTGCCTGAGGGCAGGGCCAGCAGGGCATGTGGTGCCAGGGATTGAACCCCAGTCCCTGTGCTTGCCTAAGCAGGCGCTCAGTCCACTGAGCTATCTCACTGACCCAAGGACCTCTCTTAATTCACCAGCTAACTTGCTGTCAGTAGTCAGCCAGATTCCAGATACAAATTGAAGCCAAGCATGAAGACATGCACCTGTAGTCCCAGCACTTGGGAGGCTGAGGCAGGAAGATCTTTGTGAGTTGGAGGCCAGCTGGGGCTACCAAGGGAGTTCAAGGCCAGCCTAAACTTGCATAGCAAGAGCCTGTCTCAAAAAGAAAAAAGAGAGAGAGAGAGAGAGAGAGAGAGAGAGAGAGAGAGAGAGAGAGAGACAGAGAGAGACAGAAGCTAGCACAGAGCAAGGCTTTTTTTAGATTTCACAGGTCTGCGTCCAACCACCAGGTTTCATCAGGTTTCATCATCAACTAGTTCTATCAACTTTGGGCTAGTCATTTTAACTTCAAGCTCTTCTACCCCAGAAGCAGAATACTACAACCCACTCTGCAGAGTTATTAATGAAATATTTGCAAAGCACCTTAAGTACTGTAGTTAGCTTTTCTTTTCTACCAGGAATCAAACTCAGGACCATGCAATTGCCAGGCAGGCATTTATGCTACAGAACTAATCCCCAACCCAGTAGTTAGCTTTAAAAAGCAAAAAAGGTATTGTAATTATTTAACACTAAGATTAACTGAATTGCATCCTCACTATTAAAAATAATGTAGAGTGTGCCTAAGGAGAGTCACATGGAGAGAAAACACTCTCTCAGGCTTTCACAGAGAGCACATTGGCCAAGCAATGGCCGTGACTCATCCACATGGCTGACACTGACAAAGGTTCTACAATCTGAGGTACAGGATCTCAGGATAAATCCTGAGGGGATTTCACTGACCTCATCAGACCCAAAAGCTACAACTCTTGTTGCATAGGTCCTGCTTTACCTTGGTCTTAACCATCCAGAATAAAAGTATAAAAATGAAATATAAGAAATAAAGCCGGGCTGGTGAGATGGCTCAGTGGTCTAAAGTACCTACTTAGAACAAGCTTAACAAAGCACAGGGACCGCGGTTCAATCCCCCAGCACCACATGCCAGCCAGCCCCGCCCCCTGGTGGGCTGAGCTGGCCACACACACACACACACACACACACACAAATAAATAAATAAATAAAATTTAAAAAAAAAAGAAATAAAACCATGCTGTTATGTTGAGCTGTGGGGGACTCAGATAAACAATTTCTGACGTTGCCATTTAAGCAGAAGACCCAACATTATTATGGGCTACTGGACTCTTTTAGAATATTTTGCTGAGTTAACACACCTATAATATTCAAATAACAGAACTTAACAAAAAAAGGAGATACAGATGAATGTCCATTTTGTATCTGTGTATTCAAAGTGGGTAGGATAGATATATAGTTACATTCTGTTAATGAATAGAATAATTTGTTCTAATGGTGTTTGTAAATATGATGTCATGTCCGCATCTTGTACAGCAATTAACCACTAAGAAGAATGTATGCAGTATGTTAATTATTGAAACTATCCCACCAATTTGATTTGAAACTGTTTCATTGCTATTTGTTTATCAATAAAATTATGGCAAAGAAAAAATAAATAAATAAAAAGCAAAAAATAATAATATAAATAAGACCTAATATGTGCCTAATATTTCTTCACTCCAAGTAGAAAAAGGACAATGGTGGGGGGGGGTGGGCAGGGAAGTAGCTCAGTAGCATAAGTGCTGGCCTGGCAGGTGCAAGGGCCTGAGTTCAATCCCCAGTTCCGCCACAAAAAAGAAGAAACAGAAAAATGACAATAAAAGTCATAATGGAAAAAAAAAAAAAAAAAAGCTCTCAAAAAAAAACTATGTCTTCTGGAACTTTTAAGCATATATACAATTAACACAATGCAATAAATCTTAGTTCAGTGCAGAATTTCAATTACTAGCATTTATTCAATCTTATGTTATGATTTTGTAGTATTTTAAATCAGATCCCAAATATATCATCCTTTCCAATATAAATATGTATCTCTAGTAGAAAAGACAACTTGAGCTTGGGAGATACCTCAGAGGTCTAAGTCCCTGTCTGGCAAGCACAAGGACCCAAGTTCAATCCCTGGTAACCATCCTTCTCCAATTTAGGGAGCTTGCCAGATAGCTTGTTTAAAGCACCACTTAGGCAAATGCAGTCAGGTGCAGGGGACCACGGTTTGATCCTCAGCTCTACAAGCTACATCAGAAAGCCCTTAAGGCAGCCTGAACTAGCCAAAGGAAAAAGAAATCTTTCTCCAATTCCTGGCACCATATGCTGTGCCATCCCAGAACTCCAGACGTGCCATGCCAACCACAGAAACAGGTGGTGGTACATGCCTGTAATCCCAGTGCTGGGGAGGCTGAGACAGGAGGATCACTACAAGACCAAGCTATGTAATAAGACCTTGTACCAAATAAATAAGTAAATAAATAAAGGTGGGGTTTTTTGTTGTGGTTTTTGGGGGGGGGGTTGTTTGTTTGTTTTGGGGATTTTTGGCAGAACCGGGAATTGAACTCAGGCCCTTGCACTGGCCAGGAATGTGCTTATTCTACTGAGCTATCTCCCCAGCCCAAAGATTTTTAAAAAGAAAGAAAGAAAAAACATTTTCCCTAACCTTACACCATGACCACATCTAATAAGAGCACCAATCACACGTCAGCATTCTCCAGTGCCCACTCCGTGGTTCCCAAATCGTCTCAGAAGTGCTCTTTCCTATGTTCTTGCTTAAGCTGAGATCTGCATTAGGCCCATAAGAGTCACTAGCCATCAGCTTATGGGGCAGCTTGGGTCCGGGTCCCCCGGAAGTCCACATTTTAATGGCTTGGTCCCCACCCTGTGGCATGATTGAGAGGCAGTGGGATATTTGATATTCTTTTTTTCCTTTTTCTTTCTTGGTGGAACTGGGGATTAGAACTCAGGCCCTTGCACTTGCCAGGGAGCACTTATTCTGCTGAGCCATCTCTCCTGCCCGGCTATTTGAGAGTAGGGCCCGGGAGGAGCAGCTCAGGTTATTGCAAGTGCGCCATAATGGAGGCATCGGCTCCCAGGTCCCCTCCATTCTCCCTGTTCCTGGCCACTACAAGGTGAACAGTGTCCTCCAGCTCATGATCCCGCCACAGTGAAAGGCTTTACTGCAGTCCCCAAAGCCAGCAATGCCAACTAACCAACCATGGACTAAAACCATGAGATAAAACAAACCTTTCCTCCTCATAAACTGTTTATCTCGGGTATTTTGTCACAGTGGTGGAAAGTGGCTATGTTTCTCAAACCTCCTTTTGTTTATCTTTTTCCCTTTCACCATCCCCACCATCTCCTGAATTCGATATTTGGAAACAGAGGAAGCATGTACTCCTATAGTGGCAGGTCAGGAATGTTCCCACTCTGTACCCAAGACATCAAACATACACACTGTGCTGTACACACTCTCCTAGCACTTGCAGAGAAAACAGGAATGATTTTGCTTCTAAGAGAAGAGGTTAACACTATAGATTTCAGTAGAGAAGATGCCACAGGTTAGTGAAGAGATGGCCAAGGGCAGACTTAGACTCTTTAATAGATACAAAGAATCATCATGTACTACTCACACTAGAAGAGGCTGAAACTGAGCTGCAATCACTTAACCATGTATCAAAAACAGGAAACAGAATTCCAATCATTTAAAAAAATGATAAACTTAAAAAAAAAAAAGAATCATCATGGAAACTGTTCACATGAAGCTAGTTGTGGTGGTGGACACCTATAATCCCAGCACTTGCCAGGCTGACGCAGAAGGATCACTGTGAATTCAAGGTGAGCCTGGGCTACATAATACATTCAAAGCCAGCCTAAACTGCACAGAAAAACCCTGTCCCAAAAACAAAACAGAACAAAACAAAACAAAAAAACTGATAACATGGCCTGAGGCATTTCTATCAATTCCAGAATTCTCTGGGATCTGTCATGCAGTATAATTTAAATGATCACCATGGGGTAATGACCAAAAGAATTTTCGATTTCTATCCAAGAGTGCTCAAACCCTTTTCTTCGTTGGTAAGAAATAACAAGGGTATTTCCTGTCCTAGTTTAAAGGGGAATGGGTCACATTTTTGAATGTAGAAAGCCTTTAAGCTCAATCGGGTTGGCTTAGCTAAATTTGACTCCGGAGTCCTGGCTGGGACTAGTCCACTTTTATTTTTTCTTTCAAATAATTCTTAAGACAAGACCTTAAAGAGTTGTAAGGACACTGATAAGTTGTAGGTAAGCAGATGCAACATTTTTTTTTTAAATGATACATAAGAAAACCAGGTAAAGGTAGCTTTTTTTATTTATTTTTTTTTAAAGAGCTAAGGTTAAAAAAAAAAAAAGAGGTAGGGATCAAGCGCAGGACCTCACACAGCTAGGAAAGCACTCTACCGCTGAGCCATGCCCCTGACCCAAAATAGCTTCTTCTGATTCCATTCTATGAGAGCTGTTGCCAGGGTATCGCTGATGAAAATAACATCCGAGGAACTAAACTCTCAATATCTTGTTCAAGAAATGACTTCTGGAAGCAAGTCAAAAAGCCAAATTTAGCCATTGGTTCCCATACACTGTATCAAGTACAAAATTCCTTTGTAGACCTTCATAAAAGACCAAAATTAGAAATGAAGTATTTGTATTCACTGAGAATTATTTTGGACATCTAGATCCTTTTAAAATGCTCATGTGAGTCAACATAGGGTGGGAGTTGGAAAAAGAAAGCCTGGTCTGTCTCCCACTCATAGCTAATTCTGGCTTCTGGTAAGCAGGGCAACACAAGAGGCAGCCAAGTATGGTAGGTCCAACCGATTTTGTCGTTGTTGTTGTTATTCTGTGTTTCATTCAGTAGTCAGCTTCCTTTGGTATTTGTTAGAGTGTGACCCAGCACTAGCCCACTGTGTTCTAAGTATAGTAATTACCCATGAAAGCATCAAGCCAGGAGTCTAATTTAACACTAATATTCATCTTTAAGATGAATTCAGAAAGACAAATCGCAGAAGGAAATAAGTAGTCTATCAAACATAACGGTAAATAGTAGAAAAAGGAGCGGTGGTTGGGTATGGTTGTTCCTATCTATAATTTCAGTACCTGAGAGGTTGAGGCATGAGGCTCACAAGCTTAAGGCTAGCCTAGTCTACATAGGAAATTAAAGCCTGGGGGAGGGCATTTTTAATACCCCAAATATCTGATGAAAAGAGAAGGAAAGAAATTACAGTTATATCTATGAGCTTTTGTTTTGTAGTACTGGGGGGTTGAACCCAGGGCCTTCACAATGAGATACATCTCCAGTTCTTTTTATTTTTTTTTTTTATTTTGAGACCGAGTCTCATTAAGTTCCCAGGCAGCACCTCAACTTGGAATTCTCTGCTTTAGCCTCCCAGAGTATAGGCATGCACCCCCATGCCTGGCTCCAAAATCACATTTTCTTTAAGTTGGCTAGAGCCGACGTAGGATTGTAAGAAAGCACTTCAAGTTTCCTCCACACTGGGTGCATGTTGGGGAAAATCAGAGAGGAGAAGGGTGACTGGTATGTGCCTTCCTACCGAACGACCAGAGAGGGGTGGGGCACTGCCTTTGAGAAAGCCTCTTGTGTGCCTCGCCCTGGCTGTCACCTGGGGGCCTGATTTTGGATGCTGGGGAAGATTCACCCAGCCTGTTCAACTACTGGAGTCTCCCAGTGGGAAGGTGCAGCCCAGAGAGAAGGAAAGGGCTAGCACATGGGTGAAGTTGGGAAGAAGATGTAAATCTCACTAACTGAGTCCAGTTTGTGCTTCTGTAACAGAATACCAAAGACTGGGTATTTTATAAATAATATAGATTATATTTCTTACAGTTGTGGAGGTCAGGAAATCCATGATGAAGAGACCCATATGTGGGGAGGGCCCTCCTGCCGTATGGCGACATGAGAGGAAGCCTCCGGCAGCATATCCTGCCGCGGCAACAGAGCACCATGGCAACCATGGTCAGAAGTCTCCTATGCTGATGCCAACGTGGAAGGAAGCCTCCCATACATGGCCAACCCACTGTCATGATAATGAACCCACCCCACCAGGAGGATATGAATCCTTTCATTTTATATCACCTCTTACAAGTCCCACCTGTCACCACGGTAACATGAGGGATTAAGTTCCCAACATATGTACTTCGGGGTGCACACTCCAGCCGCAACACACCCTAGCAAGAAGAAGCAGGACGTGTCCACAGGTAGCACAGCAGTGAGAATCTCTTTATTGCTTAGACTTTTCTACCTCTGGCAATGAACTCTCTGACGATGAACCGTGTGCGACACACTGCACAATGCTTCCTTTGATTCAGTGCCCCGAATTACCTTTTTTAAAAAAAAAAAAAATTTATTTATTTATTTTGTGTGTATGTGGCCAGCTCAGCCCACCAGGGGGCGGGGCGGGCTGGCATGGGGTGCTGGGGGATTGAACCGCGGTCCCTGTGCTTTACTTGGCTTAGCTTGTTCTAAGTAGGTGCTTTAGACCACTGAGCCATCTTACCAGCCCCTCCCCCCGAATTACCTTCTCTTTTCTTTTTAAAAACTCTCTTTTTTTCTTTTACAATCCACAACGGACAGAAGGCAGCAGAATATTGTAATTCTTCCATTTTACATTTTAATAGGAATTCTGATTACCTTTTTTTAAAAAGATTGTAGTTTTTTAACAGGTTGCTAAAAAGGAGAAGGTGGCAACTAATGAAGAATGTTGTGCTCCTGTTCCTTCCAACATGACTAATAAGGCCAAAAGAAAAATATAGAAAGGCAAGTTGTGACTCACTATCAGGGAGAACTTTTTAGCACCTTTATCTGCCTACTCGTGACCTGTCCCACTCACCAAAGAGGTAAATGCATGACATGAAACATACCCAAGGTCTGATAACCATCTGTCAGGTCAGTTGAATGTGAATGGTCTCCGGCCTTTGTAAGCATAAGGATCCTTAGTGTAAACAACTTTGAGGGCCCCTCCATGGCAGCATTTGCAAACCCTACTTTTCTTTTTCCTCCCTATTCCTTCCAGCTTTGGGTCCCCTCCCCGTTTGCAAAATCTCCATGTCCATTTTTTTAATTCTTTTTTTCCATCCTCTTTCCCTTTCTCTTCTCACTTTCTCTTCCCTCCTTTCTTGTTCCTCCTTCCATTTGAAAAACATCCCCCTACCCCATTTATCTGCCTTCTATTTTGCTCCCTCTTCCCCCACGCAGATAATTAGGCTTGTTTGTCTGACATATGGTACTTAATATTATGGCCTCAAGTTGCATCTACCCTGCCGTAAAGAAAGACAAGCATGGAGCATTTGTAGGTAAATGCATATGGTGGGAAGCGTTTTCATATTTGGAACCTATGAAGAAACTATGATGTCTAATGCCATAGAACTGCACACTTAAAATTATTTAAATGATAGATTTTGTATGATGCTTATTTTACCACATTAAAAAGAAATCATAATGGTAAAATATAAAGTCAGCAATGTTTTTAAAATGAATTCATATTTTATTTATATAATCACACATATATATTGGGGAATCAAAATTATTCACAGGAGAAATAAGTTTCAGTGTTCTCATGTAGCAGCGTGACTAGAGTTTATAATAATTTATTAGATATTTAAGAAAGAGAGGCCGGGGAGATGGCTCAGTAGAATAAGTGCTTGCCTGCCAAACGCAAGATTCTGAGTTCAATCCCCGGTTCTGCAAAAAAAAAGAGGGAGAGAGATACTAAGAGAGAGAGAGAGAGAGAGAGAGAGAGAGAGAGAGAGAGAGAGAGAGAGA
>NW_004524580.1:24062515-24068858 GCF_000260255.1 Octodon degus | reverse complement strand
AGGAGGAGAAAAGGAAGACAGATGTAGGAACTTTTTCCTGTTGTACAAAAAAACTTAAAAAAATAAATAAAATAAAAATAAAAACTTTTAAAAGCTCTTAAGAAAGAATAGTTAGGTAGATCTAAAATAAGACTACAAACCACTAGTTTAAAATAAAGATATTTTGCTTTAATATCACACTCAATTTTGATGTTGTTTTAAAAAAAAAGTCAGTCAGATAGTTAACAATTTACCTGATATGCTAGCTGCATGCCAGGTCCTGGATAATTTCCTTCTAAAATATGTCCTGCCAAGGGGGACACATGGAGGGAGCTCTCAGTATCTGCATTGGATATAGATTCTTTGGAAGAAGACTTGGGAATGAAAAGGGTCTCTTATACTCAGCTATGCTATTTAACAACAGAGAACTTCTGCATAACCCACTATTTTTCCACTTGGCCCCCAGTGGAGTGAGTTGCAATCCTTTCCTACCTGAAGCGCTGCAGGGGGTGTGACAGGTGGAGACATTACTGGACATTTGCATTTAAAGAATTAATAAAAATTCCTCATTTGCCTGAAAGCACCACGAAGTTTATGACCTCGGCGCTTTGTAACCCCCTGCAAGGGTTTGTGTCCTGCTATGGCCCATCAAACCAGCATAAGTCTGTATTTTAAAGTATGCAATTAGTAATGTGCCACTGGACCTAATACTGTAACTATGCAGTTCCCTTGGCTACCGTATTTCACAAAAGGGAAACAAACAATAGAAAAAATAAAACAAGCATTCCCTGGGCTATATTAACCTCTAGGTCACCCATATTAATGACAGCTATTCCACATGAACATTCCTGACTTTGAGTAAACAATCTGTTGAGGACGAAAAGGTCAAAACTGCCTTTCTCTGGGTTGACATAAACGCATTTTTCACTTATTCTTGCCTAGAAATTGAAATTGTGGTAGTTCCCAAGGATGATTTTCTAAGTTGAGCTCACAAATCTACCTTGGATCCTCTGAGATCTATCCCTAGAGCAGTCCCTGAGCCCAGTCTAGCTTGAGGGTCTTTACCCTCTCTGGGCCCTTAAGAAGACCACACACCCCCACCCCCCAATGGGTCCTACCGGCAAAGTGATAGGTTCTACTATCAACACCCTGTAGGTGACGGGATAGGAGGACCCTGTAGAATATACAAGCATATTTCCTGCGACAAAGGAGAAAGAAGTTGGACCTGAGGCTAACACAGATCCGAGAGCACAGAGTCCAAATTAGGACTCTACCGGCAGCCTCTCTAGAAAAAGAATTCCTTGGAAGGTAATTCCTTGAGTAAATCCCAAACCAGAGAGGCCACTCAGGGTTTCAGTAGAGACTCCAGCGCCCTCTAGAGGCCACTCTGAGGTTTTGAGGCTGTCTGAGAATGGGTAGGGGGCTGGTTTCTCCACAAAAAAGAACCAGGCCTCCAAGAGCACGAGCCACTTCGAGCTGCCAGGAAGCCCTGGGTGACAGGAAGCGCTTCCCAAGAGCCTCAGTGTCATCTATTCCTGTCTGTCAACCTTTAGGAAAACAAGTCAGTCTTCACTGCCTACTTAGTATCTGGGGATTGAGTAGAGACAAGGGGCAGTCTTTTCTTTTTTTGTTTTTTTTTTAATTTTATTTATTTGTGTGTGTGTGTGTGTGTGTGTGTGTGTGGCCAGCTCAGCCCACCAGGGGGCGGGGCTGGCTGGCATGTGGTGCTGGGGGATTGAACCGCGGTCCCTGTGCTTTGTTAAGCTTGTTCTAAGTAGGTGCTTTAGACCACTGAGCCATCTCACCAGCCCCTCCACAATGGTTTAAAGGAACCAACTGAATCCTCCCTTATTTCTCAGATCCTGTCCCACTGAAGGGCAGAGTACACCCATGGTGGCCTGGGGAGGGAGGTAAGAGAAGATCACTGTGATTTTTGCAGAATGAGCTTATTTGGAGAGAACAGATCAACCTGACACTATTCCAGAAACTTTCATCTGTTACAGCGTAGTTTCTTTAGAAAGAGCTCACCAATGGAAAGTATTCCAGGTTCTTCTGGTCCCTAATCAAGAATTGGATGACACAAGCCAATACTGGTGCCAAAAAGTTTATTGGGAAAGTGCAATAAAAAGGTATGGAAGAAACCAGCTCTGTAAAACAAACTTAGGCTAAACAGAGAGAAAGAGGGTAAATACACATCGTGTGTGCAACACTCACACCTGATAGCCACTTTCCACAATGACCCTCTTTTTTTATGCCACCCACATCTCGTGGGAGCTCGTGAGAAGTTCTACATACGGGATCCTGGCATTATCCTGGGATCTTGTGATTACGGTCCCACTCAATTTCCCAGCCACATTTGCCACGTCCTGTCTCTTATATCATATCTGTAGGTTACATGACTGAGAAATAAATACCATCCCCCAAAAATAAACCAACTGTAAGAAAACATAAGATTATCTCCTAAAACGTAAACTAAAAATGAGTTAGAATTATCTAAGATGTTTGTTATAAACAACAATAAAGGTCCCACTTCGGGAGGCAGTCTCAGATATCCGCATTTGTAACAGGCCCCCCCAGGTGATACCGTATTTATGTACATGACCAGACACCAGCTCAGAAGTGTCGAATGGCATATAATGTGGCAACTCTCAGAGCCTACAAGGACCAGGAGCCCACACTGGATACCCTCCAAGCCTAGAGTCCAATCTGCATTCCTGAGACAAACAAACATAGGCCCATCCCTACCACTAGTAGCCACTGGCATGTCTATCCAGCAGCCCACACAGGCAACTGCAAAAGATCCAGTGAGGAAAACTCTCGGCTTGTCCTGAGCTGAAGGCTCACCCAAGTCTTCAGCTCCTTCCCAAGTTCTGCTTCTTCCAAGGTAACTGACCAGGGAATCCCCAGGGTCCTGATAGAGACCAGCAAGCACCCCCAGCGCACAAAGATGGCACTGGCTCTGAGCACCTCCGGACACTCACTGTCATATGTTCCCCAAATCCTGGGCCATCCTGCTCCTGAATGACAGCAGGGGTCAGGGTCACAGTCAAAGCTGAGCTTCTCTGAGTTCAGTCCAGTGTTTCTCACAGTCTCTCCCCGGCTAGAAGATAAACATGACATCTATACCCCTTTCCAAAAGTTCTCTAGTTTAATGGAGTTCCCAGTTCCCAGCTTACACTAGAATATAACAGAACTCCCTAAGAAAAAGCAAGTAAAAACAGAAAAGCTTTCCAGTGTTCTAGAAAAGAGTCATGTTAAATTCTTTGAATTCTAAACTGCTATCAACTGTCAGACAAAACATCAACATATAAAAGGCTGTTATGGGTTTTTTTTATCAAAAAAACCCCAACATATTAAATGTACATAAAATGGTTTACTAATCAACAATGCCATTATTTTACACATAGTCATATTCTACCTTATAAAGCAAGGCCACTGAACCAGGGATATAGTTCAGTGGCCCTCAGAGGTTCTAAGCACCTGCCTGGAAAGTGCAGGGACTGGGGTTTGATCCCTGGCACCACATGTCGCACTGGCCCCGCCCCCGGAGCACTGAGCCAGCCACCGAGACCGGACGTGGTGACGCACTCCTGTAATCCCAGCACTGGAAAGACTGAGACAGGAGGATCACTATGAGCCCAAGCTATATAGTGAAACCCTGTACCACCAACACATAAAAAATAATAATAATAAAATTAAATTAAAAATCTGATCCTCCTTGTCATCAATTTCCATATCACTTGTTACAGAGCATAATCTGAAGTGTCAAGTGGTGACATTCCATGTGGCATAAAATTTCCTGATCTTTTTTATTACTTTTCAGATTAACATGATTTTTTATGTCAATAATCACTCAGAAGGATTTTTTTTTTTTTTTTTTTTTTTTTTTTTTTTTTTTTTCTGGCTGGCTCAGGCTGCCTTAAGGGTGGGCCTGATAAGGCATGTGGAGCTGGGGATTGAAACTAGCTATCCTGTGCCTGACTGCATTTGCATAAGCAGGTGCTTAAACAACTGAGCTAACCGAGTAATCAAACTCAGAATCTCACATTTGCCAGGCAGGCACTAAGCCACTAAGCTAAACCCCCAGCCCAACATAATAATTTCTAGGCATATAAGGCTGTCTAGTCAACACACAGAGCAAGAACAACACGGAGATATTTTCTGCATTCTGTATTTGTTTTTATTTCTTATTCAAATTACATGTGACTGTGAATGAGACAGCTGTTTGTCAGTATCAGAGAATTTGGGCCAACTTTACTGCCTGAATCTACATGATAAATGAACCAGTCCCATCAGTCCTGCCTGTAGTTGGTAACTTCTACTTCCTTTACTTGTGTTGCTAGGGCCGTGCTACATAATCCTTTTCTCATGTCACAGTGCGCTGATGAAGTGTTGGTAGGTGGCTCTCCCTCCTGGGACCTGTAGACCGAGTGGTTTTTGTTACTCATGAAAATATGGGTAGGAAGCCAATCTACCAGTGACAAATTTTTGCTCCCTTGTAAGAAGTTTATAGTCCATAGCTCCTTTCCCATGCTCCTGTGAGTAACATTTTTCATTGTTACATTAAAGTCGAATCTTTTCTGAATTAATTTTAACTGACACTAAAGGACACAAATTTAAATGTATTTATGAAGCTATGCAAATAAACTCAACTAAAGTAGCAGGTGACAGAAATTTCTATAAGGCTGAGTTTCTAATGTACACAAAAAAATGATGATTATGTACCAAACTTTCTATTCATAGCTCAGGCACACAGCTGGCAATTTCAGAATCATTGAGATGCAAAAGGGAGGAGGAAAAAAAGAAACCCTACAAAGATATAATTCTGCTGACACCAAAAGATATATTTTTACACATTAAAAGTGTACCTTGGGGGCTGGTGAGATGGCTCAGTGGTCTAAGGCACCTACTTAGAACAAACTAAGCTAAACAAAGCACAGGGACTGCGGTTCAATCCCCCAGCACCACATGCCAGCCAGCCCTGCCCCCTGGTGGGCTGAGCTGGCCACACACACAACACACACACACACACACACAGCCACACACACACACACACACACACAAATAACATTTTTTTTAAAAGTGTACCTTAAAACTAGTGCACTTCTTTGATCCCAAAGTTTCCCAAATATATACTCCATACATTTCTATGATTCAAGACTCATCTGTCCCAAGTTTATCAATCTTCTTTTATGACATATAATACTGCAGAACCTAGCCAGGCGTAGTGGCACATGCTTGTAATGCCAGCACTCAGGACACTGAGGCAGGAGGATCTCCATAAATTCAAGGTCAATCTGGGCTACATAGTGGGTCCAAGGCCGAAATGAACTATGTAGCAGTACCCTGTCTTAATAAATAAATAGACTACAGCATTGAAGTGACAATTTTTCAAACTGCTACTCAGCAGAATCTCAAAAATCAGAGCCTGCCAAATAGCTCAGCAGATTAGAGTACCTACAAGCAGGCACAGAGGCTGGGGGTTCGATCCCTAGGCCTGCCGTGCTGGCTCCACCCCCGGAAAACGCTGAGATGGCAATTGATACTGGGTGAGGTGGCACATGTCTGTAATCCCAGCACTTGGGAGGATGTAAACAGGAGAATTCACTATGAGTCTGATCTAGTAGTGAGACCCTGAACACCCTGTAGACCCTTCCCTAAATACAGAAAAAAAAAAAATTCTCAAAAATCTTATGGGTACCTCATACATTCAAACAACTCTGAATTGAGGGGTGGGAGATGAACTGAAGACTGAAACTAGAGCCTTGCACATGCTATGCATGTATTCAATCAATAAGGTATAGTTCCTATCCCCTAAAAACTTGTTTCATCTTTATGGTTGGTTTCCTTCATCATACGCTACCTTCTGACCTTCTAAACTTGATTTTCCACCCAAAACATCCCTAGACCAATGGAATTCATCCATTCTTGATCTTTTCTTCTATGCAGACTAAATTCTTACCTTTACTCCTTCGGGTGCTGCTTGGTTCCTGGCTGCCTTCTACAGGAAAGGGGCCTCCTACCAGCTTCCAAGAGGTTCCCAATTCTATAAAGGACTGGGCTTAATTTGCACAGAAATCACAGATTAGCAAGTGTAACACCCCTTGGGCTGGTGAGATAGCTCAGCAGACTAAGCGCCTCCTTAGGCAAGTGCAGAGGCCGGGATTTGATCCCCAGCACCACATGCCGTGCTGGCCCCACCCCTGGGCTAGCTGAGCTGGCCACCGAAACGGGCATGGTGGGGCACACCTGTAATCCCAGTGGTACATTAAAGTAGAATCTTGGGCTGGTGAGATGGCTCAGTGGTCTAAAGCATCTACTTAGAACAAGCTCAGCAAAGCGCAGGGACCGCGGTTCAATCCCC
>NW_004524580.1:24060867-24062000 GCF_000260255.1 Octodon degus | reverse complement strand
GGGATTGAACTCAGGCCCTTGTGTTTGCCAGGGAAGCACTTATTCCACTGAGCCATCTCCCCGGCCCCAGTATCATGGTTTTTAGTGTTACGGATCTCAGCTTGGAGTGTCAGCAGCCCACCTGCTTAGTGCTGCCACCTCTTCTGTAGTGCGGCCAGTTCAGCCCACTGGGATAAAAATCAGGAGTGGGACTGGGAGCCGCTAGGTTGAGCCGGCCCATAGCTGCTCTGAGTTCAAGGTCAAGTGGCCCCTCTCCGAGATGGCTCCCTGCCAGCTACCCTCTCCTGGGGGACATCTGAACCAGGACAACTCACTGGCCCCTGCAGTGTCTGCCTCTGCTGCTCTGGGCCACTTTCTCTGTGGAAGCCTCTGTCCTCCTGCTTCTGCAGGTTCCAGCCACCTGGCCCTTCTTGCCTCCTCCTTCTTCACTGGCTCTCTCTCTCTCTCTCTCTCTCTCTCTCTCTCTCTCTCTCTCTCTCTCCCCTCACTCCCTGTGGGCTTCTGGGCTTGCTTTGCCCCCTTGCCGGGGTGCAGGGACCCACTTCCCCCTGCTTCTCTTCCTCACACTGCTGTGTGCCAGCATTTGCACAGCACGTCTCAAAGGAGCTGCTTCTCCGCTGTTCTCCCACCGCCGTTCCAGATTCTCCACGATGCCGCGTCCAGGATGCTAGCCTTTAGTCATATGTGGCCGCCGAGCCCTTGACTGCGGCTCCTATGAGTGAGGAGCGTGAGGTACAAGACGAGGGCAGGGCTCAAGATGGTTCTTTCTACCTTGTAAAGAAACCTCCACCTTCCCTCACCGTGGAAGTTCAAGCATGTAACAGCTTTTAGCACATCTGGTGGGCTCAGTGCAGAAAAGCCCTTATTTTTTTTCCCAAAATCTGTGGGTTTCATTTGCACTCAGAACCCTGTCATGTAATAATTAATCATACACAGCCACATTCATGGGCCTGGGTGCTCTCTTCCCTGGAGACGCATGGTGACTAAACCATCCCCTCCCCCAAGCATGCTTTGTCAAGCGGTTGCATAAGCCTTTGTGTTTTGGCACAGGAAAAGATTTTTGCTGGTGCTGTTCAGCATTCATTATGCCCAGCCGCCCAGCCTCCACAGGGACCTGATCCCTTCTTGTCTGA
>NW_004524580.1:24055299-24059937 GCF_000260255.1 Octodon degus | reverse complement strand
TAGACACAAGTCATAACACCATGTGACATCACTATTAAATAATAGGTTCTAAGGGGCCTGAAAATGTTTCTCTTGTTGGAAAAAGATACATTTTTAGACAAGTACTGCTAGCTATCCAGTGACCTTACTGATACAATGCTCGTTTCCTTATTATCTGTCTTTAAATAGTGTCCCCATGTATAGTTCTTTTGAGTTAGTTAATATAAATTACTAACTCAAAAATAATCAAAGAAGAGTTGATAGTTTTTCATATATACTTCTTCAAGTTTGTCTGTCTGCACGCGGAGCCGAGCAACCATGGTGGCCCGAGTGTGGTCGCTGATGAAGTTTTTCATCAAAGGCAGCCTGGCTGGGGGTGCCGTCTACCTGGTGTACGACCGGGAGCGGCTCCGGCCCAGCGACAAGAGTGAGGCGGCTCTGCGGCGGCGGGGGTGGTTCCGCCGGCTGTGTACCAGTTCAGCCAGGACCTGTGCCAGCAGACAGGGCTGCAGATCCCGCAGCTCCCAGCCCCTCCAAAGATTAGCTTTCCCATCCGAGAGTCCTGGAACTCAGGCATCATCAAAGTGATGGCAGCTCTGTCAGCAGCCCCTGCCAAGGCCCTGGAGTACTCCAAGGAGGGCTGGGAGGTCGTGGAGGAGCAAGCTAAATAGCGGGTCACTGCAGGCCACAGCCCGCCCTGCCAGCATGGGGGCAGGGACGCGGACTCACTGACTCTGGACTGGGACCCCACTCCGAGGGCAGCTCCTGGCCTTGCCAGCCCAATAAAGTGCTTTCAGAAGTGAAAAAAAAAAAAATTGTTTGTCTTTTAGAAAGGGTAAAGAAGAGCCAGTGTAGTAGCGCACACCTGCAATCCCTGCACTCTAGAAGGTGAGGCAGGAGGATTACCATGAGTTCGAGGCTTAGGCTACGTAATGAGCTGAAGCCCAGCCTGAGCGACAGTGAGATCTGTTTCCCCCCAAAGAGAAAAAGAAATATAAATGTCCACAAAGTTTCAAGGGATGACTGCAGGAATTCTTAGTAGCCCGTCTAATCACAGGAGTTATGGCACTGAAAACCCTGATAGATCATGGAAGAAAAGCACCATCCGGGGCCAGGGAGGTAGCTCGGTAGAATAAGCGCTTTCCTGATAAGCGGAAGGGCCTGAGTTCAATCCCCGGTCCGGAAAAAAAAAGAAAAAGAAAAGAAAAGCACCACCCATTCAAAGGTGCCAGGGGAAGGCGTCCATTGCTACTCGGCTTTAAACTTGTGTGTGCTTTATGCATGCAAGCGGTCCACCTTTTGTTGGCTCTCAACAGCATGAGTAGTCTCAAAATAAGATTCCTCAAGGGCCGGCCAGATAGCTCAGGGGATTAAAGCGCCTGCTTAGTTAGATGCAGGGGTTGGAGGTTCGATGCACGTGCCTGTAATCCCAGCATTTGGGAGGCTGAAAATAGGCAGATCACTAGGAGTCTGATCTGAATAGAAAATAATTAGGTGGGCTACCAAGAATTCCCAGTCATCGCTTGAAACTATCTGGACATGGTTTCTAAATAGGTTATCTAGAAAATAACCTCCCCCTCCCCCGCAGTAAATTTAAAAAAAAAAAAAAAAATCCCTGGGAGAAGGTATTTTAAACGATCGCTGCCAGCTATCAGGAGGTGGGTGTGCGTGTGAAGACTGAGTTCAGTTAAATCGAGCCAATAACTCATAATATTTTTCTCTGCTCAACCAGGCAACACAGGACAGAAAGTCAGGGACGCTCAGAAGCTATTCACAAGAACAAAATTAGTTTCCGCACGGCCAGCGTGTCCCGTCCCCTAGAGCGCGGCGCTGTGCCTGGCACAGATGCCTGCCCGCCTCGAGAATTTACAGCCCCGCAGCGGTTGTCCGTGGGCTGGAGCGTGTCCCCGAGGGCGCTGCTCTCCCTGGTGAGGAGGGTGCCCCTGCATTTTGCACTGACCCCTCTCACAAGCCTGCTGGCCTACTGTCTCCTAACTTGGGGTCCTTTTGTTTTTATTAAACCACTGGTGTCTTCACTAGACAGGATTTCCCAGATAAAAGGCAAACACAGTTCAAGGCTGAGACCGTCTTAGCGTTTCCAAAGCGCTGTGAAAAGCCTCCCTTCCCCCTCCCTTGCCAAGTCAGTATTGTTTTGCTGGGCTCTGGCGCTGTTCCTCTGTTGTCATGGTGGGGCATTATTGTCACAGCTGTCTCAGGGGGCCTGCCTTGAATACGTTCAGAAAATAACACACAAATAAGGAACACGATGTGCACTGCGCCCGAAGCGCTTTTAGAGAGCAACCACAGCTACCGCTGCCAAATTCCAAGCTGGTAGTAGAAGCATCACTCTGTAAAACAATGAGACAAAAAGACAAAAGAAGGTAAATGAGTAAAAATGAAGCAAATCCGTGTCAGGCTCTCCATCTGGATATTTACTCCAGAGATAAGAACACCAAAGAGTGTGCATAGATGCCTTTCTATAAAATAAAAAAAAAAAGTAAAACAGAGAAAAGAATGCATTGTATATTTATCTATATTATTTTTATTACTCCACGCTTGCAGTACATAATGATTATACTGGTCCTTGGGAGCTGCTGTGTGCACACAGCACATCTTAATTCTTATTATGTCCCCTCCCCGCCATCTCCTGGTCCCCTTTCCATTTGCAAAAGATCTGTCACCACACTGACAGCAGCACAACTCCTACCAGCTGAATCTTGGAAGTGGCCCACATGAGCATCCACAGATAAACGGAGAGAGGAAGTGTGTATTACACACCTGGAGTGCTACTCCGCCATAAAGAATAAATTTGAGCCATTCGTAGGAAGGTGGATGACCTTGAGATTATAATGTTAAGTGCAATAAATCAGATGCACAAGCTTAACCCTCTCACAGTCAGTCTCTCTCTCTCTCTCTCTCTCTCTCTCTCTCTCTCTCTCTCTCTTCCAGAACCGGGGATTGAACTCAGGCCCTTGAGCTTGCCAGGGAAGCGGTTATTCCACTGAGCCATCTCCCCAGCCCCACACAATTTCTCTTATATGGGAAACACAAAGTAGAATAAAGACCAAGCTAAAAGACAATAGGATGGGGGCTGGGGAGATGGCTCAGTGGAATAAGTCTGAGTTCAATCCCCAGTTCAGAAAAAAAAAAGACAACAGGAAACATGAAAATTGATTTTTAGTGTGAACAATTGATATCAACTTTTTCAAAAATAAATTATGAGCCCTTCATTCCAACTGCTTAATTGGTAAATTTTCTTTTTCAACGTGATCCATTATTTATCTTGCTCTTCTGAAAACAGTGATGGGTCAAGGGTATGGCTCAGCAGTACAGCGCCTGCCTGGCAGGAGGTCATGAGTTCAATTCCTGGTACCTAAAAAAATAAAATAAAATAGTGGGGCTGCAGTGTAGAGCTTTGTGCCTATAGGGGCAGCACCTTGGGGAGCTAAGGAAAGGGGTCACTAATTCAAAGTGACCTGGGAAATTTAGTGACTTAACAAGACCCTGTCTGGGCTAGGGAGACAGCTCAGCAGTCTAAGTGCCTGCCTGGCAAGCGCAAGGACCCAGGTTTTTTCCCTGGTAACACATACCGTGCCTGCCCCAGAATACCAAGACGTGGTGGCGCATGCCTGTAATCCCAGCGCTAGGAAGGCTGAGACAGAAGGATTACTATGAGTCCGAACTGCATAGCGAACCTGTAACAAATTAATTATTCAATTAATTAAAAGATTAATAAAATAGTTAGACCTTGTCTCAACATTGAAAATTTAAAAAAGAACTGGGGACATAGCTCAGTGTAAAGGCCTTGAATTCAATGCCCAGTACTTCAAATAAATAAATTCATGAATAGAAAAAGGAGAGAAAAGGGCAAGAAAATAAACTAGTATGCTATCAACAATATCAAAAGAAGGGGCCAGGGAGATAGCTCAGAGGTCTAAAGCCCCCCCTTAGGCAAGCTTAGGCAACCGCAGGGACCGAATTTCTATCCCTGGCACTACATGCCATGCCAGGCCCACCCCCAGGGCAGGCTGAGCCGTCCACATGTGCGCACACGCACGCACACACACAAATACATATATGAAAAGAAGCATTCCACTATTCTTCCCAACTGCATTTTGATTATAAATTTAAAAAGTGTTTATGGGTTGGGGAGATAGTTCAGTAGCATAAGCACCTGCCTGGCAAGTGTAAGGTCCTGAGTTCAACCCCCAGCATCACAAAAAGAAAGAAAGAAAGAAAGAAAGAAAGAAAGAAAGAAAGAAAGAAAGAAAGAGAAAGAAAGAGAGAGTGTTTAGCCCAGGCATGGTGGCCACACCTGTAATCCCAGCACTTGGGAGGCTAAGGCAGGATTATTGTGAGTTGGAGGCCAACCTAGGCTACATAGAGTTGAAGGCCAGCAAGGCCATGAACTACATGGGGGGAAAAACATTAAAAACATGTTTAATAACTGGGAGAGCTCAGTGGAATTTGTCTCAGTGGAACTGTGTCCTTGAGGCTCTGATACAAAAGAAAGAAAGAAAGAAGAGAAAAAGTGATTTAAGGCCTGGTGCCACATATCAGCACTCAGTAGGCTGAGGCAGGAGGATGATTACCATGAGTTCAAGACCAGCCTAGGCTACAGAGTAAAACCCTGTCTCAGAAAACCAAGGGAGAAGGTGG
>NW_004524580.1:24041599-24046834 GCF_000260255.1 Octodon degus | reverse complement strand
GACCTATCAGTGGGCGCCACGTACATCGCCTGACGTGGGCAATAGGCCAATAGTCAGCTGCTTCGTAGGGCTATGTGAACCAATCAAATCTTACCAGCAGGGACCAAAAGCTATACAGGAAACAAGGCTTGTGGTATAAGCTCCAGCGGAAGGGGCAAGGCTGAGGAGCAGGGCGCCCGCACCCGACATGGCAGATTCTCCCATAAGCCACCTCTGGCCACCCAAGCATCAGCGCCTTCACCAATTTCCTTAGGAAACCAACTCATGGTCCCACTGGGTACCTTGTCCATTTCAGGGGATGTACAGTCCTGTCCATCAGATTTGGACATGGCTCCTTCCGGAGGAGTGACTCCTAAGCCATGACATCCCACAGCCAACAGGCGGTGATGTGACAAAGACAGGAAAACTGCAGTTAAAATCCCAAGGAAAGAAAGAATGGGATCTATACTCTCCAGTCTTCAGCAACTATCCAACCCTCATTAGCAGGAATTCCAAAGGGCACAGTGCTTTGTTGCCTCTCTAAGCAGCCCTGATTCAGTTTTGTTGTTCGTTTTTTTCCCTGTGGGGAAGACTGAACCCAGGACTTTGCACTTACTGGGCAGGATTTCTAACATTAAGCTACACTCCGCAGCCCCAAAGAGGTTTCTCCTATGTCCAAAAACTTCTATAACCACATCTGAAGTCAGTTTTAGAAACTATGTTCTTGAGATTCAACTTTTTCTCAGACTACTTTCTGTGGATATTCACTTGGGGGACCCATGAGTTTTTGTGGGCTTTTTGCTTTTTTTTTTTTTTAAATGTATTTAGTACAGGCTCTATAGGGTCTCACTACACAGATCAGACTCATAGTGATTCTCCTGTGTTCAGCCTCCTAGGCACTGGGATTACAGGCGCAGGCCACCACACCCAGTCTCAGCCGCCCTCTCAGCATGCCCCGGGGGCAGGGCCAGCACAGCATGCTGGGGATTGAACTCTGGTCCCTGCGACTGCCTAAGCAGGCACTTTAATCCGCTGAGCTATCTGGCTGGCCCAGGACCCATGAGCTTTATACACTACTTTTTTGTGAGTGGTGACTCTGGGTCTGCATTGTCTGCCACCTGTGAATCTGCTAGCGACAGCTCTGATCCCATCTGAGGTCGGGAGAGGCCAGGCAGAGCCCAGCAAGACCCTGCAAAGGCAGAAGAACATCAGACAGATCAGCTGAGCTCCCCAAGATGGGCTGAAAGTCAGAGCACTGGCTCCAAGCATTTTGTGGCTAACATCAAGTCCATCCTGACTCAGCCGCAGGTCAAACCTGTGGGGAAATGGCTAGCGCTTTATTTTTTTTTTTAATCCTTTACTTATTTACTTACTTACTTACTTATGTATGTATGTATTTGGTACAATGTCTCACCACACAGCCCGGACTCCCGGTGATCCTCCTGTCACAGCCTCCCCAGCGCTGTGACCACGGGCCTGTGCCATCACACCCAGCTTCAGTGGCCAGCTCAGCATGCCCAAACCCGGGACCCTGTGCCTGCCAGTCAGGCACTCAGACTGCTGAGCTCTCTCCCCGGCCCCGGCTAGTGCTTTAGAAACAGAAGAGCGCTCTACATGTGGAGACCCAGTGAGTTTTTAACCTAAGTATATCGCTGACTAATCACAAAAAGAGGGAACAGTTTACCCTCTCTACCTTCCTCTTACTAGAGTGACACTAAGTTTGTAACTGTTTCCCTTCCTTCCAAGCAAAGTAGAAATGCTCTGATTAGGCCACCGTTAAACTTATTTTCCTCCTCAGGACTGCAAATTACTGAATACTTACCTTTCCTATGTCTTAGTTTCCTTATGGAAATGTTGGAAAGCACTGATAGAATGGTTATGAGAGGGGCCAGGGAGATGGCTCAGTAGAATAAGTGCTTGCCTGGTAAGCACAAGGGCCTGAGTTCAATCCCTGGTTCTGCCAAAAAAAAAAAAGAATGGTTATGAGAATCAGACCCATTAATATGTGAGAAACATTTAGAATGATGCCTGCTTCAGGAGATGCTTTTGATAAAATTGGACTACTGCTACGATCAGGAGCCAGTGAGTTTTATCTCTGCACAAGCACTTCATAGTGGATTTCTGTAATTTCCACCTAAAAGTAGTCTGACTCAAACAAATGAAATCGTGTATTCTCTATAAGCAGTATGCACTAGATAAAAAATTGGCCTGATTCAGATTAATTTTTGGAAGCAACAGCTCAGAGACAAGAACCAATCCCTCTACCATAAAATCACTTTTCATTTCTAATTTCACTGAACTGTTCAGAAACCCATTTCCAAGACATAGAAGATGGAGAGAAATTTAAATTTTACATTGCACATGGAACCCATCAGGCCTCTATGTTCAACAAGCAGAGCAGATTTTGCTGATTACCTAATCAGACCCATTACCTCCCTGACAAAACTCTGGCTGGTTCAAGTATATAGTCCCTTGTGATAGTTTCTAGCTGGATGACCCCCAAAAGCTTCATGAACTCATAGGTAGGGCTTTGGGGAGGTGATTGGATGATGGGTGCATGGCACATACCAATGGATTAGTCCACTGATGAGTTTATAGCTAAATGTGATATTGAAAGGTGAACCCTGGTTGGAAGAGTTGGTTCTCTGGGAGCGTGGTCTACAGGGTATGTTCCTCCTCCTCTCAATCCCTCTCTGCTTCCTGCCTGCCATGCCATGGACTGTTTCCCTGCTGTTATATCCCTCTCTCTTGCCTCCCTGCCTTGATGCCAGCCAACTGTGGACTGAAACCTCTTCCAGGAGCCAACATAAGCCTCTCCTTCCTTAAGTTGTGAGTGTTAGGTGTTTTGTCTCAGCAACAAAGAAAGAAACTACAATATCCCTGTACTTTACACAAAGCTGATCCACCCTCAGATATCTTGAATTATCTAAAGCAGTTACTTACAATCAGGGACATCTGGCACTATCTGGAGATATACTGGTTGTCACAACTGGAGTGGAGGTGGTGGTTAGTTATGCTACTGGATCAAGGCCAAGGAAACATCAAATAATACAGGAGACATGGCCACAAAGCTTTAGCCAGCACAAAATACCAATAATGCCAAGTTGGAGAAGTCTTGGTCTAAAGGATTCCCTTTCCCCTCAGTGAGAGGAACGGTATGTGATTCAATTCTAACCAATGAGATATGACAAGGTATTTTATATGCCTCTGGGAAAGATTTCTGTCTCTCCTAAGAGTTCACTCAGGCTTGTGTCCTCCGTCTCTCTCTGTATCTCTCTGTCTCTGTCTCTGTCTGTCTGTATGTCTCTCTCTCTCTCTCTCTCTCTCTCTCTCACCCCCTCTCCCCTCCCCCCTCCTAACCTATGCCAAGTGAGCATGCCACCTAATTGCACTGGCAGCCATCAGAGCAACAGCCTGAAGAATGAAATAGAATGAGGAACACGAAGATTCTTTGTCTCTTTGGTGACCAATTGAACAACCAGTCATCACCAGGGAGACCCACACTACCAATGGAGTTCTTATATGAGCAAAACATGTATTCATTTTTAAGTCTGTTTGAGTTATGTATGTCATTAACTGAATCAACATTGCACTCATTAAATATCTGTTGTGCCAGGACTAGCCACTGAAGATGTAAAACTGAAGACAGTCTACTGCCCCAAGGTAGAGCTCTTATTCCAAAGGGAGACGTGGCTCTCTAAAGAAATAATCAGGGTACATATTGCACTAGATATAGGTGTATGAGCTTGATGGGAGAAGGATCTCTTCCGGGTACCTGGGAAATTGGGTCTGTCTCCTTGCTAGATTCCTTTTTCTTTCTTTTTCTTTTTCTTTTTCTTTCTTTTTTTTTCATTTTCTTTTTTTTTTTAACCAGGAATCAAACTCAGGACCTTGTGCTTGCTAAGCAGGCGTTTGTACCACTGAGCTATATCCCTGGCCCTACTTGCTAGATTCCTTAAGGGCAAAGAAGTAAATCATCCTCAAATTATTTTCCATATTTCCATAATTCCTTGCATACAGGTATTAGAAGATATTTTATCAAGTTTAAGAATTTATCAAAAGATCATTTTTACTCAGGAGGCCAAGGCAGGAGGATTGTTGTGCGTTTGAGACCAGTGTAAACAACAAAGTGAGCTCAAGGCCTGCCTGAACTGTATAGCGAGACCTTTCTCAAAAAGACAAAAAAAGTCCTTTTTACTATGTTCTCCAATATGCTGGTAGATCTGTAGAGGATAAGACTAAGTCCAAGTGCAATATACCATTCCATTAGTATTTCCTGCATCCTTATCTAGTATGTGTGTGCATTTCTCTTTTAAAATGAGCTTAAGGTACCTTAATATATAACATACAAACACAGTCTAAACTGAAAATCACTACTCAAAGGGAAAAGATGAAATTCAGGTAAAAATGTGGAAAGGCAAGAAGAGGAAGGAGGACTTTCTTTCTTTCTTTCTTTCTTTCTTTCTTTCTTTCTTTCTTTCTTTCTTTCTTTTAACAGGTGTTGGAAATTGAACTCAAGACCTCACACTTGCCAGACAGGCGCTGTGCCACTGAGCTAAATCCCCAGCCCGAGGAGGACTGTCTGAAACTGGAAAATCTTAGAGAATTATGCCAGCTTGCTTTGTAAAGATAAAAACACTAAAATACTTCACTGCAAAGCTGAGAGTTAGAAATGAACACAAAACAAATCACTGCTCATGTGCTCATGTGTGTCCAGAGATGTCTTTCTCACCACTCCTGACATACATGTCAGAAAGTAACTCAGCCGCAGGGTCCACCCCTCATGATCATCAGTAGATCCTGAAGTCAACATTGCCTACCCTCAACAGGCATTCTTAAGGATGGGCAGCGGCCAACATTCTTTAATTCCAATTACCCATCTGAATCCTGTCTTCCAAATATTTCAGGGTAGACTGAAGTAACAGCTATATTCCCTGGGCTAAGGCCTCCTAGTAAGTAGCAACCATTTTCTTTCTTTTAAAGATTTCAAAACAAGGTCCCTCCTGTCCAGATCAAGGAAGCCATTTCTAGGTCTGGCACTCACTCTTTCTGAAACATTAGCAAATGATATGAAATTTGCATTCTAAAGTTTCAAGAACTGTCACATTTTTCATGTGGAAAGCTAGTTTTAGGATTGCAAAAAATTTCCTCATAGAATAAGTTATTATGGGGCCAGGGAGATGACTCAGTAGAATAAGCGCTTGCCTGGCAAGTGCAGGGATCTGAGTTCAATCCCCAGTTATGAAAAAAAAAAAA
>NW_004524580.1:24039492-24041499 GCF_000260255.1 Octodon degus | reverse complement strand
GAGGAGGAGGAGGAGGAGGAGGAAGAAGAAGAAGAAGAAGAAGAAGAAGAAGAAGAAGAAGAAGAAGAAGAAGAAGAAGAAGAAGAAGTTGACAACAGCAAAGCACAAAACACTTTGAACAATGGGCAAAATGTAAATATGTTAAGCAATATAGTGGAATCCTTGCTAGCAAGTAAGTAGAAGTCCTTTCACAATGACCACTTTCACTCTCACAGTGAATTCACATTAAATACAAAAATCAGGGGCTAGGGGCAGGGGAGATGGCTCAGTGGAATAAGCGCTTCCCTGGCAAGCACAAGGACCTGGGTTCAATGCCCGGTTCCGCAGGGGGGGGGTTGGGAATCAGGAGCTAGGGAGGTAGTTCAGCAGTCTAAGTGCCTGCCTGGCAAGCACAAGGACCAGGGTTCAATCCCTGGTTCCCCGTGCCCTGCTCGCCCTTGTGCCGAGCCTGTCACTGAAACCAGGCGTGGTGGGGCCCGCCTGAAATCCCAACACTAAGGAGGCTGAGCCAGGATGAGACCCTGTACCAAATAAATAAATAAATAATCTGAGCAACAGATTTGACAATAAAAATAGATAATATAACAACCGTTGTTAATTATTCCTGTTTTGAAACATATCCATTGTTGTGTTACCCTGTTTGTCTTTTTTCTTTTGTTTTTACTCTTCAAAATAAAATTGAATTTGGGGCTGGTGAGATGGCTCAGTGGTCTAAAGCACCTACTTACAACAAGCTAAGCTAAGCAAAGAACAGGGACCACGGTTCAATCCCCCAGCACCACATGCCAGCCAGCCCCACCCCCGGTGGGTTGAGCTGGCCACGCACACACACACAAAATAAATAAACAAACAAATAAATAAATAAATATATTTGTAAAAAAAATTGAATTTAAATAAATACAAAATCAAAGGCATTTCATCTTTAGTGGTTACGTGCAGCCGGCATCTCCAAAACCAAGAGACATGGTATGGTATCGGTACCATGACAGATCTGCCAAGCAGTTTTGAGACAGTTACCCTCCCAACCACCACCCTTTTGCTAGCAACGGGTGAATGAGCAAAATAAAATACTACCTCAGGTGGAACACGATCATGAATATGTAAGCATTTCTTACAGGAAGACATAGTTGCGTTAGGTTACTGAGCGGCTGAACAGAATTCCCTGTGACAGGGACAGTGAGAGTGAAGAACTCTTTCCTTCAGGTGACCTGGATATAAGGGAGTTTTCTCCCATGACGGCATCCAGGGAGCCAGAGTCTAGCGCTAGGGGTAAGCACGCTACAGCCAGCTAGTCACCTGCTTTGGTGAAGAAAGCCTTCCTGGAACACAGCCAAGCCCATTCGGGTAGGTCCTGTCCAGGGGTGCTTTTGAACAAACAAAGGCAGATTTAAATAGCTGTGACACAGATCCATTTGGCCTACATGCCAAAATACTTCCTATCTGGCTCCTTAAAACATTGTTGATCCCTGAAAAGAAAGTTTACTAAATGAAGCCCTCATCTGAATAGAGAAACAAGTTCACTACCAGGTTGCAGCCTGTGCAGAAAAAGTGAAAAGAAAGCGAAGGCGCGCTCATCTCTACATTCATTGGCCAAAACTGAGTCACGTGACCCAATATCCTATACGGGAATCTGGGAAATGCAGTTTCTGCTTCGGTAGCCACGTGTCCAGTGAAAACTTGGAGGTTATTTTACTAAAAGGAAGATTTAAGCCAGTCATGAGTTCTGGGAGGCTGAGGCCGGAAAATCACAAGTCCAAACTCAGCCTGGGTAATTAGGTGATCTAGAAAGACCTTGGATCAAACTAAAAAATACTAAAGGGCTGGGGTGATAGCTCATTGCAAATGCCCTGGGTTCAATCCCTAGCACAGGAAAAGAAGAAAGGCAAGATAAAGGGTAGTTGGAAATGGAGGGCTTACAGAACGGGTAGCAGAGGTCAATCTGGCAGTGACCGGCGCTGGAAAAGGACGAGAAGGAGCCTCCTTCTTTGTTTTCGTTCCCTTTATTTT
>NW_004524580.1:24024443-24028052 GCF_000260255.1 Octodon degus | reverse complement strand
CAGCCCCGCCCGCAGGTGGGCTGAGTTGGCCACACACACACACACACACACACACACACACACAAAATAAATAAATAAATAAATTTAAAAGAAAAAAAAGACAAAAAGAATAAGTTATTATGACTCGAGTTAGAAGTGATACAAGGAATAAAAAAAGGAAAAAATTAAGTTGTATTACATGTTTGAACACATACCAGTGCCCCGTGATAACTGCAATTATCAGGTACTGCAAACATACACTAATAAAAAAAATTGTAATTCAAAAAAAAATGATACAAATATAATTTAAATGAGTAAAAGAACAAATGACTGGATTGTCTAAGAAGTTCAATTACAACTGTATCCAAGGGCCAGATCAATCCTGGCACTTTTTATTTTCTCTGTGTCTCCACTCTGTTCCTGTGGGTTAGTTTTCTCCTCATATAAGACAGAAGTCGCATGACTTGGGCTATTACTACATGTGGCTCCAGGCTATAACCTAATGGAGCAACTTCTTCAGAAGAAACCCTTGCCCATCATCAGGCAGTGTGTGAAGGTTTCCCATTGGCCCCATTTGTATCCACAGCCCACACCTAAGCCAATCCAATGTCTAGTCAAAGAGGCTCCCATGACTGGCCATGGCTGGCCCATGCACTATTATTACTATTGTCAAATAAATGGGGACTGGGAATTGAAACCCATCAGTCACAGAAAGTAGATGAAAGGTACTTCCTGGAAAGAGATACTAGACAAAAGCAACCCAAAACAAAACAAGACAAAAATGTCCACTACAGGAGGAAAGAATACAGTCAGGTAATTCACATTGTTCCCAAAAAATTTTTGGCATGTATTTAAGGGGCTTCTGACATGAGCATTTTTCCACAGGTTGAAAGGGAAGGGAAAACAGTAGCCCTTGCATCATGGTACTGTGTGTTGTGTTAACACTAAGGGGGGGGCTGGTGAGATGGCTCAGTGGTCTAAAGCACCTACTTAGAACAAGCTAAGCAAAGCACTGGGACCGCGGTTCAATCCCCCAGCACCACATGCCAGCCCGCCCGCCCCCTGGTGGGCTGAGCAGGCCACACACACACACACACACAAATAATAAAATTTTAAAAAAAATTTAAAAAAAAAAACAAAACACTAAGGGGGCCTATCCCATAGTTCAACTCTTGTATTTTGTTGTTGCCACAGACAACATGCTTAGCTCATAGACATTCTAACATCTTCTGCGAGACCGGAGAGGTAGGCCTGAATATGGCCTGACGAGTTTTTTCCTAAAGTACTTTGAAACCCTGGGAAGGTGGGGTGACAGCGTATGCCCCAGTGAGCTTGTTAAGATGACTCAGGATGACTCTGGGCTATGTCTGGAACTCTTGCTGAAGCAAACAAACAGATGGTCAGCAGTGGCTAAAACTGAAAGTCGCTTGAAAAATGCTGAGAGTCAATTACTTTAATACTCTCCAAGCTTAAAGATCCTTCAGAAAGGACGGGACCATATTCATCTCCTAGTGAAATAAATTCGGCTCAGGGAGAACAGATGTGCTATCCTGTTCCGAGACATGAATTCAAAGTGATGGGAAAAAGAATTAGTGGTTTCCCATCCCTAGCACGGAAGCCTTTAAGCGTAGTTAATTGATGATGATTACTTAAGAAAATTCTGGGCTTCATTCCACCAAAAAAAAAAAAAAAAAGAAAGAAAAGAAAGAAAGAAAATCATTTTTCTCATTAACTGCCTCCTCACACACATTATTCATCAGAAATTCCCAGGAATGGGCATGCTATACCTTGGAGAAGTGACCCACTTAGGAGAATGCCTGTGCCAGAAACAACAAGATGAGGGGAAAGCCCAGTTACAGGAGCCTGAGTCCTCGAAGCGATGCCAGCAGGATTTTGAGGGCCAAAACAGAACCGCGAATCAGCCAGTTCAGCTGTGAGAACACAGCTGTGAGATTGCCGGAGGAGACGAGGGATTAGAGGGCAAGCTCGTAAGGGGAACACGTCACCAAGCTGGGCCCAGTCCTAGCACCCTAGAGAAAATATCAGTGCTTGGAGGGACAGTGGTGAGCTAGAGATGTGGAGCTGAGAGGAAAAGCACCAAAGAAACTTTAACAAGACCAGTCCCAAGTGAGTATCATGTAGGAGCACAAGAGAAGACCAAGGGGACACAGGCAGGGGTGGAGGGACCATGAGGCCAGGTCGCCTACACTCTACAGAACAGAAGGTTTCTGTGATTATCTTGTCCAATTAATTCATCTTAAAGATTTCTTTGAAGCCTAGAACAGAGAGGGTGTTTCAGTTATCTCTCGCTGTTTAACGAATCATTCCCCCAAATCCTGGCATAGGCGAACTCTCCGCTCACCATGCTGCGGTTCCAGCAGGGCTTGGCCAGCCCAGCCCAGCAGGCAGCTGGGGTAGCGGCCGTGTAACTGACTGCAGGCCCCACTGCCAAGGCGGCCTCACTCTTGGCTCTCAGCCTGCACGCTGGGGCCGGCTGTCAGCTGGAGGATCAGCTGGGGCTGTTGGCCAAAGGTTTAGTTGTCTCCACATGGCCTCTCCATGTGGCTGGGCTGGGCTTGTGGAGAGGCCATGTGGGGGACAACTGCTCTCAGTGTGGCAGTGCCAGGGTGGACATATTACATGGCAGCTGGCACCCCCAGGAAGCCGAGAGGGCTCCCCAGAGCTGACGGCTAGAACTGGTGCAGTGTCTGCAGCCTTTGGTTAGAGACAGTCTTGGGCCGGTCAGATTTGGATTTGAGAGGAGACCGCATACACAGGCTGTCTGTCAATGAGCAGAAGGTGCGGGCCTTTCACCACTTCCTCCCTGCTACAATCAAGGAGAGGAAACTTTTATTCTACTGGGTCTGTTTAATGTGGGGGGAGGATGGGAGACAGAAACAGGAACATAAAGATCCTCTGATAAGCAACACAGTCAGATCTCAGCTTCATAATTTAAGAGCAACCTGGAAATCTTGGTGATACAGCAGGAGACTGCAATGATTATAACTAAAAGACCATGAAAACTTAAAAAAAAGGTTATATAGTCTGGGGGGAAAAAAGCCTACTAAGAGTGAGCTATCCACTGTCCTCAATGCCAGTCCTATACATAACTCACACTGTAACAGGAAGTGTAAGTTGCTTCCTATTCTCCAAGAATGAAACAGAGAGGATGGCTGCTTAGACTGTCACCTGTAATAGGCTGAAAGGATTTCCTGGAACACAAGATAGAACAGAAAAAGAATACATGGCTGAGAATACAGCACCAAGGCACAGCGCCTCGCTGGCAAGCTCGAGGGTCTGAGTTCAATTCCCAGTACCGCCCACCGAAAAAGAAAAACATAATAAAGATGTCTTTCTAAAACTCCTTAAGGGGGCTGGCGAGATGGCTTGGGGCTGGTGAGATGGCTCAGTGGTCTAAAGCACCTACTTAGAACAAGCTTAGCAAAGCATAGGGACCGCGGTTCGATCCCCCAACACCACATGCCAGCCAGCCCCGCCCCCTGGTGGGCTTAGCTGGCCACACACACATACACACACACATAAATAAATAAATGTAAAAAAAAAAAATAAAAATAAAAATAAAACTCCTTAAGACAAGCCACATATAAATATATAGGAAAGTTTCTTCTG
>NW_004524580.1:24018042-24023538 GCF_000260255.1 Octodon degus | reverse complement strand
GTGTGTGTGTGTGTGTGTGCAAAACAGTAGTTGTGAGCATGGGCTCTGGGCACAAACTGGCAGCAAGCTTCTTGTCCCTTCTCTTCCTCCACCTTCCCTCCTTCCTTCCCTCCTTCCTTTCCAGTACAAGGGGTTAAATCCAGCACCCTGCGCCTGCTAGCCGTGACCTCTATACCACTACTCTACATCCCCAGTCCCCTTTTCACTTTCAGTGAGCTAAAACTCCTTCTATTTTACAATGAGTTAATTAGACCCTTATAATATCTGAGCTAAATTATTACATCTTAATAACCTTATTTCCCTAGGTCTTAAAATATTTGTTTGCCTGGGGAGATGGCTCAGTGGAATAAGTGCTTCCCTGGCAAGCACAAGGGCCTGAGTTCAATCCCCCATTCCGAATATATATATATATTTTTTTCTATCTCATCATCCTAGAAATTAGTTCATTATTAGTAATCCATTATGCTCTCTCTTTTTTTTTTTGTATTTTAGGGAAGGGTCTACAGGGTGTTCAGGGTCTCACTACTAGATCAGACTCATAGTGATCTGCCTGTTTATAGCCTCCCAGGAGCTGGGATTACAGGTGCACGCCACCACATCCAATCTCAATCACCAACTCAGCGCACCTGGGGGTGGGGCTGGCACAGCAGGCCTGGTGATCAAACCCCCAGCCCCTGTGCCTGCTTGCAGGCCCTTTAATCTGCTGAGCTATTTGGCTGGCCCTTTTTTTTTTTTTTTTTTTTTTGCAGAACCAGGGATTGAACTCATACCCTTGTGCTTGCCAGGGAAGCGCTTATGCTACTGAGCCATCTCCCCAGCCCCAAGATTTTAATAAAAATAACATTAATTATATTGCTTTGCAATCCACTTTATAGAGGGTAATCTGCTTTGCTCAAAGTCTACTAATTGAAATGTTAAAAAAAAAAAATGTTAGTCACATATAAGAAATACCTTCCCAGAAACATTGACCCTGATACATTAAAAAAAAAAAAAAAATTAAAAGGGGCTGCTAAGATAGCTTGGTGGACCAAGTGCCTGCTTAGGCAAGCACAAGGGCCACAGTTCAATCCCCTGCACCACACGCCATGCCAGCTCCATCCCCAGGGCGGGCTGAGCTGGCCAGAGTCCAGGTATGGTGGCACGTGCCTGTAATCCCAGCGCTGAGGAGGCTGAAAACAGGAGGATCACTATGAGTCCCGGCTGCATAGTGAGACTCTAACAACCAAATACATTTTAAAAATAAAGAAAGAGTGACCCTGGTATTTCCCCAAATGCCTGCACACCACACTGTGACTTGGTCATGCGGCACATAAGCCATCACGAGTCTGCCGCTAGTCAACTTGGTATCCAGACAGCTTCTGAAACTATACTAGGGCAAAGTTTGCTTTTTTTTCTTTTTTGTAGTGGGGGTTGAACCCGGCCCTTTAAGACATGGTTTTGCCAAAGGACTAGGTTGCCCAGTTCCTAAATTGCCCAGGCTTGGTTCAGACTTGCAAAACTCTTGCCTCAGGCTCTCAGAGTGCTGGGATTATAGATGTGCACCATTACACCCAGCTGTTTGCCCTCCTTGACACATCATAACTTAATTCTATGGTGCAAAGTCAATATATCCTATATTATAAATGGAGGAGAAATTTGAGCCAGGGAGATAGCTCAGTAGAATAAGCGCCTGCCTGGCAAGAACAAGATCCTGAGTTCAATCCCTCGTACTGCAAAAATAGATAAATAAATGGGACTGGGGAGATGGCTTGGTAGAATGTGTTTGCCTGGCAAGTGCAAGGGGCTGAGTTCAATCCCTGATTCCGCCAAAAATACATAAATTAAATAAATGAGAAGAAAAAGATGCTCACTTTGATATGCATACATATATATGCATAAACACAACCATAATAAAATACTCATGAAAGATACAGCTTTTGCTGGACATGGTGGCACACATCTGTAATCCCAGCACTCTAGAGATTGAGCCAGGTGCCAGGGAGATAGCTCCATAGAATAAGCACTTGCCTGGCAAGCACAAGGGCCTGAGTTCAATCCTCAGTTCCACCAGAGAGAGAGAGAGAGAGAGAGAGAGAGAGAGAGAGAGAGAGAGAGAGAGAGAGAGAGAGACTGAGGCAGGAGGATCAGTGAGCATTCCAGGCCAGCCTGGGCTATATAGTGAATTCCAGACCAGCCTGGGCTACATAGTGAGTTCGAGACCACCCTGAGCTACATAGTGAGCCCGTCTCAAATAAACAAACAAAAAGATACAGTCTTCATTCCCACTATCTCCTGCATTGATTCATGTTCCTTTTGTCTTCAGCAACCACCTCTGCTGGGTGTGTTGCTTCAAAGGGTAGAGTGACTCAAGCCTTCATTCCAAGAGTCTGGGTCACCGTGATCCTGAGCAGACCAGGCCACTGTCTTCTCCTGTTCACCTGAGTCGTGGGACACAGTGATACTGAGAGTCGGCCCAAGGCGCCTTGAACACATCTTCTTTAGCTCCACGGCGGCGCACCAGTCTGATTCCCCTTAGCAACAGGGGCAGCAGGCTGGGCCACCAGGACCTCTCCCGGCCAGCTGTTTCTTGGTGACCAGGTAATACCTTCACTTGGGTTCATGACATCATAGCTCTGTCTCCTGGAGAAGCAGTCCTCGTTGGGGAGCTAAGGTACCGCCCCCTAGCGGTGTGAGACGTATTCACATCCACCTTGGGCTTCACAAGGCAAGAATCCAGTGAGCGGCCCACGGCCACACTTGCGGTGCAGCAAGTCCCCCGTCAGGGGCAATGCTGTGGAAAGTGCTGTCGTGTGATCCCTGCGTGTGCCCACAGCCTACAGATGGCAGTTTTGGCTGAAGCACTGTATGCAGCAAAGGCAAATACATATCCAGCATGAGTCCCTTTCAGTAAAAGCCAAACGCCAGCCCTTCGGGACTGAAGCAGGCCAATGTAATCAGCCCGCCACCAGGTGCTGGCTGGTCACCCTGGGACGTGGGGCCGTCCTGGGACTCAGGGCTGGTCTCAGCTTCTGGCCAAGCGAGAGCTCAGGGGTAGCATGAGCCTGGTCAGCCTCGTGAGAAGGGCTTTGCGACCGAGCCCTTGCATAAGCTCCATCCGCACCCCCTCGGTCTCCGCTTCCATGAAGCCAGCGGGCGACCGTAGGTGCTGAAGAAAAAGACTGGCTGTGTCCGCAGAGGCTCAGCTTACCCACCGACTACTAACACCCTCTTCTGCTGAGGTCCCCCGTCTGTGAGGTTTCACACGGACACGAATCTCCACATTTTTTACCCAAACAGGCATATTCACATGGGCCTTCTCTGGGCCTGCTGGTCACTGATTTTGCTCATCTTAAGTAAAATGAACAACCTGGTGATCTGCTTGAAGCTCTGCCCCCTGTGAAGATGTCCCCTCATCCTGAGCTACAGGGGTAGCCCCAGCAGGGGTCTGAGCCTGCAGCTGACCCCTCTGTATGGTACCTACCGGCCACCCAGAACTGTCTGCAAACCAGACCCAAGCTTCCTCTTCCTTGCTGTCTTGTCTGATCATTGGGAATTCTCCATGAGGCCATGTGAGCTGGGAGGATGGGAGAAGGACCAGGAGGAGCAAGAATCCTTTCACCTCCAAGCTATAAATTTTGTGGATGGCCTGGTACCCATGGTGGTGGTCCTACCTCAGCTTTCTGGCTAGTTCCCTTCATCTTAACAACTGAATGATATCCTGTTGTATCTTTCTATAATAATTCAATTTTCATGTTGTAATAAATGTTTAACTTAGCTCAATTTTTTTTTTCTTTTAAGATGTTCTATTAGAGCCAGTCAAATAGCTCAGTGGATTAAAGTACCTGCAAGGAGGCACAAGGGCCAAGAGTTCAATCCCCGGGCCTGCCATGCCAGCCCCCACCTCCTGGGCGAACTGAGATGTTGATTGAGACTGGGCATGGTGGCACATCCCTGTAATCCCAGTACTTGGGAGGCTGTAAACAGGAGGATCACTAAGAGTCTGATCTAGTAGCAAGACCCTGAACACCCTGTAGACCCTTCCCTAAAATACAATCAATCAATAGGAACTGGGGAGATAGCTCCGTAGAATAAGCGCTTACCCGGCAAGTGAAAGGGCCTGAGTTCAATCCCTGGTTCTGTAAATAAATAAATAAAATGTTCTATTGAGGGCCAGCAAGATAGCTCAGTGGACTAAGTGTTGTTAAGGCAAGCACAGGGACCAGAGTTTGATCCCTGGTACCACATGCTGTGCCAGTCCTGCTCTCTGGTGTGCTGAGCCAACCACCAAGACCAGGTGTGGTGGCAGATACCTTGTAAGCCCAGCGCTGGGGAGGCTCAAAGCAGGGGACTACAAGTCCAAGCTGTATAGTGAGACCCTGTACCAGATACATACACACATACATACATACATACATAAAATGTTCTATTGAACATCTTGATTTACATAGCCTTATTCACTCTGTGAGATCCCCCCCAAAAAAAACTAGAGAACAAAAATGAAAACTAAGACCTATATTAACTATAGGTCTTAGTTTATATAGTTAATATAGACCTGTATTAACTATAGCAATGAGACTGACTAACCCTAGAAAAAAAATTCATCAAGAGAGACAAATGGGCCATTTTGTTATATACTACAGGTTTCTCAGAAAAGAAATTAAAGAAGCATATTTTTCTTTTTCCCCAGAATTGGGGGTTGAATGAAAGCCTTCACCCTGAGCTACATCTCAACCCTTTCTTATGTTTTGTTTTGTTTTTTTAATTTTGAGACAGAGTCTCACTAAATTGCTCAGATTGGCTCAATCTTGTGATCCTCCTGCCTCAGCCTCCCAGAGTGCTGGGATTACAGGCATGCACCTCCACGCCTAGCCAAGAGCAGTTCATTCACACACAGTTCTGAGGTGGTTAGTAATTATCATCACCAAGTTAATCTTAAGATTTAACAGTTTGAAATACAGTCTAGCCGAGAGCTGTGGCACACACCCCTAGTCCTGTTGGTAGGTAGGAGGATGGCAAATTCCAGCATGGCAGGTGCAGCTTAGCAAGGCCCATAATAAGGGCTGGCCAAATAGCTCAGCGGATTACAGCACCTGCAAGCAGGAGCAGGGGCCGGTTCGATCCCCAGGCCTGCCTAACCGACCCCGCCCCCGGGGCACATTGAGATGGAAATTGAGACTGGGTGTGGTAGGGCGTGCCTGTAATCCCAGCTCTTGGGAGGCTGTAAACAGGAGGATCATTATGAGTCCGATCTAGTAGTGAGACCCTGAACACCCTGTAGACCCATCCCTAAAATACAAAATAAATAAATAAATAAAATAAGAACATAGGGACTGGGGAGATGGCTCAGGGGAATAAGTGCTTCAAGGGCCTGAGTTCAATCCCCAGTTCCACCAGAAAAAATGAAGAAGAAGAAGAAGCAGAAGAAGAAGAAGAAGAAGAAGAAGAAGAAGAAGAAGAAGAAGAAGAAGAAGAAGAAGAAGAAGAAGAAGAAGATAATACAGTCTAACTTGTTTAATT
>NW_004524580.1:24012841-24017291 GCF_000260255.1 Octodon degus | reverse complement strand
GGCCACACACACACACACACACACACACACACACACACGCACACAGACATACACACACATAAATAAATAAGTCTGAGCCCACCCAGAGCAACCTGGCAATTTGGCAAGAAGTTTGGTGCCACACACCTATAATTGCAGCACTCTGGAGGCTGAGGCAGGAAGGTTACAGGTCCAAGGCAAGCCTGAACTACTTAGTGAGTTCAAGGACAGCATGAACTACAGGGTGAGACCCTGTCTCATAAAAATAACTATGTGGGCTGGTGATATAGTTCATAGCACCGTGACTGCTTGGCAAGAGCAAGATCCTAAGTTCAATTTCTGGTAGAAATAGACAGACGACAGACAGACAGACAGATAGACAGACAGACAGACAGACAGACAGACAGACAGACAGACAGCTGGTTGGGGATGTAGCTCAGTGATATAGTGTTTGCCTGGCCTTAGATTGAATCTCTTGTATAGGAACAAAAAAGGTATTGCATTCCACTGTTAGACACTCCGTGTCTCACACAGCAAAAACATGAGGCAAAGTGCTCTGCATCTTTGGCGCTTTCCGAAGCCCGGCTTCACCAGAGGAGAGTGCATCTCTGGCAGATCTCACACAAGTGGGTGCTGCTTGCTACTCACGAGTTTACTTTGTGGGAAAAAAATGCCCCATATCTCTTTAAAATAGCTTAAATTCTAGCATCTGAGGTCTCATTTGAAGGTACTAAAACCCTCAGTCTTAAGAATCTTTAAGAATCTCTCTTAAGCCTGCTTAGGCAGGCACAAGGACCAGGGTTCGATCCCTACTACCACCACCACATCCCATGCCCAACCCCTGGGGCTCACTGAGACGACAACTGAGACTGGGCATGGTGGTGTGCCCCTGTAATCCCAGCGCTTGGGAGGCTGAAAACAAGAGGATCACTACGAGTCTGATCTGTGTAGTGGAACCCTGTAGACCCTGTACTAAGTAAAAAAAGAAAGAAAAAACTCTCTTAAAATAAAAGATACCTGGAAAAGTTAACCCTCTAAACAAAAGCATAGCTATCATCTTCCTTGAACAATTCAGATGGGGCTGGGGATGTAGCTCGGCATCACAAGCACCTGCCTGGTAAGGCAAGGTCCTAGTTTGATTCCTGGTTTAAAAAAAAAAAAAAAGTGAAACTTGTTTTCTTTGTTTAAAACAATTCACAAATGAGAGGCACAATGTGGCCAAGGAAATAAAATCAACAGGGAGAGGTCCATAGCGCCAACCCTCAAAAAATGTGTTCTATTTTATCATTTTACCTCTAATCTACCCTCATAAGATTTTAAATATTAAATAAATAATAAATACGATAAATATGAACCCACAGGGGCAAGGGAGATGGCTCAGTAGAATAAGTGCTTGCCTGGCAAACACAAGGGTCTAAGTTCAATCCCTAGTTCTGCAAAAAAAAAAAAAAAAAAAAAGAACCCACACTAATTTAAGCATGGACATAATCTTCAAACCTTTTTTTAAACTGATGCTAACCCCAGGCAATATCTTATTTACAGCTATCTCTTATATGCCACACAGGGGGGCTTGCAGGTTAGCTCAGTTGTTTAAGCACCTGCTGGAGCAAACCCAGGCAGGTGCAGGGGACTGCGGTTCAATCCCCAGCTCCCCATGCCTTACCAGACCCACCCTTAAGGCAGCCTGAGCCAGCAAAAAAAAAAAAAAAAGAAAGAAAGAAAAGAAAGAAATCCTTCTTATATGCTACATATAGTCAACTCACAAACTTTGCATACCTCATTCCTTCTAGAAGTCTACCCACCCTGGGGAAGGGTCCTTTATTCTTCTCCCATCCCTATAGAGCCAGCCACTATCTTAACTTCCATCTTTCTTTCTTTCTTTCTTTCTTTTTTTTTTTTTCAGTACCGGGGATTGAACTCAGGACCTTTTGCTTGCCAGGCAAGCACTTACTCTCCTGAGCTATCTCCCCAGCCCCAACTTCCATCCTTACCATATCTTTGCTTTTAAAAAAATTTTACTCCTCATCTGTATCCTTAAATAACATGTTTAGCATTGCCCACTTTTTTTGTTGTTGTTGTTTATGAGGAACCAGGGATTGAACTCAGGACCTTGCGCTTGCCAGAGAAGCACTTATTCCACTGAGCCATCTCCCTGGCCCCTAACATTGCCCACTTTTGAACGTGCCCTTTAGGGAGTCACAATATGTGTGCTCTCTTATTTTATTTTATTATTTATTTTGGGCAGAACTGGGGATTGAACCCAGGCTCTTGCACTTGCCAGGCAAGCACTTATTCTACTGAGCCATCTCCCTGGCCCCTAACATTGCCCACTTTTGAACGTGCCCTTTAGGGAGTCACAATATGTGTGCTCTCTTATTTTATTTTATTATTTATTTTGGGCAGAACTGGGGATTGAACCCAGGCTCTTGCACTTGCCAGGCAAGCACTTATTCTACTGAGCCATCCCCCCGGCCCCTTGCTCTCTTATTTTTCATTCCAAATTGGAGCTGTTTGCTATACTTTGTTCATTTTCACTTCTGTATGGCATTCCATTTCATAAATACCCTAAAATGCATCCTCTAATAGTAGAGCTAATGGACATCTCTAATCTTTCCATTAGGGGCTACCGTTAAGACCTCTAGGAGGTTGCCTTGGAGATGGCTCAGTGGAATAAGTGCTTCCCTGGCAAGCTCAAGGGCTTGAGTTCAATACCTGGTTCTGAAAAAAAAAAAAAAAGACCTGTAGGAACCCTGTTACACACGCGCTGTGATAGACATAGCGTGTGGCACATTCCTAGATGAAGCTGGAGCTTCATGGGATACGTGTATCTTCACTTGTCAGTGCGAACTAATTGCCAAAGTGGTTGTATCAATTCACACTGCTGCTAGAAGTATATGGGAATTCCAATTGCTTTCCACCCTGGCCAAATTTTGGTATTGTCAAACCTTCTAGGTTCTGCAAATCTGGTGGTATGTAAGTGTACTTGAACCCTGCTAAGAAATGCAATGGAACCTGGGTGCGGTGGCGCATGCCTGCAATCCCAGCACTTCGGAGGCTAAGCAGGAGGGTCGCTGCAAGTTAGAGGCCAGCCTGGGCTACACGGTGAGTTCAAGGCCAGCCTGATAACAAGTCTTCCCTCCTTCACTCCGCGTTCTTTAGAGCCCCCAAACCGACCCCACTCTGTTCTGGGCCGCGGTTCTTGGTTTCTGTTTAGTTTTGAAGCAGTGGGTGTTGAACTTGTTAGGGCTTTCTGCAGCACACGCCCACACGCTTGAACTGCCAGGGTCGATGCCTGTGCAGTTGCTCCATCGAGAGGGGAGGGTCACGCGTGTGCCACAGGAGAGTCCCTGCCAGGGGGAGGACACATGAGTTACCGCCTGGTGAACATGTTAATGTAGTTCTTCCTTAGTGTTGAGTGCTTTTGTGCCTTGTTTAATCAATCATTCCCCATGCTGAAGGTATTTTCCCATATTGTCTTTGTAGAACTTTTTTGTTTTTTTTTGGCGGAACCAGGGATTGAACTCAGGCCCTTGTTCTCACTGAGCCATCTCCCCGGTCCCTCTGAAGAACTTTATAGTTATGACCTTTGCATTTAAGTCATTAGCCTAATCTGGAATTGATTCTTGTCTACAGCATGAAATTGAATTCAATTCCATTTTGGTTTTTTTTTTTTTTTTTGGTTTTGTTTTTTTTCCCAGATAGATAGTCAAGTGTTTCAACATCATTCTAAAAAGGGATGGGGAGGAGCCGGGCCAGGGAGATGACTCAGTGGAATAAGCGCTTCCCTGGCAAGAACAAGGGCCTGAGTTCAGTCCCCCATCTGCCAAATAAATAAATAAATAAATAAATAGGGAGGGTAAGGGGTAGGGGAAGGGGAAGAACATACTCTTTAGAGTTGTTTTTTTCTTTAACACAGATGGAGAAAAACCGTAGACCTTAATTTAATTGCTTCTTGCCTGGAGAGAAGGTAATGAGAAGTGACTCTATTTATTCCAAGAATTGCTAAAACTCCAAAGGTTTTTTTAAAAAAAATGGGATCTTACCCATTGGCTCAGCTGTTAAGTGCCTGCTTAAGAAAAGCAGTTAGGCTCAGCATTCTGTGGCTTGATCCCCAGATCTCCATGCCTTATGAGACCCGAACTGAAGGCATCCTGAGCCAGCCAAAAAAAAAAAATCCTTCTGAACTTTGGGGCCAGGGAGATAGCTCAGTAGAATAAGTGCTTGCCTGGCAAGCGCAAGGGCCTGAGGTCGATTCCCAGTACCTAAATAAATAAAACAGAGATCCAGCATGCCTTATTTATACTATAAAAAATTAACCCCAGGTGGTTGGTACACACCTGTAACCCCAACATTCCAGAGTCTGAGGCAGGAGGATGACTGCAAGTTTAGGGACAGCCTGGGCTACTGAGAGTTCCAGTCCTCTCTGAACTACATGGTGAGATCTTATCTCTTTTTTTTATTTTTTTTTTTT
>NW_004524580.1:24010852-24012741 GCF_000260255.1 Octodon degus | reverse complement strand
AAAAAAAAAAAAAAGACAAGTGCAGGAACCAGGGTTCAATCCCCTGTCCCACATGCCATGCTGACCCCGCCCCCCAGGGCACACTGAGCCAGGGACTGGATCCAGGCGTTGAGGCACACGCCTGTAATCCCAGCACTGGGGAGGCTGAAAATAGGAGGACACTATGAGTCTGAGCTGCATAGTGAGACCCTGGACCAAATACATAAAGTGAAAAAAAGAAAACAGAAGGGCCAAGGAGATAGCTCAGCAGCTTATGAAGAAAAGACAGAAAAAAAGAAAGGGAAAAAGGAGAGAGAAGGGAGGGGAAAGTGGGGAAGAGAGAATGAAGGAGCGGAGCTTGATGGCCCGGGCCTGTAGTCCCAGTGACCTCGGAGGCTGAAGCAGGAGGATCACGTGGGCCCAAGAATTTGAGACCAGCTTGAGCCACATAGAAAAGTGAACAGCGGGACAACCCACTTGGGCTCCCCTCTGTCTCTCTCACAGAGGCTTTCTTTCCCCCAATAAAAATATTCTGAAAAAGAAAGAACGATGAATAAAAAATGTCTAGGCTTATTACCTTAAACCTAATCAAAGTCAATAAATATAGAACGTTCTATAACTCTTGTTTTATGCCTAAGATTCATTTTTATTTTCACCTTCTTTGCAAATAAAGTTTTGCGTTTTCATTCTTCAGGTTTTGGTAGATTAAAGCCACGTTCCCACCTCACAGAATTCACCTCATAGTCAAGCATCTTCATACACAACTACCCAGCTTTCATCTTCCTAAAGAGCTTGGTATTCACCTGAAATCACCTTTGCTTTGTTCTGGTTTTTGTTTGTTTACTACTGGGAATTTTACCCAGGGCCCTGCACCTGCTAGGCAAGTTCTCTGCCACTAAGCTATATGACACTCCACGCCTTACCTTTCTTCCTTTCCATTTTATTTTCGAGACAAGGCCTTGCTAAATTGCCCCAGGCTGGCCTCAAACTTGTGATCTTCCTGCCTCAGCCTCCTGAGTGAGCTGTTTCTTGTATTACCTCAGTAGTTTCTTCCTGGAGGGCAGCCTGGTGGTTCTTCCTTTTTGGGGTTTCTCTGGGCTTCCTCCTTCTCACTCAACAGGTCTAAGAGTCTCTTACTCTTCCTTAACACCCTTGTTTTACAGCCTTGATTCATCTTTCCCCCTCTTGAAGAAACTAATTAATGAGGTTTTTTTCCCAGAACTGGGGATTGAACTCAGGCCCTTGTGCTTGCCAGGGAAGCGCTTATTCTACTGAGCCATCTCCCCGGCCCCTGAAACTAATTAATATTGTGAAGTATAAAATTCACCAAATCAAAAAAAACAAAAAAGTGGGGGGGGGGACCGGGGAGATGGCTCAGTGGAATAAGTGCTTCACGGGCAAGCGCACAGGGCCCGAGTTCAATCCCCGGTTCTGAAAAAAAAAAAAAAAAAATCACCAAATCAACTATGATCTTCTTTACTTCACACCTAACCCCTTCATTAATGGACTGTCTTTAGAAGCTATTTTCTATTGCTGTTTCTGTAGGCCATCCTCAACCTGCTCTTATATTGATATAAAATATTTAACATTCTCACGGGGAATTTTTCTCCCATTTTAAAATTGGTTTCATGGCCTGGGGTGTAGCTCAGTGGCTCAGCTCCTGCCTGGGAAGCCTGAGGCCTTGAGTTCAATTCCCAGTACACACACACACACACACACACACACACACACACAGAGGTTTAGTGTTCCTATATTTGTCTCACTCTTTTTTTTTTTTTAACCAGGGACTGAACTCAGGACCTTGTGTTTGGCAGGCAGGCAGGTATTAAGCCACTGAACTATCTCCCCACCCCTCTCTCACTCTTAACAACAAAACCTCAGTTATTGTTTTTGTTTTGGTTTGGTTTGGT
>NW_004524580.1:24007709-24010426 GCF_000260255.1 Octodon degus | reverse complement strand
TCCAGCCCTTGTCTTGTTTTTAAGACAGGGTCTCACTGTGCAGTTTAGACTGGCCTTGAACTCACTATGTGTCTCAGGCTGGCCTTGAATTTAGAGATCCTCCTGCCTCAGCATCAGGAGTGCTGGGATTGCAGGTGCACACCATTACACCTGGCTCAGTTACACTGGCCGTTACAGATGGTCCCAAATATGTCTAAAGCACATACACTTTTGAAAGGAGGTAGAACTACTTCTAATAAAGTACCTAGAAAAAACAGGGTTACACTTTACTGTTTAACACGCAGTGGTAGACTTCCTGTGGTCCCTTGTTGTCTTCACGAGTTTTTTAGAGCAGAGGAAGAACATCTCTGTCTCTGCTCCTCCACGGGTCTCAGGGTGTGTGAGAGGGCTCCGGCCCTCTTAGCTTGTTGGCACTAGGACGGGTCACAAATCCAAAGCCGTCTCCATTCCATCAGCGGGGCTTTCTCTTCTGGAAGAAGCAGGATACCGATTCGGAGAGCCGTTCCACGTGAGTGTCTGTGCGCCCTCTCTCTCCAGGCTGGAGAGCGCCTCTTTGACAAACACAAGGCGCTGCTGAACGTGCATTCTCTGCTCAGGTGCGACCCGCTCCCAGGCTGCCATTCGCGCTCTGCGGGCGGGCGAGCGAGCCACCCTTGGGCCAAGGTCACACCCACAGGTGTCCGGCATCCTTCTAGGTCCCAGAGGGCAGCCCAAGGGCCTCGCCTGACATCGGAAACTTTGCTTGTACAGACAGGAGGGGCCGGGGAGATGGCTCAGTAGAATAAGCACTTGCCTGGCAAGCACAGGGCCTGCGTTCAGTCCCGGGTTCAATACAGGTGGGAAGTCTGAGGAGAAAATAGCTTGACAATCAAAAAACTAAAAACCTGTGGTAGTTCTTTATCAATCGACGCCTCTTTTGGCTTCCAGTGTTGGACTGACTTTAAGCAATGTTTGATTTTTTTTTTTTCTTTTGCAGAACCAGGGATTGAACTCACTCAGGCCCTTGCGCTTGCCAGATAAGTGCTTATTCATTTTGCTGAGCCATCTCCCCTGATTTTTTTAAATGTATTTTTGTTTTTGTTTTGGTACCAGGGATTGAACTCAGGGCCTTGCACTTGCCAGGCAGGCACTTATTCTACTGAGCTATCTCCCCCATCCTTTAAATGTATTTTTATACCATGAGTAGAAAACATAATTTTAAGTGGGGGGGGGGGTTAAGGGACCTTCTAGGGAGAAAGAGAATCAGTTTCTGATAAGTAAATCTTAATGTATATATAAGGAAAATATGGGCATTTGGGGGGGGTGGGAATTAAATCCAAGAGGTAAAATGTATTTTTTAAATATAAATTTGTTGGGGCTGGAGAGATGGCTCAGTGGAATAAGCGCTTCCCTGGCAAGCTCAAGGGCCTGAGTTCAATCCCTGGTTCTGAAAAAAAATAATTAATTAATTAATTAAATATAAATTTGTATTAATTTAAAAAAACAAATAGCATGGACAAAGAGGACAGTAAGATTAATGACTACATATTATTCTCTAATAGAATCTCCCAAGTTAGACTGCATGCATCCTTGGCATCATCTCTGTTTGTGGACCCAGTGAAGTGGTCACTAGAGGGACTGAAGAAGCCTCCTGTCATTTTGCCTGAGGAAAAAAAATAATAATAATTTTGCCTGAGGAAATGGCTCAAGGACTGTCCTCTTTCCTGAGCCAAGCCACACCACTGCTCTCTGGCCTGCTGCTGCCCTTCAGGGCCAACTGTCCACCCGGCTGGAAGGAACCAGACCCTTCAGAGCTTCGATAGCAGGGCCCACGGCTTCCGAGGCCCACGGCTTCCGAGGCCCACGGCTTCCGAGGCCCACGGCTTCCGAGACCCACGGCTTCCGAGACCCACGGCTTCCGAGGCCCACGGCTTCCGAGGCCCGGTGCGGATCGTCCGCGGGTCCCGCAGTGGCCCGGGTCAGCCTGCCTGGGCAGCCCGCCCCCTCGGAGCCCTGCGTGCTGGCACAGCTCCGCGCCCCGAGCATCCCCCTTTCCAGCCCATCAAACGGGTGGGAGCTTCCCCTGCGTCCTGCGGCCCACACTCAGATAAGCAAGAATAAAACCTCACAATTGATCAATAAATGTGACCGTGAAACTGTCCCCAAAATAGGTTAATTCCAGATACACCGAGGGAACTTGGCGACAAAGCAACCTGGGCAAGGACAACGTATCCCCACGGCACCAAGCAAAGGACACAGCGAACAGAATGCCGTGAAAAAGAGCTAATATAAAAGAGCAAACGCTAATCCCCAAAATATGTCTTTCTGTTCCTGACCCAGCAAAATTCCGGTGCGGCTTCGATTCATTGTGACTCTAATCTCTAAAACAAGGAGGCGCTACTGAAGCAGAACGATTCTCCCACGTTTGTCTTTCCCCCGGCAGTTCCAAACTGTTGGTGTACACTGTATATGGTTTGCACTGATTCTTTTTGTGCTGTTGACGTAAATTAATACCTTTCAAGGATTAGTGAATGGGAATGGGAAGCAGAATCCACAAACCTAAGTGCTTGCTTTTTTTTTTTTTTTTTAGTTGCCAGAGTGGAAGAGGCAGTCCTATGCTGAAAAACGTTATCCCAGAGTACCCCCTTGTGGCAAAGGCCCTGAAGAAGCAATTCCACAGGAAAAGTATGAAAGGGATTGGAGATTCAGTAGAAGCAAACAGCTTTTTTTTTTTTTTT
>NW_004524580.1:24002781-24006746 GCF_000260255.1 Octodon degus | reverse complement strand
GACAGTGAATCTGATGACAGCAAGTCAAAGAAAAAAAGAGATGCTGCTGACAAACCTAGAGGTTTTGCTAGAGGTCTTGATCCTGCACGAATAATATGCACCACAAGTGGTAGCAGAGAACTGCTGTTTCTCATGAAATGGAAAGATTCAGATGAGGCTGACCTGGTGCTGGCAAAAGAGGCAAATATGAACTGTCCTCAAATCATCATTGCTTTTTATGAAGAGAGATTAACTTGGCATTCTTGTCCGGAAGATGAAGCTCAATAACTTGTATCATTTTTATTTATTTATTTATTCATTCATTCATTCATTCATTCTTTTTTTTTTTTTTGGGGAACCGGGGATTGAACTCAGGTCCTTGTGCTTGCCAGACAAGCGTAAGGAGCTGAGCAACATGCTAGCCGCCATGAGGAAGGCAGCTGCCAAGAAGGACTGAACCCCTCCAGAATAAAGCTTTGCAGAAAGTTCAGAATAAATAAACAAATGAGCTAAAAATTTTACCATAACTTTAAGTATCAGTGTTCCCTCCTGCCCTCGCTCCGCCAGTCCCTCAGTGCTAAGATTCTGACTCCAACTCTCCGAATCAGCCATTCATCTTCATCCATCACTCTTTTCGCTTTCTTAATTCAGGTCCTGGTTCTAACCCTGGATTACCCCAATACTATTTTAGTGTCCTTCTCCAACTTCCAGCCCTTGCATTCTTCCTATTTACTATAGATATCACATGGGATTTTTTCCCAAAAAGCAAATTTTTTTTTTTTAAGGAAGAAAGAAAGGATTTTTTAGCTCACAGTTACTGGAGGTTTCAGTTCATACTCAGCTCTCTCCAAGGCAGAGTGGCACATGGCAGAGAGCAGAAGTTCATGGTGGTGAAAGACAGCAAAACAGCAAGAACAAATGGGAGGAGTAGCAGCAACAATGGCTATAGAGAGCAAGTCCATTTCTCTTTTGTTGCATTCAGGCTATCTAACCCAGGCCGGGTGTAGCACTCACATCCATAATCCTGTGCCTTCAGCAGGCAACTTAGTCTTTGTGGTAGGATTTCTCCTGCCCCTTGGATAATATGCAGGAAGCCCTCTGCTTTTATGGCCATTTTCACATAATAAAAACTCCTTGTGTCATGATTCTTGAGGATAGTCTACTTTCGATAGTTAACACTTACAGACTTGTGCAATAATAAAAAGTCTAAACTATACTTTAAGTTCCTATTACTTCCCTTCCTAAGCTGGAACACTAAAAACACCCACAGTAGAGAGTGACATTATATGAGGCATAGTGCTTTGAACTCTTTCCTCGCTTTCTGACTCTACTTCTTCCCCTCAGTACCTTCCACTCTGCTAACACAGAGCACTTTAGCCCGGGTTTTACTCCCTGAATTTCTCAGTTGTGAATCAACCACCTGTTCACTATGCCTTCAAGGTTTAGGGGGTACACACCAAACAATATAGGCATGTGTTTTTCTAGTAATTATAAATTCTCCTGAGACTTTTATAATAACTAAAACAACAGCAGATAATTGTTAAGCCACTTACATCATAATGTTCAGTAAGGCAAGAATGCTAGTTGTTTTCGTTATCACTGAGTGAAAGATATAAAAGAACATTATTGCCCATGGAGGACCACGTGTGTTATGTGATTGAAATGTTTTTTTTAATTATTTTTTCATAATTTTATTGAGAAACAAATAGCAATGAGACAGTTTCAAACCAAATTGGCAGGACAGTTTCAATAATTAACACATTGCATACATTCTTCCTAGTGGTTAATTGCTGTACAAGATGCGGACTTGATATCCTATCTACAAACACCATTAGAACAAATCATTCTATTCATTAAGAGAATGCAACTATATATCTATCCTAACCACTTTGAATACACAGATACAAAATGGACATTCATCTGTATCCCCTCTTTTTGTTAAGTTCCATCATGTAAATACTATAGGTGTGTAAACTCAGCAAAATATTCTAAAAGGGTTCAGTAGTCCATAATAGTTTTGGGTCTTCCGCTTCACTGGCAATGTCAGAAATTGTTGACCTGAGTCCCCTACAGCTCAACATAATACCATGGCTCCAAAAAGCAAATTTTGTGGGGCTTTTTTTTGTGTTTGTTTGTTTGTTTGTTTGTTTTGTGGAACCGGGGATTGAACTCAGGCCCTTGCGCTTGCCAGGCAAGTGCTTATTCCGCTGAGCTATCTCCCTTGCCCCTGTGATGCTTTTTAATTAAAAAGCTTTCACTATCCCCATGTCAATCACAAAAACAAACACAAACATTGTAAAACACCAGCTGTGCTTTTTATTTCTCTATCCCTCCAACAGACTTTACACAACAGCAGGCTTGGTGCTCCAGATGCCAACTGACCTTTGGGAACACAATGCTGGACAAGGTAGAGCTGGGCTGTGCCCTTGTAGAGTCAGAGTCCAGGGGAGACCACCAGGGACCACAGCACTACATTGCATTGCCAGTGGCTATGGGAGGGAACTAGGTCAGTCTGGGAAGCATAATAAGATGTCTTAGACTGCTTTTCATCTCCATTCAGACCTGAAGGATGTGTACAAGTTAACTGGAGAGAGGAATAAGGCAGGAGATTGGGTACAGCTAGACCAGTGGGCACGAGCTGTCCACCAGTGGATATCAGCATACACGCAATGAAAAACAGTTCCCAGGTTCTGCACCCAGGACCAATCAGAAAGTGCTACCTTCTGTTCTTCTGGATGAAGTCAAGCAGGGTTTTTGTTGTGTTTCGTTTTGAATGTATTTGGTTGTTGCAGGGTCTCACTACGCAGCTCGGACTTGTAGTGATTCTCCTGCTGTGCGCCACTACAGCCCAGACTGCCGGCTCAGGCTGCCTAGGAGGTAGGGCTGGAGCAGCGTGTGCTGGGGATCAAACCACAGTCCTGAGCTTGCCTAAGCTTCCCTAAGTGGGTGCTTTAGTCTGCTGAGCTGTCTCATCTGCCCTCAAGCAGATTTTCATTTTTTTGTTTGTTTGGTTTTGTTTTGTTTTGTTTTGTTTTACTGGGAAAAAAAGCATATATTTAGAATTAGCCAAGTAGGCTCAGTTTAGATGATCCCAATTTTGTTGGCAACATCCAATGCATCAAAATCGGAGCCACTCAAACATATGCCTTCAGGGGCTGGCGAGATAGCTCAGTGGTCCAAAGCGCCTGCTTAGGCAAGCTTAGGCAAGCATGCAGGGACCTCGGTTCGATCCCCAGCACCACATGCCATGCCAGCCCCGCCCCCAGGGTGGGCTAAGCTGACCATTAAAAAAAAAAAGGAAGGAAGGAAGGAAGAAAAGAAGGAAGGAAGGAAACATTTAAAAAAAAATTTTTTTAAACATATGCCTTCTTCTCTCCAACAGGCCTAATTAGGGAATTGACCTTGGCAACATCAATGTCATAGGGCTTCTTTACAGCTTGTTTGATTTGGTACTTACTGGTTTTGACATGCACAATGAACACGAGTGTGTTGTTGCCCTCAATCTCTTTCATGGCTGACTCTGCGGTCAGAGGGAACTTGATGATGGTATAGTGGTCAAGCTTGTTTCTCCTGGGGGTGCTTTTCCGAGGGTGTTTGGGCTGCCTCCGGAGCCACAGTGTCTTGAGACAGCGGAAGGTGGGTGACGTTTATATCATTTTTGTGGCTGTGAATGCCTTCCAGCATGGCCTTCTTGGCCTTCAAAGCTCTTGCTTTGGCTTCAGCTTTAGGAGGGACAGGGACTTTCTTTTTCACCTTTGGCACCATCTTGGTAAAAAGTCAAGGAGGTTTTAGATCAGTCAGCTGAGATATGACATCAGAACAGGGGCACAAAACACAGCCACCATTAACCTCATGGTGCTGTTCTCTGTTCTGTTCTTTCCCTTTTTTTTTTTGCAGAACCAGGGATTGAACTCAGGCCCTTGCATTTGCCAGGCAAGCGCTTATTCTACTGAGCCATCTCCCCAGCCCCTCTCTGTTCTTTATGT
>NW_004524580.1:24001205-24002621 GCF_000260255.1 Octodon degus | reverse complement strand
TCTCTCTCTCTCTCTCTCTCTCTCTCTCTCTCTCTCTCTCTCTGTCTAGTGGCCTGCTTTTACTCTGCAGAGTATATCTCTTTTCCTGCCTTTGGGGCCAGGGAGATGGCTCAGTGGAATAAGTGCTTCCCTGGCAAGCGCAAGGGCCTGAGTTCAATCCCCGGTTCCGGGAAAAAAAAAAAAAAAAAAAAGATTCTTTTCCTGTCTTTAATTGGCCCACACTTGCTCTGCATAACTTATTGTTTTTCCTACCTTTAATAAATGTAAAACCTAGGGGCTGGGGAGATGCCTCAGTAGAATAAGTGCTTGACTGGCACATGCAAGTGCCTGACTTCAATCCCCAGTTCCACTAAATAAATAAATAAATAAATAAATAAATAAATAAATAAAACCTCACTACTGTTTGCATGTGTCTTGTCCAGTTCTTTGTTCAGGACACCAAGACCCGGAAAGAATCTCTACAAGACAAGCACAGTACCCCAGAACTCTGCTAACAGTAGGAGATTCCAGGCACAGGAAACAGCATACACAAAGGCATGAGGGAGAAGTGATCTCAGTGCAAGGAAAAGAACACTAGAGGAGCTGGACAGATAGCTCAGAGGCATAAGCACCTACCTGGTAAGCACAAGGACCTGAGTTCAATCCTGAGTTTGATCCCCTGCCCCACATACCATGTAATCTTGGTTTGGGATGCCCGGGTGTGGTGGCACATGCCTGTAATCCCAACACTCAGGAGGTTGAGCCAGGAGGATCTTTTCAAGTTGAAGACCAACCTGGGGGCTACAGAAGTGAACACAACAGCCCAAACTGCATAGTGAGACCCTGTCTCAAAAAAGAAAGGAAAACCAGAGATAGAGACAAGGAAGGAGCCATGCAGGTCTGGAACTCACCAGGAGGCATTTGGACTTAATACTAAAATCCGCTGATCAGATTTAAGAGAGGGAAGTACTTAAACATTTGTGCATTACAGAGTCACTCCAGGTGTCACATGAAGAATAGCTTCGAAGTTTGCCATGAGACTGAGGGCATGCAGGAGAGACATACTAGTACCAGAACCAATAAGACATGAGGACTGGCAGGAAGAGCATGAAGGAGTGAGGCATCCTGTACGGCCTCAAGGTTCTGGCTTCCAAAGCTCAGGAAGTGGCACTAACATTCGCTAAGAAAGGAATGGTAGAGGAGAAAGCTGGTGGGGGAGGGGTGGGAAGAGGGTGAATCCAATTTTGAGGTTTGATGAACCTACAGAACCATCCAAGGGGCTGGTGAGATGGCTCAGTGGTCTAAAGCACCTACCTAGAACAAGCTTAGCAAAGCACAGGGACTATGGTTCAATCCCCTAGCACCACATGCCAGCCAGCCCCGCCCCCTGGTGGGCTGAGCTGGCCACACACACACACACACACACACACACACACA
>NW_004524580.1:23996724-23999456 GCF_000260255.1 Octodon degus | reverse complement strand
GTTCCACTAAAAAAAAAAGAAGTAGGAAGCCACCCACCGCTCCTGCCTGGCACTGCCTGTGGTGCTTCGGCTGTCCCCGCCCCCTGTGCTTCCGACTGCAACCTTCAGTCTCCTGCAGACAGACTCCCCTTCTGCTTCCTCCTGCCACTTGCTAATGAGTGTCTGCGATGTCCAGAATTTGTGCCGTCCACAAAGGCTAGCTGCGTGTAGCCACTGAACACTTCAAATAACCGAGGAAATGAATTCTAGTTTTATTTTAACTAACTTAGCCACATGTGGCTAGCGTGGACCATGCTGGACAGCAGAGTGGACCACCTAAAGATCAACATCCTTCTGGGGCTGCTGCTTCCATTTCTCTAGTACCAGTTGGCCAGCCCATCCTCAGATCCCGAAAGCACGTTATTGAACAGCCAGCCAGAATCCAAGTTACATGGTAATGATTTATTTGCTGGCGATAATATTCAAAATAAAGCTATTTCTCAGAATTTTTGTGAAGATTAAAGGAAGTGAAGCCAGGGGCCAGCGAGATAGCTCAGCAGTTTAAAGTACCTGCATAGGCAAGCTTAGGCAGGCTCAGGGGACCGCTATTCCATCCCTGGCACCACATGCTGTGCCAGCCCCACCCTCAGGGCAGGCTGAGCCAGCCAAAAAAGAAAAAACTAAGAAATGAAGCCAGGCATGGAGGCACATGCCTGTAACCCCAGTACTCTTGAGAGGCTGAGGCAGGAGAATTGCAAGTAGAGCCCAGCCTGGACAACTTACCGACTTAGCAAAACCCTGTCTAAAAAAAAAAAACAAACCTGTCTCAAAATTAAAAAATAAAAAGAAGGACTTGGGATACAACTCAATTGAAGGCCCTAGGTGCAATCCCTCACTCAACCTAAAAAGTCTATCATAAGCCAGGCATGGTAGCACATGCCTATAATCCCAGTACTGCAGAAGCTAAGGCAGAGAGTTCAAGATCAGCCTGGGCTGTAGAGTGAGATTCTGTCTCAAAAGACAAAAAGTCTATCATCACCACTTCAAACTGTCTTCATTGCTCATTATTCTGAGAGACTATTTTTATATTTTAAGCAACTCAGTAAGTTGAGCTATTCAGACTTGATCTTTGGTGTTTCTCTAGAGAAATGTTAGTCCCCAAGGGCCTAAAGATCTCCTGGAGCCACTTGTCACAGCGGCTCATCTCCTTTCACCCAGATGTGCCTGCCTAGCTGTAATGGATCTAGAGGCTGAGCGGAGGTGCCTGTGGGTACAGCTTGCCCTCTCTACCCTTGCTTAATATGTCACCCTTATTTTAAACCTCAGGTCAGGCCAGGGAGATAGCTCAGCAATTTAAGCCTCTGCCTGGCAAGCACGAAGCCCCAAGTTTGATCCCTGCTCAGTTCTGCACGCAGGCATTTTAATAGTTCAAGGATATCCCCTGTGACAAGGTTCTTAGTCCCACTTTTACCTAGCTGATGTCATTCCCCTTCAAGATGAGGACACCAGGGGCAGGGAGATGGCTCAGTAGAATAAGCACTTCCCTGGCAAGTGCAAGGTCCTGAGTTCAATCCCAGTTCTGAAAAAAAAAAAAAAAAAAGATGAGGACACCAAGATAAGAGTAGCTGAAATAATTGTCACTGGGGCCAGGGAGATAGCTCAGCAGCATAAGCACCTGCCTGGCAAACCCAAGGTCCTAAATTATTCGAACTTCCAGGGACACCTAATTACCTGCCAGCTTTCACAGCGCCCAGTCCAAGGTTCACTGGAGCAGTGCCTAGGACTGTCAAGCCATGGCCCTAAACCTGCCGTCACTGGGTTTCCACCACCCTTGCAGGCCACCCCTTGATGAGGTCACCCTCCTAGCGGGGGCAGTTACCCCACGAAGGCTAAAGGAACTGAGGCCCCCCCACCAAAGCAAGAGCCAGCAACTCATTATGGGACGCAAACTGCCCCCTCGGCAATGATGGTGACCAAGCAAACCAGCATTCAACCAGGGTTACCGGTGACACCCCCATGCAACCCCCAGCTATGTAAAACCCAACCCTTGTCTCTGTTTCCCTTTTACATAAAACCCCAGTTTCTCTGAGCACCTGGAAGGCAGGTGTTACACTTCTTTTTCCGTCCTTCCCAGCATGGCCAGGCTGCTCAGGGCTCCTTTCCTAACTGCACCCGGCCTTGTCCCCTAGCTAAGGTTATGGGAATGTGTGAGGGGCAGCTGAGTGGGGCCTGGATCACTGGCCAGGGAAATAACTGAGAGTTAAACTAGGGACTAGTGAGATAGCTCAGCGGACTAAGCACCTGCGTAGAAGTGTAGGGACCAAGGCTCGATCCTGGCACCACATGTTGCACCAGCCCTACCCCCAGACATACTGAGCCAGCTACCAAGACTGGGTGTGTGGGGGCAGGGAGACAGCTCAGTAGAATAAGCACTTGCCTGGCAAACGCAAAGTCCTGAATTCAATCCCTAGTACAGGGAAAAGAAAGAAAAAAGAAAAGAAGGGGCCGAGGACATGGCTCAGAGGAATAAGTGCTTCCCTGGAAAATGCAAGGCCTGACTTCAATCCCCGGTTCTGCCAAAAAAAGAAAAAAAGAAAAAAAGAAAGAAAAAGACCCATTGTATTGATTATCAAAACTGTACTATAATGTGCTCGCTTCGGCAGCACATATACTAAAAAACTGTCCTATTGGGCTGGTGAGATGGCTCAGTGGTCTAAAGCACCTACTTAGAACAAGCTTAGCAAAGCACAGGG
>NW_004524580.1:23994640-23995774 GCF_000260255.1 Octodon degus | reverse complement strand
AAAGAAAGAAAGAAAGAAAGAAAGAAAGAAAGAAAGAAAGAAAGAAAGAAAAGACCAAGTGTGTGGCACACACCTGTAATCCCAGATAGGCTGAAAACAGGAGGGTCACAAGGAGTCCAAGCTGTGTAGTGAGACCTTGTGCTAAATACATAAAAAGAAGAAAGTTAAACTACACACGAATCTGCAGGAAAGGGCTTTAATAAAAAATAGGACTTGGGGGCCGGGGAGATGGCTCAGTGGAATAAGCGCTTCCCTGGCAAGTGCAAAGGCCTGAGTTCAATCCCCGGTTCCACCAAAAACAAAACAAACAAACAAACAAAAAAAAAAACCTAATTAATTTTAAAAAAAATAGGACTTTTACATGAAAGAACACACACTGGGGAGAAACCTTATGTGTGTAAGCAATGTGGGAAGGCATTCACTATACCGCAGTCTTGTCAAATACATGAAAGAGCTCACACAAACAAGGAAACATGCATGTGGGCCATGCGGAAAAAGATTTGTTAGTAAGTCCTCGTTTTATCTACATAGATCTCACACTGAGGAACTACACTATGTAAACACTGGGGGAAGCATTCAGTGAGCACATTTTTTAATCAACCCTGTGAAAGCACTCATACTGGAGATGGACCTATGCATGTAAACCTGTTTGGAAAAGCTTGAGAAAAGTCTTCATGTACTAGAGACCTGTATACACGTAAATGAACAATTTGATGTCAATATTCTTGTATTTTTTCCCAGAAAATACATTCCCTGATGGAGGTCTCCTGGAATGTATTATTCTGTTTTATAGTAAATCACTTGGAAATAACAACTCAATATCTATAGTACTTAGGAGGCACAAAATTGGCATACTATGTTTTTATGTGAGCTGTCACTTTTAAGTATACAAAGTGAATTAAAATGTATTTTTCAGGGGGCTGGTGAGATGGCTCAGTGGTCTAAAGCACCTACTTAGAACAAGCTTAGCAAAGCACTGGGACTGCGGTTTAATCCCCAGCACCACAGGCCAGCCAGCCCCGCCCCCTGGTGGGCTGAGCTGGCCACACACAAAATAAATAAATAAATATTTTTTTAAAAAATGTATTTTTCACTTCCAAGCAGGGTTAATATTTATGTAGTTTTGATTTTTGT
>NW_004524580.1:23990455-23993477 GCF_000260255.1 Octodon degus | reverse complement strand
GGTCTCGCTACGCAGCTTGGACTTGCAATGGACCTCCTGTGTCCACCTCCCCAGCACTGGGATTACAGGCATGTGCCACCACACCCAGTTTTGGTGGCCTGTACGGTGAACCCAGGTCCTTGCACTTGCCAGGCTTAGACCGCTGAACTATATCTGCCCCGCTGTAACTGTGCTTTTAATGATTAACAAGTGAAGAGCCCAGAAGTTTGTCCTTTTTCCCTATAGTAGCAACCTCTGACTCTTGCCCTAAAACTTTGGTAACAAACCATTACTGTTGGAACTGATCTTGAACTTCATGCCCATGTTAACTGTACGGTTCTGCTGACCTACTTTGGTTTTGACTTTTAGTTTTGATTTTGCTTTCCTTCTGTGTGTGTGTGATGCTTGGGTGAACTCACAGTCTCACTTCCTAAGGTTTCTTACCTTCAAACGCTCCTTATTCCTGGAAACTACCACTTGTGTCCAGTAGGGGTCGCTTTATTGCCACGTACAGCGGATGGAAATGGAGATCCACTCCCTCAACTCTGTTATTAAACTCTGTTTTCACATTCTAAGAAAATAGCTAATTAGAGAGTAATCATCGTCATAACACAGAATTCCAAACATACGAGGAAGAAGGTGTTTATGGAAATCATAGAAAATCAGTTTATTGCTTCTCAAAAGCCATATAGTCCTGGACAGAATTCCCAAGGGGCACCAGCACAGCAGGGTTCCTAATCTAGAGATGGCTGGGCCGGCGAGATAGTTCAGCGGTCTCAAGTGCATGCTTACACAAGCTTGGGCAGGCCCAGAGGACCAAGGTTCGATTCCGCAGCAGCACATGCAGCGTCAGCCTCGCCCTCAGGGGCTGGGGCTGGTCAAAGGAAAAGAAAACCTAATCTAGAGATGGCACCTTCGTGGCACTAGGTCTATGAGCCTGTGCTTTTTCCAAAAAACAGAAGGATATTTTTTGGTGGGAGGGGTGCTGGCTCAGGCTGCCTGAAGGGCGGGTCTGGTAAGGCATGTGGGGCTCGGGATTGAGCAGCGGTCTCCTGAGCCTGATTGGGTTTGCCAGAGCAGACGCTTAAACACCTGAGCTAACCCGCAAACCCCACTGTGCAAAATCAGAAAGACCCCAAAAAAGTTAAAAAGCAGGGCCAGACAAAGTCAGGCCCAGCCTGGGCAACTTAGCAGGTTAGGGACAGAGAGACAGAGACACAACAAAGAGATACAAAGACAGAGAGACAGAGACAGAAAGACAGAAACGAGGAGGAAGAGGAAGGAGAGAGAGAGAGAGAGAGAGAGAGAGAGAGAGAGAGAGAGTTGGAGAGAGAATAAAAAGGCATTGGATGGGCAGGTTAGGGACCCAGCTCGGGGAGCTCAGTGCAAAGGACCCGGGTTCAACAGAAAAATAACCGTTTAAGAGATAAGAAAATGAATCCGGACCCTGGGAGAAGCGGGTTGTCTTTTGTTTTTCACTCTTTCCTGCTTCTTTAACACCAAAGAAAATTCAAGAAGAAATGAGACTAGGAAATCCCTCCACCGCCAGCTCTGAGGCGATATCAACCCCCAGAGACAGATCCCGGAGCCAGAGAACGCGCTCCTGCTGTTCTGGGAAGAGCTCAACGCCAGACCTGAAAGGCTCGCAAGGCCGGGCACTCAGCCCCGCGCCGGGAGCAGGGCGAGCGAACGAGAATTGTCAGGGGTTAGGGCAGAAGGCGCTGAGAACAAAGGGGGACCGATGAGCATGGCTCCCCAGGACCCGAAGTGGCTCCCCAGGCACCGGGGACAAATGCAGACCACTGGCCTAGAAAAGGGGGTGGCCGCCCTCAGTGTGAGGCAGACCGCTCCTAGCGAGGGGGTGCTGCGGACCCGGGCGGCCAGCCCTGCCTCCCCGCACTGGCGCCCTCCAGGCCTCTTGGGCGAGCGACTGGGACGGCGGCTTGGGAGGGCAGAGCCCGGCCGGCCTGAAGGCTGGGACTGCCAGGGGCCCCGAGGGGCCTCAGGAGAGCCCGAAGGGAAATTTGGGGGGCTGTGATTCATTTCTGGCCCTATTCGGAGAGTGTTTTGAAAGCAAAGGCTTTTGTTTTTGATTAGTAGCTATTCCTGAGATACTGGGGTCCAAACTCCCGACCTTGTGTTTGCCAGGCAAGTGCTTATGCTGCTGAGCTATATCCTGGGCCCCCCCCCCACCTATCAATTTTAACACTGACTCATTAAGGATATCTAGCAAAGTTCCTGTCTGATCAAGGATGGTGCTGGCCCCTAGGCCCTTGAGCTCCCTGGTGGGAAAGATTGTACCCTCTCCAGGTTGTCCTCGGCTCCACCAGGACTTTGGAGGCTTGCGGAGAGAGCTGTGTTTATACTAAGCCTTAAGAGCAAAGGAACTGAAAATTCTAGCAGGGAACAGTGTGGTGTTGTTGGCTTTTTTTTTTTTTTTTTTTATGAACCAGGGATTGAACTCCAGCTCTTTGGCTTGACAGGCAAACCCTTATTCTACTGAGCCATCTCCCTGGCACCTAAAAACAATTTTTAAAAATCAAACAGGGAAAACTATCCAGAAGTACTTGGGGAGAGAATGAACCCAATTGCTTGGAGTAAGCAAACAAACAGAAAAAAGACACAAATCCAGAGAGGGTAAGACTGATTGGAGCCCCAAATGATGACAGGTGTGTCTTCCTGGGTCCCCAACCTTTCTTACTTCCCTTTGCCAGGAATGCTCAGTGGGAACTAATGTTCACCATAGCATAGTGAGAATCGTTTTGCTTCATACTGTGAACATTGGATAATGTATTTACTAATTATCATTATTCTGTTATTGTTTTGTTGTAAAATTTTGGGTTTTTTCATAAAACAGGCCCCAGTTAGGGGTCTGAGGGACAGAGATACCCATAAATATGTCAAACACTGAGAGTCAATGTGTGTAGATGAGTAGGTGGAGAACAGAGACAGGCTGAGACACATGATACATACGACATGTACACGTGTGTCTATATAGCTACACATGCATGTAGTGAAGTGTGTGTGAGACCGAGGGGTGGGG
>NW_004524580.1:23988102-23989220 GCF_000260255.1 Octodon degus | reverse complement strand
AAAAAAAGAAAAAGAAAATATTTTAAAAAGGGGTGGGGAGCCTTCCGGTTAGCTCAGTTGTGTAAGCGCCTGCTTATGCAAACGCAGTCAGGCCCAGGATACCGCTGTTCTGCTGGATCCCCAGCTCCTCATGCCTTACCAGACCCGCCCTTAAGGCAGCCTGAGCCAGCCAAGTGAGAGAGAGAGAGAGAGAGAGAGAGAGAGAGAGAGAGAGAGAGAGAGATTCACAGTTCAAATGGGGCTGGAGAGATAGCTCAGCAGTCTAAGCACCTGCCTGGCAAGTGCAAGAACCAGGGTTCTATCCTGGATACTGCATGCCATGTCAACCATGCCCAGGTGCCCCCAGCCAGCCACCAAGACTGGGCATGGTAGTAGTGGGGCATGCCTATAATCCCAGCTCTGAGGAAACTAAAACATGAGGATCAGTATGAGGCTGAGCTGCATAGCTAGACCCTTGTACTAAATACATAAATAAATAATTAACAAAGTTCAAATAACAAAGGGCCAGGGATATAGCTCAGTGGCATAACATTTGCCTGGCAAGTATGAGATTGTGAGTTTGATCTCTCATACCAAAAAAAAAAAGTTAGGAAGTCTAAGTTCTAATGCTAGTATAGCCATTTTCTAGTTGGGCAATTTGGGAGAGTTAAAGCTTCCTCAGGTGTAAAATAGGAATGATGTGATGCTCTCTTAGAGGGACTGGGGTGGGACATTCTAGGTACCCAACTAAGGGAGTGCGTGTCTGTGTGCAAACTCTCCCAGCCTCCCTCTGGAGTCATGTGTTCTTCTCTAGACACTGTTATTTTCAGCACTGAAATAAAGTCACCCTAATAATAAGGTACTCTACCACATATGGAAGCCACCCACCACCTATTATGTGCTTTAAGCAATGAGCTATGACTCTTCCTACATCTATGACTCCATTGAAATCTCAAAATAACTTTGTGGCTAGGCAGAGAAAAGACCTGAGCCAGGATCAGTTGTGCTCCCACTGTACTGACATTTTATTTCAACTGCACCCTGAAAACCTTCTCCAGGGCTGGGGAGATGGCTCAGTAGAACAAGCACTTGCCTGGCAAATGTAAGGGCCTGAATTCAATCCCTGGAGCCACCAAAAA
>NW_004524580.1:23976489-23983025 GCF_000260255.1 Octodon degus | reverse complement strand
GGGAGGTGGCTCAGTAGAATAAGTGCTTGCCTGGCAAGTGCAAGGGCCTGAGTTCAATCCCCAGTACCGCAAAAAAAAGTTTTCTTTTGATTTTTCTGGTAGAAGTAGCTCAGTTCAGTACAGTGGCACATGAACAACCAAATTTACAAGTTTTAAAGGAGATCAAAAGTGAATCATTGGATTTTTATGCATGGATAATGCAGGTGCTCTATTAGGGTAAAATACACATTTGGATAATGATACAGGGAAAGACACTCCCAACCTGCTAGATGTCTAGTACAAGTTTGTGTGCTCTAAAATCAAAGAATGATTGCCTGGCAAGTGCGAGGGCCTGAGTTCAATTCCCGGTTCCACCCAAAAAATAAATAAATAAATAATAATAAATAAAATAAAAACTAAAATCAAGGAATGAATTTTGGGAACACTGGAGGTTAAGAGCAGGATATATTTATTGGGAGAGAGAAAGCTTCTGTCTCACAGAGGCAAAAAGGGTCCCAAGTGGGTTGCCAGGAACCTGCTTTTTCTAGGGATTTTTATAGAGTAAACCCACAAGGAGAGGCAAGCCCAAGATGGGCATGAAGTGGGACAGAACTATGGTCAACCCACAAGATTATAAGCATAACTGCTTAGGTAAAATTGGTTAAATCTGGATCAAATGGAAAAGCATGTCAGGTAGCAAGCAGGCATGAATACATAACAGGAGCTCTTCCAGTAGGGGGCTGGGGTAGGCTCTTCCTGGCTTTTTCAAGGGGATTGCTACCTATTTAGAATATCAATCTCTGATGTTCGGCTCCAGGGAGGTATGTGCTGCATTTGTTTACTCTTTTGTCTTGGGGTCTGGCTCACAGTGGAAGTGCTTGTGTCCCCCAAAGTTGCAAGACCTCCTGTCTCTCTTTCACTCTGGCTCCTTCAAGGGCCTAGCTCTATCTGACTGCCTGTAATATTTCTATCATAAAATCAGTTGCCTACAAGAATAAGAGAAGAGAGGCGGGGGAGATGGCTCAGTAGGATAAGTGCTTGCCTGGCAAGTGCAAGGGTCTGAGTTCAGTCCTCGGTTCCACCAAAAACAACAACAACAAAAAAAAAAACCAAAACCAAGAATATGAGAAGAGGGGTGTGGGTGTATGGTGATGGCTTTGATGTTAGCCTTGTGAGCCAAAGTTCCTGTGATAGGGAAATGGAGCAAGAGTCAACCAGTACAGGGCCGGGGAGATAGCTCAGTAGAATAAGCACTTGCCTGGCAAGCGCAGGGTCCTGAGTTCAATCCCTGGTACCACCAAAAAAAAAAAAAAAAAAAAAAAAAAAGAATCAACCAATTCAGACACAGAATGCAAACTTGATTCAGAGGAAGAGCAGTGGGTACATATTTGATAACCGAAATGCTGCAAAATAGTCACACAATCAAATGGAGTGACCCAATGTTAGAACTAGGTCCCTTAACAGGGATGAAACATACTGGACAGAATGCCAGCCCTGCCGTTCAATATTGGAAACTATAATGGATGAATGCTATATGATGCTGTGAAATACATAATGGCTGAGATACAAGTAAAATGTTCTGTATGAACCAACAGCTATATTCAAAGGTGGGGGGAGCTGGGGAGATGGCTCAGTGGAATATGCGCTTCCCTGGCAAGCTCAAGGGCCTGAGTTCAATCCCTGGTTCCGCCAAAAAAAAAAAGTCTGTTTATTATGACACCTTGCTAGCTAAACTGAAAACATTCATAAGTCTGCTATACTTAGTAAGGATTCCCCATGATTATCAGAGGAATGTAAAAGACTTCTATGAAAAAGTGATGGGTCAAAATATAGTATAAATATTCCTTTGCAGGCACAAAGACTTATTGTGTTTTCCATTTATACATTTATTCTGGAACTCACCCATAGGTCCTTATTTGTATAGTAATAAAGAGAAGGACTGTGGGTTTGGTTTGGTTTTGTTTCTTTGGCAGAACGGGGATTGAACTCAGGATCCTACACTTGCAAGCACTTATCCTACTGAGCCATCACCCCAGCCCAAGAATGACTTTGTAAACAGAACTGTTGATCCCATCTCCCAAAGTAATCAGATTGTGTCATTTAACAACTGGTTTACTCCTTTTCAACTGATGTTACATCATTTGTCTACAGAGCACAAGTTCTCCAGCACAGGTACTGTATGCAGGAACAAATCAGACATTCCAAATGAATTGCTGCAATTGCAAAATGGAGAACTGTATAGTACAATCCTTGGATTTCAGAAAGATTTACGTTCGCCTCATGTATGAATAAGAAAAACATGGGGCTGGGGAGATGGCTCAGTGGAATAAGCGCTTCCCTGGCAAGCGCAAGGGCCTGAGTTCAATCCCCAGTTCTGCCAAAAGAAAAGAAAGAAAAACAAAACAGATATGCTAATGGCAACACCACAGTGGAAATATTGATAGGGAAACCTCAACAAAATGAAAGCCTGAGATAGGAACTTTCTGTAACAACATCAAAGGCAGACTAGTGGGGCCAGGGAGATGGCTCAGTGGAGTAAGTACTTCCTGGCAAGCGCAAGGGCCTGAGTTCAATCCACGGTTGGGAGGAGGGGGGAAGAGGCAGAATAGTTTTGTTTGTTTGTTTGTTTTTTGAAGAACTGGGGATTGAACTCAGGCTTTTGTGCTTGCCAGGCAACTTATCAAGAATTTAATATTTTATTTTATTGGTATTTTATGCTCTTGTTAACTACACATTTCATAACATATGAAGAACCTCCTAAGGGGATGGGGAGGGGAGATAGCTCAGTAGAATAAGCACTTCCCTGGCAAGCGCAAGGGCCTGAGTTCAATCCCTGGTTGTTTAAAAAAAAAAAAAAAAAAAAAAAAGAACCTCCTAGACCACTTGTGGTTGTGCACGCCTGTAATCACAGCACTGAGGAAGCTGAAAACAGGAGGATCACTATGAATCTGAGCTGTGTAGTGAGTGAGACCTTGTACCAAATACATTTAAAAAACAAACAAACAAAAAACTCCTGACAAAAAAGCAAGACAACTGAGAGGTCAAGTATCCTACAAAAAGGCCAGCAAAGTAAACCACATGTGCTGTCAGAGTAAGCCACATGTGTGTATGGAACGTACTGCTGTCATGTGTGAAGACAACTCTCCCCCCCACCCAACCGGGGATTGAACTCAGACCCTTGCGCTTGCGAGGGGAAGCATTTATTCTACTGAGCCATCTCCCCAGCCCTTCATTGTATTTCATATAGGAATTTATTTCTGATATTGTTTGTTAGACTTTGCATATCAAAAACAAGTTAATGTTGAAAACTGTGATGCTGTTTTATAAACAGTCAATAAATATTAAAAATGTAATACTTAGCCAGGTGTGCTGGTGCTTGCCTGTAAATCACCACTTAGGAGGCTAAGGCAAGAAGATCCATGTGAGTTCAAGGCCAGCCTGAAATACATAGTGAAACACTGTCTCAAAAAGACAAAAAAAAAAAGGGGGGCTGGGGAGATAGCTTGGTGGTCTAAGCACCCGCCTGGCATGCACAAGGACCAGATTCAACTCCAGGACCACATGAGGTGCCAGTCCATGTCCCACTGCTTAGTGAGACCCAGTACCAAATAAATAAAAGATTTTTTTCAAAAAGACAAAAAAAAAAAAAAAGCAATACTCTTGGGGCTGGGGAGATGGCTCAGTAGAATAAGCACTTCCCTGGCAAGTGCAAGGGTCTGAGTTCAATCCCCGGTTCCACCAAAAAAAAAAAAAAAAGCAATACTCTTTTTGTAATTTTTCCCGTTAAGCACTCATTGTTTAACATAATAAACTCATATTAAAATTAATAATTCATCAATAGAAATATTCTAAAGGGGCTGTGGAGAGAGCTCAGTGGAATAAGTGCCTGGCAAGTGCAAGGTCCTGAGTTCGTTTCCCCCAGTACCACAAAAAAGAAGGAAGGAAGGAAGGAAGGAAGGAAGGAAGGAAAGAAAGAAAGAAAGAAAATCTAAAGAATAAACATAGATTTGACAGATCCATATTTGTGAGACTTTATGATGAAAACTGTGTTATGCCCTGCAAACCGACCTGGACGCTGTCTGTTCAGCTTGCATTTGGTTCCACTTCCCGCTGCCAGAAGCCTTACATTTAAAATGTCTACTCCTAAAAAATAAATTAATTAAATTTAAAAAAAAATAAAGGGAAATCCTGACCCTCCCGCCCCTATTCCCTCTCCAAGGTCCTGCAGCATCTCTGCTGCTCCTTTTAAGTGCCCTCCTGCTTTGTTCCGTGTTTGCCACAGGTTCCCTCCTCTTTCAAAAAGCTCTTCCCGGGGCTGCGAGTTCCTGAAACGCTCGGCCAACGCGCAGCCGCGCCCCTGGTGTGCGCTTGGGACGTTATCACAGAAGGAACCTTTCAAAGAAAGTACTTCTAAGTACTTACAGTGAAATTTAACAAACTAAATCTTCCTTAGACTACAATTCCAATTCCAAACAAAAAACTTTAAAAATAAAATAAAATTGTAAAATAATAAATGAAATTTAAAAATGCAATTCCAATTCCAAAGATATTTCAACTGTATGAATGACTGCACCAAAAACACTTTTTAAATTGTGTGGAGGTGGAGCTCAGTGGTAGAGCTCTTGTCTAGCACGTGGGAGCCCCGGGGTTTAATCACTAGCGCGCGCTTACACACACACAGGCGTGCGCACGGAAAGAGTAGGAAAAGAAAGGGACACAGCTTGGTGCAGACCCTGGCTTCAGTGCTTAGCACCACAACCAAGAAGGAATAAGCCAGTCTGCACTGTGGGTCACAAGTCTGTAGTTGCATACTAACTAGCTAGCAGAATCATTAAAACCTTGACTACTTTCGGAGAAAAGCAGATTGTCATTTCTCTCCATTTGGGAGCTGGGGAAGCAAGAGAAACTTGCTACGCGCCACTTCCACAGCTCGGGGCGGCGCTGGGGACTCCTCCAGGTACGGATTCCGGGGCCTCCGCGGTGTTTACAGCCTGTGCTCGGGCTGGCTGAGCCCCCGGAGAGGTTACGAGGCAAACAGGGCACCCGGCTCGGAACTCAGAACAAAAGGGGGGCTGCATAAGAATGCGCTGCCGGGAGGGGCGTGGGTCGGAAAGCCGTCTCCCGGGGGGAGACCGGAGGGGGTCGGAGGGCTGCAGCTGCGAAGCCGGGTGACTCTCCCTGCGGAGACAAAGAGCTGCCGGACCCGGTGTGCGAAGCCTGGCGGGGACGCCCTCGGCGGGCCAGCGCGGGCTGGGCAAGGTGGGCTCCAAGATCTGGAAGGTAAACTTGGGGACAACCGTTACTGAGAGGGGAAGGAGACAGACGGAGGAGAGAGAGACCAAGACAGAGACGGAGAGGAGGCGGGGAGCAGGCGAGACCGAGGCAGACCGGCGGCGGGCGGGCGAGCTCGAAGGGCGCCTTTTGCATTCGGGTGCGCGGTCCGCGGGGACAGGGAACTGCTGCGCCCTCAAACCCTCCGAGAACTCCGGTGCGAGCTCCGCGCGCGCCTGGTCGTTCTTACTCCGGGAGCGCCGCGCTCCGCCCTTGCGACTTCCACGTCCTAACCGGCAGCTTTGCAAACGGCAGCTACCCGACCTCCTGGCTCTCGTGCCCACCCCACGCCAGGCCCGCCGTGCGTCTGCCCGGGCCAGCGTTCCTCCTCGGACACCTGGTGGCCGGGGCCAGGCCACCCGGTAAGGGACGCCCCGGGGCGAGGAGCCCCGACCGACGGCTGCCGCGCCTCTAGCATCCACCCCGACCACCGTCGTCTCTTTCGTTTGTTTGGTCGGTTTTTGGCTCAGCGTCTTGCTCCTCCAACTGCAGGCGGTCCTCCTGCCTCAGGCTCCCAGGCGCTGAGATTACAGGTGCGCGCTACCACGACCGACTTTACTTTCGTGTCGTTAAGGTACCGACTTCGCTACCCTAAACTGGCAATTCCAAATTAGAAAGCAATGGACAGAGATATTTTATTTACTTATTTATTTATTTAATGCTGGGACTCCAACCGAGCGCCCTGCACTCGCCAGGCGGGCGGGCGGCTGCGCCGTGTCCCCGGCCCCGCGCACAGAGACCTCAGACGCGGGTCCCGCTGCGCTGCCCGGGCTCGCCGCGAAGCCCTGGGCCAAGCATCGCGCCCGCCTCGGCCTCCCGGCCGCCGTTTCTCGTCTCCCAGGCCGCTGGCCCCGCGGGCAGGATTTCCGTGCGGTGGCCACGCGCAGATTTTAAAGAAAACTGAAGGGGCGCGCGCCGCCGCACCGCAGTGCGAGCGATCTCGTGCACCAGGCCGAACGCCGAGCTGGCGCGCGCGCTCGGAATCCCGCCCTCGGGAGGCCGAGGCAGGAGAACCGCTGCGAACCCGAAGCCGCGGCGGCCCAGCCTGGACTTCGGAGCGGGACCCTGTCTTCCGAGCCAACGGCCGCTCCAGGCTGGAAGCCCGCCTGGCGGAAGAGCTCGCGGCCCACACCGAAGGCAGGGCGCGCGGGCGCGGCGGCTGCGGAGCGTGCTCCCCCCGGCTCCCCGCGGGCGCCTCCAAGGCTGGGGAGCGCGAGGGCGCGGGC
>NW_004524580.1:23970000-23976061 GCF_000260255.1 Octodon degus | reverse complement strand
CGACACCTGCCGCCTCCCCGCGCCCCGGGTGGGCGCTGCCGGGCCGGCCCCCGGGGGGCGCCGGAGGAAGGAAGGAGGCCGCCGCGAGCACAGGCAGAGCGCTCGGGCTCCGGAGAAGGTGCCCGCGGAGGCACCGCCGGGAGCCGGGACGGAAGCGGACGCGGTCGAGGTTCGCCGGCAGCGCTGAGCTTCCCGGATGACCGGGTGAGTCTCGAAGTGTACAGGTTGGAAGTGAAACCGTCCGGTAAATTCACTTCTACAAGTCCGCCCCCCTTCTACCTCACTTAGCTTCTGCGGCCAGTCCTGAGGCTGTGGACTTCGCAGGGAAAGGCGACCTCCTTCGGGCGCTGCGCTTGCATTCGTTATCTCGTGGAGGAGCGCGAGCGCTCGGCGCCCACGATTGCATCTCCAGGTGCCTGCGGGACCAGCGCTCGGTGTAAACCGGGAAACGGGAGTTGGTCGTTGGATCCGAGTAGGACCAAAAAGTAGTCAAGCACGTATTTGTACAATTTTTGAAAATTCCGCAGAGATTCGATGTTCGTCCTAAACTGTAAAATTTTGTATTCTTGCAACCCAAGTCTTTTTATGCTCCATTTAGCATCTAAGGGAGTTGAAAAGCGACGTTAAACATTGTGACACATTTGGATTTTCTTTCGCCCACTTGGATTTCTGTGGCTTTTTGTGACTACGGTGGACATCAGATTTTCTGGTTTAGAATGCTGTTGGAGACTATCCAAATTGAGATTGAAACATTCTGACATTGAACAAGTAGTTCGACGTGTGCAATTTAGAAATTTGAAATGTTTTGGCTATTTTAATTGTGCATCAGTCTTGGGTTTTCTCCTGAAATCTTGTTTCCATTTTTTAGCTTAATAAAGTTAAGTGACAAGTGAATTGGTATTTAGCATTGCATGTAGACTTTGAAATGTTTAAGATGGAAACTGTTGAATGTTTCAGTTAATGTAAATATGCAACCCCCCCACCTATATCAATTTTTTTTCTTCAGCACACTTGAATCTATTTTGTATTATAACATTCGATGATGCTTTTCTGCTGATTGCATTGCTTAACTGGGGCGGGCTGTGAAAGTTTGTTGGAATTGAGATTTGGGTGATAGAAGTAGAGAAAAGCACCATTTTGGCTGCTTCATAGCAGAAAAAAAGAGGTGCTTTGAAGTTTTCTCTCCTTTCCTGCAGGGTTAGGTAGAACAAACATGAGTGCCACATTCTGACACAGTTGTCTATTAAGGAGACTAGGGGCTGGGCATAGGCCCAGGAGTCCAGTGGAGGTCAGAAGTAAGTCAGGAGCCTAAATCATTCATTGTTTCAGTTTTGAGGGACAGCCTTGCCATTGCACTCAACCTGAATGGGGACAGGGTAAAATACAGGGAGTCTGTAAAAACTAGCTTTCTGACAGTGTCGTAAAAAGTGCAACTTGGGGCCAGGGAGATGGCTCAGTAGAATAAGCACTTGCCTGGCAAGCACAAGGCCTGAATTCAATCCCCGGTTCCGAGAAAAAAAAAAAAAAAAAGTGCAGCTACATTCACAGCACTTTCAAACATCATTTAAAAATTCCCTTTTAATAGACTTTCACTTGTAGAAAAAAGATAATTTTTTTAGTCTAAGGTTGTACTTGTTAGGCTAAATCAAGTTATTTCGAGCCCTGACACCACTTTAAAAAAAAAAAAAAAGATGGACTGGAATTACTGGTGCATCCAGGCGTTTTATGCACAAAGTACAATATTTCAATTCCATTTTTTTTAGACCCATAGTAGAATGTTCATTGTTTTTAAGTGTGAGCTCTGTTTCTGTGGTTGGCTGCATTGGGTTAATGCATAAATACCAAGGTGTAATACTGATCCTATTGCTCAAGGTGTACAAATACACACGAGAGTGAGGAATTCAAATAACGTGGAGGCAAAACTTGCTTTCCGGGAGCTTTATCTTAAAACATCTTCAGCTAGATTCAATCTCAGCTTCAGGAGAGTCATGTGAGAGACGAAGGACCAAGAGAAACGGGATGCTTTATAGTTTAATGAGGAGTTTGGAGGCAGATCAAGGTAATTACAGATTCTAGATCCCTACAGGAAGAAAGAATAACTAGGGCCTTTCCAGGGATAAGGGAAAGGAAATGCATCATGACTGACACGGAGAGGTGCCAAAGCACAAAATAGGCGTAATAGCACACCTCCAAGAGAGTGAGAGAATCTGAGGGCCTTTTGTGTCCATTTGAGGCAGTAATTTCTTCTTTCAAAAATATTTTGAACTCTTTTCTAGTACCAAGTACTGTACTTGACCCTTGACATTTTAGTCATCCCTGAAAAGGACAGGGTACTGTGGTGGCTCCAAGAAATAAGCCTAAAAACTACTTCCAGGGAATAGGTAGGGTTTACAGTAATTACTGCAAACTATGAATAAAGCTTCTTTCATTCTTACCCACATGCATGTAGTGATTGTGGTGGATTGTAATTCCTAAAGCTTATCTCCTGCCATTTCCTCCTGTGTTTTATTATGCGAAATAATACATTTACCTACTTTTATTTTATTTATTTATTTCATTTTGTCTTTGGTACAGGGTCTCACATCAAAGCCCGGATCCATAGTGATCCTCCTGTCTGTATTCAGCCTCCCCAGTGCTGGGTGAGCATGTGGGACCAGGGTTCACCTGAGCTTGCCAAGGCAGGCACATAGTTCACTGAGCTATCTTGCCGACCTAATCTACCTACTTGAGGATTTATTCTTTTTTGACTGGCTCAGGCTGCTAAGCTTAAGGAAGAGATTTTATTTTATTTTTTTATTTTTATTTTTTGTGGAACCAGGGATTGAACTCAAGCCCTTGCGCTTGCCAGGGAAGCGCTTATTCTACTGAGCCATCTCCCCGGCCTGCAATGTATTAATTATTATTAACCTGTTTTGAAACTGTCTCATTGCTATTTGTTTGTCAGTAAAATTAATGAAAATAAAATACAGGGCCGGGGAGATGGCTCAGTGGAATAAGTGCTTCCCTGGCAAGTGCAAGGGCCTGAGTTCAATCCCTGGTTCCACAAAAAAAATAAATAAATAAAAAATAAAAATAAAATACAGCAGCCCCCAACAAATCCTCACATCAACTGGGTTCATGAAGTGTTCATGTCTTGCATATCAGAAAAGGAAAGGATAAAAGTGACTCAAAAAGTCCAGGAGGTCTGATGATATAGCCTTAAGATAGAAAGTGCTCGTCAATAATCATGATTGTGAAGCAGATGCAATGCAGGTAGCATCTTTAGCAAATCAGTAAAGCATCTATTCCTGTAGTTCTTCATGTGCTCTTTCCTGGAATCTTACCAGCTTCCACGAATTCCTCCAAGTTATATTGATCATACAGTTGAGACTGCTGGAAGCTGTATTTCAAATGTGCCATTTTGGCTCCTTCATGAAGGTTATTGCAAGGGACCAGTGACACTGAAATACTAATACATATCGATATCACAGGCCAGGGAGAGAGATCAGTGGCTTAAGCTCTTGGCTGGCAAGTGCAAGGTCCTGAGTTGAATCTCTGGTACCAATAAATAAATAAATAAATAAGCGAGCTGATTGGCCCCTTTATTTAAGTGTTAAGTGTTAAGACAAAATTAAACACATGGAACAATCACAGAGCCAAGATTAGCAGTGATTTCCTGTCTGTGGTTTGAAAGTATGTAGATAACTGGGAGATATCTCAGTAGAATAAGTGCCTACCTGGCAAGCGCAGGGTCCTCAGTTCAATCCCCAATGCTAGGGGGAAAAAAGTATATAGATAACCCTTGAGAAAATATGTGCGGGCCGGGGAGATGGCTCAGTGGAATAAGCGCTTCCCTGGCAAGCGCAAGGGCCTCAGTTCTATCCCCGGTTCCAGAAAAGAAAAAAAAACAAACTGTGCACTCATATGATGGACATTTCTGCATATTGAAAAGTTTCAAAGTTAACATCACTTCTAAAAAGTTTGTTTATGGTGCACACCTGTAATCCCAGCCCTTGGGAGATAGGCAAGAGGATCACCAGGAGTTGGAGCAGCCTAAGCTCAAGTTCAAGGCCAGCCTGAGTGACATAGTGAGACCCTGTCTCAAAAAAAAGTTTGTTTATATCTGAAATTTGTTCAACTCCAAATGAATCCATTTTATTTTTTATTTATTTTTTTACATTGTGTGTGTGTGTGTGTGTGTGTGTGTGGCCAGCTCAGCCCACCAGGGGGCGGGGCTGGCTGGCTTGTGGTGCTGGGGGATTGAACCGCGGTCCCTGTGCTTTGCCAAGCCTGTTCCAATTAGGTGCCTTAGACCACTGAGCCATCTCTCCAGCCCCCTTCTACTTTTTTTTTTTTTTTTTTGAATCCGTTTTATTATCACCTGAGGAGCTGCTGGAAGCACAGTCCTTAGCAGTGAGCTCTGTAGGAGTGACTAATACTTTCCTGGCCCCTTGGCACAGCTGTTCTGCCTGCGTCGTGGGATCAGTAGGTCTCTTAAGACAGCTTCAGGGCCGGAGAGATGGCTCAGTAGAATAAATGCTTCCCTGGGAAGTACTAGGGCCTGAGTTCAATCCCCAGTTCCGCAAAACAAAAGAAAAAAACACACAGCTCCAAGTCATTCCCTTCTGCAGCAGAATGGGGAAACCATATGTTGTTTAGATATATCTAAAAAATGTCAAGTAGCTTGTTTTTTCCAGGGATCAGACAGTACAGAAGTAGTGTATGTTGTGAACACATTTGTCTTTTCATGACTGTTCTGCTTAATCGCACAGCATGCTTGGTGACTCTGCCTAAAATGCAGTTGGCTCTAAGCACTCTCCATTTAACCAAGCTCCATTCCTGCCATTAGGTCATTTTTAAATGAGCTGGGCCCCAGATGATGGGTTGTGTATAGTATGTAGATTACAATATTCAGAACAAAGAAATGGTCAAAAGAAACCCTTATTTATTTATTTATTTATTTATGGTACTGGGGGTTGAACTCAGGCCCTTGCACTTGCCAGGCAGGCACTGATGCCGCTGAGCTGTATCCCCAGCCCCTGAAAACCCCAATTTGATGGTTTTGCTTTTATTTGCATGACTCTTATGTGCACTATTGTAATGCATAACATAAACTGCAGCACGGTATTGTATAGTGCAGTCAGCAGGAATTACAGTGCTGTATAAATGGGGCACACTGTGCAAAGTGACACTGAGGCTCTGTCAACAGGATGGACAGAGCTGTACCAAGAAAAAAAAAAAAAAAAAGCTATGTCCAAGCCACTTAAAAGTCCAGTCCAGGGAAAAAAGGCCAGTCGGCCTTGGTTATAAGTCTTGAGCAGTTGTTGAATGGGTGGGTCATTAAATGAGGAATAGTTGTACTTCCTTCTGGGAAGAAGAAAGATCATGAAATCTCTTGATTTTCTTTAATGAGATACAAATGATTACTGTGACACAATTTTATATTAAAGTACTACTACTTTATACCCAATGGTGGTTTTGGCTTTTGGGGGTTTTTTTGAGATAGGGTCTGGCCATGCAGTTCAGGCTGGTCTCAAATTCACAGTGATCTTCCTCCATATTTGACTGCGAAGAATGAAACCCTGGCTACAAGGGATCAACTTGAAGGAAACTAGCATTTATAAGAATTTTATTATTGGGGCCGGGGAGATGGCTCAGTAGAATAAGCGCTTCCCTGGCAAGTGCAAGGGCCTGAGTTCAATTCCCGGTTCCGCAAAAAAAAAAAAAAAAAAGAATTTTATTACTAAGAGGTTAGATGTATGAAGGTTCTAACAGTTATATAAAGGATAAATCACTATGATCACAGTAAAAATACAGTATCTAAGGTTAAACTCGGGTGTTTAGTTCTGAGCGTGTGATTCCTCTTCCCTGCTATAGTGTCTCTAGAGAAAGGACATCTGGTCATAGTACCACCCTTTTCATCATTCTTGCAGCAGAAAAGTCATACTAGATTATAGAAACCTTTTCTGGTTGAAGGTCAGCCTTGGTACCATCTAAATTTTTAGTGACAACTGTAGTGAAATAGACAGTAAATGAAACTGGATGTGGTGGTGCACGCCTGTAATCCCAGTGCTTGGGAGGC
>NW_004524580.1:23963819-23968745 GCF_000260255.1 Octodon degus | reverse complement strand
CAGGGGGCGAGGCTGGCTGGCATGTGGTGCTGGGGGATTGAACCGCGGTCCCTGTGTTTTGCTAAGCTTGTTCTAAGTTGGTGCTTTAGACCACTGAGCCATCTCACCAGCCCAGATTCTTTCCTTAACCTCCAAATTGAATCAGTTTTCTGAGCCTGTGTGTGTTAACACTAAATCTGTCTCTGCCTCCTTCAAAACTGCTGCAACTTTAATTGCCATATGCTGTCTGGATTAGTAGTCTTAAATCTACTCAGCCCTCTTTCAGGTGTTTGCCATCCAGCTCTCTCCATAATCCAGTGATGTGACTGTATCCTTTTCCTATACAGAATTCCCCACGGCTTTATATGGTCTGTAGATCCTGGGCCAAGCTTGGGGATGATGAGAGCAAGTAATTCTCCAAGTCTCAGTTGCCAGAGAGGAGTCTAAAATGGCACTGAGGTGTGTGCAAGCTCGTACCTCCCGCTCGCCGCTCCTTAAGGGGGCTGGGCCTGTGCACAGGTCCTTTGGAGTGTCCAGTCTAGCTGGGCATGGTTGTCTGGGTCTAGAGACAGACTGATGCTGGGTGCTGAATAACCTTTTGGTGGTGTTAAGGATAAAGTGGGGAGACCATTTAGGACCCTTATGTAGTAACCCCATTGAAGCTCAGGTGTGGCTTAGACCAGGTTCATGGGAGTAGAATTACTTTTCTTTTTTTGAGACTGGGGTCTTGTTATGTAGCCCAGTATGGCCTCAAACTCATGGTGATTCTCCTGCCTCGGCCTCCTGAGTGCTGGGATTACAGGTGTACACCACCATACCCGACTGTGGCAGTCAAATTTGTAAATAGTCTGGTTTAGATACAGCTTGAAGACAGTCAACCAGTTCTCCTAAAGGACTGATGTGGAAAGAGAGAGGTCAAGGATAAGTCCAAGGATGTTGCCTCAGTACAGCTCCCAGAAGGTTATAGGATCCTGGAGTGTATTCATCACTGATGTCCCATCAGCAACTGTTAGGGAATACTCTGAGTTCTGATCTGACCAGAGTTTAGGTCTTTGGGAATTTCAAGGGAGGAAAAGAGATCTTAAAATGTCACTAGAAATATGTGTACCAGTGTAGGTTGGGACTGGCTGGTCTTAAGTCCATACTCAGGTACCAAATATCTAAAAGCTGAAGAGTGAGAGGCTCATGGTCATAAGGAGATTTCACATAAAGAGATAGAAAGGAACCAAAGTCAGCTTCACCTGTGCAGTTCCTAGAGCCCTGGACTGGCAGCTACAGTGAATATTATGGGATATATTTGGGTCTTGGTAAATTTTTAAGATTAGACTAGACTATTGCCACCCATTTACTTTTGATTTTCTTAAGACAGGGTCTTGCTATGTAGGTTAGGCTGGCCTTGAACTCTGTATGTAGCTCAGGCTGGCCTCGAACTCATGGCAGTCCTTCTGCCTCAGCCTCAAGAGTGCTGGGATTACAGGTGTGTGCCACCATGCCAAGCTTTATTTTAAAAAATAAGAATAAAACTGGGGGACTAGGGAGATGGCTCAGTAGAATAAGTGCTTCCCTGGCAAGCATAAGGGCCTGAGTTCAATCCCCAGTTCTGCCAAAAAAAAAAAAAAAAAAGAATATTAGAGGCTGTAAACAGGCAGATCACTACGAGTCTGATGTAGTAGTAAGACCCTGAACACCCTGTAGACCCTTCCCTAAAATGCAAAAAAAAAAAAAAGGAATATTAGGTTCTCAATTTTATTTAATCAAACAATTTGGCATTGTTTCCTTAGTTTTTAGATGCCTCAGGCGTGGTGAGCAGAGGCGTGTGTGGACCGTGGGTTTCCCGCGTGGCCTGAGTGAATGCTGACGATGGACACGTGCAAGCACATCGGGCAGCTGCAGCCTGCTCGGGACCACTCCATCCTCAGCCCGCAGAAGTGGCACTGTGCGGACTGCAGGGCGACCGAGTCCATCTGGGCCTGCCTCAGCTGTCCCCACGTCGCCTGTGGACGCTACGTTGAGGAGCACGCGCTCAAGCACTTTCACGAGAGCAGTCATCCTGTTGTGCTGGAGGTGAACGAGATGTGTGTATTCTGTTACCTCTGTGATGATTATGTCCTGAATGACACTGCAGCTGGAGACGTGGCGCTACTGCGAAGGACATTAAGTGCAGTCAGAAGTCAGAGTACCACTCGTAGCGGAAGGGTTTTGCCACCTGTGGGTACCAGGGAGGGTTCTCCCTTCTTACGTGACGACGCCCCGTCTCTGCTTCAGAATGGAGATCAAATGTGCGCTGCTCTCTGGCACAGGAGGAGACTGCTTATGGGGAAAAGCTTTCGGACTTGGTTTGAACAATCACCCATTGCAAGAAAAAGGCAAGAACAACAATTTCAGGAAAAAATAGTGGCTAAAAGAGAAGTGAAAAAAAGACAGCAAGAGTTGTCAGAATATCAAGTGAGAGAGGAATCGGAAAGTACGCCCCCCAGAAAGAGCTTACGTTTGCAGGGTGCAGCGCATTCTGCCATGATCAGAGTGGGTCCTGTTCAGACCCCACCACGAAGCCCAGCATCACCAGCGCAGGATAGGGTTAGGTCTACCCCTGAGGATGGAAGTTGGAACAAAACTGGTGACGCCTCAGCTAAAGGGAGGCCTGTACTAACTCCTGGCGTAACAGGACTGAGAAATTTGGGAAATACTTGCTATATGAATTCTGTTCTGCAAGTGTTGAGTCATTTACTTATTTTTCGACAGTGTTTTTTAAAACTTGATCTGAACCAGTGGCTGACGGTGACTGCTGGTGACAAGACAAGATCATACGGCCATCCTGTGACAGATGCTGTGGTCTATCAAATGCATGAGTGCCAAGAAAAAGAGCCAGGCTTTCTTTGCTCCAGACACCCAAGTATATCAAGACTGAGAGGTGGAGAACCAAAAAGTAGAAATATGGAACTTATCCAGTGCACAGAGCCAAGTTCACAGTATTTATCTCTTTGTCACGAGTTGCACACCTTATTCCAGGTCATGTGGTCTGGAGAGTGGGCCCAGGTCTCACCCTTCGCCATGCTCCACTCGGTATGGAGGGTAATTCCTGCTTTTCGCGGTTACGCCCAACAAGATGCTCAGGAATTTCTTTGTGAACTTTTGGATAAAATACAAAATGAACTAGAGACAACGGGTAGGGTGCCAGCACTTCTCCCCACTTCTCAAAGGAAACTTATCAAGCAAGTTCTGAATGTTGTAAATAATATTTTTCATGGGAAACTTCTTAGTCAGGTATGGATCTTTTAAAGTCTTACCTCCATCTTGAATTCATAAAATGGAGCCTGAAGTTGCACATCCTGTACACGTCTAGCGTGTCAGAGCGTAGCCCACTCATTTGCAGTTCTTTCCTTCACTGGAAGTAGTTCTGCATCCATGGAATCAAAAGCTTGCCGCAGCAGATGGAATTAGGCGAGTTCTAGGCCAGAGGTACTCATTCTGGGAGTGAGTGAGAAAGAGCTCGGCTCCAGAGGGAGCCGCCAGGCGACGCTGCTGTCCTGGGAGGGCTGTGGTGCGTGGCCCAGGAGGACCCCGGGAAGGTGGGAGGGCCAAGGCCTGCCCCAGCAGAAGGGAAGTAGGAAGGTAAAGGGCACGGTGCCATGCACAGTAGTAACGCCAACTGGTCTTCCTTCATTTCTGTTACTGCGCTAACAGTTTCCTCTGTTGTGAAAAGGGAGCAGCAGTACCTCCTAGTGAACTGGCACCAGTGTAAGGCTGCTGCCTTCCCGTAGCACCCAGCTGCGCTGGTTTTAATGAGGTAGCTAGGCCTGTGTGTCATTTCCTCCCCCGCGTGCCTCCTCTGTCATTTCAGCTTTCTACTGTAAAACTTACATTTTTAAAAAAATTTTACGTGTGTGTGTGTGTGTGTGTGTCCAGCTCAGCCCACCAGGGGGCGGGGCTGGCTGGCATGTGGTGCTGGGGGATTGAACCGTGGTCCTTGTGCTTTGCTTAGATTAACTTGTTCTAAGTAGGTGCTTTAGACCACTGAGCCATCTCACCAGCCCAAAACTTACATTGTTATAGCACACTTTTATAGAATATTGCTTAAATATTTCAGATGCTTTTTTGCATAACCAGGGATTGAACTCAGGCCCTTGTGCTTGCCAGGCAAGCGCTTATTCTCCTGAGCTATCTCCCCTGCCCTCAGATGCAATTCTTAAGGAAAAATTTTAGTTAATGTTTCAGAAATGTAGTTTTCACATTGTGTCATTTAGCAAATAAGAGTTATAATTGCTTGTTACACATTCAGTGTTGTTTTTACACTGGCTTTCACTTATTTCTGTCTTTCCTATGCAAAGCACTAAAGTAAAAATGCACTGTAAGTGCAGTATGTAGTTGTATAAGCTGGGCATGGTGGTGCACCCCTGTACCCCCAGCATTTGGGAGGCCAAGGCAGGAGGATCTCTGTGCCTTTGTGACTGCCTTGGGCTATCTGCTACGTAGTATTGTAATGATTTTCCACAATCATTAAAAATATTTGGTCCGGCCCGGGGAGATGGCTCAGTAGAATAAGCGCTTTCCCGGCAAGCACAAGGGCCTGAGTTCAATCCCCAGTTCCACAAAAAAATTAAAAAATAAATAAAAATATTTGGTCATTGAAAAGTTTGCAATATCTATTATGTTTACAGTATAACTTAATCATCCTCCATTGTTAACTTAAGACCCTTCCAATTTTTTCAGCCTATGGCAGAGTCCTAGAAGTAAAATTACTTTGTCAAAAGGTAGGACTTTTTTTTTTTTTTTTTTTTTGGTGTGTGTGTTAGGAATTAAACTCACAAGCATGCGCTTGTCAGGCAGGTACTGTGCTGCTGAGCAGTATCCCCAACAAACGGTAAGATTTTTGGGCCAGGGAGATAGCACCGTAGAGTAAGTCCCTTCCTGGCAAGCCCAGGGTCCTGAGTTCAATCCCTGGTACCA
>NW_004524580.1:23958754-23963689 GCF_000260255.1 Octodon degus | reverse complement strand
CAGCTCAGCCCACCAGGGGGCGGGGCTGGCTGGCGTGTGGTGCTGGGGGATTGAACCGCGGTCCCTGTGCTTTGCTAAGCTTGTTCTAAGTAGGTGCGTTAGACCACTGAGCCATCTCACCAGCCCAGGAAGTTTATTTATTTTAAATTCCAGATATAGTGATGCATAGCCTATAATTTTATTTTATTTTTTGTATTTTAGGGAAGGGCCTACAGGTTGTTCAGGATCTCACTACTAGATTGGACTCATAGTGATTCTCCTGTTTACAGCCTCCCAAGTGCTGGGATTGCAGGTGCGCGCCACCATGCCCAGTCTCAATTGCAGGCCCAGGGATCGAACCTGCAGCCCATAGCCTATAATTTTAGCACTCTGGAAGCTGAGATAAGGAGGACCGTGAGTCTAAAGCCAGCCTGGGCTATTTATCGAGTTCACAGCCAAGCTGGATTACACAGCAAGACCCTGTCTCAGAAACATAAAACAAACAGGAAAACAACTTTAAAAAGAATTTTTTTTTTTTTTTTTTTTTTTTACTCCAGGGATCGTGGTACACGCCTGTTACCACAACACTTGGGAGACTGAGGCGGAAGGTTCACTGCAAGTTCAAGGGCCAGCTTGGGTTACAAAGTGACTCAAGGCCAGCCTGAAATTCATAGTGAAACCGTGTCTAGCAATCGGACTGGCCAGATAGCTCAGCAGACTAAAGCGCTTGCTTAGGCAGAGTGCAGCTGCAGGTTCGATCCCTGGGATGCAGTGGTGCGCCTGTAATCCCAGCGCTTGGGAGGCTGAAAACAGGAGAGTCACTACAAGTCCGATCTATGTAGTGAGATCCTGTAGACCCTGTCCTAAATACATAAAAAAGAGACCAAAAATCAATCAAATAAAATGTTATAGTTTTAGTAGTATAAGAAGTGCTTTTTTATATATAAATGAATTTTGAAATTAATAAAAATTGCCCTAAAACTTTTGCCTGTCCCCTTTTATTTGCAGGCACATTGCAGGGGCTTTAGCCAAGGGCTATTCATGTGCTGTACCACTGAGCTACACTGTACCCCCTTTCCTCCTGTAAACCTGTGAACGTTGTCAGGAGATTCTGATAGTTGGTGCAGAAATGAATGGCTTTGGCTTTTTTTTTCTTCCCCAGGCAGTGTCTTGCTGTGTAGTCCAGCTGGCCTTGAACTCACTGTGTAGCAAGTTGTAGCAATCCCAGTGCCTCAGTCTGCCAATTGTTGGGATTACATGCTTGTGCCACTACACCTGGTTTAATTTATTTTATGTTTTAGTTCAAGAAAACTCAGGTCAGGGGGAAACATGGTACCACTCAGTCCCCAGACTAAATAAATGCCAAGAGTGTCCTTGGATCAGTTGGGTACATGTAACATCTAGGTCGAACTGGCTTTGTTGCTGTGCCTGAGTGTGCTGGAACAAGGTTTCCTCGCTCGTAGTCTGCTTTAGTAGTGTGCAGAGTTGGTAGTATAAATCTTGTTGAATATTTCTCTTTCATAGTATCTTTCCAAAGTTGTTGCTACGTTGTCCATCCATGGAAGTTGCCAGAAATGCCTCTTCTCCCCGTTAGTGGAACTAGGAATGGAACCCAGGGCCCTGCACCGCTGAGTCGCGTTGCAGCTGCTCCGTGTTCTTTCCCATTCAGATAAGGATGTAGATGCGGTGGTATTTAAGCCACAGAATGAATTATTTATATTCTGTGTATGTCTTTATTCCTCACCCTCCTCCGTACTGGGGAGTGAACCAGGGAGCACCAAGGTCTTCTGTGTTGCCCAGGCTGACCTGGCATTTGTTATTCTCCTGCCTCTGCTTCCAGAGTTATCTGGGGTTATGGGCATGCCCAGGGAGTATGTTATTGAGATTGTCCGTTGGTAGGCTTGAAATCTGTATAATAAAACTATGTGAATTATCGCATTTTGCTTTATTATGGTCAAGGTGGTGAGTTGTGGGGCCTGAGTGTAGCTCAGTGTAGAATCTAGCACGCTAGACAGCTGAGAGCCCTGGTGGGTTCAGGCCCCAGCACAGAAGACAGGTGGACTGGGGCAGGAGGCCATCTTCAAGATGAGGCAGGAAAGAGGTGGAGAACTGCAAGCCCACAGCCATAGACGCCTGAAGTGCATGTGAAGATACGCGTGTGTATGCGCAAGCATGATGTGTACCTATTAAATCAGCCCACAGTTCGTGTTTACCTAAGATGAGGGTTTTTTTTTGTTTTGTTTTGTTTTTTTTCCAGAACTGGGGATTGAACTCAGATCCTTGAGTTTGCCAGTCAAGCACTTATCCTACTGAGCCATCTCCCCGGCCCCGGTTGTTTGTTTTTGGCGGTGATGGTACTGGAGAATGAACCCAGAGCCTCGTCACTGTGCTACATCTCATTCTTGGCCCTTTTTTTTTTTTTTGTGGAACCGGGGATTGAACTCAGGTCATTGTGCTTGCCAGGGAAGTGCTTATTCTACTGAGCCATCTCCCCAGCCCCTCTTGGCCCTTTTTTTTTTTTTACTATTTTGAAACAAGTTCTTGCTAAATCACCCAGGTGGCACTCAAAGTTGGCAATCCTCCTGTCTCAGTTTCAGTGTGCTCGGATTCCAGATGAGTACCACAAAGCCTGGCTCTAAAGTCTTGGATTTGACTGCATTTAAGGCCCATCAGTTAATGCCTGTAAATCATGATGGGTTTAATACCAATGTTATGGAATGATAATATTATAATACACTGTCCTGACAAGAATATAAAGCCCCCAGCTGGTCGTGCTGGTGCATGCCTGAAATCCCAGCTGTTCAGAAACCCAAAACATGAAAATTGAAATTTTTAGGCCAGACTTGGCAAATTAGAGACAGCTTATCTCAAAAAGCAAATAGCGGTGCCGGGGAGATGGCTCAGTAGGATAAGCGCTTGACTGGCAAACGCAAGGATCTGAGTTTAATTCCTGGTTCCGCCAAAAAAAAAAAAAAAAAAAAGCAAATATCAGGGCCAGGGAAATGGCTCAGTAGAATAAGAGCTTCCCTGGGAATCCCCAGTTCAATCCCCGATTCCAAAAAAAAAAAAAAAAAGCAAATATCGAGCCAGGCATGGTAACACATGCCTGTAATCCCAGCACTTTGGGAAACTGAGGCAGAAGGCTCACAAGCTGGTGCCTAGTTTGGGCAACCGAGACCCTATCTCAGAAATTTTAAAAAAGGCCTATAGTGTGATAGCTCAGAGTAAAGGCTCTAGCTTCTAGTGCTGCAAAAACCAAAACAAATGGAAAATACTGAAGCTCAGAGTGAAAGCTCAGAGTGAAAGCTTCAGGGTTCAGTTCAAAGAAGTATACATGGTTTTCTAGTTATTAAGATTTCTAGTGGTGCATTTTCAGTTATTTGCTAACAGTGGTCTAGTGGAAGAAGTTAATGTTTTGATAGAGGATTGTGATCTGAGTAACTGATCTTCATTTGCAGGTTACATGTCTTGCATGTGACAACAAATCAACTACCATAGAACCTTTCTGGGATTTGTCATTGGAATTTCCAGAAATATACCAGTGCCCTGGGAAAGATGTGACCTCACAGCCTTGTTCTGTTACTGAAATGTTGGCCAAATTCACAGAAGCCGAAGCTTTAGAAGGAAAAGTCTACCTCTGTGACCACTGCAACTGTGAGTACAATAGTTCTCTGTGCTTTTCTTTCTCTTTTTTTGTGGAACCAGGGATTGAACTCGCCCTTGTGCTTGCCAGGAAAGTGCTTATTCTGCTGAGCCATCTCCCTGGCCCTTGTTTTTTATTTATTTGTTTTTTAGTTAGTTTGTGTTACATAGTTCAGACTGACCTTGAACTCATTGTGACCCTGCTTATTCTACTGAGCCATGTCTCCAGCCCCTCTCTGTGCTTTTCTAAGACTTAACAAAGAGATACAGATTCAACAAACTAAAGGAATTCCCTCAGTAGCTACTATGAAAATAATAACTTCAGGGCTAGGGATGCAGTTCAGTGGCACAAGCGCCTGCCTGGTAAGGGCAGTGTCCTGCGTTCCATTTCCAGTACTCAAAAAAGAAGTAACTTTTGTTCATCAAAAGAAATTGAACAACACATTTCTGTTTTACATTTGGCACTTGTGAGCTGAGGTTGTTTGGTTTTTTTTTAAATTTTAGGGAAGGGTCTACAGGGTGTTGAGGGTCTCACTACTAGATCGGACTCGTAGTGATCCGCCTGTTTACAACCTCCCAAGAGCTGGAATTACAGGCGTGCCCACCACGCCCAGTCTCGCCCAGTCTCGCCCAGTCTCAGTTGCCTGTCACAGCGTGCCCCAGGGATTGAAACCCTGGCCCCTGCCCCTGCAGGCACTTTAATCCCGTGAGCTATTTGGCTGGCCCTGAGCTGAGGTTTTGTTTGTTTTTGGTGTTTGGATTCCAACTCAGGACTTGTGTTTGCTAGGCAAGTGCTATACTGCTGAACTATATCCTGGTCCTTGTTTGCTTTTTTGCCTTATTGATGACATTCAGAATTTTTGTCCTCTAGTCAATGGTGGAGAAAAGTGATTCATAAAATAAGAAATATAAATTTGATATGTGAATCAGTGCCAGAGAGGAACAGTAAAAGGAAAGCATGTCATATGGTATAAAGGAAACATTTGCTTCATGAGTTTCTTTGCTACATATCAAAACATTGAAATTATGCATTGATAGTATGTGTTTTACATACATAATTACCAGGGAGTAGTACATAGTTGGATTGTTACTGTGCAGATCAGTTTCAAAAAAACCAAAGAGGGAGGCAGCTCGTGTGTCTGGGACGCCCCAAAGTTAGGACTTTTCTTTGCACTCTTGAGGCCACCGGCGGTGGCTCTGCAGCTGTCATCATGCCACAGAATGAATATATTGAATTACATCGTAAACGCTATGGGTACCGCTTGGATTACCATGAGAAAAAGAGAAAAAAGGAAAGTCGAGAGGCTCATGAAC
>NW_004524580.1:23947953-23957621 GCF_000260255.1 Octodon degus | reverse complement strand
CATTCCTAAAAAGGTACCAGAATTTAAAATCAGTGCATATAAGAAGGTTGTATGTTAGGTGTGCGTCTCAAGTTTTGTGATCTGAATTAAATGGCCATGGCTTGAAAAAAAAAAAAAAAAAAGATTTATTCAAAACCATCTACTGTCACTTTTGTATTAGTCATTGCTTATGGATTGAGGTCAGATACTTTGAAGGCACCTGAATTTCTAATGGAGGAAGAAGGCAGGGAAAATCTTTTTTTTTTTTTTTGCAGAACCAGGGATTGAACTCAAGCCTTTGTGCTTGCCAGGGAAGCACTTATTCCACTGAGCCATCTCCCCAGCCCAGGAAGATCGTTATGATGAGGGGTGTCTGAGAAGGGGATCACAGGAACCCCTGCAGAGGATGCCATAGCTACTTGAAACGGGCACATTCCTCAGGGAAATAGTGAACAAGCCCCATCAGATGTGCTGTGTCATTATCTCCTTGAGACATATATATACTTGCATTTTATTGTATTATTTTATTTTGGTTTTTGAGGCAGAATTTCCCTATTGTAGTCCATGCTGGCATTAAAATCACTATGTAGAGGTCGGGGAGATGGCTCAGTGGAATAAGACTTTCTCTGGCAAGTGCAAAGGCCTGAGTTCAATCCCCAATTCTGCCCCACCCCCCCCAAAAAAAAGAAAAATCACTAGCTCAGGCTGGCCTCAAACTCACAGCAATTCTTCCTCAGCCTCTAGAGTGCTGGGACTATAGATTTTAGGACTCTAAATACAGAATTTTTTTTCCTACCTTTGGAATCAAACCCAAAACCTGCCATGTGTTAGCCAGGTGCTTTACCACTGAGCAAAATCACCCTTCCTGATATAAAATTTTTAATGAACAAAACACATTATTAGGGGCCAGGGAGTTGGCTCAGTGGAATAAGCGCTTCCCTGGCAAGCGCAAGGGCCTGAGTTCAATCCCCGGTTCTGCAAACAACAACAACAACAACAACAACAACAAAAAAAAAAATCCACATTATTGACACACCTTAACAGTAAGGGAGGCTAAGATAGGAGGATCGAGACAAGTTTGAGACCAGCCTGGGCTACATAGTGAGCATATTGAGATCAAGCCAGTCTGTATTACAAAGTAAGATCCTGTTTAAAAAAAAAAAAAAAGAAAAGAAGCAAATGTTCCATCACTGAGCAGATATACCTTTAATCGATGAATTTTTTTTCTTTCTTTTTTCTTGTATGTGGCCAGAGTGTGGTGCTGGAGATCGAACCGCAGTCCCTATGCTTGCCTAAGTTTGCCTAAGCAAGTGCTTTAGGCCCCTGAGCTATCTCGTCAGCCCTTGATGACTTTCTAGAATGACATACATTTACTTTTCTTTCTTTTTTTTTTTTTTTTTTTTTTTGCGAACCAGGGATTGAACTCAGGCCCTTGTGCTTGTCAGGGAAGCGCTTATTCTACTGAGCCATCTCCCCGGTCCTACATTTGCTTTTCTGAGTGGTGTCTAATAAATACTTATAAAGGAGCCTAGGGGCTGGTGAGATGGCTCAGTGGTCTAAAGCACCTACTTAGAACAAGCTTGGCAAAGCACAAGGGACTGCGGTTCAATCCCCCAGCACCACATGCCAGCCAGCCCTGCCCCCTGGTGGGCTGAGCTGGCCACACACACACACACACACACACACACACACACACACACAAATAAATAAAATTAAAAAATAAATAAATAAAGGAGCCTAAAAGAAAAGATTTTTAAAAAATCACCTTAAAAAAAATTCACCTTCATCAAATTTTTTTCACGTTTTTTTTCCTTGACATAAATGTGAATAATCTCAGATGATTTCATCACCAAATTTGGGAGTGTAGGCAAATACTAGGAAGACCACACAGTGGTGTGCAGAGTGAGCATGGGTCTCCTGAGGTGCGAGCCAGATCCAGAAGTGCATAGAGGTAGCGTTCCAAAGCGGCAGTCAGGGCATTGGCATCCCTCGGTAGAGCAGGCTCCGCAGTGGCCGCAGAGGAGAGAACAGGGCCTCAGCCCTGACTGCTGCATCTAGGGGTTGGGGGGCCAGGGGGCAGTGACCCGGAGTACTTCTGCGGAGAAGCCAGGGGAGGCAGTCTGGAGCAGGCTGGTCTGCCTCCTGTCCACAAGCAGCTGCTGTGACTGGGGCCCCCAGCTGGAGGCTGCAGAGTCCCCAAGTAGATCTCAGAGAGACAGGAGATGAGAGGAAGGATCCCAGGTGCTTCTTGTTTAAGAGTGACAGCTCTGTAATGTAGCACTGCGGACGTCGGCCAGTGGCTGGGGGGTGTACAGGCAGCAGGGCCCGCACCCCAGGATCATGTATGGCCTCTGTAACTATTGAAGTAGGAGTTTGGGAAGTGTAAAAGGATGAGTTAGAGGAGTTAACCTTTTCTTAGTAATTGCCGTGGCCACCACCTTTCATAGGTGGAGTGGTATTCTTTGTTCTGTTGTCCCAGCTGCAGGATTAGTCACTTCATGTTCACATGTTGGTCCAGCATGACGAGCTCCCGAGTTTCTCGAGTTGTGCAAATGTTGTGGCAGCGCCTGTCTGTCAGCACAGTACAGTCCCTGCAAACGAGCTACTGAGTTAGTTCCAGTCTAAGTTATGGCCCTAGGTGCCTTTCGTTTCCTATATCGCTTACTCGATTTCCATTCTCTTGCACAATGTAGCAAAACGTAGGAGGTTCTCAAAGCCGGTCACGCTCACAGAGGCCCGGAAGCAGCTCCTCATCTGCCGCCTGCCGCAGGTCCTCAGGCTGCACCTCAAGCGATTCAGGTAGGTTGCAGCGGAGCCAGGGTGCCTGGGTGCCTCTGAGGGTGGGTGCGTGACACGTACTGTAATGTTAAGGGCAGGCAACAAATGCGGGAATGGTACTGGTGAGTGAACCCAGAGCCTTTGTACTAAGCTACATCCCTACCCTTTTAAATTTTCAAGTGTTTATTTTTGCCTTTTTAGGAGAATTCTATTTGCGCCGTTCTTACAAAGATTTGTTGCAATAGTTTTTTGTTTTTTTTTTTCAGTACTGGGGATTGAACTCAGGACCCTGTGCTTGCCAGGCAAGTGCTTATTCTATTGAGCTATCTCCCCGGCCCCTGTTGCAATATTTTGAAAGTCATTTGTCTGATAGAAATACCAAGCTGTCTTGTCCAGTACACTAAAGTAACCTAAAAATGTATTTCAGAGCTCACAGAACTTAAAAAGAGCAAAGATTATATGCAACCAGACAAAACCTATTTCCTTTTTTTTTTTTGTCAGAGAGATGGGGGCGGTCTCAATATGTAGTTCAGGCCTCAACCTTGTAGCGCTCCTGCCTCAGCCTTCCAAGTACTGGGATTGCACATGTGTGCCACCACACCCCAAATGTGAAGGCTTTTTTATGTAAGATGTTCTCTGTTTTTCTGAAAGATATAAACCAGGATTCTTTCTCAAAATTCTGAGCAGGATGAGGCCGGGGAGATAGCTTGGCAGGCTGAGTGCCTGCATAGCAAGCGCAAGGACCCAGGTTTGATCTCGAGCACCACATACCGTGTTGGCCCCACACTGAGACGGCCACTGAAACCAGGCATGGTGGTACATGCCTGTAATCCCAGCACTGGGGAGGCTGAGCCAGGAGGACCAGCAGCAAGACCCTGTACCGAATGAATGAGTGAATGAATGAACGAATGATTAAATAAAACGAACAAATTCTAAGCAGGAAGTGGCCTGCCCTGAGTGGGCCTTTTCTGGTTTCATTACTTTGGTCAGTCACTTCTGAGTTCACACAGTTCTGTCACTTGTAGAAAAATGCTGACTAGTCAGAAACTGTGTCCTTAGCTTGTTTGCAGGCTGTGATTGACATTACCAACCTTCTTCAAGTCCACGCCCTTCAGTCTTTTTTTTTTATTATTATTTTTTAGTGCAGCACCTACAGGGTCTTACTCCTTCGATCAGACTCGTAGCGATGCTCCTGTGATGCACACCAGGGATCGAACCCCAGCCTCTGTGCTCTGCCTAAACAGGTGCTTTAATCTGCTGAGCTATCTGGCCAGCCCTTAACGCCCTTTAGTCTTGTCTGCATGTGCCCTGCGAGGAGATGGCACAGAGGTGGGGGGACCTTGCAAAGATTGTCGCCCACCAGAGGTTCTGGGTTACAAAGGCAGGTTAGAGATTTCTTTTAGAAAAGCTTGGTCACCACTGGCAGCATATTTCAGTGCCAGAGAAGTCACAAAACTCACTAGCTCATGTCATACCGTCAGCCCGAGCAGTAAACTCACCTGTCACTTCATGGAAACAACTGTGTGAGTCAGCAGATAATGTGGCTGCCAGCAGAGAAAGCTGGACTTACCAGGCTGATGAGTGAATATTGGAATTTTTAACATACTTCCAATATTGGCAGCAATTTTGAAAAAGAGACTGAGCTAAGGTTTGCATTATCCTGGCTGCTGCATCACGGTCACCTCTACTTTCAAACGCATTTGAGCCTTGTTTCCCAACCGCAAAAAGACCTCCACACTGGGAAGGAATGGATTCGTGACCGTTTGTGAATAAGCCAGGTGAATCAACATTGTCCAGCACTGACTCTAAAAGAGTGTTTGAGACAACCTCAGATCTCTGTGTATTCTGGTCGAAAGTCACAGCTGGGGTTTCTGCAGTGACAGCAGCCAAAATGGCAGAGTTGACTGAACATTAGGGACAGGCTTCGTGTCTGTCTCCTGTCGTACCCAGATGGGACTGTGTAGCTAAACAGACTGGGGAAACAAGCTCAGGGCTCCACTGATTGTGGTTATGCTGAGGTGTATAAATATTTCAGTACTTACTGCAGTGTGGTAAATATAAAGTACACAATAAGTGTAATACACCTAATCACCTTAAAACCATCCTCCTGAACGTCCCCAGTCCTTGGAAAAATTCCTCCAAAAAACTAGATCCTGGCACCCAAAAGGTTGGAGGTGCTGTCTTAATGGACAAGATAAACAGCCAGATGGAAGTGGCACAGGGCAAGGCATGGGGATGAGGCACGCAGAGCCCGTACCAGCTGCGGGCTGTGTGAAGTAGCCCCCTAAAGGCTTGTGGGGAACGTGTTGGTCCCCGATGCAGCAGTGGTCAGAGACAAACTGGAGGCAGTGGCTGACTCCTGGTGTGCTCGGTCCAGGCTCAGTACTGGGTGTTCTGTTGGGAGGTGCCCAGCTGAGGACACATGCCTGGCACACCGCCCCTCCCCTCCTCACAGGTTCTCTCTCTGCTGCCTGGCTGTCCTGGATGGCAGCTTTCCCTGCCTCTGCTGTGATGTTTCTGCCCTGGAGTGACTGATGGTGGATTGAAGCCACTGAAAGCCTGAGCCAAGATAAATCTTTCATTTTCTCCAGTATTTGGCAATGGGTACAGAAAGCTGACCAAGCTGGGCATGGGGTGCATGCGGGAGGTGGTGGCAGGAGGATGGAGTACTGTGAGTTCGAGGCCAGCCAGTACATCGCAAGTTCTAGGCCAGCTGGAACTGCATAGAAAAACCCTTACTCAAAAAGGCAAAAGAAAAAACCAACTAACACTCTGCAAGCCCTTTTCCGGGGTCAGGGGCCGCTCCTAAGCCTGAGCTAGGCTCCCAGTCCTCCTTTTTAGGTCCTTATGGAGGCTTCATTCTGCAGACGTGGGTGAGTCCGTTACCGGCTGGCAGCGGCAGCACAGCTTTCAGCCTGTGTCCTCTGGAGCTGCCCGCGGGCTGGCCGCCGTGGTCCTCTTGGGCAGTACGCAGGAAAGCAGTGCCCTGAGTTCTTCACGTGTTGTTGATCTGCCCCACACACCTGACCAGTAAAGATGACATTATGCCGCCCATCTAGGATGTCTCTGCTACCCTGTGACTACACAGTAAGGAGTTAAAAGCTCTGGACCCTTGACACTTCCTAGCAGGAGAGGAAAATGCCCTTAGCGCTATCATGTTCCACAAGTTTTTTCTCCTATCTTATCAAACTACAGAGGATAAATTATTTTAATATCTGACTGGACCTGTTTGGTAAATAAGCTAGATCTCTCCATTTTAGTCAGCTGTCTTTGGGAGGGTGGGGTTGAAAAAGGACCTCCTATGTGACTCAGACTGGCCTTGAACTCACTCTGTACTCTAGGCTGGCCCTGAACTCAATCCTCCTGCCTCAGCCTTCCTTGAGTCCTGGACTGCAGGCAGGTGTGCATGTATCCATCTTGCCTACAGTCAACTGTATTTAAAAGGGTATTTTATACCACATGGATGGTGTACAGGATTCTGTGAATTTCATCTCCGTTGTTAGAACTATTATATAGAGTGTGGTCGTTTTCCCTGATTCTACTGTGGTTTCTTCTCAGGTGGGCAGGACGCAATAACCGAGAGAAGATTGGTGTTCACGTTGGCTTTGAGGAGATCTTAAACATGGAGCCCTACTGCTGCAGGGAGACCCTGAGGTCACACAGATCGGAGTGTTTTCTTTATGACTTGTCAGCCGTAGTGATGCACCATGGGAAAGGGTTCGGCTCAGGACACTACACGGCCTACTGCTATAATTCAGAAGGAGGTAGAACCAGGAAAAATGATTTTATCTTGGCTTAGTTTTGGAAGTTGGTGTGCAAGCTTTAGTGATTTCTGAATCATATTAACAATGCTTCAGAAATACTGTTGCTTATAAAATAAGGCATGAGGTTGTACTTGGAAATTATACTGTACCGTACTATAGAACGTACTACAATTTCTGCAGGGTAACAAAGAGTTTTGTTAAGTCAGGCCAGCTATAGTAAGCATACTTGTAATCCTGGAGAGTAGAAGGCCGAGGTAGGAGTATCACCAGTTTTAGCCCCAATCTGGGCAACACAGACCCTGAATCAAAATAAAGTGCTGGGTGGGGGGTTGTGGCTTAGTGCCTGAGACCCTTTGTTCAGTCCTCAGTACCACCAAAAATACTGAGGTTTTGTTAAAGATACACTTAAGAGTTAAATCCATATGTTTACTGGTTTATTTCAGTTAATTTTGTTGCAAGAGGGAACTGAATGAACGGGAATCGTAGATATTGGAAATAAAGTTAAGAGGGCTGGCCAGAAAGCTCAGCAGGTTAAAGCGCCTGCTTAGGTGGACACAGGAACCAGGGTGTGATCCCTGGCTACCTGGCCTGGCCCTGCCCCCAGGGCACACTGTGACAGCGTTGAGACTGGGCGTGGCAGCATGCCCCAGTAATCCCACTGCTTGGGATGCTGAAAACAGGAGGATCACTAGGAGTCCAGTCTGTAGTAAGATCTTGTAGAGCCTGTACTGGATACGTAAGAAAAGGGAAAGATAGGAGGGGAGGGGAGGGGGGAGGGAGGGAGGGAGGGAGACAGACGGACAGAGACAGAGACAGAAAAGAAATGAGTTAGAGAGCTAGGGAGATGCCTGGCAAATACAAGGACCTGAGTTTATTTTATTTTTTTTATTTTTTTTTTAATTTTTCTTTCCTTTTTTTTTTTTTTTTGGCAGAATCAGGGATTGAACTCAGGCTCTTGTGCTTGCCAGGGAAGTGCTTATTCCACTGAGCCATCTCCCCGGCCCCCTGAGTTTATTTTTATTTTATTTTTTTTTTGCAGAACCGGGGATTGAACTCAGCCCCTTGTGTTTGCCAGACAAGCGCTTATTCTACTGAGCTATCTCCCCAGCCCCTGAGTGTTTTAAAGTTAAGTTTAGGCTTCAGGCTCTGGGAGTAGTCGGGTACTGTCAGCAGCAGACTTGGTGCCTTTGGAGGAGCACGCCACCCAGGCTGTTCTCATCATGGAAAGCACGCTTCCCAGAAAGCCGTATTCCCTTCTGAGTTCCGCTTCTGTGGCTCCCCTAGGGTTCTGGGTACACTGCAACGATTCCAAGCTGAGCATGTGCACCACGGCCGAGGTGTGCAAGGCCCAGGCTTACATCCTCTTCTACACCCGGCGCATCCCTGAGAGTGCTTACGCGGAGCTCCCGGCGGACGGCCAGCGCCCCGGGGACAGCGTGGACTCCCCTGCCAGTGAGCGCCTCGGCTGACCAGGACGCTGCTGTGCTTCTGCAAATTTGTAGACTTTTTAAAGGGCTGAATTACAATTTTGGGCTTACTCTTTTTACTTAAGAATCAGTGCACACTACATTTATACATTTTATATATAACAACTTTTTTACAGAGATGAAATATAAATACATGCTTTCCAAGTGCGTGGTTTAAACTGTTTACCTCAGGCTCCTGTTTCCTCTTACATCAGATGTCTTAATTGGCTCAGACTGTGTATTTGTGCAATCTACTGAAATGCAGAGAAGCAGTTTATATATATGTTACTTAGTTTTCGTAGCTGCTTTCTATACAGATTGTAAATAGATGGAAAATTAGTTTCTTCCCAGTCTTAACCAAAAAAAGGAAAAGGACATTTCTTCAGGCCACTTGTGTCCTGAAGTCACCTTACCCTGTGAAGGAAGTTAAGCACCGAAGGTGGCATATCAAGGCCTCACACCCAGCAGTCACACTAGGTGACATTCCTCAGGCTTTGTGCATGATGGCACTCAAAAGGGACTAAATAGAATTTGATTTAAAATTTTATCAATCGGTGGAGGCTGAAGCAGGAGGATCAGAGAGTTCAAGGCCATCGTGGGCTACGTAGCAAGACCCTGCCTCAAAAAAAAATTTTGTTTTGACAACTGTTATTTGTCATAGTCAAACTATATCTACAGGAAAATGGCAGATTTACAATTTATTTACTAAATTGTTTTTGAGACAGGGTCTCACTAGGCATTCACGCTGGCCTCGAGCTCACCTGTAGCTCAGGACGGTCTTGGGCTGCAGCGGCCCTCCTGCCTCAGCCTCCCAAGTGCTGGGCTCACAGGCACGCGCCACCATGCCCAGCCTACATGTGTTGTTAAGTGATTTTGTAATTATGGATATGTAAAGGACAGGATGGCCAAGACTTACTTGAATTTATCAAACCTATGTATTATGTTTTAGTTTATCTTGGGTCTGAATTCATTCTGTGTTTGACTAAGTTCAAGGGAATAAAAAGTCTTGGGGGGGAAAAAAAAACTCCATAGGCCAGAAGAGGTAACCCAAGATTGGCAACTGGGCTACATTTTATTTTTCTAAACAGCTGAAGCCTGAGTGTTTTGCTCTTGTTAGGATTATGTAAGTACTGGGACCCTCCTAGATATGAGACCTTGGCCTTCTTAAAAATACAGTAAAAGCCATCTAAATTCATGTTTAGAGGCACAGTGAGAGTTGGGCACAATGGCACACACCTATAGTCCTGAACATCTGTACAGACAGTTATCTCCTGGGGCTGAGGCAGGAGGATCACTGTGAGTTTGAAGCCAGCCTGGGCTACAAAACGAGTGCAAGGCCAGGCTGAATTACATAGGAAGACCCTGACTCAAAAACAAAAAGTTAAGACCATCTTTTTGATCTTCCCTAGTAATTGCAGTACATTTTGCTTTTTTTTCCCTTTTTTTGGTGGAACCGGGAACTGAACTTAGGCCCTAAGTGCTTATTCTACTGAGCCATCTCCCCAGCCCCTGCAGTATATTTTCTTGAAGTCCTGCTAAATTTTATTTTATTTGTTTTTTGACGGGACCTGGGATTGAACTCAGGCCCTTGCCCTTGCCAGGGAAGCTCTTATTCTACTGAGCCATCTCCCCGGCCCCAATCCTGCTCTAATTTTATTTTTTTGTGGAACCGGGGATTGAA
>NW_004524580.1:23928707-23946988 GCF_000260255.1 Octodon degus | reverse complement strand
GCTCAGCCCACCAGGGGGCGCAGCTGGCTGGCATGTGGTGCTGGGGGATCGAACCGTGGTCCCTGTACTTTGCCAAGCTTGTTCTAAGTAGGTGCTTTAGACCACTGAGCCATCTCTCCAGCCCCTAACCTTTTCTTTTCTTCTTTTTTTTTTTTTTTCTTCCAGAACTGGGGATTGAATTCAGACCCTTGTGCTTGCCAGAGAAGCAATTATTGTACTGAGCCATCTCCCCTGCCCAAATATACCAAATATTTTAGCACCTAATTTTGACCGTATTTTAAGGGGGAAAAAAAAAAAACCTGAAGCTGTGTTGTAATTGCTTGTATTTATTTCAGCCTGAAAAATATACTAACAGCTGTGGGGAAGAGGGAGGCATTGGGGTGACCACAGTATATGGGAAATGTGTTTCACACTAAATTATGCATCTAAACCTAAGTAATTAACAGAAATTTGGATTTCTTATTAAAGATCCCAAGTCTCAACATGTACTTCTACATTCTGTTATATCTATCTAACAAAACATAATGTGTTTTGGTTGTAAAATAATTTACTAAAGGCACTACTGTTAAACATCAAACTAGTACCTTGTTGCTGATAAGGTACATCATTGTAAACGTAACAGTGCTCAGAGACTCAGGGCTAGCAGGCAAGCACACATTTCCCCTTCAGTAAGCACCTCCTTACTGACAGGTCAGCCTGGCAGCTTTCTGGGCAGTGACCCCACACTCCCAGCACTTATCTGAGAAAGGAGAGGACTGGTGAGTGCTAACGAAGATGCTAGGAAGGCTCAAAGTCTTCACTCGGGGTCTTTTTAAATCCTAGGTTGAGAAAACAATACATCCGGGCATAAACTCCTAAGCTCTGCCCTTTGTTTTTTTTGGCAGAACTGGGGATTGAACTCCGACCCTTGCGCTTGCCGGAGAAGCACTTACTCTGCTGAGCCATTTCCCCGGCCCCAAGCTCTGCAATTTGTACAGCATCATAGAAAATGGACAGAGTATTCCAAGGGAACTCTTGGACATTAGCACCATAATAAACCGCTCAGACAACTAAAATCTAGATTGTTTTCCCCAGACAGTAACACTCATTACAGCTCTAATGCAGAAAAACTAGCTCTTGAATGGAACAAATGATTTAGATACATACAGAGGTTTCTCTTGAGAAAAACAATACGAAACTAAACCGTATCCTGAGGCAATAAAATCTCATCATGCTAAAGTATACACAAATTAAGGCTTTACCTTGGCACATGACAGTTGAGAAGCTATGTTGGAGTGTTCCTGACAGATCATATATTGAAGCAATAGAAGAATCACGAATGGGGCCGAGTCAGGCTAGTCAGCACTCGCACCTGTACACCACACTGCTCGATACAGCTGCCCTCGGGAGCCAAGCTGACCCACAGCGAGTACGGGCACTCGAGTGACAAAACCTTGGACTGTCAATCTAACTTTCCTAACTACAAGCTTGAAACGGAAAGTTTGCCCGTTTTACTTTGCTTTTGTGGCTTTAAAAAAAACTCTTTTGGTCTTTTAAGAGTACATTTCCTAACAGATACCTCTGCTGAGCAAAGGGTCAAAATGTTGGAATTTGTACATTAAACTTTCTCAGATTTTGCATAATGTTCTAAGTCATTTTTCAGTATATCCAATGTTCGGAGAAAAATGAAAAAGATACTACTAAGTTCTATAAAGAAAGTCAAAATATTCCTAAAGCTCTTACATTCATTTAAGAATAGGCGATTATCCATTTCATGCACAGGAAGATCTTATATCAGCTACTATGTCAGAATGTGTCCACATAAGGCATCTATAGTCCAGATAAAAGCCTATATGGGTAGTTACTTCCTACTTACAATTATAACCACAGACATTAAAATGTAGCTCTCAGATCTGAAAATGTCTTTATTTTTTAGAAAATGAATTCCAGGAAGGTTAAAAAGCAATACCAGAGGACACAGGTGCAGAAGTGGATGTGGTCAGTCATTCAAAGCATTCAAGTAAGAATATGGCAATATAAATATCCAAAAAGCATGACTTGGGTGTTCCAAACAAAACGTTTAAGTCATTCCTAACTAACTTGAGCATTTCCTAGACAGGGAGGAAACAGTTAACATTTAGAGTTCTGAAAGTGTTCTCCTTGGTTAATTACATGAGACGGATTGTTTGCCTTTGATCGAAATCAAATTCTTTTAAACATGGATAAAGTATTACACAGGTCCACTGTTAAAACAGACATGTTGTAAGTTAATCCTGGTATAATTTTTCCAACAAAGCTTAGAAAATAAAGATGTTGAGGTGGCTTTGGACTGTTTAGTAGTCCTCTCCTCTGCTGACAACTTCTTTACAAGTCGGACGCAGCAGGATGGTATGTTCAAACTGCGCTGTGTATGACCCTTTAATGTCACATAGTGGTGGGTATGGGTCTACGATGCCCAAGTCACACAGATTCTTCAGTGCCATCAGGTATTTACTTTCTCCTAGGCGATCTAGCCATCGGCGGCAGAATGCAAGTGTGCCGAAGTTTTCATTAATGACATTTAACAAGTGTTTTGTTCTTGGAAGCCTAAAGGGAAAAAGAAATTCCAAGTTTAAAACTTTGTGTCACTTCTTCAGGTGCAATGATGTGTAGTGGCCCAGCCCTGGCTCACCACAGGCTTGCTCCAGCTTTCACTTTCCTCGTCTTTCCTTACTGAGGCCTCAGTTTAATCCTCGGTTCCACAAAAAAAAGAAGGGCAGGACTATTTGCAGAATTTAATTTTAAACCATGCAGCAGCCTACCCTGCAGTGATGGGCAGCCCAAGCACGCACTGGTGCTGTGCACTAAGGAGTCTGCCACCCTGTATGTCCATTGTGTATTTTCACTTGCTCTAGCTGGGGAGACAGAAAGCCACACTCTCTTACCTTATTGGCACATGTCCAACATCAAAATTTTTCATGTAATGTGAACACTCCATGTCGTCATGAACAACACCTTTTCCTGTACTACCAAAGGTTTCAATGGCATATACTTCCCCTTCCTTCAAAAACACAAAGGACAGGGAAAGAAAATTGAGTTTAGAATGCAGCACCACCAGTCCCACCTGACCCCACCTGCTGGGAACAAAGCAAGACCCTCCTGTGGCCCTTCCTCTGTCTCCCGCCTGGCCCCCTTGGCTCATCCCTGGCCCTTTTGGGAACACAGGCGTTCTCTGGGCCCAGTCACTCAGACCTTGTGCCCAGAAGCCACTCCTTCATAGGCAGTCATCACTGAATAAGGACAACACAACACAGGCTGAGCAGGCACACCCTACACCAAGCGGCTTCTGGCAAGGGAGAGAAGTGTCTAGCACAGCAGATGGGAACTGCCCCAAGCTCTGATTGCACCTGGAGCCTTCCAAACCCCATGCCAGCTACACAGGACACCTACCTCCATCCGCGTTGCCTCCCCGCCCTTCACGATGGGCACAGTCTTCCCTGCATGTATTCTGTACGGCCCAATTGAGTGTCCGTTCAGATTACGGATCGGCTTCACTGTCGCAGTAGATAGAAAGACATGTTATTTCGAAGCAAGACATAATTCTAACGAACAACCTCATCCTAAAATTGTTGCTTATGGGGAGGGAAAAGCAGGATAGGAAGAGAATAACATGGTCTAGGGAGTCACTGAAACAGAGAAAATGCTACACATGCAAATGCTTAGGGACAGGAGAAGTGTATCTGTGTGAAAAATGTGAAAGGTTGCTGGGTCGAAATGAGTTTCTGAAGAAACCTTCAATTTCAATGTCCTGAAATCAGTGACCAAACAGACAAATTATGGCAGTTACACTGCAGAACATCAACGATAAAAAGAGAGGGAGGCAGTCAATAAATGCGAAGCTAAAATGAGCGACGGGAGGCCGGGGAGATGGCTCAGTGGAATAAGCACTTGCCTGGCAAGCGCAAGAGCCTGAGTTCAATCCCCAGTCCCACCAAAAAATAAATAAAATGAGCGACAGAAGACAACTCTATACAGAGCTGTGCAATGTCACGTGGGCAGGCGCTCCTTCGCCTACTTACACAGGCGTAAACCCTGCAGCACTGCAGCAGGCAGCGCCTGCTGCCACTGTGGTGAGGAAAGGCAAAGCAAAGCGAGTGTTGGGATTCAAGCTGGGGTCCCTGCGGCTCAGGTGCTGGAAACAGATTCCAGAGGCAGAGCCCAACAAGAGGGCCCATCGGACTGCATCAAGGCTACTGTGGCCAGAGCAGGCGCCTCACTGGGCCCCTCCCCCGCTGTGCAAAGGCGCCATGGCCTGCCAGGGCTCAGTGAGGCCTGTAACCCCGACACTACTGAGGTTGAGGCAGGACTGTTACGAGTTCAAGACCAGCCTGAACTGCATAATGAGACCCTATCTCAAAAAAGACCAAAAAATAAAAGGAAGCCATGCACCCGGATGGGACAGGTACCCATGGCGATGCTGTGACAGCAGGCACTGGTGAGCAGCCACCACCACACACAGCCTCATGGCTCCAGCACGCGCTCACACCTCTGGGCACCAGGACTGTGAGGTTGTGTACATTTTCAGTGCTACTCACACTGAACAATTGTTAATTATACTTAGTCATTTCTCTCCCCCCCCACCCCACTTGGTAATTTCTTTTAGCAAAAAAAGCCTTAGAAAATCTAGCTCTGTAAAATCTAGAACAGAGTATGAAGCCACCTTTATAGCAGCACAGAGATAGGCAGGAGCAGATTTTTTTTTAATTTTATTTATTTATTTGCGGAACCAGGGACTAAACTTAGGCCCTTGTGCTTGCGAGGCAAGTGCTTACTTATTCTGAACTATCTCCCTGGCCCCTAAAAACTTTATGAAAAAAAATCTCAACTCCTTCTACCCAAGAAATGAAAATAAAAATCCTTCTTACATAAATAAGCTAAATTTTAAAATTTAGCTAGTGTCACTTCAAGACTTGGTAAATTGTAGGCAAAAATTTTTCTTTAGGCCGGGTATGGTGGTACATATCTATAATCATTGCACTTGGGAAGCTGAGGCAGGTCTGCCACGACTTTGAGGCCAGTGGAGGCTGCACAGTGAGTTCAAGGCAAGCCTAAACTACACAGCAAAACCCTGCTTCAAAAAAAAGTTTTATCTTCTAAAAATTTCTTGAGATGGGCATTGTGGTGCACGCCTATAATCTCAGCATTCTTGAAGGCTGAGGCAGGAGGATACCCAGTCCATAGAACTCATTGATGCAGTAAGATCCTGCCTGGAAATAAAAGCTGAAAAACACTGAGACCACAGCTCAATGTGAAGGCCCCGCTCAAGCCCCAGGCCGGAGAGTGTGCTTGGCTACCTATTCCTATCTTAATGCATAACCAGCTATGCACACGAACTGTGCCGGAACATCCATTTCCACCTACACGCGTTCTCACTGAGGACTGTCCAGCCCTGTAGCTTTCTCCTTGTGAGTTTTCGGTGACCAGGGTCACCCAAAAAAGGGTCCCTACAATAAGAACCACAAGTGCCACTCTAGCTTCATGGAAGAGATGAGAAGGCAGACATTAGGGGCTCCAACTCCACACACTAGAACTGTCACCTACTAACTTGGAAACTGAGGCCGCATGCCAACCATGCCGCAGAATGAGGAGATAGTGAGGACAAACGGCATTAGGACATATTCGCTACGCAAGTTTCTAAGGATCTTGGCAACTTTTCCAGCATGAAGGTATGCGTCCAACATCACACATGCACCACGAGCCTAGGAGGAATGGGCTCTTCACAGCAATGAAATGGGAAACAGGAAGGCCCATCCTATAGCTCCACAAGCCCGTAACAGATCTGCACTTGACCTCTTCATTCTTAGTTGCCTCCGGAATTAGAATATACTTCTGGAAAGCTCACGTTAATGAAGTCTGAGGTGGTAACAGAAGCAGCCAACCCTAAAACTTCTCAAAGAACCAATGGAGACAGGAAAAGATAAGTAACTGGTCTCCAAATTCTGAATGTGACTCAAAACAAACCTAGCTTAAAAAATCACCAGTGGAAAAAGCTGTGGCTTCTCCCTGTCGAGTCTGTCACTCCCAGACACCCCAGTTCCAGTGCTGCTGACCTAGATGACCCTCCCAGACACCCCCATAGGGCGTGTCTCAAATATATAAAAGAGCTAAGAGGTAGCTGAGAATGAGGGCCCTGGGTTCAATACTAAGTACCACAGAAGAGAGAGAAATGAAGGAAGGAGGGAAAAGTAAAAGCAAGCAAACAATAGCAGTTTATAGAATTAATTTCAAAATGGCATGCATCTTTAAGTACCATACCTTGGTATGTCTTCCCGTCAATTTCCACTTCATAGGATTCCATTACCTCCTGGATGGCCTCTCCCACATCACACAGACGGACATCAATGCCAGCACACTAAACAGAAAGGTAGATTCTGTTTACCGAAGTACAAAATTTTACAATGACTTAATTTCCTAACATAAAAAAACCAAAGGACAATAAGAAAAACCACTTTTACACTGTACATCCCTGTACAAGAGACTCTGGGCAGATTCTGAAGAGAGCAGAGCTGGAAGCACAAGAAGTAAACCAAGTTCTCTGACTGTAACAGGGTTAATGAGGTGGTTAGCTTTTGAGAAATGCAAGGTCTATGAATTAGATCCTGGAGCCCATCTCGAGACCTAGAGTCTGTGAGCAACCACACAGGGACTCAGGAGTCCGCCGATGGCTCTACACCTCCAGTACAGGGCTTACTGGGGTCTGCGACATCCACTTTCATCAGTTTTAACCTTCCCTCAGCAGGACAGTGTCCCTGCCCTTATCCCAGCCCAGCACTGGGAATACACATTCCAAGGAGCCGTGGGGACAACAGCAAAACTGCCCAAAACACCAGGGACTTGTGCTCCATCCCTGAAGGAGGTGGCAACTGCTGTCTAACGGAAAGGCCAGTGCCCTCTCCCCTCTGGCTCCATTCATTTTTGTCTTTGCCCCTCTTAGGAGCCAAATATTAAAGACAAGACCCTCAAAATGACCTAAAGGAGAACACTAAGGGAACATACATGCCCAGGAAGACGTACAGGCTCAGAAAGAGCTCAGGAGACACTAAGTCTCCATCTTAGAAAGATTCTTGACAGAGAAAAAAAAACAAAACCCACTAAACCAATAAATACCAAAGGAATTGGATTACCAGAGTTACTGCATTAGATTTAAACATGCAGTATGCAAAACAATGACAAAGCATACAAAGAAACAGGAAAGAACTGTTACTAAACCCAAGTTATTGAAACAGTGGACAAAAATTTTAAAACAACTCTCTTATTAAAGATACTCAAAGAAGTACAGGAAATTAGGAAGAAAAGTCAGGAAAAAAATGGAAATATCAGTAAGGAAAGTCAAGAGACAACAAAAAACCTGGAGTTGAGTCATGTAATAACTGAAATGAAAGATTCCCCAACGATATTCAAAGCCAGAGAATGGGGGTCAGGGAGATGGCTCAAGCGGCTTAGGCACCTGCCTGGTAAACACAAGATCTTGAATTCAGTCCCTGTCATCGAGAAACAAACAAATGGGCAGGGTGGAGAACCAACCAGCTGAAAACAGGACAAGCGCAGTCACCAGGCCTGAGCCACAGGGAGGAGAGTGCCCACAGGGGCCGGCAGCAAATCATCACAAGCACCAAGCTGTGCACCATGCATCATGAGTGACTCAGAAGTAGGAAAAAAAAGAGCAGAACAGGCGAAGAACAAGTATCCGAGAAGCTCGATGAACACCATGTTACACAAGCACCAGGACACACAATGGGACATAAAATAACTGGCTTCAAACACTGGAAATACATTTTGGATTGCGATTTTTCCTACATAACTTGGGAAAATGCTTCCCGTTATTTGGAAGGCTGAAGCAGGAGGTGTTAGGTTTTGTGAGCCTTCACTAATAAGGAACTTCTTGTCCTGGCTTAAACACTTGGCACTAGCTTCTATATGGGCCAGAACCTATCAAAGGAACACAAAGTAAAGGCCAGCCTGGGCAACTTAGCCACATCCTGACTCAAATAAAAAATAAAAAGAAGACTACATAGCTTGGTGGTAGAATGCCCTTAGGGTCAATTCTGAGTAACACACAGACACACAAAACAAAAACCTTTCTAAAGTCCCCGTGTCAGCGCTGGTGGTGGGGATCAGCAGGCAGGCCCTCAAGAGTATATGCAGAGGAGTCCTGGACTGAGGCCCAGCAGCGCAATCTGGCAAGCAGACTCTGGCGGAGTCCTTCACAGAACTAGAACACAGTCACACGTGCTAGGCAAGCACTCTAACTGAGCTACCTCCCAGCCCTAAAAAAAAGTTCCAAGAAAAGGTCTTAGCTTGAATTTAGAATCTCCTGCCTCAGCCTTTGAGGTAGCCGGGATCACAGGCTCAAGACTCTACAGCTATAGCACTCAAAACAGTGTAGTGCTTGCATAAAAAAAGACACATAGAGCCACAGACACACTGCCCAGAAACGTACTCCCATACAGATGGCCAAGTGACTGTGACAAAGGCACCAAGACCATCCCACAGGAAAAGTCTTCAACAAACGATTCTGGAATGCTGAATAACCACACTAGCTGGAATGAAGCCAGGGTGCCAAGGTTGGAGGACTTCAAATATATATGAGCCCAGCCGGGGCAATTCAGTGAGGCCTTGCCACAAGGGGGAGAGGAGGTATCCTGGTTGCAAGGGTTCAATCCCTATAGAACAGGAAAAAAATAAAAATAAAAGAAGACTCCCCTGTCCCAGTAACATCTAAAACTCAACTCAAAAATGCATTAGAGAGCCGGGCATGGTGCATCCCTACAATCCCACCACTTCAAGGGCTGAGACAGGAGAATTACTCCGAGTTCGAGGCCAGCCTAGACTTAGTAAGACCTTGTTTCGAAAAAAAGCATACAGGGCTGGCGAGATAGCTCAGTGGTCTAAAGTGTCTGCTTAGGCAAGCTTAGAGAAGCATGCAGGGACCTCAGTTCGATCCCCAGCACCACATGCCCACATGCCATGCCAGCCCCCGCCCCCAGGATGGGCTGAGCTGACCATAATAAAAAAAAAAAAAAGGAAAGAAAGGAAACATTTATTTATTTATCTATTTTTGCAGAACCGGGGATTGAACTCAGGTCCTTGCTCTTGCCAGGGAAGCGCTTACTCCACTGAGCCATCTCCCCGAAAACTTTTTTGTTTTTTGGCAGAACCGGGGATTGAACTCAGGCCCTTGCACTTGCCAGGGAAACACTTATTTCACTAAGCCATCTCCCCAGCCCAAAGGAAACATTAAAAAAAAAAAAAAAGAAAGAAAGAAATTTCTTTAAAAAAAAAGCATACATAGGGCACAGGTCTATAGCTTCATTCAGCCATGATTTCTTGGGTATGACACCAAAGGCATAGGCAATCTGGGGCTAAAAGTAGATTTGATGAAAATTAAAATATTTACATATCAAGCACAATATTAGTACAATATAAAGGCAACTCAGTGGAAGAAAGCAAGGACTGGTTTTCAGAATATAGAGAAAGGGGGCCTGGGCCCAGCTCAGTCCTTTAAGTGGCTGCTTCCACAAAGCTGTCAGCCTCAGGTGGCTGGAGTTCGAACCTCACAACTCTCCCGCTGGCCAAACGTGCCCTGAAGGCATGTGAGGAACAAAAAAACAAAAAAACAAACAAAAAAAAAAAAATCCTTATTCCAGAATATAGAGAAAAAACTCCCTCAACAACACAACCCAATCCAAAGACAGACAAAGGAGTGGGCAGACACTTCTCCGAAATGACACAAATGGCCAATAAGCACTGCTCCTGCACTGATCACCACATTAAAGCTCAGTGACAAGACACCTGTGCATACCCCTAGGGTGGCTCCTGATAAAAACATCCTGGGATGACAAGCCAAGCCACAAGTCCTAGAGACAGGGACCCTTCCCCATGCAGGAGGAGTGGGAACAGAAACGGCTGCAGCCACTATGGGAAATGGCATGGCAGCTGCTGCAAGTGAAAAACAACACCTGATCCAGTCATTCCACTTCTCAGCATATAACCCACAGAACCCCAAACGGAGCATCTCAAGAGGCGTGCACTCATTCACACCAGCTGTTTCGGAAGCTGCAGCAGCAGTAGCAGCACGAGTGTCCGCTGGCAGCTGACGGGACAGCCCAAAGGAGCACACACACGTGATGGCTCCTTCGCAGGGAGAAAGTCCTGGCACACCTGAAGACACTATGCCACGTGCGGTCAGCCACCACAGCACAAGCCGTCCGTGACTCTTTCCAGTCATCAGAATCACAGGCAGCACTGCGGTTACAACGGGCTGGGAGCAGGGTAAGGCAGGTTACTGGAGTCCCACGTCTGACAATGGAGGTGAAAGCTGATGGCGCCCAAGTCACAAACGCACTGAAGGGATTGCACATTCACAAGTGGTGAAGGTGGGAGAGAGATGTGCACAGGAGGGGGGTGGGGGGCTTGGGACATTGCACTGTAGCAGGGCTCAGCAGGGAGCATTTGGGGGCACTGAAGGACACTGGACACGTCACTATGCACCTGTCCAGTAGTCAGGGCTGCCCACTGCCAACAAGGGCTTTGGACTGCTCCCATGGTGTCACACTGACCTAAGGGTATCACAGCTGCACCTCCTGATGGGGACTGCTGACAGGGGAAAGATTCAGACCTGATGCTCAGTTCTGATATCAAACTAAAACTAAGTTTCTTGGGGCCGGGGTGATAGCTCAGGACAGTAAGCGCTTGCCTGGCAAGCATACGGGCCTGAGTTCAATCCCCGGTTTGGCCAAAATTAAAAACAAAACAAAACAAAAACCCCTATATTTCTTAACTAAAAAATAAAGAAAAAAGCCCACACAACTTTAGAGGCAAAAACATATCCAAACTTAGTTTTAATAATTTTAGGAGGGCTGGTGAGATGGCTCAGTGGTCTAAAGCACCTACTTGGAACAAGCTTAGTAAAGCACAGGGACCGCGGTTCAATCCCCCAGCACCACATGAAGGCCAGCCCCGCCCCCTGGTGGGCTGAGCTGGCCACACACACACACACACACACACACACACACACACACACACACACACACACACACATAAATAAATAAATAAATAAAAAAGAAGACATTCACAGAACTGGGCGTGGTGGCACACACCCGAAATCCCAGCACCAGCACTTGGGAAGGCCAGCACCAGCTACATAGTGAGTTCAAGGCCAGCCTGAACTGCACAGCAAGGTTCCTGTCTCAACCCCCCCCCCCAAAAAAAGGTAAAAAATAAAAATTCACAGAAAGTGCTTACAGCTCACCTACCTTTATTCCAGTATTAGTGGCATCTTTTACAGCTTTTAATAATATATCATATTTGGGATTAAAAGTGACAGTAAAAGCACAGTCAATTATCCTACCTGAAAGAAAAAAATTCATCAATGAGTTTACTTATCAGTCAATGTACTTACTTCATAGTGTTTTTTTTTTCTTTATAGCATTTATTAACCTATAGAAGTAAAACATAGTTAAAAAGAAAATGGAAAGCCAGGAGTAGTGGCATACTCCTGTAACCCTAGTAATTGGGAGGATGAGGCAGGAGTGTCTTCAATTTGAGGCCAGCTTCAACCACATAGTGAGATCCTGTCTCAAAACACTGAAAGATGACTGTCTTTTTGTTGTTGTTGTTGTTGTTGTTGTTTTTTGGTGGAACCAGGGATTGAACTCAGGCCCTTGCGCTTGCCAGGGAAGCACTTATTCCACTGAGCCATCTCCCCAGCCCCAAGATGACGGTCCTAAAAGGAACGCAGCCTTCCAAGTCCAAGTCCCCAGAGATCATGTATTAGCAGAGTAGAGAGTACAGATTTCAGAGTAAAGCTGGTGAGTGACAAGGCTAGTAAACATTACTCCATTCCACACTCTCCCTCCCGTACTGTGATGCACACAGATAAACAGAAACAAGACAAAAGCAAGACAGGAAATGCAGATGAGCCAGATACAGGGCAGGGGAAATATACTGGACCACAGAGTGCAGAACAGGAAGCTGCATGTCAAATTTAGGAGGCCACAGGTCAGGGCTCAACCTCAGCTTGCATTCTTGCCTAGAAGTGAGGTGACAGTACTTGGGGACACAATTTTAAGGGAAATTTAGAAAAGCACACGTGAAAAACTGTAAGGGTCTAGAGATTAATGTTTTTTTTAAATATACAGGATATAAACCTATACAATGACCTGAATAAAGAAATGTGGGATAATTCTGTACCTCGATACAAAAAAATAAACCTCAATTTCCCAACAGTCTTCACTTTTAGTAGGATGCTGTAAAGTAAATCTGAGTCTCCCTCAACATAGCTCTACTGAAAAGTATGAAGGTAAGAACAAAACTTCCAAGTTCAGTAGGTATAGCTCCACCCAATACATACAAAATTCAAGATTTTTACTTTTCTGGGTGGGAGTAGAAGGTAGGGATCATTTCCACAAACTCACCACTTATATGTGTTCCAAAGTCAATCTTACAGATGTCATCGTACTGCAACACTGTGGTGTCACCTGCATTGGGTGTGTAGTGAGCGGCACAGTTATTGAGAGAACACCCAGTCGGAAAGGCCAGGCCTGCGTTTAAGCCGTTCTCTTTTATGAGCTTGCGAGAACAGTCTTCCAACTTCTCACTGAAACAAAAGGAATAGTTTTCACTTCTGCATACTTACCTTTATATACCACGTAGCTCAAGTCTACAAAGTTTATTAAAATCCTAAGTGACAAGAGCACTTTCTGAACATAACCACTTCACAATGCTCTAAAAATACCCCATCTATAAAAGATAAGGAAATAAACTCTATTACAAACCTCTAAAAAAGTATATACCTTGAACTAAGTTGGCCAGGAAGTTAAGTTTCAACTTGAACAAATTTAGGGGCTGGGGAGATGGCTCAGGGGAATATGTGCTTCCCTGGCAAGCACAAGGGCCTAAGTTTAATCCCCGGTTCCACAAAAAAAAAAAAAACCTTTAACAAATTTAAGCATTGATTTTATTTGTGATGAATATTTTAAATATTGACTCAATCTAACAAGTTATGTTTTATAGGACTTTCTCCAGGGGGAAAATAGGGAAGTAATTTTACTGTCTCTTTTGACTACATCATAATCCCGTTGTGTGTCCAGTCTAGGCCCTCCTCTATCAACTTTTCACTCTACTAATAGGAGCTGTCCAGAGCAAAACAAGAGTCCAGATAGAGTCAGCACAGTTCGCTGTGCACATGTGCCTGCGTGCATACACGCAACTGAGTGTGCATGTGTGTGCGTGCATATGTGCGTGCACACAAAGGGGGGGGGCAATATGCAAACTGTGTGCCTTGGAGGGTTTCTTCATCTGAGGAGACTGCAAAAGCCTGCAAGATAGGTCACAAGTTTTCAACTTTTATTAACAAAGTAGTAGTAGAAAGCCAAATACTATAATTGGAAAATTAGTGGAAAGCCAAAAACAATCGGAAAATTAATACTAATTGTTTCATGTCTTTATGAAAATGTATTCCTTTTACCAGATTTCTATCATTGTCATCCCAGGCTTGATCCAGCTCATAACGTATTTTCTAACTTGTCGATGTGCTTCCGCAGCTTCTCGAAAATCATTCCAGATCTCTTCGCTAGCCTGATCTAATGCTTTCTTTTCTTCACTTGTAGTTCTCCAAGCAGCTGTTCGCCTTTAGAACAGGCAAAGCAGAGTATGAATCATTTGCAAAACAGCAGAACAAGCACAAAAGCTGATGGGGATAAAAATATACCAAGCAAGATATTTTAGGTAAAAGTATATTTTCAGTTTTCGCATGTCAACAAAGTTTCTGAAATATCAAAAGCCACATTCTTGCAATCAACCCAAACCAAGTTAAATCTCATTTTAAGACTCTTGGGGGAAAAAAACATCTCAAGTAAGATTTCATTCACAGCAGAAAGACTAAAACCCTGCCAACACAAAATGACAAAATAGGAAGAAACAGAAAAGCCAGAGAAAAATCCCAGAACCAAGCATAGGGGAAAAAATAGTCATCTTTGAGCTAACAGACACTTCTATGAGACTGCAAAGAAGCGCCACCACAATGAGACACCAAGGTGAGGAGGCAGGTTCTCACAGAACTACATGGCCCCACACATGCGAAGGTCCCACACGCCAAGGTCCATGGCCCTTAAACCTTTTACACAAAACAGTGTGGCATTTGGGTATGATCTAAGCACAGCATTCTGTATCATTGTCAGGTTACTTAAAATGCATGCTGTGCAAATAGCTGATATACCATTATTTAGAGAATAACAAGAAAAAGTGAGTATGTTCAATACAGATATAATTTTTTTAAAAAGCACACATTTGCTTGGATCCCCAGATACAGAGCCCAGTTATACCAAGGGCTGGAAATATCAACCCAAAACCCTGACCTAGGGCCATAGAGAGCTCAGTGGTCTAATCGCCTGCTGTGCTGGTCCTGGAACCCCAGAACTCTTGGGTGTGCCGTGCCAGCCAGTGAAACCAGGTGTGGTGATACACTCCTATAATCCCAGTGCTAGGGAGGCTGAGACAGGAGGATCAACACGAAAGCTACACAATAAGACCCTGTACCAAATAAACAAATAAAATGACTAAAAAAATTTTTTTACCCACCCCCCAACCTAGAAAACACGGACTATTAACGTGCAGGTAGGTGCAGGATTTTCTCACTCGCATATGTACTAGAAGTCATCCTCTACTTAAAGACATGGCATGCATATTTTATAACTGCAGGTTTACCAGATCTTTTTGTTTATGATCTAAAACAAAAGATACAGGGCCAGCGAGATAGCTCAGCAGTCTAAAGAATCTACCTAGACAAGCTTAAGCGAGAGCACAAGGACCTCGGTTTGATTCCCCGGCACCACATGCCATGCCAGCCCCACCGCTAGGGTGGGCTGAGCAGGCCACAAAAATAAAAAATAAATAAAACAAAAGATACAGACTCCCTTCAAACAGCTATTTTCAAAAGAGTAACTGTTAAAGAATGAAAAACTTAAAATACAGTGCTACTTTCACACTTTTTTTTTCAGAACCGGGGATTGAACTCAGACCCTTGTGCTTGCCAGGCAAGCACTTATTCTACTGAGCCATCTCTCCGGCGCCTCACACATTTTTTTTTTTTTTTTTTTTTTTTTTTGAGGTATTGCTGAATATACAGTTCATAACTCAGGGATCACTAGTGCAAAAAGTAATGCCTTAAATGTCCTTGTTGGCCTGGGTATTTGGTCAGCAGCCGAACACTTGCCTAGCGAGCTGGAAGCCCCGGGGTCGGTCCCCAGCACCAAAAATAAATACGTATCCTTGTCCCCAGGCCAGCAGCTCAGCAGAGCACTGCCTGCAGAGGCTTGTTGTGTGACATTTTACTGTAGCACAGTTGTGCTCATTCACAGACAGCCTCCGCTGCTACAAAAGCAGAGGTAATGCTTAGGCCTAACTTTTACTGTTTGTTCCTTCAAGTGGAGATAAGGTCTGAGTGCTCACACTGCGCTCATATTCATGAGCCCACTGCCAGCCCATTTGACTCCTGCACAGGCCAGGGAGGCCTCCGCCCACACAAGACACCCCAGTGCAGCACTGTAGGGGCTTCTTTAGCTCTTCCAGTGGAAATGGATTTTTTTTTTTTTTTTGGTGGAACCGGGAATTGAACTCAGGCCCTTGCGCTTGCCAGGGAAGCACTTATTCTACCGAGCCATCTCCCCGGCCCCTGGATTTTTGATCTGCTGACACTTTCAGATAACCTAATAGTCTTGTGCCACCAAGTGCAGTCAGCTTAATTCCCCTACCTGCTTAAAATCTGACCTTTATAGGGGGTATTTACAGAACATGCAAATACATCCTACCTCTTTGATGGGGGGCGGGGGGCAGAGGGGTCTTGGGGATTAAAATCAGCACTTTCTATCTGAGCTACATCCCTACACAATTTTATTCTTTTTAAATTTTGCAACAGGGTTTTGCTAAATTACTGACTTGCCCAGGCTGGGATTATACCTGTGGTCCTCCTGCCTCAGGCTCCCAGACTGCTAGGATTATAGGCATGTACCACCATGCCCAGCTGTTGCATCATTTTTATCAGTGGCTGTACAGGGCAGTGAAATATGGTAAAAGATACAAAGGTATCTAAATAATAACTAATTTTAAACAGCCGCAATATTAATGACACTCCACTGCACCGATAACTTAAAAGCTAAGTGTATGTGTATTTTAAAGCATTACCTGTGTATTTATAAAACCAATTTAAAAATGTATCCCTTTAACCCAAAATAAAACATACACAACCATAATATAAATTCTTTTCTCACAAAACTGATAATGGGCAGAAATAAAACATAATTATATCTGGCTCAAAGAAGCCACTATATTTAATCCCCAGTTCTGGGGGGGAAAAAAAAAAAAGCAAAAACCCACTATAGTTAATTCCCAGTTGCTAAGAGGAAGCCCTTCATTTAGGAAACTATCAGGCACACACCTGTGATCCCAGCACTTGGAAGCTGAGCAGGATTGCCGACAGTTCAGCACCAGCCTGAACTATATTGAAACCTTGTCTTAACAAAAAAAAAAAAAAAAAGCAAATAAACAATTTCAAAATGACTCTTCATTCTGCTTTTAAGACATCAGAATGAGAACATCACAGGGCTGAGGATGTAACTCAGTGGAACAAAATGCCTGCTTAGGCAGATGCAGGGGCCAGGAGTTTGATCCCGGGGGGCTGCCGTACCAGCCCCGCCCCCGGGGCACCCTGAGAGGGTGACTGAGACTGGGTGTGGTGGCGCACATCTGTAATCCAAGCACTTGGGAGGCTGTAAACAGGTGGATCACTGAGTCCGATCTCCACACTGAGACCCTGTAGACACTGTCCTAAATACAAATGACCTTGGCTTCAATCTTCAGTATGAGTGTGGGGGTCCTATAGATTTTTAAGACTATGGTGGTCACTGCAGGGTTTCATATAATGGTAAAAAACTATAAACTACATTATCTTGAAAACTAGCTAAGATAATTATCCTAGATAAAGTTTCAGACCTAAGCATGGTGACACAAGCCTATAATCCCAGCTGTACTTGGGAGACTGAGGCAAGACTGGGAATTTGAAGCCAGCCTGGACTACATAGCAAAATCTGTCTCAAAAAACCCCTAAAGAGGGCCCGGCCCTAGCTCAGTTCTTTAAGTGGCTGCTTCCACAAAGCTGTCAGCCTCAGGTTGCTGTAGTTCGATCCCCACAACACTCCAGCCAGCCAAACCTGCCCTGAAGGCATTCGGAGGAAAAAAAAAAATAATAATAATAATAACCTTATGGGGCCGGGCAGATGGCTCAATAAGCAGCTTCCCTGGCAAACGCAAGGGCCTGAGTTCAATCCCCAGTTCCGGGGGGGGGGGGGACCCTAAAAACTAGGTAAGTGAAAAATAAATAAAAATTACAGTATGACACTGCAAAAGATGGTGACAAACTAATAATTTTCACAATTACATAAATATAATGCGATGCAGATCAGAATTCTCATAAGGGCATTCTCTGTGTGACAAATAGAACTTGTCTATCAAACTTATCTTAATGAAGTTTCTGATATAAAACTAAAATATCAGCATACAAATAGACAAACAGGGCTGGCAAGACAGCACAGAGGACTAAGTGCCTACTTAGGCTTAGTTAGGCAAGCACAGGAACCAGAGTCAGATCCCTGCACTACATGCCGCGCCAGCCCCACCCCTGGGCACACTGAGCCAGCCACTGAGTCTGGGTGTGGTGGCACGCACCTGTAATCTCAGCTCTGTTGAGGCTGAGACAGGAGGATCCCTACAAGTTCAAGCTGTTATAGTGAGACCCATTACCAAATACGAAAAAAAAAAGGACAAATGGGACGGGGATATAGCTCAGTGGCACAGAGCCTGCCTGGCAAGTGTGAGGTCTTGAGTTTGATTCCCAGTACCAAAAGAAAACCAGGTAAACAGATTACCAAACAAGAATAATCCTGAAATTAATTTCATGGTATGTAAGTGTACAGTATAGAATAAAGGAAGCCATTAAACTCAGTAGGATGAATTATTTAAGGAACAGCACACACGCTATCCTCCTACAAAAATCTCCAGATCATAACCCCCTAAAGACATAATAGAACATAAAACAAGCCAACAAACATAACATGCTCAAAATCATCTGTTGTTTTAAGAACTGTAAAGTATTGATACATTCTTTTTTTTTTTTAATTTTATTTATGTGGTGGGGCAGCTCAGCCCACCAGGGGGCGGGGCTGGCTGGCATGTGGTGCTGGGGGATTGAACCATGGTCCCTGTGCTTT
>NW_004524580.1:23920296-23928607 GCF_000260255.1 Octodon degus | reverse complement strand
GGGGCTGGCTGGCATGTGGTGCTGGGGGATTGAACCATGGTCCCTGTGCTTTTGCCAAGCTTGTTCTAAGTAGGTACTTTAGACCACTGAGCCATCTCACCAGCCCCGATACATTCTTTAATTCTGCAGTCTCACCTCTGGAAATATAAAAACCACCCAAACACCAACATACACAGTACAAGGACCAGACAGATAGCTCAGTACACTAAGTGCCTGCTTTGGCAAGCGCAGGGACTAAAGTTTGACCCCTGGTCCCACATGCCAGGGTGGGCACACTGAGCCACCAACCAAGTCTAGGCATGGTGGCGCATACCTGTAATCCCAGTGCTAGAGAAACTAAAAACAGGAGGATCACTGAGTTTGAGCTAAAGAATGAGATCCTGTACCAAATATGTAAATTAAAAAAAAAAAAAAAGACATTCAAGTCAAGGTCTATTTATTTCTTTTCTTCTTTTTTTTTTTTTTTTGTGTAACCGGGGATTGACCTCAGGCCCTTGCACTTGCCAGGGAAGCGCTTATTCCACTGAGCCATCTCCGGACCCCCAATTCCTGATAAATGTATTCTGTGTTTGGGACAAAGTTTAGCAGCTATCATGTTTCTTTGGGCTGGCCAGATAGCGCAGCAGATTTAAAGTTCCTGCTTAGGCAAATGCAGGGGCCAAGGGATTCCATCCCCCGGCCTGGCCTGTCATTCTGGGTCAGCCCCCGGGGCCCGCTGAGAGGGCAAATGAGACTAGGCTTGGTGGCACATGCCTATAATACCAGCACTTGGGAGGCTGAAAAACAGGAAGGATCACTACAAGTCTGATACGTGTAGTGAGACCGTAGACCCTGTACTAAATGCATTAAAAATATATATATACACATTAAAAAAATATATATTTGTATATATATATATGTATATATATGTATATATATATGTATATATATATGTATATATATATATATATGCATATATAGTATACAGCTACTCACCCAGATATTTACTGCAGAATGGTTTACAGTGGAAAAATTTATTGGCAATAAAGAGAATGTCCATCACATACAGAATGGCACTGATACCATGAAATATTACAGGGCAACAACACAATGAGCTATTCTAGTAAGAGGGAGGAACTTCTAAGCTGAAACTGAATGAAAAAGCAAAGCAGAGGAGAGTGTCTATGACTCTACTTTTAAAAACTATTACCAAAACATTACTGAAGCAAACACAAATGTACACATACATGAGCACAGAAAAATATGGAGGATGAGCTGCTGAGTGGAACATGGGTCTGAAGGAAGGGAAAGAAGAGGAACAAGCAAAAAAATCACATCTTAAAATAAATGTGTGGGGCCAGGGAGATAGTTCAGTAGAATAAGTGCTTGCCTGACAAGCGCAAGATCTTGAGTTCAATCCACAGTACCGCAAAAAAATAAAAATAAATAAATGTGGTCATATCATATGTTCTGAAAAAAAAAATCACATAAAATTAAATGTATCTGTGATATTTTAAAAACAGACACTTTAAGATAGGGATAGATGGGCCAGCGAGATAGCTCAGTGGTCTAAAGACCCTGCTTGGGCAAACTCAGGGACCGAGGTTCAATCCCTGGCACATGCAACACCAGCAACAGTCCTGACCCTGGCCCCGCCCCCAGGCAAGCTGAGCCAGTGACCCAGTCTGGGCGTGGCAGTGCATGCCTGTAATCCCACCCCTGGGGAGGCTGAAAACTGGATGATCACTAGAGTATGACTGCATAGTGAGACCCTGTACCAAATACATAAATTAAAAAAAAAGATTAAATGGACCAAGACAACAACACTACAGTAGAAGACTTCGTAGCCAACTGTCGCAGCCAGCAGGCTAACCGATGTTTGTGAGACACACAGACCAGACCCCGTATCTGTGGCTGCTGGGCTAATGTTCTGCTGACAGGAAAAACTGCTAACTTCATGCTATTCAGCTAAGTGCTTCGCATTTACCATCATTCATGTGACATGTCCATTTTATGGATGAGATGAAAACCCACCACAAAGCTAAACATGAAGGGCTGGGGCTGTAGCTCAGCAGCATAAGCACCTATCCCACAAACACAAGATCCTGAGTTTGAACTCTGGTATAAAAAAAAAAAAAGACTACGCACGAGAACCAGGATACAGACAAGGGTTGTCTGGGCCCCCCTTCCAGCTCTCATGAGTCTCTACTGACCAGCTAAAATGTACCCTCACAAGGTACTCCCAAGAGCCTGGAGAGGCCGGGTGCAGTGCCACACACCTATAACCCCAGAAGAGGCTGAGGCAGGAGGACCGTTGTGAGTTTAAAGCCAGCCTGAACTACATGAGACCCTGTCTCAAATTAGTCAGGTGAGTTAGTTGTCAAACTAGCTGAAGCCATCTGTACTTGTTATCATTTTTTTTTTCCCAGTACGGGGGATCAAACTCACAACTCTGGGCTTGCCAGGCAGGCACTTAGGCAGCTGATCTATCTCCCTGGCCTCCTTCTATCTGTACTTGTTATCGTAACACCCTTACACGAAAAAGAACCAAAGTCTCAAACACAAATAACCAAAAACACTTCTGTCAAACTAAATTTAGATAAGCACTCTAAACATTTTCAAAAAAAAATGTAGGAGCTAGGGAGATAGCTCAACAGCATAAGCACCTGCCTGGCAAGTGCAAGGTTCTGAGTTCGATCCCTAGTACAGCATGCAGTACCAACCTAAAAACTGTGCTGGCCCTGAAACCAGATGTAGTGGCACACCTCTATAATCCCAGTACTGGATAACAAGTACTTGTTGCCTACTGCGTAACAAGACCCTGTATCCAAAAAAAAAGAAAATTGTAAAAAAGTAAAAATGTAAATATAGGCAGGTGTCAACCCTCACATGACTCAAAACCCCTAAATGGAAATCACAGATATTGCATTATGGGTACGGATTACAGAGGTAAATTAGAATCCAATGCAAATTTGTGCTGAATTTTTTTTTTTTTTTTTTTGGTGGCTCCAGCGCTGGTCTGGATTGCCTTGAGTATCTGGGAATGGAACCACCGCTCCCAGAGACTGACTGCTTCCTTTAAGCAGGCACTTAAACGACTGAGCTAATGGGCGAGCCCCCTGTGCTGAAATGTTGAGAAGAAAAAAAAATTAAATTACCATTTATCTATAAAGATTTTCACATTTTTGTAATCCCCTCTTCAATGTACATTTCTGATTAACCAATCTGCTACTTGCCCCAATCACTTCAGTAAGAGGGCTTCTAATGCACTTCTTCTGCAATAAATTCCTAAGCTTTAAATAAAAGTAACGTCTGCAGGAAAATTCAATCCGCTTTATGGCTGAGCTCCTGCTGTCTGGAGCCACAGCCCGCAGCTTCTGGCCTTACCCGTCCTGCGTGGGTGGGTACTCGCACTCCTGTCCTTTGGGGAACACGCCACTAGGGTACAGGTCACAGATTGGCACCGAGGGAGGGTCCGTCTGAACTTTTGCTATGAGACACAAGTTAAGCGTTAATGCCTGCAGTTACACACAAAGGCACTGTCACAGCTCTTCTGATTCTAAAGGCCATTACACAGGGTGTGAGTATAACCTCTCTGCTGCCATTTCTTTTTTTTTTTTTTTTTTTTGGTGGAACCAGGGATTGAACTCAGGCCCTTGCGCTTGCCAGGGAAGCGCTTATTCCACTAAGCCATCTCCCCGGCCCCTCTGCTGCCACTTCACAGCTAAAAACAGAAGATATCTCATGTTGCCAGCCGCTCTGCTCAGTAACTGCTGCTTGCAAAGAGAAACCCATTTCTCAGAACCCCACATGCCAGGGTAGGAAGCACACTTCTTATGTTTTCATCTTCAACTACTATACGAGAAAGGCAACAGCACAGAGGCTGAAAATCCAAAGAGGTAACGAGAAAAGCAGCCTGACACCAGTAAGACCCAACATGAGCCTGTACATAGTATTAACAAAATACATGAAAAACTCTTATTTTGAGGGGACATTATTAAGTTGAGGGCATACACTCTCTAAATAATTAAAGAGTTTAGTCATCCATATATTAATTTCCAGGTACTGGAGAAGTTACAGTACTCAGCAAACATCTTAGACACTTTCCCAAATCACATAAGGTTAAATAAATATCCATTATCCAAAAATCCAAACCTAAAACTTTCTGAGAGCTAATCCACAAGGAAATGCCTAACATCATGCGGCAATCAAAACCAAGGTGCATGGGCTGGTGAGATGGCTCAGTGGTCTAAAGCACCTACTTAGAACAAGCTTAGCAAAGCACAAGGGACCGTGGTTCAATCCCCCAGCACCACATGCCAGCCAGCCCCGCCCCCTGGTGGGCTGAGCTGTAAACACACATAAATTAAATTAAATTAAATTAAAAAAAAAACACACAAAACCAAGGTGCACCAACGTAGTGTATAAAATTACTTCAAAGGCTGTTATGTGGCTGGGTTTGAAATAGCTCAGCAGTCTAAGTGCCTGCCTGGCAAGCTCAAGAACTCGAGTTCAATCTCCAGTATCCACGATATACTGGTCCTGGAACTCCAGGCACGCAGTACCAGCCACTGAAACCAGGTGAGGTAGTGCATGCCTGTAATCCCAGTACTGGGGAGGCTGGGACAGGAAGATCAATGAGTCCAAGCTGCATAGTGAGACCCTGTACCAAAGAAACAAACAATATGAAAAAATTTTAAAAGGCTATTACATATAAAAAACAAAAGCTGGGTGTGGAGGCACACTATAATGCCAGCCCTCAGGAGGCTGAGGCAGGACTTCTTTGACTTTGAAGCCAGCCTGAACTATATAGCAAGACTGTTTCAGGAAGAAAAAAAAAAAAAACATGTTTAAACTTAGGTACAGGGCTGGGGAAATAGCTCAGAAGGGGGCCGCGGAGATGGCTCAGTGGAATAAGTGCTTCCCTGGCAAGCACAAGGTCCTGAGTTCAATCCCCAGTTCGGCAAAAAATAAATAAATAAATAAACAAACAAACAAACAAACACTTAGGTATGTGGGCCGGGGAGATAGCTCAGTAGAATAAGCACCTGCCTGGCAAGTGCAGGGTCCTGAGTTCAAACCCCAATGGGGGGGGGGGGGGGGGAGAGGCCGACAACAACGCTGGATGGATGGGACAGGGGACGACTAACTTAGGTACAAGCCCCAAGATACCTCATTATATATATGCACACATTCCAAAATCTTAAAAAAAATTCAAAACTCTCAAACACAGCCGATCCCAAGCATTTTGAGAGGAGTGCCTTAAAAGATACCCGTGTATCTTAAGACACTCAATTAAAAAGAAAATATAGGGGCCGGGGAGATAGCTCAGTAGAGTAAGTGCTTCCCTGGCAAGCGCAAGGGCCTGAGTTCAATCCCCGGTTCTGCAAAAAAAAAAAAAAAAAAAAAAAAAAGAAAGAAAGAAAGAAAAAGAAAATACTGGGAGCTTGTGGGCTAGCTCAGTTGTTTAAAGTGTCTGCTTGGGCAAACTCAAGTCAGGCACAGGGGACCATGGTTCAAACCCCAGCTCTGCAGGCTGAAGCCAGTCAAAACAAAGGAAAAAAAATCCGTCTCAAGTTTTAGGGCTAGCCTGATAGCTCAGTGGACTAAAGTGCCTGCTTAGGCAGAGCACAGAGGCCAGCGTTTGATCCCCAGCATGCTGTGCTGGCGCTGGCCCCACCCCCGAAGTGCACTGAGACTGTGATTGAGACTGGGCGTGGATTGAGACTAGGTGTGATGATGTACCCCTGTAATCCCAGCACTTGGGAGGCTGAAAATAGGAGGATCACTATGAATCCAATCTGCGTAATGTATCCCCTGTACTAAATGCATACAAATAAAAAAGGAAAATATTTTCCAAAATACTTAAGAAAGGGCCGGGAAGATGGCTCAGTAGAATAAGCGCTTGCCTGGCAAGCACAAGGGCCTGAGTTCAATCCCCGGTTCCACCAAAAAAAAAAAAGGAAAAAAAAAAAACCCTAAGAATTAGACATGTAGTTCTTATACAAAAACTTGCCTTTTAGTAACGGATGCTATATATCCAAGGAATGCTAAGAAGTTCCAAAAGAGTTCACTTATACAGTTATCTATAACTTTCTTTTTTTTAAAAAAAAAAATTATTTATTTGTGTGTGCGTGTGTGTGTGTGTGTGTGTGTGTGTGGCCAGCTCAGCCCACCAGGGGGCGGGCTGGCTGGCATGTGGCGCTGGGGGATTGAACCGCAGTCCCTGTGCTTTGCTAAGCTTGTTCCAAGTAGGTGCTTTAGACCAGCCATCTCACCAGCCCCTATCTATAACTTTCAATGCAGACAGCTACAATATTTACCAACTACTGAGTTCAGGCATGTGGTTTCCTGTGGATTGTAACTGGCCATATGTTAAAGACTTTGTCTTAACTTTTAACATAATTTTCTCTTTGTTCTGCAAGGGGGAAAGAGGCATATAGACAAAAATATGACTATTTCCTGAGCAAATTATCATTTTATCTATGGAACCATTTTCCTCCTTCAATCGAAACACAGCATTTAGAGTGCCTTGGGCCAGCGAGATAGCTCAGCAGTCTAAAGTGCCTGCTTAGACAAGCTTAGGCAGGCGCAGGGGATCAAGGTTTGATCCCTGGGGATCACATGCCATGCCAGCCCTGCCCTCAGGGTGGGCTGAGCCAGGCAAAAAAGGGGAAAAGAAGGAAGAAAAAAGAAATGATTCTGAAATCAAGAATGCCTTTTAAAAGGTTTTCTTTCCACAATAATGTTTAAAGTTTTCCCTGGGCCAGTAAGAGAAACACTGTCTTAGGTTATTCCTACTACTTGTTCCTAAGCAGAGTAGTGAGCCTATCACCTGGAGAGTTACCTAAACCAGCTCCCAGTCCCTGGGCCCTGAGAGCCCTGGTGGATGGCACCAAGCTCCTGCCAGTGGAGGCCACTGCCACCTCTCCTACCACCCACTCACATGGGGAGCCCTGACACCACCAGCAGGCTCTTTCTGCTCAATGTGCCTGCCCATCACTTTCATCCAGCAGCCCTAGCTTTAGGCTTTGGAGTTTAAAATAACATATACTACGCACTGCTACCCATTCTTTCCTCTCCATGCGGAGGAACCACTTCAAGGGCTACCGATCTCACCACCTTCAACTGCCAAACACTCTTTCTCAATGTTTATGTGAAATGGTGCCAGGGCTGTTTTGGACTAGTAGGCCAAATGAGGCATCATTAGTGGAAGACTGCAAACTGCTAACTCTAAATTCCTGCTGTCCTGAAACAAGGCTCATTTTTTGGCTCACAATGCAATAAAGCTCAAAACTCTTAGAACATTATTGTTCTGTCCTAATTTTATATCCATCTCTCTCTGAAAAATGTCTGCTTGTTAACACTGGCTGCTGCTGCTGCTTCTTCTTCTTCTTCTTTTTTTTTTTTTTTGCGGAACTGGGGATTAAACTCAGCCCCTTGAGCTTGCCAGGGAAGCACTTATTCTACTAAGCCATCTCCCCAGCCCCAACACTGGCTTCTTATTGCAGACATACTGGGTTTTTTGAAAAAAGAAACTGATGTTTATCAAAGTTTTAACTCATCTACAAACCTGATAAAGATACCTTCAATATTTTGCCCACAAACTAAGATGATAAAGGACTCAGAAAAGTGTATTAGAGAAGAAAATCTAGACTGTAATCAGAAGTGTCACAGCTGAAGGCCAGCCTTTACTGCTCACTACATGGTGTGAAGCCTCAGGTACCTCAGCTATGAAGTGAATGAAGCTGGAAGAAATTTGGTGACCCCTGAAAACTGTAACACACTACGGCCAGTTTTGTTCCTGTGGTGCTAGAGATCAAGGGCTCTGCAACAGAACTATATCTTCATCCTCTGCTATTATACATTTACAGATAAGTGTTACTAATTTGTATTGCAGCTACTTTACTTACAATTCTCTTCCTCTGTAAATGACAAAAATAAGGACAGTAAACTGTCCGTGGTTAAATTATTTGGTTTATCCCAGAAATGATTTAAGGCAGGTTACCAGGATATCAAAAACACACAAGCAATGACATACAAAGTAAATTAAAAGTAAAAATCAAAACAAGAAAAAGAACATTAAAAAATACAATCTGAAATGAGGCCAATAAAAAAATCACAAATTTGGCTCTAAGACTTCTAGTAGCCAATCTTAAATGTTATTTGCAGAGCTGACAGTGCTTCTGAGAACAAACTGATGAAATACTCAGAACAGTTCAAATTATTATTAGTGTGTGTGTGTATACCAGGAATGGAACTTAAGACCTTGTGTTTGCCAGGAAGATGCTGTGCCACTGAGCCATATCACCAGTATTCAATTATTCTTTTT
>NW_004524580.1:23903061-23920005 GCF_000260255.1 Octodon degus | reverse complement strand
AAAAAAAAAAAAAAAAAAAAAAAGGAAAAGGGGGGGTGGTGGTAATGAGTGGCTACAAATAAATAGAAAAATGGGCGTGCAGTGCATGCCTATAACCTCAGCACCCAGAAGGCTGAAGCACAGTGAGTTCAAGGTCAGTCTGAACTATGTAACACAAGCCAACTAAAAATAAATAAACAGAGCAACAACAACAACAAAAAATCCTTAGGGGGGCCTGCCCCTTAGCTCAGCTATTTAAGTGGCTGTTTCAACAAAGCAGTCAGGCTCAGGTTGCTGTGGTTCCATCCCCACAACTCAAGACAGCCAAACGTGCCCTGAAGGCATCTGGAGCAAATAAATAAATAAATAAATAAATAAACAAACAAACAAACAAATAAATAAATAAAACTTGGGGCCAAGGAGATGGCTCAGTAGAATAAGTGCTTCCTTGGAAAGCGCAAGGGCCTGAGTTCAATCCCCAGTTCCGCCAAAAATAAAATAAAATAACATAAAATAACATAAAATAAAATAAAATAAATTTAAGAATGTATTTTTAGGAACTCATTTCTAACTTATGATTAAACTCAACCATCTCATATTAATAATCTTAGGGCCAGCCTGATAGTTCAGCAGACTAAAGCAAAGTGCCTGCTTAGGCAAAGTGCAGTGGCTGCTCGTTCCTGAGTGCTGTGCCAGCCCGCCCCAGGGCTTGCTGAGATGGCAATTGCAATTGAGACTGGGCGTGGTGGCACGCACCTGTAATCCCAGCATGTGGGAAGCTGAAAACAGGAGGAATCACTACCAGTCCAGTCTACATAGTAAAACCTTGTATCCCATGTACTAAATGAAAAAAAAAAAAAAAAAAAAACTTAGCCAAAAAGTAGTCAAAGAAAATACCAATAAGATGTTACAGTATCTGCCACAGAATTTTTAGTGTTTCTCACTCCAGCTCTACTAAGCAAGCACTTGCTTCCCCAGCCTCGAGCAAGACCAGAAAGTTTCTGAACATCTCTGTTAATAACCAAAATTACACTTTGTCAAATAAGATTAATGCAAGACACTAACGTCCTCTCTTCTTCTTCTTCTTTTTCTTCTTCTTTCCAGTTGCTCCATCTCCATCACCATCTCCATCTACAAAACAAAATTTCAAGTCCTTAGTCACCGAAACCTCCTGTGCTAGGAATAAAACAAGACAAGCGTGTCCAGACAGATGCTTTCTAAATACCACTGCACAAGGCTTGCACAATACTCTTCTAAACTTAAGTGCATTTTACTAGTACACACTACTCTCAAAAATGTGTATGTGTAAATATCAGCCTGACTTGTGAGCTTAAACAGCACATCTTACTTTGAATTATGCTAATAAAAACAAATAAGATTTTAAAAATTCTTTTGTACTCTTTAAATTTTTACTTGGTACAGGGTCTTGCTACACAGTTCAGACTCATAGAGATCTTCCTGTCTTTAGCCTACCCAATGCTGGGATTACAGGCATGTGCAGGGCCAGCATGCCATACAGTACCAGGGTTCCAACTTGGGTCCTTGTGCTTTCCAGGCAGGCACTTAGACCACTGAGCTATGTTCCCAGACCCTAAAAATTCTTACAATTTTAATTTAATTTTTTTGAGACAGGGTTTTGCTTTGTAGTGCAGGCTGGACTTGATTCGCTTATGTAGCCTAGGCTGATCTTAAACTCCTGGCAATCATCCTGCCTCAGCCTCTTGAGTGCTGGGATAATAAGCATGCAGGCATGCGCCACCAGACCTGGTTGAAATGAGACTTCGCAAGAAAACTACATTAACTTTCTTTTTAAAAAGCAAGGAACTTATTAGCTAGTTTATCACTAGTCATGATCCTGTGACCTCTCCTCCAATACTATCAACAGTTTACATCTGCTTTGCATTCAATAGTATTTTACTACCTCACTTAAAGCCCTGAGCAACCTTAACAGGGAACAGCATGTTGAAAGTGCTAACCCCAGACTTGTCCCCACAGGTAAAAGGCAAAATTAGACCAAGAATGTACATCATTTGATCCCTCACCTGCCAAGAATATTTAGGGCATTGTATTTTAAAGTCTTTTTCTCAGACTTTTTTTTTTTTTCTTTTTTTTTTCTCCAAATGTTTTCAGGGCAGGTTTGGTCAGCTTGAGTTGTGGGGATCGAACCACAGCAACCTGAGCCTGACTGCTTTGTTGAAGCAGCCACTTAAAGAACTGAGCTAAGAGGCAGGCTCCCTTCATCAGAGAAAAGAGATCTCCTGGATCAAACTGCATGCAAAAACCAGAGAGCAGATGCACTCTACCTAGGCTCACAGTTCTAATACTCAAAGCCCAACACCCAAAAAGCTAGTGTTAAGAACTATGCTAGGAAACTGCTGCTGACAAAGAGCACCTAAAGCGGCCATGACTCTGGGCCTTTATGAGCTCTGTGAAGTCTAGGCCTACATCCACACTGAGAAAACCTTAAAAATACCATTAAGGACAAGCTCAAACAATGAATTAGACAACTTAATGTGAAGTTATCAAAAACTGACTTGGGCGTCTAAATTTTTAAAAGTGCTCATTAATTTCCATAATCACATTTGGTTTGATTTTATTTATTAGGGTTTCTTTTGGTTCTTTTTTTTTTTTTTTTTTCCAGATACAATTTCACTATGTAGACCAGGCTGGCCCTGAACCAACAATTTTCCTGCCTCAGCCTCTTTGGTGCTGAAATTATAGGTGTGCAGCCACACCCAGCCACCATCATTCTTTTCTTTCTTCTTCTCTTTTTTTGGAGCCCTAGGATCACAGATGTGCACCAGCATGCCTATCTGATTTTTTTTTGGTGCCAAAGATCAAACTCAAGACCTTGCACTTGCTAGGCACACTTATGCTGCTGAGATATCCCCAGCCCATCTGACTCCTCAAGAATCTAAATCCACCCACCAATTAAACTGCTATTAAACAGGGATAAACAGGGATGGATGGTTGAGTAGTATGCTCCACTGAGTACCATCTGTTTTCTTTTTTCTTTTCTTTTTTTGGCGGAAACAGAGATTGAACTCAGGCCCGGCAAGTGCTTATTCTACTGAGCCATCCCCCCACCTCACAGTACTATCTAAAATGGTCCACCTAGGAACAGTCACTCCTCAGTAACTCAGACAGGGAAATCCACCCCTAGGACAATATGGAAGAACTCATACTCTCTTCTTTTTTTTTTTTTTTTTACAGTACTGGGGATTGAACTCAGGACCTTGAGCTTGCCAGGCAAGCGCTGATTCCACTGAGCTATCTTCTCGGCCCTCACATTCTCTTCTTAAAGTGCATCATTTTCACTCCCAGCTTCACAAAGAGCCATAAAAGAAAGGATCTCACTCTGTCTACAATAGTCATTTAAATATCACATAGAACTGCAATCACTAGTTTACACCCATACCCACTCTCCATAAGCACCCTAAGGATAACACCATTTCTCATTCTTTCTCTGAGTACTAAGGATCAAACTCTGAGAGCACCAAGCTACATCCAGAGTACTCTAAAGTTTTGAGGTTGGGACTTTCAGTCTCAAATGGCCTAGCACTCACTGCGTAGCCCATGGTGGCCTCAAACTTGAGGTCCTCCAGCCTCAGCCTCCCAAGTACATATGCCACTACTCCTGGTTTAAATATCTTAAACTAAAAATACTGATGTGTTTCAATCTATTAAAAAATTAGAGTGGGGCTGGGGAGATGGCTCAGTAGAATAAGTGCTTGCTAGGCAAGTGCAAGGGCCTGAGTTCAATCCCTGGTTCCACCAAAAAATAAAAAATAAAAAATAAAAATAAAAATAAAAATAAAAATAAATACTTAAAAAAAAAAAAAAGTAACAGCCCTAGTTTGGAAAAAAAATTAAAAATTAGACAATTTTTTAGTTTATTTCTTGTTTTCTTTCTTTCTTCTTTTTTTTCTTTTTGTGGAACTGGGGACTGAACTATTTCTTGTTTCTTTACTTAAAGAAGAAACAAGTGACCAAGTATAGTGGCACATGGCATGTTATCAATCCCAGCACTCTGGTAGGCTGAGGCAACAAGATGCCAAGCTTGAATCTAGTCTGGGCAACACAGCAACTTAGGAAGAGACTCAGCCTCATAAATAAGAAAGGGCTGGAGATCTTAGCTTAGCGCAAAGATCCTGGGTTCATTGTCCAATATTGTAGGCAACTAAATTAGACAGAAATATTATAGGCGGGGCCGGGGAGATGGCTCAATAGAGTAAGCACTTCCCTGGCAAGTGCAAGGGCCTGAGTTCAATCCCCAGTTCCGCCAAAAAATAAAATAAAAAAAAAAGGAAGAAAGAAATATTATAGGCAGAGCCTCAGACAGAGCCAGGCCCTCAAGGAGACAATATGGAAGACACGGTGACTTTCCAATTTTGGAAGAGACAGACACTCCTGCTATGGGCCAGACTTCCAAGACAAAAGAGTAAACAAAGCAGCCACTTACTTCCCTAGAAATGGGCATCAGGGATTGATATTCTAAATAGGTATCAATTACCTTGAAAGAGCCAGAAAGAGTCATCAACTCATCCCCCAACAGGAAGAGCACCTGTCCCAGTATTCATGCCCCCATGTCCCCTTGCTCCATGACCTGCTTTTCTATTTGGTCCTAGATTTAATCAATTTTACCTGAGCAATGGTGCTTGTAACCTTATTAATTGACCATAGTTCTGTCCCACCTTATGCCCACCAAAACAAGTTTCCATGTTCTCCACCTTACACCCAACTCACCACATGGTTTTATTCTATAAAACTCCCTGGAAGAGGGCTGGTGAGATGGCTCAGTGGTCTAAAGCACCTACTTAGAACAAGCTTAGCAAAACACAAGGACCGAGGTTCAATCCCCCAGCACCACATGCCAGCCCGCCCCGCCCCCTGGTGGGCTGAGCTGGCCACACACACAGACACACACACAAATAAATAAATAAATTTAAAAAAAGAAAAGAAATAGAAAAAAATCCCTGGAAGAGATAACTTCCTGGCCAGGCCACTCAAGTCCCCCTTCTGTCCTTCTCTCAGACAGAAGCTTTCTTTCCCCCATAAATATAATCTGCTTTTAACTTCCATTTGTTCCTAAAATTTATTTTTTGGTTTTAGAGAAGACAAACTCAGCCTAGGTATCTTCCAGGTTGGGAGTTTCATTTCCCTCTATCACCAACACAGAAAAAAAGAAAAGAGAGAACTTGCTCATCCTGACTGCACAGGAACATCACAAAGCATCAACAACCGGGCTCTCATCTTATTAAAAAGCTTTTGCACAGCAAGAGAAACCAAGAGTGAAGAGACAACCCACAATGTGGGAAAAAATGTTCACCTGCTGTTCCTCAGACAAAGGATTACTACTGAGAGCACACAAAGAACTCAAAAATATCACACCTCCAAAACTTAAAGACCCAATCCAAAAATAGGCATCTGAGATGAATATACACTTCCCAGATAAGGAAACACAAACAGTAAATAAATATATGAAAAACTGTTCAATATCAGTCATTCAAGAGATGCAAATTAAAACACCACCAGGCGATTCCATCTCACCCCAGAAAGAAGAGCTATTACCAAAAGCTCAACCAATAACAAATGCTGCAGGCCGGGGAGATGGCTCAGTGAAATAAGTGTTTCCCTGGTAAGCGCAAGGGCCTGAGTTCAATCCCCGGTTACGCAAAAAAAAAAAAAAAAATTAGATTAAAAAAAATTTTTTTTAAAGGCTGGCAGGGCTGTGGGTGTGGGCAAAAGGGACTCTTCTCTGCTGTTAGTAGGAGTTGTAGACCAGTGCAACAACTGTGGAAATCAATGTGGACATTCCTCAAGAATTAGGACTAGAGGTCCCATTTGACCCAGGTATTTATTCCCCTGCTGGCTATCTTCCCAGAATTAAAAAACACACCATAGTAACATATGTGCACCCATGTTTATAGCAGCAGATTTTGGAAACAACCCAAATACCCATCGATGAAGTAATGGATAAAAAAAGTGCCCCCCCTTTTACAATAGAGTACTACTCAGCCATAAAGAAAGTTAAACCAGATGCTTGTATAAGTAAATGGATGCGGGGCCAGGGAGATGGCTCCGTAGAGTAAGTGCTTGCCTGGCAAGCACAAGGGCCTGAGTTCAATCCCCAGTTCTGCCAAAAAATAAAAAATAAAAAAGGATGCAACTCAAGGCCATACTCGTAAGTGGAATACACCAGACATACATGTGTAGACGTCATATTGCTGCCCTAGTCTGAGAAGCTGAAAGTGTAAATAAGGTCCCAAACACACACTAGGTACTGTAAAGTGGGAAGAAACTGCTCAAAAGGAAAAAACTGGAATGGTGGAAAGGAAAAAGGAACTAGAAGGTACACACACATATACAGGAGAGTTGAGGTAGTTATACTAACAGTTCATTGAAAAGAAAGGGTTGTGCTAATACTATTTGGATACTTACATGCATATAGCTTGTACTCTGAGTAATTTAAAGATGATACACATATATCAACCACTGTTACCTTCCTATTAACTCATTTCAAAATTCTGCAGGTTTTTTTTTTCCATTTTAAAAGAACAAGAAGGGGCCGGGGAGATGGCTCAGTGGAATAAGCGCTACCCTGGCAAACCCAAGGCCTGAGCGCAATCCCCAGTTCCGTAAAAAAATAAAAAAAATAAAAGAACAAGAATTATTCATTTTAAGATTAAAAAGCCTAAATTTCTAGAAAAACAACTTTCAATGTCCTTCGTATGTCACACAATCTAATTCACACAGTCCACACATCTTAACAGTAACTTTTTTTTTTTTTTTTTAATTTTAGTACAGGGTCTACAGGGTCTCACTACACCAATCAGACTTGTAGTGATCATCTTTTCAGCCTCCCAAGTGCTAGGATGACAGGCAACTGCCACCACGTGCAGTCTCAACAGCTGTCTCAACACACCGTTGGGGCAGGGCTGGCACAGCACAGTGGGGATTGAGCCTGAGCCCCGAGCCCCGAGCCCCGAGCCCCGAGCCCCGAGCCCCGAGCCCCGAGCCCCTGAGCCTCTGCCCCTGCCTAAGCAAGGGCTCTAATCCCCTGAGGTATGTGGCCCGCCCAACAGTAATCTTCATTTCACTAAATGTTCCAGTCTGTAAGTGCCAGATAATAAGTAGAGAAAAGTGAACAAACAAATGGCCTGTACTCTGGGAAGCACACACAGACTGGTACACTGCTACACACATCTTTATTATCATCTTTCTGAAATTAATTATCTTATTCCACATTCAATGTCTGAGTCAGTACAGAAAAACAGCCCAATTTTTAAAATTTGTGCCAGGATCCCAACTGTGAACTCGGTATGCCATGGTTCCAGTTGTTACTCCATGCTGTAATTTTAGACCTGACATGGCTCTCCTTCATAGCATCTCAAGACATTCCTAACAGGCAAAAATAGTTCATATTATTTATTAATACTAGGCCCAAATCAACTGAAATTTGTTGAATTGACAACTGGACGTCCATATGAAAAAAAAAATCCTTTACTGTGCACTACACAGAAAGAATAATTCCAAAAGAATATACACAATATTTCTTCCTGAGAACAGAAAATTCTCAAAACCTTAGCGACAATAGCTTAATTATCTATAAGACACAATAAGCACCAACAATAAAGCATAGATAACTGGATTTCATCAAAATTAAAACTGTTAGGGGCCAGGGAGATAGCTGAGTAGAATAAGTGCTTGCCTGGCAAGCGCCAGGGCCTGAGTTCAATCACTGGTTCCACCAAAATAAAACTGTGCTGCAAATGATTTCGTTGACAAAGTGAAAAGGCATCCCACAACATGGGAAAGTGTTTAACACATATCAGAAAAAAACAGCTCAGTCAGATGACAGCCCATAAACACAGACGAAAGATCTGAACGAACACTTCAAAAGATATAGGAAAGACAGCAAATAAAAACATGACAAGACACGTAGCATCACCAGATGTGCAAATTAAAACCACAAAGACATCCCACCACAGACCTATTAAAAAAAGGATGTAATTTAAAAAGCTGACAACATCAAGTGCTTTCAGGGATACTAACAACCCACTAGCTCAACCTCAGCTGACAGGAAAGCAAGTGCTACAGCCACTTTGGAAGACAATCCAACAGTTTCTTCTGAGATAATTCCCTTAACATCTGGCCAGGAATCCCAGTCGTAGGTACTTACCCAGGAAAAATGAAAGTGTATGTCTACACAAAGACATCTATGTTCACAGCAACTGCATTCACAACACACAAAAACTGGAAACAAAAACCAGAAACAACTCAAACATCCTTGGACAAGTAAATGAGTAAACAAATTTAGATACTACTAAAGAATAGAAAGGACTACACTACTGAAGCCTGAAAAAATCCAAAAATTAAATAACTCTGAATGAAACAAGCCAAACAAACAAAAAATTGTATACTGAACAATTATATTTCTGTATTTTACGGACATCAGAACTACAGACACAGAAAACTACCAGCAGGGTGCAATGTGGAGCAGGACAACTGGATGCAATGGGACCCTAAGGAACTTTGGGGCAAGACTTATTCAGTGGAAATGGCCATGTCCTTGTGGCACCGAACACTACACCCCTCTGGGTGTAGTGGCACCTCTGGCACACCTCCAAGGGCCCCTGAGATCCACTTTTCAGGCTGACACCCAACAACGCTAAGATGAGCACATCAAGAATTAAACCCAGTCTCCTCTACCTGCAAGCCCTCTCCCCATTGTCACCCAAGTCAAGCCTAGGTCCCTGAGTTGCCATTGCCTCTCCCTTCTGCTACCCACTGAAGGGACCCTTTATCAAGGTCTCACTGGCCCCTCCTTCCCTCCCAAGTCCCACTTCCTTTTTCTAACATTCTGCCCCTTTGTCAAAGATCAGGTGGCTAAGTGTGTCTGGAGTTGTTTCTGCATCTTCTGATCTATTCCACTGATCCTTGTGTCTGCAGCACTCTGCCAATGAAGCTACATTCCTAGCCCTTCTGGTAGGAATTTTTTTGTTTACTTGTGTTGCTTTGGAAGTATGTCGGGTTTTTTCATCACAGTAGCTCCATAGTGTAATTCAAGTCAAGGATAGTGATCCCCTCCCTGTTTTGCCTTTGTTGTCCAGGATTATTTCTTGGGCTTTAGGTCTCTTCTGGCTTGGATGAATTTTGGGATTGCTTCCACTAGTTCTGTAAGGTATGCTACTCATATCTGGCCCTCTCAGTATCAAGAAAAACAGATGACTTCACAGAGATAAAACGGAGTCAAGTCCACTTCAAGACCAGCCTGTGACATTTTCCACATGGTAGATCTGTAGCAACCTGTTACAGCATGAGTTTATCAACCCTTGCCCGTTCAGACCTCAAAGTAGATCCTTAATCTAAAGTGCGGAATGGCTGGGGCTAGGGAGACGACTTAGTAGAATAGGTGCTTCCCTGGCAAGCGCAAGGGTCTGAGTTCAATCCCCGGTTCCACAAAAATAAATAAATAAACAAAAATTTAAATTTAAAAAGTACAAATATAAGGTAGAATGGAAAAGCAGTTTGCTAAAGAGCAAAAGTTAGTGATTCCTTTTCACCTCAGCACCTTTACCACTAAGGCGGACTGAAAGCACTCTGACAGCAGAAAACACATCTTTCTAAAGGAAAAACAACTGCTGTTCATGAAGCCAACACAGAAACAAAAGTTCCTGTTGCTGGGTGAAAAGCATAAGCCCTGGCTGACAGTGGGAGACAGAGCCACTGCCCCCAGCAGCAGACAGCTAACTACAAATTCCAACATGGGAGGTCTATTACCTCCTGTGCGAACAACAGTCTGTGGAGAGCGTGATGTGGTGGCACACACCTATAACCCCAGCACTCACGAGGCAGAGGCAGGAGGATCACCATGAATTCCAGGCCAGCCTGAACTACATGGTGAACACCATCCTCCAAGCCAAAGATGGGGGCAGGCTGTAGCTCAGAGCAAAAATCCTGGGGAGGGAAGGGAATGAGAAAGAAAGGGAAGGAGTAAGAGAAGAAAAAGATGGGGAGGAAAGGTGTGCCAGAAAAAGGGCAGCAAATTTTAAGGCATCCAAACACCCACAAGGAGCTGGGAATTTGGGAGAGTTTAGAAGTGCTCCAATGTAGTTTTTTTTTTTTTTTCTTTTTGCAGAACTGGGGACTGAACTCAAGCCCTTGCACTTGCCAGGGAAGTGCTTATTGTACTGAGCCATCTCCCTAGCCCCTTCCAATGTGGTTCTTTAAGAGAAAGGAAAAAAAAAAAAAAAAAGAAGAAGAAGAAAGGAGAGTCCAGGCACAGTGGCGCAAACCTGTAATCTCAGCACTAGAAAATGCTAAAATAGGAGGATCACTACAAATCTGAGCTGCGCAGTGAGACCCTGCACCAAAAACACAAACAAAAACAAAACAAAAAGTGAAGAAAGGAGCCAGGCATGGTGGCACACGCCTGTAATCCCAGCACATGCGAGGGTGAGGCAGGAGGATTGATGAGAGTGCAAAGTCACCCTGGGTTATATAGTGAGTTCAGTCAGCCTGAGCTATATAGCAAGACCCTATCTCAAAAAAAAAAGTATAGAAAATAAAAGGAACTTAGAATCTGAAAAGAGACTTCAAATTCTGGCTCTATGTCACATAAATTTAACTGTGTCATATTAAGCAACTCACATAACTACTTCTGTCTGTAAAGTGAGATTATCACCCCAGCTTAGTTTGGTGAGGTTAAAATGAACATATGTATCAAAATTCCCCTACTACTTACTGGCTGTTTGCTGATTAAACATCTCTCACTTTATCTTGCCACTACTCACACATGACCCGGCCCTGCACCAAATACATTTTTCAAAGTGGACACCTGTCTATCTGAGCAGCTACTCACATACCCAACTTCTAAGAACCTGTGGCTAATGTGTCTCTTCACAACAGCCCACCCTGTACTGTATTCTGTTTCTCCCCCTATGTAATTCAGGCTGGCCTCAAACTCACAATGATCCTCCTGGCCTCAGCCTCCCAAGTAACAGGATCACAGGGCAACATCATTATTCCTGGCCACAATGTGTATTTTTAATTTTTACTCTGTCCAAACTCACTACAGAGCCTGTTGTTCCCTTATCATTGTTTTTTCCCATCTTTAATAAATGTGAAACATTGCCACCACTTAAAGAAAGTTGCTGATTAGTACCTTCTCCTTTTTATCTATGTTGTTAGCTGTTATTAAACGGACAAGTAAAATGTCAGATGAGGCTATGTGCACAAACACAGACATCAGAAGACTGTCACACCTATCTCCTCCGATCACAGGTGCCACAGTAACCACTCACCATCATCCTCTTCATCTCTCTCTCTCTCCTCCAGGGCTTGTCTTTCCAACTGTTTTGCTACTTCATTCATGGAGCTTCTCGATTCTTTCTCAGGTTCTTGCTGCCCTGCAAATCCCATAAAACAGATGCAAATGTAAAAAGGACACCTTCCCACCAGAATATGTTCTAACAGTCCTGCAGAATCTACAAATCCTTTTCTCTGCGTGGTCTGAGCCACTGCGGGGTAGGACAGTCATGCATGTACCTCCCCAGTGGTGGCTCAGTGGCAGGGCATCTGCCTACCAAGTGCAAGGCCCAGCGTTCAATCCCCAGAAGGAAAACAGAAAAATCTTACATTACCAGACAGCAGGTGCCTGCTCTGGAAGTGACTACAATCGCAACACATGGGGTAGAGAAAGCGTGATCCCTGCTACCACAAAATGTAGCGCCACCGTGATTACTAAAAAGGATTCACACTGAGACAACTGGGCAAAACAAAGAGGGATCAGTCTGCCGCACACCTCCAGAAAGTGTAGATTTTGGATTTCGTGTGAAAGCCAGAACAGCCAGAGCTTGGCCGGGAGAGAACCCGGGAAACTGCAACTCCCCCTCTTCCATGCCCCTCTAACCAAAACTTCATAAAGAAGTACACTTGTCTTCTCCAACCTCTATCAACTCCATGCTAATCACTTCTTCCTTCCTCACTTTTCTTTCTTTTCTGGCTAATTAGAAACATTTAAAAAAAAAAAAATTCCTAAAATGAGTTTGCTCAGTATAAAAAAAAAAGTTTCAAAAATAAATTCCTAGCTCATTACGTTGTCCAACTGTGAATTTCTAGCTTTTTTTCGTGTTTACCAGTGGGCTCCGAGATCGCTGTTAGGATGTTCCACTGGGAGCCACGAAGAACACCCTGTCTGCGCGGCCCCCTAACTCGGGATTAAGGCCCATGGGCTGGGTGATGCCGTGGGATGAGGCAGGCGAAAATCCGCGCCACCGATTCTTAGGCACAGGAGCTGGAGGGCAGACACCCGGCCCCAAAGTGCAGCCTTAGCAGAAACCCCAATGAAAACCGGAGAGGCGGTGCGCTCAGCAGGACGCGAGGGAAGAGGGTCGCAGGTGGGTCCGAACCGGATTTCCACGGCGCCCAAGCTGCGCGGAAGAAGGCTGAGAGCCACGCTCCGGGCATGGCTTTGGGTCCGCGCCGCGGCCTGCGCAGAACCGAGTCCCGGCGATCCGGGGACGCGGCGACCCCAGAGCCACCAGACGGAGGCTGGCTGAGGCACGCTCTTCGCCCGCGGTCTGCCGGTCCCACAGCGAGAAGCCTGCCCTCCCGGGGCTGCATGCACAGCTCAGCCTCGTCACCCTCGCGAGCAAGGCCAGGGAATTCACCTAGTCCGGGGCTCTAGTCCCGCTCCCCGCCACCCCCGCGGGCCCTACGTCCAGCCAGTCGTTCGGCCATTCCTGGCAGGACCCGGGCAAGCCTAAGCCTCTCCGTACCTGCAACAGCCCCTTTACTCTTCTTCTTCTTCCGCTTCTTTTTCTTCGCTGCTTCCTCCGCCGTAGAAGCAGCTCCCTCTTCCCTGTCGTCTGGGTCCAGGTCGCCGTTCAGGTGGCTCCCGGAGGCCTCTGCCTCCTCCACGCCCGCCATGATGCCTGAGAGAGCGCGAGGGAGCGCGACCGAGCGGCGAGGGCCCGCGGCCGCTGCTGCTCCTCCTCCTCTCCCCCCCCCACCACCACGACGCCGGAAGTCGCTCTCGATGGTCGGGAGCAGGGAATCCTGGGACGGCGGAGGACTCGGCGGCGACCTTCTGCCCCGTGGAGGCTGTCTCGGTGGCCGCCTGCCCTGCGCATGCGGCCCGCGGAGCGACGCCGGTCTTGCTGCGCCCCTGGCGTTCGCCATGCGCTTCCGCCCGCGAGGAGTCAGTTTGAAAGGGGATTTTCAGCTCCATATAAGCTGTAAAAGCCGGCTTGGAAGAGGAGGGGCGTCTCGTCAGGAGCAGAAACATGTAAAATGGCTGGCTGTGTAAATCGTACATTAAGACCCCATGATGGGGGCCGGGGAGATAGCTCGGTAGAATAAGTGCTTGCCTGGCAAGCGCAGGGTTCGGAGGTCAATCCCCGGTACCGAAGGAAAGAAACAAAACAAAACATGGTGGTGACGCAGGTGGAATCCCGGCCCTCCGAGTGCTGAGGCGGGAGGGTCGCTGGAGTCTGAGACCAGCCTGGCCTCCCTGAACTACATAGGTCCTGTCCCAAAACGTCAAAATAAATAAATAAACAAGTAATAAAAATTAAATCGTATATTAAGCAGGGACAGGAGCAAAAATCAGTGTTCGCTTACATCCCCGTGTCGTGACTCACAGGGACTCCGTAGCTATTCACAGTCGCAGATCAGGGCGAGGCTGTCTCATCACTTGAAATAACTTGGGCAGCTGGAATCCCGTGTTTCCTGAATCCTACGCTAAACCTCGGATGACTCAGATGGGCTCTCTGTACACATCCTTCTTTTCCAATTGTGAGAGAATTACAGGCCATATAGCTGGGGACGCTGCCTCCCCCATTAATGCAAAAGGTCACGGTCCAATTTATTTTTTGTCATCTTTTTTTTGGACTTAAAATGCAAATGAATGCAATTGACTTTCGCATATTATTTTGTTGTTTTTAGGCCTCATCAGCACAACAGCTTCCTCACTAGTGGCTTGATAGTAAAACTCACACCGGCTCTGGCCACAGCCACATAAAGCGCAGTATCTGGAGGCTTAGTGGTATGGTAGGGCATAGGTTTAGCAGGTGCAGGGCCCTAGGTTCAATTCCTGGCGACCGACAAGGGAAATGCACTCATTGTCTGCGGAACCGGGGATTGAACTAAGGCCAGAGGCGCTTATTCCACTGAGCCATCTCCCTGGCCCTTCTGCATGTTTCTTTTTCTCTCTAAATATATCTCTAGATTTCATATTGCTTCCTGTGGTTGATAGATAACAATATCAAAGTTAATGGACCAACTACAGTGTCTACAAAGTAGAAATAGCTACTGTTTACCCAGAATCCTTTAGGAACTACCCAGCATACCCTGGCCCTGGCCTGCTTCCCGTGTCTCTCCGTACTCTGCATAGCTGCAGCTCACTGTGCTTCAGACCTTGGAGCATCTTGCATCTCCTGTTCCTTGCATCTGGGCTGCTCTTTGCCTGATACTCAGTGTCCTGTGTGTCCAGGCCTAGCAATGTATAGAGACAAAAACAGTCCTTGTCATCACGGAACCAACCAACAAAATCAGACATCAGTCAGTCAATGGTACTAATAAGAATCAACTGACAACCACATAAATCAGTCCTAGTGGAGAACACCTATAATCCCAGCGCTCAGGAGCATCAAACTGCTCAACAAGACCCTGACTCAACTTAATACTTCTCTTATGTCATTTATTGATTCTTTTTATGTTCTGTTCCAAAATAATCTAGCAACAAGCTGAGGGGCTTTCAACAGGTCTGAAAGATTTTTGGATTGGGGCAAAGATGCGGCTGCCCTCAGGAGGCACCACAACCTGCTCTTGATGCCAGAGCTATCACCCGAAGCTCCTTAAAGCTGGGCTTTGGGGGCGCATGCCTGTAACCCTAGCACTCAGGGGTCTGAGCAGGAGGATCACTGCAAGTTCAAGGGTAGGTTGATCTGCACTATAAGACGCTGCCTCAAAAAGTCCAGAAAAAACCAAGGATGACGAGGGATTTCCAAAATGAAGGGTAGTCTGAGAGAGATCTGCAGTGCATAGGACAGGTGCCCTCAGCCTTGGTGTGTGGCACTGGGGCAGGCTCGTCTCTGATTTTGTGCTGGGCTTATCCTGTACATGGCAGGTGTGTGGCAGTGTTGCCCGCCTCTACCAGTAGCAACCCTTCCTCTGACTGTGGTTGTGGCAGCCAAAACTGTTCCCCTCTGGGAACAGTTTCCCTCTGGAGTACTGAGGCTGGAGCTTAGCTGCTAGGCAGCATACCGCCAGGCCGAGTACTGAGGCTGGGGCTTAAAGGACAGCTACCTGAAAACAGCTGCCCCATGCCAGAGTCCTGAGTCCAGGCCCCATGCTGTGTGAGGAGCCATTGCTGGTGATACAGTATCATAATATGGTATGGATATTTAAATTTGGATTTGTTTTGAGACAGGGTCTTACTGTGTAGCCTGGGCTGGCCTCAGTGATCCTCCTGCCTCAGCCTCCAGAATGTGGGAATTACAGATGTATGCCACCATTTCTGGCTCTCAACACTATTTTTAAAGGTTTTCTGGATAACACCCCATCCAAGCACTCAGGAGGCTGAGGCAGACTTGCCATGAGTTCGAGGCCAGCCTGGGCTACATAGTGAGTCCAAAGCTACCTGAACTACCTAGAGACACCCTGTCAGGAAAAACAACAACAAAAAGCCCAATAACATTCCTAAAGTTGAAAGACTTGGAAATGGGAGCGCACACTGCAGAGACCTTCATAGTCCTCTTGGGCTCATGGAGTACAGTTTTTCCAGGAGACAGGATGGAGGGGCTGAAGGGTAAGCTTTGTTTTCTGCACGTCTGGGGACCCCCCCCCCCAGGGCTTCCAGGTGATCGTAGGGAGCCATCTGAAACCTGGCTGGAGAGATACAGACCCCGAGTGTGTGTGTCAGTTCTGGGGGGAAGAGAGTGGCACCTGGTGCCACTAGGAAGGACACTGGGATTGTGGGAGTTTTGTTTCCTAGGAGCAAGGCTGGTAAATTCTGGGCAGGATTTTGCAAAGAAATAGAAGATAAGAAGAAAATGCCCACTGGATTTTGCGTGCCTGTAAATCCAGCACTCGGGAGACTGAGGCAGGAGGATAGCCAGAAGTTTGAGGTTAGCTTGGGTTACTACATAGGGAGATTCTGTCTCAAAAAAAAAAAAAAAAAAAGAGAGAAGGAGCAGGAAAAGAACGGAAAACTGCTGCGGGGCAGGAAGGGAAAGGAAAGGAATGCAGACAGAATGAAGATATGTTTTGTACATGTCCCAGCTCCCCATGAGAGCAGAATGATTATGGACTGCCAGCTTGTACTAAAAGGAAAGAAAATGCTTTAGCGAATAGTCACAAGGAAGGAAGGAGAGAAAATGTTCTCTGGGATGAGGTTGGGCTGGCTGCGTCAACTGCTGCAGAAAGGTGCACAGTAACGAGTCCCGAAAGAGCACTGCTTTTGCTCATTGGGTCTGGCCACAACCCCGCCACTCGTCAGGGCCGGGTCTGTTTGCGTGGAGAGCCCTCGGTCCTGGGAAATGGGGGTGGCTCGAAAGGAGGCCACCCTCTCGCCTTTCACATGATGCACACTCGTGGGGAACCTGGCACTAAACCATCCCTGGATGTCCGGCTTCTGGGTCGGGGTTTCGTAAGTAGCAGAGCAGCTCTCCCGCTGTGATCTATGGGAAGTCAGCCCTCCACTCAAGGGTTTGTTTGGGGGGAAAATATAGATTTGACTACTGGAGCAATTTTGTTTAAAGATATCAAAAAATGATACAAGAAAGCCAGGCGTTTCCGTATTCATGCCCACTTGCTCACTTTCCCATTTGATATTTGATTTAATCAATTTTACCTGAGCAGTGGTGCTTGTAATCTCATTGGTTGACCATAGTTTGGTCCCACTTCATGCCCAACTAAGTGAGTTCCCGTTTCTCTCCACCTTAGCCCACATGGTTTTAT
>NW_004524580.1:23893417-23895293 GCF_000260255.1 Octodon degus | reverse complement strand
TCTTCTTCTTCTTCTTCTTCTTCTTCTTCTTCTTCTTCTTCTTCTTCTTCTTCTTCTTCTTCTTCTTCTTCTTCTTCTTCTTCTTCTTCTTCTTCGACAGGGTCTCCCTATGCAGTTATGCAGTTCAGGCTAGCCTTGAGCGCACTTTGTAGTCCAGGCTGGCCTCAAACTCACAACAATCCTCCTGTCTCAGCTCCCCAGTGCTGGGATTACAGAGGTGTGCCACCATACCTGGCCTCTTTCTACATCTTAATCATAAACTTTGTTTTCATTTTAGTTGAAACCTGAAAGGAAAAAATGGAGAAAGAAAACACAGACCAGTTCTCCCACCTATTCACAAAGTATGATAAAACATTTGCAATAACTTCAAGTTTAGCTATTAATTCATATTTATAAAGGCATGCGCAATGCTCAGGACCAGTGCCTCCTCATTCCTCATCCCCCCCGACAACTACACAAAGCATTCCTGTTAAAATCTGGCCATGAAGGGCTGGGGAGATAGCTCAGTAGAATAAGCACTTGCCTGGCAAGCGCAAGGTCCTGAGTTCAATCCCCAGTACTGCGCGGGGGGGTGGGGGTGGGGGATGGCCGTGAAAATCAGTGTGGAGATTCCTCAGCAGACAAGTTTAGGCAAAAGTGCAGAGACTGCAGTTCAATCCCCAGCACCACATGTTGCACCAGCCCTGCCTCCAAGGTCTACAGAAAGCAAAAACAAAAACAAAACAAAACAAAAAAGAAAAAATTCCCTGGCAAGCACAAGGACCTGAGTTCAACACCTGGTTCCACAAAAAAAAAAAAAAAAAAAAAAAAAAAAAAAAAAAAAAAAACCTAGGATCAGAGGACCCATTCAACCCAACTATTCCCCTTCTGGCTATTTTCCCAGAAGGATTAAAAACATCATACCACAGTGATATATGTGCACCCAGGTTTATAGCAGCACAATTTGTCATAGCTCTATCTTGGAAACAACCCAGATGCCCCAAGAAATGGATACACAAGATGTGATATTTTTATACAATGAGATACTACTCAGCTATAAAGAAAGATAAACCTGAGGCTTTTATAGGTAAATGACAACAACTAGAGACGAGACTCATTAATGAAATAAATCAGTCTCACATGTGTAAACATTGTATTGTCTCCCTAGTGTAAGAAACCAGGGGTTGGGGAGATAGCTCGGCGGTCTAAGCACCCACCTGACAAGTGAAAGGACTTGAGTTTGATCCCCGGTATCGCATGCTGCGCTGGCCCTGGAACCCTGGGCACGCTGTGCCTGCCACTGATGCTGTGTACGGAGATGCACGTCTGTAATCCCAGTGCTAGGGAGGCTGAGACAGGAGGAGCACTACAAGTTGGAGCTGGATAGCATTCCCTGTACCAAATAAATAAGTAAAGAAAGATTAAAAGAAAATGAAAGTGTAAATAAATCCAAAAGGCACAATACCTAATTGTGAAAGGGAAAGAAACTGTTCAAAAGGTAAGAACAACTGGAATGAGGAGGAGAAAAGAAGGGATACATGCCTATATCTGATAATCTGAGCCACGACTTTGAAGTTAATAATATGCAGTATAATAACCTATCCTCTTACTTTGAAATTCTTTTTTTATTTTAATTTTATTTTATTTTTCTGTATTTTAGGACAGGGTCTACAGGGTCTCACTGTGTAGATTGGATTCCTGTTTTCAGCCTCCCAAGTGCTGGGATTACAGGAGCACGCCACCACACCCAATCTCACTCAACGTATCAGCATGCCCTGGGGGCGGGGCTAGCACGGCACACATTGGATTGAACCCTGGCCGGTGCACTCTGCCTGAACAGGTGCTTTGGTCCGCTGAGCTATCAGGCCAGCCCTTTATTTTGAAAGGTTTTTTTTTT
>NW_004524580.1:23891845-23893317 GCF_000260255.1 Octodon degus | reverse complement strand
CAGCAACCTGAGCCTGACAGCTTTGTTGAAGCAGCCACTTAAAGGACTGTGCTAAGGGGCAGGCCCCCCCCCCAGCCCTTTATTTTGAAATTCTGTATTTTTTTAAATTCTCTTTAAAATAATCAAAAAATAAAAAATAAAAAGAAAATCTGCCCTGAAAAGCTGGACATTGTAGTGCATGTCTATAATCCCAGTACTAGGGAGGCTGAGGCAGGAGGATCATTACAAATTTAAGGCCAATCTGGGCTACACACTGAGTTCAAGGCCGGCCTGGAATACATAATTAGAATCTGTATAAAAACGCCAGTCAAATAAAAACAAAATCAATCTGACCCTGCACCAGGCAGAGCTCTGTGTCAGTCAGATCGGTGGCTGACACAAGCATGCTGGTTCTGTTAAATGCCAACCACACTAGACCTCACTGCTGCCATGGGGCTGCTGCCTCTGCTCACCGCCTATTTCCTTGGACACTGCTTCGCGGCTCCTTGTGCAGAGATCTTCTCCTTGTCCCATGCAGGAGTCCACCCTGCTGCTCCTCTCATGGTTCCAGGCCTTTCCTGTTCTGTCTGTTGTGTGTCTTGTTTTGTTTAATGTGTGTGGTACAGGGTCTCACTACACAGTTCAGACTTATAGTGATCCTCCTGCTTTCAGCCTCTCCAGCGCTGGGATTACAGTTGTCCCCCACCACGCTAGGTCTCAGTGGCCAGCTCAGCATGCCCAGGGGTGGGGATGGTGTGGCACATGGTGCCAGGGATTGAACCCCGGTTCCTGCGCTTACCTAAGCAGGCGTTTATTCTGCTGAGCTATGTCGCTAGCCTCATCGACTGTGTTTTCAGTCTTTCTAGCACTCTACACAATACTCCTGCTTTGCTATCCTTTCTCCAAGAGTGTATAAGGTGTACAAGGACAGGGTTTTACTTTGAATTTTTATTGGCGCATGTGTGCAGTATGTAATGATGACCTTCATGAGTGGGTTGGTGGAAGTGCGTAACACGTCTTCCTGCTTTTTACTTCCCTCCCTCCCTTTCTCCCCCTCCACACCTCGGTTCTCTTCCCGTGCCCAAAAGACCCAGCTCCATCTCCTTGTTTCCTGTTATTTATCCTTTGTTTTGCTCTTTAGTTTGTTTGGAATCTTTTCCCAGACACAGGATTTCACTGCGCAGCCCAGGCTGGCCTCACAGCAGTCCCCACTTCCTCCCGAGCGCTGGCCTTCAGTCATGCCCCACCACGGCCAGCTAGTTTGCTCTTTAGTTATACTCTGAGTTTCTCAGGTAAGAGAAGCCATGTGATATTTAAGCTTTTGTTTGATTTATTTCACCTAACATTATAGTCTTCTTCTGGTCCAAAAATGGGCATCTATAATGAATAGAAACTTCTCAGATGAAGAAATAGGAAAGGCAACTCTATGAAAAAATGTTCAACATCATTGGTCATTTGAAAGATACAAGTTAAAACAATGAAGAAAAAAAAAA
>NW_004524580.1:23889173-23891402 GCF_000260255.1 Octodon degus | reverse complement strand
AACTAGGATTAGAGATCTCATTGGACCAAGCTATTCCCCTCTTTGGTGTCTTTCTGAGAGAATTAAAAGCATCATAGCACAGCAATGTATCTACACCCATGTTTATAGCTGCACAGTTTGTATTAGCTACATCTTGGAAATAGCCTAATTCAGCTGATGAATGGATAAAGACGTGTTTCTTTCCCACACGGGAGTACTACTCTGACATAAAGAAGGATACATTTAAGACATTTATACCTAAATGGATGCACTTCAAGACCATACTCTCAACTGAAATAAGTTGGACACACATTGAAGTACCTCATTTTTACAATTGGTGTGGTGGCACACCCATCTCTCACAAGTGGGATGTGTGAGACTGAGCCAGGAGGATCCCCAAGAGTTCAAGGCCAGGGTGAACTACTTAGGGAGACCCTATCTTCAAAAGAAAATAAATAGGGTTGGGGAAACAGCTCAGCAGCATAAGCCCCTGCCTAGCAAGTACAAGGTCCTGAGTTTGATTCACTACCGAAAATACATAAATAAATATCTCATCTTCTCTCTGGTGTGAGGAAACTGAAAGTGTAAATAAAGACCAAAATGTGTAACTGATACTGTGAAATTGGAAGAAAATATTCAAATGAGAAGGGGAACAAGGTGGGGTGGAAGAAAGAAGAGACATGAAAAAAAGTAGGAGGTAAAGTGGAAGCAGAGCTTTAATAAATAAGGGGAAAAAGGTCTGCAGGGGGTGGGGAAAAAAGCAAGATGTGTCCATGTACAGGTACAAATTTGCTATGATGATATCACTATGTGTATCTAAAATACACCAGTAGGTGTAGGAGACACTTCCAGGTCCTCGTCTCGGTCCAAGAAGCCAATATTTGTAATCCCAAAGTTACGTTATTGGAATCCCATCAAGTTGATTCCAATCTACCACTTACAGTGCAACCCATGGTGAAAAGAAAGACACTAAGTTATATTTTCAATCATCCGGGAATCCAGGGGCTCTAAGTCCAGCCATGAAAATGGCTTTCCAGAACCAAGAAAGTGACCCAAGGCCTCACCTGGTTTTTATTCAGTGGGGGAATGGCTTGAGGAGGATTGACTGAGAACTGTGGGAAGTAGGTGATCATTGTGAGCTGAGCTAGGTGGGTGGCCTAAATTTACCTCTGCCGATATGCAGAGAGGATAAGCAGAGAGAGTAATCTGCAGTATATAGTATCTAATGTTTTGGTGAGTCTGGTGCTTCAGCTTTGGTGTAGCCTTTCAAGCCCCAGGAAGTCACGGCCTCTGTTTCGAGGCTCGATCCCAGTTGGTGGCGCGGAGCATTAGCTCTACCGTCCTGTCTTGACCCAGCTCACATTAAAGAGCAGCAGGCGTAGGTTACCAGGGAAACACGCATGCCACCTTCAAAGACTATCACCAGCACCTCAGCTAGACCAATACACATTGCTTAAGGCCAATTGAAGGATAAACAGAAGTCCTAGCCAGCTCTGTACAGAACAATACGAGGAAATAGGGTCAGGCTCAGTCAAAATGGAGACAGTCCCTCTTCTTTCAAGGAGAGCTGCTCAGGTGGTCCTCCACAAATAGGGCTGGCCAAAAAGATCAGCGGATTAAAGCGCCTGCAAGCAAGTGCAGGGGCCTGGGGTTCAATCCCCTGGGGCAGTGCTAAGAGATGGCAATTGAGATTGGGTGTGATGGTGCACAGCTGTAATGCCAGCTGATGGGAGGCTGTAAATAGGCGGATCACTGTGAGTCCGATCTAGTAGTGAGACCCTCAACACCCGGTAGACCCTTCCCTAAAATTAAAAAAAAAAAAAAAACTAATAAAATTTAAAAAACATTATGGTCCCCAGGTGTATCCATCTTCCTACACACAAGGAAGTTCATCCTTTATGCCAAAGTTGTGCTCTGTGGTGCAAAAGGCCACATTTTCTTTGTCCATTCATCTACGCATGAACATAGGCTGCTTTCAGGATTTAGCCAGCATGAGTCAGGTGGCTATAAACATGCGCATGCCGGGATGTCACTGCAATACGGTGTCGTGCGTAACAAGGACTGGAGTTTTAAGATGCTTGATCACCTACTTCGCCATCCTGTCTTCAAAGCAGCGTGGCGTTGCACCATGCCTAATAAAGCGTCGTGATCAACAACCACAGAATGTGTCAAGCTCACAAAGACAAATGAAATAATGGAACTAGTCATTCTTTTTTACCCTCCCCCCCACTGGTTAATATATATACATAT
>NW_004524580.1:23883853-23889073 GCF_000260255.1 Octodon degus | reverse complement strand
TATATATATATATATATGTCTACAGGGTCTCACTACACAGATCAGACTCATAGTGATCCTCCTGTTTTCAGCCTCCCAAGCGCTGGGATTATAGGCGTGCACTATAATGCCTGGTCTCAATCAATGTCTCAGCATGCCCTGGGTGCTGGGCTGGCACAGCACACCGGGGATTGAACCCCAGTCCCTGCGTGTGCCTAAGCAGGCACTTTAGTCTGCTGAGCTATCTGAGCTATTTCGCTGGCACTTTGTTTTTGAATTTTTGAGATAAGGTTTCGCAATGTAGTTCTTTTTTCAGGCTGGCCTTAGACTCACTTGGTAACCCAAGCTGGCCTCAAACTCTCAGTGATCCTCCTGCCTCAGCCTCCTGAATGCTGGGATTGTAGGTGTGTGCCACTACACTTGGCTTCAAATGCTTTCATCAGCAGCTTTTGATGTTCTCCTTTGTTGTACTGGAAAGGGTCTTTCCTGACATTAAATATGGCTCTCTGGCACCCTGTAATTTTTTCCTTGTCTTAATTATCCAATGACAACTGAAATTATCTTTGATCGTATATTATTATCTCCTTTGCAAGTGGAGTATAATTATATACCTAACAATGCCACAACTTTGTTGCTTTCCCCCATAATCTCTGAGGAGACAATCTTCACATACTGAGGCTGATTGAACGTGGAAATCCTTACACACATCTCTTCCTGGCCTGCTGCCGGCTTGCCTTGGCATCTGGAGAGCTTTGCTTGCCCAGCCACGTTCTAAAATGATTTGCACTGCACCTCTGTAACGTGCGCAGAAGGCTGAAGCAGGAGGATCCTTGAGAGTTCAAGGCCAGCCTGAGCAACATACCCAGACCATGTTCTAGAAAAACTTTTTTTAAAAAAGATGCTTTTTTCAATCCTTCATTTGCATGTGGGCATAACCAATCAAAAGATGCCATTTCTGATTCTTTATTTACATGCAACAGGAAGCCACATTGATAGGACTATTTAACCACAATATCACGCTGAGGATTTGGTAGAATGACTTTCCTAAACCCTTACATGAATAAGAACCCAGATCCTGCCTTGGGGCCTGAGAGCCATCTCACCAGCCCAAACTCACACTAGTGGCAATCCTCTTGCCTCAGCCTGCTGAGTGCCGGGAATCACAGGTGTGTGCCACCAGTTTTAACAAATGCACATATTCACTGCCTTTTCTGTGCGTCTTATCCGATTCTTTGTTCTTAAGTGAGTCAACCTATCTGTTTGTTTATGGAGACAGAAAGAGAGAGAGAGAGAGACAGAGAGAGAGAGAGACAGAGACAGAGAGAGAACATAGTCCTTTACATGTTTAGATATTTTCAAGTGTGACTATGATAATGAGTTTGAATTTGAAGATCACATAACAGAAAAATGCAGTGAATGGGTCCCTTGGTAATGTTATTCAGGTGCTGAGCTGGAAAACTCTACAGTCCCTGTACCTCCCAAGTGTGTATGTCACAATGTCACGACTGTATCATTAGAAAGGGGGATTTTTTTTGGGGGGGGGTATTTTAGGGAGGGGTCTCCAGGGTGTTGGGCCTCACTACTAGATTGGACTCAGTGATCAGCCTGTTTACAACCTCCCACGAGCTGGGATTACAGGGGCAGGCCAGCACGCCCAGTCTAGAAACAGGGATTTCTGATGCTCCGAGTCACCCTCACCATTACAAACAGTAGGATATGGGGACTCTGAGCTGTCAACTCCTTGTCTGAGTTTAATAGCACCTCCCACTGCATGTGAGGGCACATGCCTGTAATCCCAGAGGCTAAGGCCAGAGGATCCATACATTTAAGGCCAGCCTGGACTACATAGTGAATTGAAGGCCAATTTGAACTACATAGTAATACCCTGTCTCCAAACAAGAAAAAATAGTGCTTCTAAATCTTTTGCTCAATTTTTATTCATTGAGGTTTTTTTTTTTTGGAACTGGGGATTGAACTCAGGCCCTTGCACTTGCCAGGGAAGTACTTATTCTACTGAGCAATCTCCTCAGCCCCAAGGGTTTTTTTTTTTTTGCGGGGGGGGGTTGTTTTGGTTTTGAGACAGGGTCTCTGTATCTAATCCAGCCTTGAACTCACAGAGATCCTCCTGCCTCAGCCTTCCCGAGTGCTGGGATTATGGGTATGTGTCCAGTTGGCTGGTCACCTTGATCTAGAATTTCCAACCTCTAAAAAAACAAAAACAAAAACAAAAACACTTTTTCTTTTATTAGTACATGTTTGCAGTACACCATAATTACTTTCCTCATGGGCAGTCGCTAGGTACACACAATGCTTGTTCCTTCTTTTCCTGTCCCTTCCCCTCCCAGAATTCCAACCTCACACGCTTGACAGTAACTGAGTGAGGAGACCGTGGAGCCCTGATGGAATGCAGGGCTTTCTCCCTAGGTTCTGAGCAGAACTCTGGCCCGCAGCTGTTCCGGGCTCGGAGCCAGATCTTACCCACTCGCAGAGGCTGGCAAGCCAGAAGTGGGTGCTCTCCCAGTGCTCTGATGCTTCGAGGGCCTGCCCGTGCCGCTGCTGCCTCCAGGCTGGTACAGAGGGAAGGTAACCTGCTGAAGCGCTTGGATCCTTTCTAAAAATATGGTAATTCAACTACCACAAACTTTTTTTTTTTTAGACAAGGTCTCACCGTGTAGTTCAGGCTGGTCTTGAACTCACTATGTATTCCAGGATGGCCTCAAACTTGTGATCTTCTTGCCTCAGCCTCCAAAGTGCTGGGATGACAGGCATGTGCCACCACACTTAGCATTATTATTATTATTATTTTTTAATTGGTTGTTACAGGGTCTCACCACGCAGCTTGGACTCATAGTGGTCCTCCTGTTTTCAGCCTCCCCAGCACTGAGATTACAGATGTGCGACACTACTCTCTGTTCTTGAGAAGTCTACGTTATTCTCAATGTTTGAGTTTTGACAACTCCAGCTTTCTGACTGCTTTCTTTCTTTTTCTGAGCTAGAACTGTTCTTCTGATTTTCTCTCATAATTCCTCTTCCCTTTTCTTTCTTTCTTTTTTTTTTTTTGGTATTTTAAGGAAAGGTCTACAGGGTGCTCAGGGTCTCACTACTAGATCGGACTCATAGTGACCCACCTGTTTACAGCCTCCCAAGAGCTGGGATTACCGGCGTGCACCACCTTGCCCAGTGTAAGGGTCAGCGCTTTCTCAGGGTATATTTCCTCCATATGGTTACTTGTTTCACACCTAGGCCTGTTTATACAACTCTGGGGTCAGCTAAGGTTTATCACGGCAATACTTATGCTAAGAGTCTGGGTTCAGGCCATCACAGGTACCAGGGATCAAGCTCACAGCCTCTCATCTCGAGGCTCGGTCCCAGCCACAGCGTGGACATGGCTCCCCTCCTGCCCTGGCTCACACAGTTCCGGGGGGATCTACAGGGGCGGCCAGCACTGCCCTGTCTCCTTGCTTCAAAGACTGCACACCAGCACCTGGGCTGAGCCGACCTGCATTGCCTACGGCCAACGGAGGGGACAAGGAGAAGCCCTAGCCGGCTCTGCACACATCCGTGCACGGAAGCAGGGCTGGGCTCAGCCACAGGGAGGTAACTGCTCTTCTTTCAAAGAGTCACCCAGGTGGTCTTCCACAGACCTCCGTGCCCTGTGGCCCTCTCCTTTGATGCTCCTACACTTGCTCAGGCCTGTGGTGAGCCCATGAAGCTGTGCGGCTGTGGCGTGGATGGCCCCACGTGTCCCTCCCTCTCACAATGTCACCGTGAGTAGTTTTCACAGCCTGCTTAGTCAGTGTGGCGCCCTGGCCTGAGCTCTTCAGGGTCCCCTGGGGGCCTGGCAGGCAGGTTCCTGTGCGGAGCCTGGAGTCCTTTCCAACAAACCTCAGTGATTTACATTTTTGCATTGTACTGTCTGAGCTGGGGTGATTTTGATCTAAGTGGCTTAATCACTTTTACGTCACTGGGACAAAATACCCAACACTTGCCACTTGAGGAGATTTATCTTGGCTCTTAGGTTTTGGAGCATCCGGCCCATAGTCAGCTCCAAGGCAGTAGGGCACCTCGCAGGAGGGATGCTCACCTCTAGGTGGCTACAATTAGAGAAGGAAGGGAGGCACCTCCGAGGGAGCTAAATCCTGCCCCGCCCCGCCCCGCCCCCAGCGACGACTCTGCTTAATTAGGCCCCAGTGAAGGCCCCGCCCCAGCCACAGACCACGCCCCCAGGGATAAGCCCCGCCTCCTGACAGCAATCCGGCTACAAATCTCCATAATCCAATCACTTCCATAAAGCTCAGCCTGTTAGCGCATGAGATGCTCAGGAGACATCCTGACATAAAGCACGACACCACAGGACACAACATGACACCTGGGTGGTAGTGCCGGGGTCGCTGCTGCTAAACATCTCCACTGCGCACAGCAGTTTCTTCCCAGGAAGAATCCCGCCCAGATACCAGCCTGGCTGAGACAGAAATCTGCACACGATTATTGCTCCGCCACCAGGGGGCAGTCGTCCCGATTGCGTCAACAACATGTTCACAGTCGTGGAAATGAAAAGAAAAACTATATTCACCCCCTAAATTCTTTTTGCATTTCATTGACTATAAAACATCTAAACTTTAAAACTACCAAGCGGTTGAAAATATCACCTGCAGACATAACTTGTCTTCAAATTTCCAATTTCTTGTTAGGTCCCAGGGCAGAATGGAGGGATTTGTTGAAGCTAAACCTTTGGACACTGGGCCCTTCTATTTCTTTGATCAGGTAATTATGTTGCTCTATTTCACTAAATGATACTTTTGAAAAATTCATTTTTGCCAAGCATGGTGGCATCTCCCTATAATCTCAGCACTCAGAAGGCTAGAGTAGGACTGGCCAGATAGCTCCGCAGACAGAAGAGCCTGCATAGGCAGAGCGCAGTGGGCACGGTTCGATCCCTGGCGAACCGAAACAGGAGGCTCACTATGAGCCGATCTATGTGGTGAGACCCTGTAGACCCTGTTCTAAATTTAAAAGCAAGCAAGCAAGCTCAGTAGAATAAGCGCTTGCCTGGCAAGCGCAAGGGCCTGAGTTCCAACCCCGGTTCCGCCAAAATAAATAAATAAAAATAAAGCAGAAGGGGAGACGACCCAGGCCGCGGGATCCTGAACAACCCAGAGTGCAGGTCCATCGAGTGAGGGAGACGACCCAGGCTGCGGGATCCTGAACAACCCAGAGCGCGGGGGCGAGTGAATGAGACGA
>NW_004524580.1:23871843-23875408 GCF_000260255.1 Octodon degus | reverse complement strand
TTTTTTTTTTTTTTTTTTTTTTCCCCTCCAAGACAAGGTCTTGCTGTGTAGGGCGTGGCACTCACGGCGATGCTCCTGCCTCCCTCCGCCTCCTGAGCCTGGAATTATAGGCGTGCAGCCCTGTGCTCAGCTATTCACTACCATGTATTTACTTATGAAGCGGAGATAACACACGCCAACCTGTCAGGGTTTTCTCTTTCCAGGGCTGAGCCCTGGAGCCTGCGCCTTGCACCTGCTAGGTGAGAGCAGGCCTCTTCGCCACATCCCTAATGCGGAGGGGCAACCTCCACATTACAGTAGCGCTTTCAGTTATTCCAAGGAAATACTTGAGGCAGCTCCCTTTATAGAGAAGTTTGTCTCCTTCACAGCATTGGAGCTTCAGGGGCTTGGTTCCCGCACAGACAGAGAGCAGAGCTCTACGGCATCGCACGGAGGGGCCAGGGTTGCTCTTTCATTCTCGCGAGAACTGACGAGGTTTCGGGAGAACTACCCGGTGCCGCCATTGACCTCAGGATTTCCACCTGCTTCGCACCTGTCAGAGGTTCCAGGGCTCCCCTAGAGCTGGATCTGGCAGCCAAGCTTTTAACGTGAACTCCTCAAGTTGGGGGAACCAGGTCATATCCAGGCCACGGCGCCGTCCTAGAACACGTATCAGTCACCAGGGTGTGTCCCGGGTTGATGCAGTCCAGCAGGCGCAGGGCCGCCCTGAGCGGGAGGGCATTCTCCTGCCGGCATGAGAAATCCTGGTTTACACTAATCTGTGTCTTTTGGCAACTGCTGCAGCGTTTCACAAAGACTCTGCGGTTGGCGCTTTTCTGCATCCTTGGTCTCCTCACTGCCAACTCCGTCGGCTTGAAACGCAGCTCATCCCGTGGTGGTTGAGCGGCGCCCTCCCCGCCGCGGCCCTTCGCGCTCGCCTGGGAGCCAAAGCCACGCTTCCGGCGGGCCGCCTGCCTGCCCTGACTTGCGCCCTCCTCCCGCCTCCTTGCCCGTCATCCGCGTCCAAGATCCTCCCAGGGCCGCCACCCTGCCCTCCGTGCGCTCTCACAGCCCCACGGGGTGGCTTGGCTTCTCCCTTGGCAGGGTGGATGGTCTTTGATTTCTTTGCCTTGCCTCCTTGCTCCAGCTGGGGCTCCTGGTGCTATGTCGGATGTTTGCCTGATTGCCTTGGCTGGGTCTCCAGAGCTACGCTGAATAATGTAAAAGTGAACGTTCTTGTTTTGTTCCAGCTCTTAGAGAAAAAGCCTTCAGCTTTCCTCCACTCAGTAGGATTGTAGTTTGGGGCTTCTTTTGTGCCTGTGGCCTCGATGATGTTGAGGTGTGTGCCTTCTGTGGCCAGTGAATTCTGGGTTTTTCTCATGAAGGAGTGCTGAATGTTACTGCTGCATGTTACTAAATGCCTTTTTTGCTCTAAGGAGATGGAAACATGGTTTTTGGCTGGCTTCCTTGCTTGCTTACTTTTTTAAATATATATATATATATATATATATATATATAGTGTTCAGGGTCTCGCTACACAGATCAGACTCATAGTGATCCTTCTGTTTTCAGCCTCCCAAGTGCTGGGATTACAGGCGTGTGCCACCATGCTCAGTCTCAATTGCCGTTTCAGCATTGATTCAATGTCATTACAGTTATTTTTGGTTTTGTTATTTTATTGGCTTTTGGAGACAGGGTCTGGCAATGTAGTCCAGGCTGGCCTTGAACTCTTGGCAATCCTCCTGCCTGAGCCCAAGTGTTGAGATTATAGGTGTGTGACATCATGCCTGGCCTCATTAAGATTTTTCTAGTAGTACACATTTGCTGTCCACAATGATTATATTCACTGTGGAGACTTGGTCCATATAGGAGTTCTCACTGTGCGGTTCCCCCTGCCCTCCATCTCTTGGTCTCCTTCCCATTTGCAAAAGATCTGCCCCTCTTTTTGTATTTTCATTTTGCCTTTTAATTTATTTATACCTTGGGTTTCTTATATAAGAAAAAACATGAAGTATTTTAGCCTATGTGTCTAATTTATTTCACTTAACATGAAGGTCCCAAGGTAAATCCATTTTCCTAAAAAAGACTCAGGTTTATCCTTGTTACGGCACAATAATAATCTGCTGCTATGTGTAAATCCCACATTTTTATTATTTGTTCATTCGTTGGTGAATATATAGGCTACTTCCAAATTTAACTGCTACACAAGTAGGTAGGTATTCAGATATCCTTGTAAGACGAGGCCTTTAATTTTCTTTTTTAAAAATTTTTATTTATTTATGTATGTGTGTGTGTGTGTGTGTGTGTGTGGCCAGCTCAGCCCATCAGGGGTCGGGGCTGGCAGGCATGTGGTGCTGGGGGATTGAACCGCGGTCCCTGTGCTTTGCTAAACTTGTTCTAAGTAGGTGTTTTTAGACCACTGAGCCATCTCACCAGCCCCCGAGGCCTTTAATTTTCTCAGGAAGATACCTAGAGGGGAAGTACCTGGGTCAAATGGAATTTCTAGGGTTTTTTATTTTCTTAAATCTCCATATTGATTTCCATAGTAGTTATACTAGTATACATTCTCAGAGCTGGGCAGGGTGGCGTATGCAGTAATCCCAGCACTTGGGAGGCTGAGGCAGGAGGCTCATTGGAAGTTTGAGGCCAGCCTGGGCTACTAAGTGAGTACAAGGCCAGTCTGAACTGCATAGCCAACCCTATCTCAAAAAAATACACAAAGGGGCTGGGGAGATGGCACAGTGGAATAAGCACTTCCCTGGGGCCAAAAAAAAAAAAAAAAAAAAAAGTACACACTGGTCAAAGTAACAACAATAAGTGTATGTGCCCCAAACACCAGCTCTCCCAACATCATGAAAGAAACACTTCTGGACAGAAAGGATCTGAGAAAAAAAAAAAAAAAAAAGGATCAGATAAATATTACATTTATTGAGGTTGACCTTTCACAAATAGATCAACTAGACAAAAAATGACAAATATGAGAGTTGAATCAAACCTTCAAGTGGATGGACTTAATAGATATCTAGAGTATTCCATCCAACCAAGGAATAAACTTTCTTCTCAGCAGCATATAGGGCTTCTCCAAAGCAGACCATACTATCTTATAAAGCATGCTTCAGTAAATGCAAAGGAATTGAAACTATCCAATGTGTATTATCAGATCTTAGTGCAGTTCTCTCACCATGTACTAAAACAAGATCAAAATAGATCAAAGATCTAAATATTAACACAGAAACATATATTCTCTGGAAGATAAAACAGGCAAAACTATTGAAGACTTAGGAATAGGCAAAGACTTTCTAAACAGAACCCCAACTGCAAAAGAAGATCAAGAATCAACAAGTGGGATCATATCAAATTCAGAAGCTTTTGCCCAGCAAAGGAAACAACAGAGTGAATTAAAAACCTACAGAATGGGGCCCAGCTCAATAGAATAAGTGCTTGCCTGGCAAGTGCAAGGGCCAAAGTTCAATCTCCAGCACCACGTGCTGTGCCAGCTCTGAAGTCTGGTGTGGCACACACCTGTAATTCCAGCGCTGGGGAGGCTGAAACAGGAGGATCGCTATGAGTCCATGCTGTATAGGCA
>NW_004524580.1:23870568-23871473 GCF_000260255.1 Octodon degus | reverse complement strand
TCTACTGAGCCATTTCCCTGGCCCTTGGCCAGTGTGTAGCAGTGTTCTTTGCCTCTGCTGACCAGTTTTGGCTTGAAGTCCACTTCGTTTTAAATTAGCATAACTACTCTTGCTTCTTTCTGGGTTCTGGCTGCATAGACTATTGTTTTCCATCCTTTTAGACTACGATTTTCTTTTTTGGATTAAATGTGTTTATCATGTTCAGCTTTTAACCATTACATCTCTGCTAGCAGCAAATGACTCTGCTGAGAACTGGAGGGGCTGCTGAAAAGAGGGAGAAATGCAAATAGAATTTGTTTTCCTTGTGACTGAGTCAGATACTCCCTCCAAACCCAGCATTAACAGCAGCTACTGGGATTTCTTTTCCCTTCTATCGGTGTCCAAATAGGAACCCCCTTCCAGGCTAGCTAGAGTACCCAAAATGATTTTTTTTTTTTTTTTTCTGGCCAGCTCAGCCCACCCTGGGGGTGGGCTGGAGTGGCATGTGGTACCGGGGATCAAACCGTGGTCCCTGAGTGCTTGCCTAAGCAGGCGCTTTAGACCACTGAGCTATCTCACCGGCCTTCAAGATAAATTTTTAAAAAGGGCTGGGGTTATAGCTAAGTGTGAAGACCCTGGGTTTAATCACTGGTACTATTATAAATGCACACACATCTATAAATGTGTATCTGTGGCTAAAAATTCCAATATCTGAAATACCTTTGTGGGTCTCTTTTGGGTTTATTTCTATAGTTTCCTTTAGATTTTAGTATAATAGCAACATCTGAAGCTGGGAATGGTAGCACATGCCTGTAACCCAGCACTTGGGAGGCTGAGGCAGGAAGGTCACCAAGAGTTTGAGCCTGGGCTATATAGTGAGTTCAAGGCCAGCCTCAACTACTTAATAAGACCCTATCCCTCCCCCC
>NW_004524580.1:23865657-23870083 GCF_000260255.1 Octodon degus | reverse complement strand
CAAATGGCATATGGCTGTAACCCAACATTTGGGAGGCCAAGGCAGGAGGGGGCTATGTAGTGAGTTTAAGGCCAGCCTGAACCACACGATGAGACCCTGTTTGAAAAAAAGAAAACAAAACAAAATGACAAGTTTGAAGAATGTGAAGTATCTCCAAGGCCCCATCTGTTGTTCTCAGGCATGGGAAGGAAAATCTGGAAGGACGGAAGCAAGGCAAAGTGTCCGTCCACTGCAGCTTCCTGTGAGAAATGCGAGTTCTGCCCGGCCGTCCTCGCCGAACCTTCCAGTCTCCTCAGGCTTCCACCAAGCCTCGAGCCCTCCAAAATATCCTTGCGAAAGTGCTTGTTTGAAGAGTATAAGCGCAGTGCTCCCAAAGTGCTGGGTGAGCTCAAGAGGATTCTGCAGAGGTACACAGAACGCAGCATGCCGCTGCCCATGGGCCTCCTCAACCTGGTCGACAACGACTGGTCAGACCTGGGGGTGGACGCCTCACAGCACAAGGCGCCCTGCGAGCCTGCAGCCCCTGCGAGCTCAAGCAGTGCCAAGCCAGCAGCGACCCCGGGCAAGGCCTTCGTAAGGCAAGTCCTCCGGCTAAAGCAAAACAAGAGGTCCACATTCCAGGCAGCAAATCCATGAAAAGACCATGGAAGTAGAAGTTACTGGTTAGGTTAGATTTATTTATTTATTTATTTGGTGCTGGGGATCAAACTCAGGACCTTGCACTTGCCAAACAGGCGCTGTACCACTGAGCTATATCCCCAGCCCCACTGTTTAGATTTATAAATAATGCTTTGGGATAAGGAATAAAGACTACAAGGGTAAAGCTTTGTGTTAGTGTTACTGAGTATGTCAGTTACTCTAGCAAGTCAGTGATGGATAGGAGGAGACTAATACAGGAATGATAGTGTTTCCCACTAAATAAGGCATCTATTGGGCTCTTACTAAATTACTTCTGACATGGAGCTTCTGCCTCCAGGTGTCCCTGTGCTTGTCTTGTAACAGTGATGTCTGACGGAAACCAGGATGGCCGCCTGCTTTCCTTTGCTGGGCGCCTGGAACCCAGGTCCCGCTGTGCCGTCCAAGCTGACGTGGAACTCTGGTTGCTCAGCCTGGGCCCCTGGCTCACTGTAGTTCTCCCATGATGGCCAGGCCTTGTTAGGCACCAGCAGGCTTCTGGCTGGTGCCCGTTGCTACGGAAGGAAGGGAAAGGTGCCTTGCGTTCTTGTTGCTCACTGTCCTGCGGAAAGGCAGCTCTCCAGACAGCGTGGAAATGAAGCGCTGTCCCATAAATCAAGAGATCATGCAGGAGAGGCTTGTGCTGAGAGGGCTGAGGCGCTGCCGGAACAAATCATGGGAATCTCTGCAGGGTCCTTGTTGGTGTTTATGGATCTTTGTTCATGTCCTGCAAAGATGTTAAATTTAGCTTTCTCTTTCTTTTTTCTTTTTTTGGTTTTTTTGAGACAGGGTCTCCCTTGCAGGTCAGGCTGGCCTTGAGCTCACTTTGTAGCCCAGGCTGGTCTTGAACTTGCAATGATCCTCTTGCCTCAGCCTCCAAGGGCTGGGATTAGAAGCATGCACCACCATGCCCTGCCTGAGGATATTAGCTGTGACATAATGGTGTGCTTCTGTAATTCCAGCACTCTGGAGGCTGAGGCAGGAGGACTGCCTTGAGTTTGAGGCCAGCATAGGCTACCAAGCGAGACCCTATCTCTAGCAGCAACAACAAAATTGAACACTGACCGTTTGGTTTTCTGTTAATGAGGCACCAATAAAACACCTGTCTTCTCTCCCTTAGTCTCTCTCTCCTTCTTCCTTTTGTCCTAGCTCTTGCCAGCCCCGACCATGATGACCACCTGGAGAACAGCTCCCCTAACATCCTCCACTTCTCCATGTCACCCAAGATCTGTCTAGAAAACAGTAAGATCCTTCACTGCTCTCCAGCATGGTCGATGCTGACGAGCGGCAGAGTGAGCAGTGGTCACTTCCAGGTTCTGAGTTTGGGGTTTGAACTCAGGGCTTTAAACCTGTGAGCTTATAGCCCTTTCATTTTCTCTGGAGACAGGGTCTTGCTAAATTGTCCAGGCTGGCCTTGAATTTGTAATCCTCCTGCCTCAGCCTCCCAGATTGCTGAGGTTATAGTTTTATACTCCCATATCTGGCAAGAATTGCTGGAATCATCTTGATTTGGAGAATACGCTGGCATGCCCAGTGTGCCCTACACAACTCCCTGCCCCCCGGGTGTGCATCAGAGTTGCACCCGTGGAGAGGTGGGAATGTGGGATGGGCCATGCCTCCTGGATGGACCAGGGAATAGACTCCGGTGCTAAGAACAACCCACCGGTGGGACAGCAAGTGACGGCAAGAGGTGCCACAAGGTACGGAGAGGCCACATGGACCTGGGCAGGAGTTGAGATGGGGCAGTCTGTGGACAAGGAGCAAGACCTGATGGGACTCGATCCCAGATTGGGAGGCTGGGCATTGTTGGACCCGTAGCTTGACCCAAGGAGAATAGGGTAGCTGTCACAGTCCCAAGGGGACAAGCCTGAATGTGATTATGGTCACAAATTCTAGACAGCTTATTCTATGCACACAGAGCTCCTTCTCTCACCAACTCAAAGAATGAAGTCGTGAACAACAGGAGAGACTTAGAATATTTATTAGAAAAAATTAGAAAGAGGAGTAGCGCCTGTCACCGGAAGGGATTCCAGGTAGGGTTTCAGCCTGATATGGCGGTACGTGCTTGAAACCTCAGCACTGGGGAGGCTGAGACAGGAGAATCACCGTGAGTTGGAGGCCAGCTGGTGCTACATACTGAGACCCTGTCTCAAAGCAAAAATAAATAAATGAATAAAATAAAATAAAATAAAATAAATATTTTTTAAAAGATAGAAAGTCCAAGCTGTTTTTGCTGTTAATTTTATTTGATTGGGTTGGTTTTTTGAGATAGGATCTTGCTGTGTAGCCCAGGCTAGCCTCAAATTTGTGACCCCCTGTCTCAGCCTCCCAAGTACTGGGGTAACAGAGGTGCAGCACCAGCCCAGCCAAACTGTTTTCTTTGACCTGCTTTTACATATATAAGCAGCGCACAGGGGAAAGATTGGTTCAGAGAAAGCAAGTTCTAAGGAAAGTGGTTGTTTTGCATTTCTGTGTTCTTCAAGTCCTGTGCAGGGGCAGAGCTGTCAACTAACTCAGCGCCCTCTGCCTCAGAGATTCCTCCTGGGAGACATGGTCCTATGCCTGCATTCTTAGCCTAACCTTGTATCTTAGGTGTGTGTCTCCTTCCACATGTCTGAGCCTACCTATCTGCTTGAGTTAGCTCTTCATTCTGTGCTGTTTTCTTGAATTGGGTGCTGTCTGAGGCAGCCCCAGTTGCCCCCTTTAAGCAAAATAACTGAACTCTTACATTTGGACTCCTTTGGTGGGAAGGGACAGGAGGCAGCAGGTAGTTGTCTGTTCGTGTCCCAGGGCCAAAGCCCAGGAGCCAGGCCCAGCAGGGTGTGGGACGCAGGACCTTGGCTTTTCTGGCTCTGTCCATGTGGCTGTTTCCTTGTACCCTGCTTTGGGAGAAAGTGACTCCCCACGCTGTACATGGACTCTAGTTAGCGCTGTTTGCCTAACGGGCCAGTCACGGCTGCCTGGGACTTGGGACGATGCTACCCGTCCAGCCCAGGCTGTGGGGCAGGGACAGAAGGTGGGGGCAACACCCGACACGAAGCAGTCCTGTGGTCTTGTGGAGGAGCTGAAGGAAGCGTCCTTCCCATGCTCAGCTGCATCTCCTTCTTACACGATGGGTCTGTCAACACCCTTACTCCAGATCAGAAATTCTGAGGTGGAAGAGCATGCTGGGAGCCACCGTGGAGCGACTGCAGGAAGCCCTGGCTCACATGTACGGCCCCCGTCTGCACTCTGCTCCCTGCTCCGGGGTGCCGGGATGACCCAGCCGCCTGCAGGCCACACTGGGCCCTAGCCTCATGTTTTTTTTTTCATTACTTTATTTTATTTTTATTTTATTGAGAAATATGAATGAGACAATTTCAAAGCTGATTAATAGGACAGTTTCGATAATCAATACATTGTACATTGTTATCTTCTTAGTGGTTATCCATAGTACAAGAAGCAGCCAGGATATTCTGTCCAAACACTGTTAGTACACCTCTTTCTTCTCATTGAATTAAGCGAAAGTAGCTGTACATCTATAGTAACTATTTTGTATATATAAATGCAAAATGATCTTTCTTTTGTATCCCCTTTTTTTATACAGTCCAGTCAGAGGTGGGCATTCTATTGGCATCTAAATACTATAGGTGCTTGAATTCAGCAAAACAATCCAACACTGTCCAGCAGTCTATAATAGTAGTAGGTTATCCTCAGAAGTTATTGACTTGAGCCTTTTACAGCTCATCCTATTAATATGGCTTTACTTTAT
>NW_004524580.1:23862922-23864247 GCF_000260255.1 Octodon degus | reverse complement strand
CTGAGAGTGGACTGCTGCTGCGGCCAAGGCAGGGGACCAGAGCAGGATCCCATGGCAGGACCCTGTGGGAGGAAAGAGGATGTCAGGAAGAAGGGAATGGGACAAAGCCCAGTGCCAAGGGGAGGCAGGTATGTTTGTACATAGCTGTGATCTCAAGACTCAGGAGGCGGAGGCAGGAGGATTGCTGCAAGTTCCAGGCCAGCCTGGGGTACACAGTGAGTTCAAATCAGCCTAAACTACAGAGAAAGACACAGTTCTAAGGAAACAAAAAACCAGGCCCTGTATTTAAGCAGCTTGTCACCTACAATGGAAACCTGAGCATCTCTCAGCGTCCATGGGGACATAGACACAGGAGGGAGGGAGGCACAATGGCTGTAGCTGCTGGACTCCTGCTCACGCGCCAGTACGTACTGGGGCTGGGCCTTTTCACGGCCAGGGTCCGGTGATCAGCTCTGGCTTGTGAGGAGGAAACGAACACACCCTGACACACACTGCATCCCAGCCCTGCCACTGGCAGAGACCGAATGGGACACCCAGGCGACCCAAAGCCTGCTGCTCCCCACCATGGCCGACTCTGCTATGGGGAGCACGGCGCTTTTGGGGTGCATTTCAAACATGAACCAGGACTAGAATTTACCGTTTTTAAACATTTAGAGAAGTCAAGACAGACATTGAAATCCTACAAATTTTTTCCCCATGTTTACATTTTGTTATATTTCCTTGTAACTTTTTTCTAACACAGTGGTGTACACACATAAATCCGTCTCATTCATGTACTGAATATGTGTTTTTTACTGTGTATTTTATGTGTGTTTTTTTAAATAAAAACTATTCCTTTTTTGATACAAAGTCTAGCTTTGTAGGTCAGGCTGGCTTTACACTGATGGCAACCCTCCTGCCTCAGCCTCCTATGAAAGCTATCTTCTGAATCCCATTTTTACCCTGCTTTTTTCCCACTTGATCACAGACATTTCATCATGCTATTGCATTTTTCAGAATCCGGATTTTGAATGGCTGGTTTGCGTCCAAGGCATGTATGGTCTCGGACCTTTTAAACTGGTCTCCTATTAATGAACTATGTGTGCAGCCCTGTAATGCCAGCCCTCCCGGAGGCTGAGGCAGGAGGATTGTTGCAAGTGCAAGACCAGGCTGGGCTGCAAAGTGAGCTCAAGGCCAGCCTGAACTGCAAGGGAGACCCTGCCCGAAAAAGAAAAGAAAAGAAAACTGCTTGTTGAGTCAGGGTCTCCCTTTGAGGTTCAGGCTGACCTTGAATTTGTGGTGTCCCTCCTGCCTCAGCCTCCCCAGTACTGACTTACCGCTGTGCT
>NW_004524580.1:23860312-23861117 GCF_000260255.1 Octodon degus | reverse complement strand
GGAGCAGAGCTCAGAGCTGGGCTGGACAGCACACGCCTTGCCCCCTGCGCTCCCTCCGGGAGGCTGAGGCAGGAGGGTGAATGTGAGGCCAGCCTGGTCGGCTTCAGGAGACCCTGTTTAAAAAAAATAAAAATGAAAGGGCAGGCGGTGTCGCTCAGGGCAGAGGTCCCGGGTTCAATCCCCAGTGCTAAAATCAAACCAAAACAACAGCAGGGCACGATTCCAGGGCCTCTACCTCCAGACCAAACAGATCTGGGAAGGAGGCTCCTGGTTGCCACATGTCACCGGGCCATAATCCAGGTGCTTGTTCTCCCCTGAAGATGGACGTGTACACTGGCCAGGTGGAGTCCTAGGCAGGGAGGGACCTGTGGGCCTCTGCGCCCCCAGGTTCTGCAGTCCTGGCTCATGTCTCAGACTACTGCCAGGGAGCTCAACCAGAGCCTCTGGTCTCCAACCCCAGGGCTGCCCCTGTCAGGCACACGAGGGTGTGTGTGTGGGGGGGTGCTGAGCTCAGAGTGTCTGCAGGGACGGCTCCCCAGAATGGGCTGCCTCTGAGCCCCCGCCTCTGTCCTGTCCCAGCCCGGATATGGCCACTGCTGGACCCCACACAGTCTCTCTTCCCCCTCTCTCGAGTCACACCAAGGCTGGGGTCAGCACCCAAGCTGTGACCTGCCACGGATTGGGATCTGGGGCTCCTAGTGATGTCTGCTTCCTTGGGTCTTTTTGTTTTGTTTTCTGAGATAGGGTCTGGCTGTGTAGCCCAGACTGGCCCTGAACTCATCGCAACCCTCCTGCCTCAGGCTTC
>NW_004524580.1:23846144-23852598 GCF_000260255.1 Octodon degus | reverse complement strand
TGGTGGCACATGCCTGCGATCCCAGCACTGGGGAGGCCGAGACAGGAGGATCACTACGAGTCCGAGCTGTGTAGTGAGACCCTGTACCAAATAAATAAATATTAAAAAATGAGTTAATTATTGAAACTGTCCTACCAATTTGGTTTGAAACTGTCTCATTGCTATTTGTTTCTCAATAAAATTATGGAAAAAAGAAAAGAAAAAAAAATGAAGTTGGACATTCAGAAGGTTGTTTCTAGGAAGTAACAGAACATTTCAAAAAAAGGACACAATGACGTCAGACTTTACAATGCAGCATTTCAGCAAGTCGGAGGATGCGAACTCTTCACAGCAAATCAGTTCATGAGGTCAGTGTAGCGACCACAACTACCAGAGTTGTTAGTGAGCGCTCCCAGCATGCTACCAGCGTTGACATGTTTCCAAGTAAAATGCGCACAGCTGGACACGCGGCTCAGTGTGAGGTGGATTTGCACAACTCTGGTGTTTTCCAGAGTAGCCAGGCAAAAACGTGAGAGGTCAGAAGAACCGGAGAAAACGCTGCTTGTGACGACGCGTACACCACCACGCCCCACTCAGCGTGTGGACTTTTTGTGGTCAGCTTCTTTTGCTTAGCTTAATGCTTTTCTCTTTGTTTGAGGCCAGGTCTCACTATGTGGTTCAGGCTGTTCTGACAGTCACTGTGCAGGGCCGACGAGACAGCTCAGCGGACTAAAGCGCCCACGCAGGCCAGCTTAGGCAAGAGCAGGGATCACGGTTCTTGATCCGGGCACCACAAGCTGCGCCAGACCCGCCTTCGGGGTGGGCTGAGCCAGCCACAAAAATAAATAAATCACTGTGTAGCCCAGGTTGGCCTCAAACTCAGGGCTATCCTCCTGCCTCAGCCTCCTGAGGGCTGTCGTGCGTCACCAGGCCCAACTTCGTTTAATGATTTTCAAGTCCATCTGCTTCTGTGTCCCACAGGCGCTTGCTCCTGTTTATTCCTGAGTAGCACTGCGTGGGACCTGATGTCCCTTTTACCTGTTCACCGGCTGCAAGAGCCTCTCTGTCCTAGGCACAACCTAGGACAGGTGATCCATGAGGATCACCCTTCCGGTTTGGGGATCCTGGGAATACCGTGGCTCAGCACATTCAGGGAGTCTGTGCACACAGCCGTCCTGTCTAGTAAACACACCCCTCGGCCTGAAGTCGCGACTCGCCTCTCCCACCGGGCACCGAGAAGCTCTCGGGAATCGCGGGACGCAGTCTGCTGGGCGTCAGCCGCCGTCTGTGAGTCACCCGCAAGGTTCAAAGCGGCACCCGGTCCGGTTGCGCTCACGCCGGCGCGGCTGTGCGGGAAGTGTGGGCCGCCCAGCTCTTCCCCAGCGGGGCTGCGGCCTCTCGCGCTCCACTCTGCGGGGCTCACCCTCCGGGTGACCGAGTGGGGGCTGTTGGTGGCCGGCACGTGCAGTCCGCACCCACGCCCCCAGCCTCGCTCCTCGGCAGCCCGCAGGTGCGGCGGACCCGGGGGACGCGGATGGGACACGTTGCGCGACGCAGAGACCAGCGAGACGCTGCGCGCGTTCCGGGCCGGGCCAGGCGCCTGCCGATCGGCTGGCAGAACCGCTACCGCAGAGCGCTGGGTCAGTGCGGCCTCTCTGGCGGTTTGTGAAAGGAGCCCTCAGCACGCACATTCATTCTAGTTGCCTTTCCTGTGTTTTTGCTTATTTGTTTAGACAGTGCCTCGTTCTGCAGTTCAGGCTGGACCTGAACTCACTGTGGAGCCCACCCTGGCCTAGATCCTCCTGCCTCAGCCTCCTGAGTGCTGGGATCACAGGCATGTGCCACCACGCCTGGCTACAAAGGCATCGTTTTCAACCACTGCCTTGTCTGGTGGGAACCGGGGTGCTTAGCCTTTGCCATTCACAGTCTTCTGTGCGGCGCTGTTGAAGAGGCCTTGGTTCTGTAGATGGCAAAGCAGATGCTTCCGACGCAGGGGAGGTGGATGTCCAGGCCCTGAGCCTGCCCTCACCACTGTGTTGGTGTGGGCTTGTGACTTCAGGAAATATAAGGACAGTTGTCCCTTGGTGTGTGGCGAGACCCTGGGCCACAGAATCCGGGGATGCCACTTCCCCGTGTAAGTGGCATTGTGCTTGCACCCGCCCTGGAGGACACACTGCACCGCTTGGGGAGGTCCACCCACAAGATCCCAGCTGGTTCTGATCCAGGGTTTGTGAGCCCTTCCTTGCCCAGATGGGAGGACCAACCGTCCCCACCTTACAAGGTGCTGCTAGGTCTCAGGATGAGCCCGGCGGTGCTGAGCTCCGCAGCCGGCACCAGGTAAGCGTAATAAACACCATGGTTAGACGCGCTGGTGGCCCAGAAGGTTTCTGGATTGTCACAGAACTGCAGCGGTCCCCTAGAACCAAGAGGTGCGGGTGAGTAAAAGAGCTCAGCAGAAAGGAAGGGGTTTTCAGTTGCTTTGTGCAATGATGCCCCCATGGGGACTTTTCATCTCCCCCAATCCTGTTCCCCTCTGCAGAAGGACCGCTTCTCTGCTTTCTGTCATCTTATCTTTTATTTTGCTCTTTCATTATTTATGCTTTGCCTTTCTCCTGTACCATGTACTGCTTAAACTTGAGGGTCTGATTTGCTTCACTTCCCATTACAGTCTGGCAGTGCATCATTTTCCAACAAATGCCTTGAGTTTATCCTTTTTTATGGCAGAGTAGTACTCCACTGTGTGCATACCACCCTTTCTTCTCCCCTTCATCTGCTAGTGGACATAGGGGTGGCTTCCAGGGTGTGCTGCTGTGACTGTGGGCGCATGTGTCAGTGTGGTAGGGTGACACCCAGAGGGGCTGGGCATCACTGGCAGGCAGCTTCTAGCTTTAGTTGCTGGACTCTTGTGGCTGGCTGCTGCCCTGAGGAGGACATGCCCAGAGGTCTGTGCTGTCACCTTGCAGGGACGGACATGCTGCCACTGCCTGCTGAAGTGACCAGGACACAGCAGACACCTGGGAACCAGGACACCAGGGTGGGACAAGAGGCGCATGAGGCTGGGCCACCCTGCAGTTCTCCCTGTGCGCTGAGGCCACTGCCCACCACCTCCTAAGGACTGGGACCGGGACTGGGACTGACAGCAGATCTGGGACCAGGACCAGGACCAGGGTGCCAGCCATGGCTGCACCGTGGTGCCCCCGGTAACAGGAACGTCCGTCTGTCCATCTCACACTGGGGAAGAGGTGGTGTATTAGCGCCCAGGACCTAAGGGGGCTCAGCAGCAGCCATGGGAGGGTCCCTGTACCTTGTGGCGGAAGGAAGGGGCTAAATTGGATCCAGAGCACAGCAACTAGCGTGCACCTGTCTCTCTTGCACACTGTTAACACATAAGTGTAAATTACTGAACAGTCCACACCTGTAATCCCAGCACTCGGGGAAGCTGAGGCAGGAGGATGCAGGTTTGAGGGCCAGAAGTGTGCACAACTCCCAGACGAAACGAATCCTTTCACATCTGCGGAAGCATTGTGCACAGTAGTTCTTTTTTGTTTGTTTGTTTTTGTTTGTTGTTTGTTTTGCGAAACCAGGGATTGAACTCAGGCCCTTACGCTTGCCAGGCAAGTGCTTATTCCTGAGCCATCTCCCCGGCCCCCCGGCCCCATGCACAGTAGTTCTAAAATGTTTGTCCAGATGAATACAATTAGCAAGACAGAACAGAAGACTTGAGCCAGGCATGGAGGCACACCCTGTAATCCCAGCACTCAGGAGGCTGAGGCAGGAGGATCGTTGAGGGTTCGAAACCTGGACTGCACAGTGCGCTTAAGGCCAGCCTGAACTGCACAGAGACCCTGTTTTCTAAAACAGAGAAAACAAAATGAAAGGCTCATAAGCATTTAACATGAGTAAACTGATTTTTTAATTTATTGACTTATTTAGAGAAAGGGTCTTGCTATATAGTTCAGTCTGACCACCAACTTGAAGTGATCCTCCTGCCTCAGCCTCCTGAGTTCTGGGATTACAGACATGGGTCTTCATGCCTGACTTCATGATGAACTTTTGAAGTTAAAATTGCCGATACAGGACTGGGCTGTAGCTCAGTGGTACAGCACTTGCCTAACATGGGTGAGGCCCTGGGTTTGATCCCCAGTGCTGGAAAAGAAACAAAGTATTTGTCAATGTAAACCTGAAAATGTGCAATTATTGATTAACGCTGAGACGTGTGGTCATAGCATCCATCTGGATTTGACAATCTGTGCTTTTCTGGAGTTCAGGAACTTTTCACATGCAGAGGCTAATGCACAGAAAAACACTAAGAGCCAGCAGTGTGAGAGGGATTGAAATTCTGTTAGCCACAAACAGACGCTAAACACGTCAAGATCTAGCTCTGAGGGCTGGCTAGATAGCTCAGCAGACAAAGCACCTGCTTGGCAAGCGCAGGGACCAGGGTTCGATCCTGGTCCCTCATGCCGTGCTGGCCCCGGAGCATGCAGAGCCAGCTACTGAGTCCCCACATGGTGGTGCACACCTGTAATCCCAATGCTGAGGAGACTGAAAACAGGACGATCACCATGAGTCTGATTTGCATAGTGAGACCCTGTACCAAATAACACAAATGGGGGGGGGGGGAAAAGAACTAGCTCTGGGTCAGCTGACAAGCCCAGAGCTCTGAGTGAGTGTGACCAGTGTCTTCCCTTCTTTGTGACAATTCACAGTCACCATGCATAGTACTGAACTGCCATAGCAGTTGTAAAAATCCCTTTGTAGCCACATAAGCTGGTGCATGTGTGTGATCCCAACACTCAGGAGGCTGATGCAGGAGGATTGCCCTGAGTTCAAAGCCAGCCTGGTCCACTTAGTGAGACCCTATCTGGACAAACAAACAACTCTCTGTGCACAGAACCATTCAGCCGAGTAGGAAAGCATGTCACAAATGTCATAGAACAAGAGACTTGTGATTGTTCTACCCATAAAAATAGGAATTGAGAAAATCAATATATATGCAGCACAGTGTAGTATTTTATACAGAATATTATGTAGTCTGGTTTCTCTTCAGAGCATACAAATCTTTTGCCTTTTACTAAAGAATATTATGGCTGTTGGCCAGGGGTGATGGCACATGCCTGTAATCCTAGCAGTGGGAGGCTGAGGCAGGACAGTTGCCGCTGAGATGGCAGTGTTATGGTGGAAAAAATACACATGCGCTCAGATTCCAGCTCTGCTGCTTACCACTTGTGTGTTTGAGGTGAGAGCCCTGAATTTCCAGAAACTTCGTTTTCCCAGCTGTCAGGGTACAGCCTCGGTTTGCCCCGCTGTGGGAAAGTTCAGTGAATGTCACCCACACCAGCCTCAACTTCGGGAAGCCAGTCCTCAGGGTAATGGCAGTGAGGGTAACACAGTGTCCTCTGTGTCCCTAGGCCTCTTCCCACAGACAGCAGGACTGTGTGGTTCACGTCGCAGCTGCTTTGTCCCGTGGTCCTGAGGAGGACACTGCAGGGACAGCAGGGGGACATCTGCAGGTGCAGCGCCCGCCACATCCCGGAAGCGACAGACCTGGAGCATGAATCCTTGAGCATCTGTGCTCCTCCGAGCAGACTGTAATTGTCTCCGTGTCCTCCACCAGGGACGAGGACCGGGTCATGATGGGCCTGGCCCAGGTGTGCCAGGAGCTGCACAAGGCTCGAGCCGTGCCCTGCGTCCAGGTGCGTGGCGTGCGCAGGTGCGAGCTGTGGGCAGGTGCGCAGGGCGAGGCAGGCGTGGCCGCAGCCCCAGGGAGGCGAGGGCGAGGCGTGCCGAGAGTTCAGGCTCAGCCTGGGCTGGCTCATCTATTCAAGGCTGGCCTGGATGACACAGTGAGACCCTGTCATCAGAGAGCAAAACAAAATACAAGTTCACTTGCGCGTTTCAACTTAATATATTTCCTCTACAATGCAGAGGGTTCTCTGTATGCCGACGTCTGTATCTGAGCAAGTACATCAAGGACAGCGATTTGCAACACAGGATCCATGCTTGAACACCTCTCCTCTTGGTCTTCTAAATGTGTACCATTTCTAAAGTCCTGTCACTTATTATACTCTCTTTAAAATAAAACAAAAAAAGAATGCCGGCCAGATAGCTTAGTGGACTAACGTGCCTGCTTAGGCAGACTCAAGGACTGGGGTTTGATCCCTCGCATGCCGCGCTGGCCTTGCCCCCCGGGTTCCCTGAGATGGGGATTGAGACTGGGTGTGGTGGCGCGTGCCTGTAATCCCGGGGCTTGGGAGGCTGAAAACAGGAGAATCATTACAAGTCAGATCTGTAGAGTGAGACCCTGTGGACCCCATACTAAATACATTTTTTTAAAAAAGACAAAAAAATTAAGATTTCTTTGTGTGTGTGTGTGCTTTAAATAATTTATTTAACTGAAATGGACAAGTTTGTTTCTGAAGTGACTTCCATTTATTTTAATACATCTTTTCCCCGTGATGATTTACAGGATCTT
>NW_004524580.1:23844141-23845634 GCF_000260255.1 Octodon degus | reverse complement strand
GTAGCGCTGTAGACTCTTCCCATTTTGTCATGATGACATTTGTGAGGCATTCCTTTTTGCCCAGTACCCATTCACTTGATGTCTACGATATCAACCCTTTTGTAGGTGTGCGTGTATGTGGCCAAAGGAACAACTCCATGCTTTCTAAAAGGCCTAGAAAACATATACCAGGTCTCCCTCCTCCTGCCCTTTGTGTTAGTCATTTTGGCAAATTACTGGGAGATGGCAGTTCCGGCCAAAGGAAGCAAGATTTCTTGAAAGCAAGCATCAATACTCAATTATTCCCTAATCTTGCATAACTATATCTGTTAATCTGAGCAACAGATTTGAGGATAAAAAGATAATATAACAACTATTGTTAATTAGCGCTTCCTGTTTTGAAAATCTGTAACATATGTGTTATTGTATGTTACCCTGTTTCTGTCTTTTTTTCTATTTGTTTTTACTCTTTTTTTGTTTGTTTTTACTCTTCAAAATAAAATAAAATTAAAAACAACAACAATACAGGGGCCAGGGAGATGGCTTAGTAGAGTAAGCGCTTGCCGGCAAGCACAAGGGGCTCAGTTCAATCCCTGGTTCCACCAAAAACAAACAAACAAACAAGCAAAAACCACAGAGGATTTTGGAAGGGCTTTAGCCCACCTCCCCCCGTACTGGGGATTGAACTCAGGGCCTTGCGCTTGCCAGGCAAGCACTTATTCTTGGCCCGCGTTTGTGTAGAGGTGCCATAGTCACACAATACAGGTCCTAGTCCCTGTGGTGTCACTGGGTTCTGATGTGATTTGTCCCCCAAAGTTAGCACGCGGGAAGTTGTGTCCTCATGTTTTGGGACTGAAGTGAGTAAATGCTCCGGGGGCAGGAGTGAGACAGTTAGGTTGTGGGGTCACCCCTAACTCCAGAAAGAGATTAATGCTGGCTTGTGGGGGCAGACTGGATCTCCGGACTGGATCATCCCCAAGGAAATGGCCGTGACCCACGGCACCGTGCGGCCGTGCCCTAGGGCCTCTCGCTGGTGCAGTGTCAGTTGTGCTTCCTCCGGCACCAGTCCTGAGTCAGATACATGGTGGGGATTTTTGGTTTTGTTTTTCTGCTGTTCTGCAGAGTGAACCCAGAGTCTTTGCACTGAGCTGCACCCCCAGACCTTTTTTATTTTCAGACAGGGTCTTAATAAATACTAAGTGTGGGCCGGCCAAATAGCTCAGTAACTTAAAGCACCTGCAAGCAGGCGCAGGGGCCGGGGCTTTGATCCCCTGGCCTGTGCCAGGCCCTGCCCCTGGGGTGTGCTGAGACGGCAACTGAGACTGGGCGTGGCGGTGTGTGCGTATAATCCTGGCTCTTGGGAGGAGGAGGCTGTAAACAGGTGGATCTGATCTAGTAGTGAGACCCTGAACACTCTGTAGATGCTTCCCTAAAAAATAACAACAACAACAACAAAAAATTACTAAGTTACGCAGGCTGTGCTTGAACTTGTGATCCTCCTGCCCGAGCTTCCT
>NW_004524580.1:23841163-23842131 GCF_000260255.1 Octodon degus | reverse complement strand
ATCGCTGGCAGGGAGCGACATTTAGTCCTCAAAAAACCCGTAATTGGTTGGTGTGGGATACGATTCCATTATGCACAGACCAGTGACAGACAGGAGACAGCTGAGGCACGTGTCCCAGGCCACACAGCTATGAAGTGGCGGGCTGAGGTCCAGCCCCAGCCCCAGGATCGGTGCCTTTGGTTTTTTGAGGGGTATCAGTTACAGATCATCAAACGCAGGGGTCCTGTAGGATGAAGCTGCATCTGGTTCTTCTTTCCGTACTGGGGATTGAACTCAATTGCGCTTTCCAGGCAAGCGCTTATTCTACTGAGCTATCTTCTCGGCCCATGATTCTTTCACTTTTTATATTATTTTCTTTTTAGTTCACGTGTTTGTACTACACAAACACATGTATCTGCATATGATTTTATCTTACTGTTTGGCATGAGTATTTACAGAATTGTGGCGCTCCTTGTGGCAGATTGGGACATGCAGCTGTCGCTCATTTTATTTATTTATTTATTTCATTTTAGAAAGGGTCTACAGGGTTTCACTACGTAGATCGGACTCGTAGTGATCCTCCTGTGTTCAGCCTCCCAAGCGCTGGGACAACCACGCCCAGTCTCAGTCACAGTCTGAGCGGTCCCGCGGGCGGCAGGCATTGGCGCAGCCGGACAAGGAACCCCTGTGTCTGCCTAAGCACTTTAATCTGCTGAGCTACCTGCCCAGCTCCCTCTTGCTCATTATAAATCTCTCTCTCTCTCTCTCTTTTTTTTTTTTTTTGTAACCATTCCGTGACAGATTTATTGACTACAACCTTCATTTAGAAATGCTCATCTAATGAGAACTCGCCCTTAGCTGTGATAATGCTGTATCATTTCAAGCTTGAACCATGTGCACCTATTTGGCTTCATTTCAGAATAATAAATGATTTCTAACTCATTTCATTTCTTGAAAATGTCCTTATGATTTAGGTCATAAATTGGATT
>NW_004524580.1:23836602-23839958 GCF_000260255.1 Octodon degus | reverse complement strand
AGCCTCTTGAGTGCTAAGATTACAGGTATGCGCCCTGACACCCGGCTTATTAGTTCATTTAAATTTCATGTTTCTCTTATAAGACAAACATATGATAGCTGAGCTTTATGAGTCTGACTTATTTTGCTTAGCATGATGGTTTTAAGCTCCACCCATTTTTCTGCAGGTGACAGGATTTTCTTCCTCTTGATGGCTGTGTAGTATTCTATAGTGTCGGTATACCACTTCTCTTATGCATTTTTACATTGACAGGTGTCTTAGTTGTCCCCAGAGGTTAGTCACAATGAACTGTGCTGCTGTTAACATGGACTTGGCTTTGTATCACAAAAGTGCAGTGTCATTCATTCTTTTGTGAATGTGCCCAAGACAGGTATAGTTGGTCAAATGGCATTTCTTTCTTTCTTTCTTTTTTTTTTTTCCATTCTTTCTGCGTTGATTCCCATAGTGGATATAGTAGTTTGATTTCTAATGTTTTTAATGTATTTAGTACAGGGTCAATAGGGTCTCACTGCACAGATTGACTCATAATGATTCTCCTGTTTTCCGCCCTCCAAATCCTGGGATTACAGGCGCGTGCCACCACACCCAGTCTCAATCCCCATCTCAGTGTGCCCCAGGGGTAGGGCCAGTACAGCACCCCAGAATCAATCCCCAGCCGCTGCACTCTGCCTAAGCAGGCGCTTTCGTCCTCTGAGCTACCTGGCTGGCCCTGGATATATTAGTTTGAACTCCCACCAATATAATAGGAGGCCCCTGCCCCCAAGTGTTCATTCCTTTTTGTGTTGTATTTTCGTGTTTTCGTGATGGTGACAGCCATCCAGCCCGGGGGGAGATGGAATCTCAAGAGTCCCTTAGATTCGCACTTCCCTGATGGCTAACGAGGTGGAGTGTTTTCCCGCGTACTTCTTTTCGTTCTTCTTTCGCCTCCCTTTGAAGCATCTGTGCCATTCATTGGCCCAGGTTGTGATGGGCTCACCTGTGTTAGGGCCCGGACGTAGACCCTGCTACCGCCTGGATGTCCTCCGGGCAGGGCAGCTGGTACACCGGCCTCCACTCGGCGGCTGCCGGTTGGCCGTAGATGGTCTCATCAGTGGGGAGGAGCGACAGAATCGTGTCCCGCTGGCGGAGGCCGGCTGTTGCCCTCCATTCAGAGACTTCTCTTTTAGAGATTTCCAGTCCGGAGCCTTCCAGTCTGGGGTCTCTGCGCCCCTGTGGCTTCCAGTGTCGCCTGTCCTAGTTCAGACCCAACGCTACCAAAAGAACTTGGCACAGAGACTGGAGCTTTCTTCAGCTTCAGCCTCATCCTGCAGGACCAGGTGACGCCGAGGTCACAGACGGTGCTAGCTCAGCATTTGACAGCTTCTGTCCCTGCCGCGAGGGGGCGCACATCTTCCCTGGCTGGGACCCTGGGTCAGCACACAGAGGCGGGGCCAGTGCTGAAGTCTCGCGAGAGCTGGGCTTCCGTGGCGACGCCACAGACCCTGCTGGTGGCTGAGCTGAGTGAGGAAGTCAAGTTTTCTCCTAGCTTCTCGATTGGACAGTTGGAAGAAGAGTTGCACTTTTTGTTGTTGCACTATGCAGAGCAGCACGGCGTAGCCCAGGCTGGCCTTAAATTTGAGGCGATCCTCCTGTCTCAGCCTCCGGAATGCTGGGATTACAGGTGTGCGCCCCCAGCGCCACCCAGCAGGATCTCTGTTCTGAGGAGGGCTTTTCACGTAGTCCCCTAGTTTCTCACAACACGGGTTCTGATCGAAGAAGGAATCTCCCAAAAGGTGAAATGAAAATGTCCTCTTGAAGTTCACAGTAGTGGACGGGGCCTGTTACCGGGTAGCCCTGATCCAAGGGCAGCAGAAACAGCCCCACCCTTGATGCTGCAGTGGCCAATAGCTTAAAGCCATGTTTAATCTGCGGGAGAACTGGCTTGGTGAGGCACGCCTGTAATCCTATCTCGCAGGAGGCTGAGGCAGGAAGATCACCCCAAGTTGGAGGGTTACACCCTGAACTGCACAGAAAGACCTTACCTAAAAAAAAAAAAAAGAAGTAAAAATAAAGACAACACATAGTCAGTGGTGAGGCTGAGGCAAGGGAATTGCCATGATTTTGAGGCCAGCCTGAGGTACAAAATGAGTTCAAAGCCAGTCTGAACTACATCGCGCGATCCTATCTCAAAACAAAACAAAAAATACAGACACGTTGTAAGAAACACACTGCTGCAGCCCTGACGACACGGAGGTCTTGGCAGGTCTGTGGCGGCACCTCTGAAGCAGCGGGGACAGTTCAAAGTTGGTGTTCATGGGCACAAGTCCTGCTGGATGGAGCAGAAGACGTATTGTCTGGGTTTATTCTTTTAATTACTTAACTATCTTGCGACAAGGTCCCCAAGTTGCTCAGGCTGGACTTGAACTTGCAGTCGTCCTGCCTCAGCCTCCCAATCGCTGGGAGTTCAGCCTGCACCCCACACCTGGTTCTCCTCCTCAGCGCTCCTCATCTTTCCGAGCCATTTGGACGCCTTCCGGTTGCTGAGATACAACTTCGCATCCACATCGAGGCGACTGCCCGCTTCTGGTTCGGAGGCACAACGTCGTCGTCCCGGGAGTTTTCCTGGTATGCATTATGCTGGGGGCAGGACGGGCCCTTTGCTGGGTGGCCCGAGCCTGGGGCTGGCGCAGAGCGGGCGACAGGACGCGGGGCACGCTAGTGCATCCAACCATCTGCCAGCTCGCCGCCCGCCGCACCGCTGCGGTCTGTTCTGCTGCGACACCGCAGGGGCTGTGCACAAGCTGCAGTTTCAGACTCAGTGTGACCGGAAGTAATGGAGCGCGCTGACACTGACAGAGGCTGGCCCACAAGTGATGGCGGGCTGTGGCGACTTGACAGAGCCTGCGACACTGACGGGCTGGCCCTGTGGAGGGAAGGGGCAAGCTGGGTTCCCAGAAGGGGGAGGACAGCTTCAGGAGGCTTTGAGGGTGCGCCTGGGGCTGGTTTTGTTCCCTAACTCCCGCAGCCACCTCCTGCATTTCCTGAACCCTACACTCCTGCCTCTGCGGGCTGTGCCCCGTCAGGCTGCACTCCCAGGGTAGGAAGCCACCTAGAAGCCAGGCCGGGGCCACAGCTGTGAGCTCTGCTTCCCAGAGCGAGCGGGCTGAGGCAGGAGGACGGCAACTGCGAGGCCAGCCTGGGCAGCTTACTGCGACCGTGTCGCGAACCAAGAAAATGGAGTTGGGCTGAGGATGTAGGGTAGAGTGCTACCTCAAGGGCATGAGGCCCTGGGCTTGATCTCACCTCGAATGGCAAACAGATGGGTTTTTTTAAAAGTCTTTTTAAAATTTTTTATTTTATTTATTTACTTATTTATT
>NW_004524580.1:23819036-23836437 GCF_000260255.1 Octodon degus | reverse complement strand
AAGTAGGTGCCTTAGACCACTGAGCCATCTCTCCAGCCCCCACAAATATCACTGTAGTATGATGTTTTTAATTCTAGAATGATACACAAAAGGGAAATAGCTGATTCAAATGGGACCTCTAATCCAAGTTCTTAAGGACTCTCCACTCTGATTCCCACAGTGGTTGCACCAGTCTACACTCCCACCAACAGCGGAGGAGGGTTCTAAATTTGTCATCGGTTGACTGGATGATAGCTATTCTTTCTGGAGATGGAAATCTCAGTATTTTCTCGAATGACCAGTGATGCTGAACATATTTTCATGTATTTATTTTATTTTTATTTATATGTGTGTGTGTGGCCAGCTCAGCCCACCAGGGGGTGGGGCTGGCTGGCATGTGGTGCTGGGAGATTGAACCACGGTCCCTGTGCTTTGCTAAGCTTGTTCTAAGTAGGTACTTTAGACCACTGAGCCATCTCACCAGCCCTTTTCATGTATTTATATGCCATTTATGTTTCTTTCTCTGAGAAGTACCTTTCATCTCCAATGCCCATTTTTGGACTGACTCTTTGAATTTGGGAGTCTGATTTTTCAATTGTTTATATGTTCTGAATAGAAGTCTGTTGTGGGACATTCCCCACTCTGTGGGTTGTTTCCACTTTGTTGGTGATTTCCTTTTGTTGTGCAAAAGCTTTCTATTAGGGTGAGATTCCATATGTTGAGTCTTTGTACTATTTCCCTTGTGGTCTGTTTTTTTTTTGCAGAACCAGGTATTGAACTCAGGCCCTTGAACTTTCCAGGGAAGCTCTTGTTGTACTGAGCCATCTCTCCGGCCCCTGTGGTCTGGGTTTTGTTCACGAAGTCTCTGCCTACATCTATGTCTTTGGGACTTCTACCTTTTTTTCTTCCAGTATATTTATTGTTTCTATTTTAATATTTATATACCCGATCCATTTTGACTTCAGTTTAGTGTATGGTGATAGATGAGGGTCTAATTTTAGCTTTCAGGGGCTGGGGAGATAGCTCAGTAGAACAAGCGCTTGCCTGGTAAGTGCAAGGGCCTGAGTTAAAGCCCCGGTTCCGCCAAAAAAATAAAAACTGATAGCATCATGAAACAGTAATTTCGGGGAGATGGCTCAGTGGAATAAATGCTTCCCTGCCAAGCTCAAGGACCTGAGTTCAATCCCTGGTTCCACCAAAAAAAAAAAAAAAAAAGATGAATATTACCAGCTTTGGGCCAGGAAGATAGCTCAGTGGACTAAGTGCTTGCCTGGCAAGTACAAGGTCCTGAGTTCGATCCCTGGTACCACAAAAAACAGCGCGTGGAGAGCCAGTTTCTCCAGCACCACTTATTAAGGTCTGTCTTCTAGTGAACATGCTTGGCCCCTTTGACAAGGATAAGGTGGCTGAATGTTTGGGGATGCATCTACATCTTCCACTCTGTTCACTGATAATCAAGCTTGTGTTTTTGCCAATACCATGCTGATTTTATTACAGCACCTTCGTAGTATAATTTCAGGTTTGGGATTGTGATGTCTCGATTTGTCATTGTGGTCCAGAACTGTTTTTACATATTTTTAGTATAGTTATGGAAACATTAGCCACAGCTGTTAGACAAGAACAAGAAATAAATGGGATAAGGGTAGGAAAGGAACAAGTTAAATTATTCGTGGACAATGTGATAATCTACACAGGAGATCCCAAAAACTCCACCAAGACTTCTAGATTTAATATCCAAATTCAAGGGCCGGTGGACTAAGTGCTTGCTTTGGCAAGCACAGGGACCAGGGTTCAATCCCTCGTCCCACATGTCCCGCTGGCCCCGCCTCTGGGGCACTCTGAGCTGGCAATCAAGTCCAGGCGTGGTGGCCCACACCTATAATCCCAGCACTAGGGAGGCTGAAAACAGGAGGATCACTATGAGTCCAAGCTGCATAGTGAGACCCTCTACCAAATACATTAAAAAAAAAAATTAGTAGTGAAGTAGGATAGAAAGTTAACACTCAGAGAGGTCAATAGCATTCAGGTGCACAAGCAACAACCCTTCAGGATATCATAAAAAAAAATTGGCAGGAATCAATCTAATAAAACATGTAAAAGATTTGTACAGTGAAAATTACATTACCCTAAAAAAGGAGGCTGAGGATATCAGGAAATGGAGATCTTTCTTACTCTTGGACAGGAAGAACCAACATAGTGAAAATGGCCATACTCCCAAAACTGCTCTACAGATTTAATGTAATCTCAATGAAAATACCATTAACATACTTCACAGACCTAGAGAAAACATTCCTAAAATTCATTTGGAACCAGAAAAGGTCTAGAATAATGTGTTCTACTCTCTCTAGTGTTTACTTATTTCTGGTTTTTGACAAGGTCTACTGTGTTGCCCAGACTGGTCTTGAACTTGTGGCGATCCTCTTGTCCTGGCCTCCTTCGTGCTGGGATCACAAGTGTGCACCACCATGAGGGTTCACTTTTAATCAGAAAATGTCCCATGAGGGCCCAATTTAGAAATTTGCCTTCAAACTCACAGCGACCTCCTTTGTGCTTGAGTCTCCCGAGTGCTGGCATTACAGGTGTGTCACCACAGCTGGCTCTGATGCTCACGCACTCTCTCCATATTTGTATAGTGTGTGTGTGTGTGTGTGTGTGTGTGTGTGTGTATAATGAGAGAAAAAGAAAAAAGATGTTTCCCTTTTTGCTATTAATGTTGCAAAACAAAATGGTGAAAAAGGAACACACACAAATGATACAAGGAAATGCAGCTTTTATTAATGACTTCTTAAATTTAGGAGGGACAGGAACACAGTACAGCCTTACACAAACCTACAGGAAGCTTCTTGGTAATTCTTTGAACTAGCTGACCAAAAGGTGATGTGATAAAATACAGAGGCAATGAATAAAATCCTGCATTTTTAAAAAAATACACCTGCACACCAGATCCATAACATCATTACAGGGAAGACATGCTTGGCAGGGGCCACCCAGATGCCACCAACAGAGGACAGACTGATGGGTATGCTATACAGCAGTGTGGGCCGCTGGAAGACGGGGACCCTGCCACACATGGGGGCGGGACACATTGGAGCACACGTCAGAGAGCATAGCAGCAGCTGCAGGTGTGGCGACAGGAGCGAGGGCTGGGTATCTATCAGGCCTGAGCTTCAGAGTTACACACTGAGAAAGTTCCAGAGATTTTATTACAATACAAATGTGAACATTTGCACTTTTAAACTATACACTCAAGATATAGTCAAGAGGGTAATTTTATGGTACTTTTATAACTCTAAAAGATTATATAATCTTGTTTTTAGGTACAGTTAGGAAATATATAGTTCTGGGCCAGGTATTAGATGGCTCAGTGGAATAGGCGCTTCCCTGGCAAGTGCAAGGGCCTGAGTTCAATCCCCAGTTCCACCAAAAATAAATAAATAAATAAATAGGAAATATGTAGTTCTAATATAAAAGCACAAGTGATCAAAAAGTAAAACTAAGTATCTCTGAATATTCTCAAATTTTCTCTGTGTGTATTTCTGGTTTTTTTTTTTCTATTTTAGTAACCGGGGATTGAACTCAGGCCCTTATTCTACTGAGCCATCTCCCTGGCCGCCTCTGTGTGTATTTCTATTAATCTTTTTGTGGTGATGCAAATGAAACCTGAGACCTTGTGTGTGGCAGGCAAGTGCTCCCTCACTGAGCTGTACCCCAGGCCTGAAGGCGGACTGTATGTATGCATTTATTTAGGGTAGGGTCTCACTGCCTAGTCCAGACTTGCCTCAAATTCATGGCGATCCTGCAGCCTCAGCCTCCCTAGAGCTGGGATTATAGGCCTGTGTCACCACACCCTGTTGAAGGCAGACTTTATAAACAAGGCTCTTTAAATAGCCCACACAGTGTCAACAGATCGAAGCTGGGCTGAGCATGATGGCACACACCTGTAATCCCAGCTCTTGGCAGGCTGAGGCAGGAAGTGACATAAATTGCAGGGCTACACGGTGAATTCAAGGCCAGCCTAAACACACAGTGATACCCTGTCCAGACAACAAAGTGCAGCTGGGCATGGAGGTGCAAACCTGTAATCTAGCACTGTAGGAGGCTGAGGCAGGAGGATGATCACAAGGCTGAGCCCAGTTTGGGCAATTTAGTGAGATTTTATTTGAAAATAAAATAATAAAGGGCTGGGGATGCTGCTGTACGCAAAGCCCTTGGTTAAATTCCCAGTTCTTGGAGGGAGCAGGAGGGCGTGAAGGAGGGTAGTGAGGGCAGACACCCAGATACTGACCACACACACCTACGGAAACCTGAAGCTCACATTCATTTTATGCTGTCAAGCAATAGTTCTCTGAGCTCCGAGATGAGTATGGAAATGGGAAAACACTGCAGGACTCACGGAGAGAGGGGCAACATCACAGTATGGTCTCCGGGTGACTGTGGTATGGCAGAACCCCACTGAGCCAGGCCACCAGCCTGTAAGGGTGACTGCTCCCCTAATGCTAGGATGGCAACCCCAGAGGGACACCAGCCTCGTCCTTCTCCACATGGTCTGATCTACCCACAGTGACCCTCGACTGCTCTGAAGCTCCTGCAGAACTCTCAGGTGCACTTTTATGCCTTTTCAGAAGTTCCGTCTTCCAAGTAAACCGAAACATGACAATGGAGACCAGCTCCTCCTGATGAATTTACTATGTCAGAATATTTTAAAATTCCAGAACAGCAAGGAGTGAAAATACACTTAGTAAATCTCTTCTGCACAACACTGATGCAGAGTAGGTTGACGTCTTAGCCTGCCTTCCCTCCTCCACCTGCCTGCTCTCATCCATGAAGTAGTAGAGCTTCTGGCAGTGCCGGAAGCAGGGTGCTTTAGCAAGAGATGAGAGGGACAGTCCTCCCAGTGCACAACAAGGGTGCCAGCAACCACTCAGCCCTGGCATCAGAAGGCCACACCTTGGCAACCTGCAAAGGGTGCTCGGTGACTGCCCTGGATGCAGTGTTGTACAGCAGGTGTTGAGGAAAACAAAATCCATCAATTCTGGAGGAGCGTTCTTTGGAGGCCAGGCTTGACTGGCCTGCTTCTGCTAAAAACAAACATTTTAGCCTATTTCATTATCTGATAGCAAAAATCACAAGAACTCTCCTCGCTGACAAGAACAGTGAACATGCAGCATTTGTCTAGTGAGAATCAGCTGGACAGAGACACATAGGCTGTGGAAGGTCCGCTGCCCCAGGCGGAAGCCCAGGAGACAGCATGGGACTGTGCGTGCTTGGCTGGGCTCATCTGGGCTCGGCTGGGCTCTGCGTCTTCCGTCTTGGTGCTCCTGGCGGTCAGGAGTGATGCACGGGCTTAGGTTGGTTCTAGGATAGGCCCAGGGGCCTGGTTGGATCTGGGATCCCTGGGACCATACCTAGAACAAACCCAAACAGAACCAAACTCCTCTGGAGCACTTGCAGCGTGGCGGCTTCTAGGCTCGGCCCCCCTCGAGCTTGGGGCTGCGTCGGCAGGACATGGCCTCCCCAGGGGCGGGAGTAGCTGCCGGCCAGTGACAGGGCCACCCCCAGCAGCACTGTGCATGGGAGGCGTCATTTTAGTCCCAGGTGGACAGAAGGCACAGACTGGCATGACAACACGCAGGACACACTGTGACTTAGAAATGCAGATCATTTCCTTAAAATTTAGTTAGCAGGGAGAGTAAATGACATGCCTGTGTTTAGGATATTACAAAAGTAAATTTGTAGAAGGCATGCTTTTATGTTAGAAAAAGTTCAACTTTTAGGAAATGTCATAAAACTAAAACAGTATTTATTTGAGCCAAGGTCTCACTGCAGCTCAGGCTGGCCTCTAACTTCGGGCAGCCCTCCTTCAGCCTCCTGAGTGCCAGGACTGAGTGTGCGCCACCATGATCAAGTTTTGTTTGGATACGGGGTCTGACTGTGTAGTGCAGGCTGGCCTCAAACACATGGCAATCCTCCTGTCTCAGCCTCCTGAGCTCTGGGAGGGAGGCCCGGAAAAACAGACATAAAAGCATAAAGTAGTAAAATTATTCCTCACTTTAAGAAACTCTGGACACATCTGTAACCCCAGCACTTGGGAGGCCGAGGCAGAAGGATTGCTGCTAGTTCCAGACCAGCTTGGACTACAAAGTGAGCTCAAGGCCAGCCTGAGCTGCATAGTGAGACCCTGTCTCAAAAAGACAACAACAACAACAAAAAATCAACAAAAACCTTCAGATAGAAATCTGAGAGGAAATCCTCATTTCTATAGCCATACCTTCGTCTATACTCACGCTAAACAGAGTGTAGGTACAAGTATCTATGGCTTACATTGCTCTAGCACAATAAACTGTCTCCAAGTGAATCTCAGTAAGTACAGATAAATCTAGTTTGTTGACAGTTTAAAGCAGATTAAAATGTGGAGCATTTAAACCCTGGGGGGGGGGGCTGCCCATTAGCTCAGCTGTAGTGACTGCTTAAACAAAGCAATCAGGATGCTGTGGTTGATCCCCAGACCCTCAAGCCTCAGCAGATCTGCCCGGAAGGCATGGGGGGGAGGGATTCTTAAAAGCTGCATTTTAATTGACCACACATTTGAAGCCATCCACGAAATCAAGCAGATCTTCTGGACTGCTAAACATGTGCAAGTGTGGTCCTGGGCTCAGTTCATCCTTTTTTCAGTTTCTGATGATGACACTTGAGTAGAATTACTTTCATGATTCTATCCAAGAGAATCTTTCTCCTGGTTGCACCAATCCAGGTTTAACTTTGTTGAGTATTTCTTCAGTAGTGGCAGCCTCAAGAAGCTGAGCCAGGTGTGGTGGTGCATGCCTGTAATCTTAGTACCCAAGAGGCTGAGGCAGGAAGATTCACTTGAGTTAGAGGTCAGCCTGGGCTACATAGTGAGTTTAAGGCCAGCTTGAACTACATAGCAAGACTCTGTCTCAAAAATCAAATCAAAACAAAACGAAAAAAGAAAAAAAATAAGTCATCTGCTTGTTTTACATATTAAATGGTAATTTATACCTACCAAATGTAGAATGATAGGGGGAATTTAGTCATTCAGTTTAGTCTATCAGTATCTAATAACTGATAACTTTTGGTAAGCTTTTAACATATATTCCCTTTAGCTGAATAAAGATTCTAGTTGAGGGGCCAGGGAGATGGCTCAGTGGAATAAGCGCTTTCCTGGCAAGCGCAAGGGCCTGAGTTCAATCCCTGGTTCTGCCAAAAAAAAAAAAAAAAAAAAAAAAAAAAAAGAAAATAAAGATACTACTTGAAGAAGTAGTACATCAAAGAATAAATCCTTTGTGGTATCACGGCCTAGAGTCTACAAGTCTTAGTCTACAGATCTTGCAGATCTTTGTGACATCAGTTCTAAATGTCTTCTTTTTCAGGGCTTAATCTACTTTATGTCTTGAAAGTAAATATACCTTTGTCTTAAGGAAAAAAAAAAAGCCAAATACATTTAACAGCATGAGTTTTCCAATCCAAGTAGAAAATACTACAGAAACTGCTAACTTGAATGGACTGGTTTTAATCACAGCCGAGAAATCATAGTGAAAACTAACTTCAGAGAAGTATGAAAACGAAATGGACCCTTGTGTACAATAACCACTCTTGTCTTTTGAGGACAAGTACTGAGTCAGGGACTTCACAGGATTAAAGAGACCAGCTTAACAGGCAGTGACTAACAGATGGTGTGAAATCCTCTCCACCTGTGCACAACCCACTTCTGGCCTCACTGTGTCTGTTTACTCTTAGTTTACACACATTTTTTTTTTTTTTTTTTTTTTTTGAGGAACCCGGGATTGAACTCAGGCCCTTGAGCTTGCCAGGGAAGTGCTTATTCTACTAAGCCATCTCCCTGGCCTCTACACACAGTTCTAACTAGCTTTGTCACCTGCTGCTCAAAACCAAAACAGGTCAGAGGGTGCACTAAGACAGAGGAGATGGTGGCACACACCTATAATCCCAGCACTCAGGAGGCTGAAGCAGGAGGTCTGATTTGTGGCCAGCTTGAACTGCATAGCCAAACCCTGTCCCACAAAGAGAACTAAAAAAAACCCAAAAAACAAAACCACAAAAAGGAAAGTGAAGAAAGGCTACTGTCACCCACATACTTAAGTAAGCAGGGCCATTAACTTGGGAAGCAGAACAACTATTAAAAACAAAGACACTTAGATGTGCAAACCCATACAGGCACAGCCAAGAGCAGTCATTTAGTACAGGGAGAAATAGTTCTCAGTGTTTATCTACAAGGGTATAATCACTGATGTTATTAATGGCCATTTTACCTTTTTTTTAAAAATCTTTTGAGACAGGGCCTCGCTAAGCAGCTCAGGCTGGCCTTGAGCTCACTTTGTAGCCCAGGCTGGTCCTAAACTTGCAACAATCCTCTTGCCTCAACCTTCTGAGTGCTAGGATTACAGGCATGCACCACCACATTTGGCCCCATGTATTTTATTTCTTATTTTTTTTGTATTTTAGGGAAGGGTCTACAGGGTGTTCAGAGTCTCACTACTAGATCAGACTTATAGTCATCCACCTGTTTACAGCCTCTCAAGAGCTGGGATTACAGGCCTGTGCCCAGTCTCGATTGCCGTCTCAGTGCACCCTGGAGGTGGGGCGGCATGGCAGGCCCGAGGATCGAACCCGAGCCTGCTTGCAGGTGCTTTAATCCACTGAGCCATATTGGCCCCATGAATTTTAAAATGCTATACTGAATTAAGAATGAATGAACAAAAACAAAATATTTAACACTTCTGAAATATATACAATGATCTGTACAAAGATGACAGTCACATTTCATTTTCCAGTTGAATTCATTAGCATAGTTCTAGGAACATCAATACATAAAAGCTGGTTAGTCAGTCCAATACATGGCAGCCACATATTCCAGCAAAATTTTTAGCATGTTTTTAAGGCAAACAAAGGAATGTTAGCAGCCACACAGGTACCACATAGTCCATGCATTTTACTGCCAGAAAAGCCCTCAGCCTTTATTGGGTTACTTACTCTTCTTTTAGATACAACTGTGGCAAGCATGGCATCTGGGATTTCAGTCCGCAGCAGTCAGAAGCAGCCAGCGAAGGACCTAGTGCAGGAGGCAGGCACACAAGACAGCAGCAAGTGACAGCTGATGATAAGGAAGATACGGAGATGGTGAGACACAGACATAGTCAAAAAGCACAGACCCGTGTGGGTATACGCAAAGGGGTGCTTGTGACAGCAACAGCACCAGCTTATGGGTCACCCAGTCATTTACCACGCAGGAGTGGGGCTGAGACTCCCAAAGCTGACATGGAAAAGGGCAGGCACGCTGTCTGACCTAGGGGCAGTCGGGAAGTGGGAAGTACACTTAGGCACTAAGCTGTGGACTGGAATGAGCAAGTGGGTTTGCCTCAGTTACCTGGTCAGTCTCGTGTTAGTGATGAGTGATGAATGAATGGTTGGGTGGTTTTTTCGTATGTTTTTACATTTTCTCTCCTAAAATATTTGCATTTGCACAAACTGCACATTTCTATAAAACTGGAAAAAAAAGTCAGTACTTGTAGCTGGAGATCTCCTTCAGTTGAACAGTGATTTAGCTGAGCTATGTACACCATTTTGACATATAACCAGATCTTACTTTTCAGTCTCAAAGGTTTTATTTCCATTCTCTTCTGAGAAGGAGCAAACGTCATTTAGCAGTTCAGAGAGCTTGCGTTCTGCTGGGGCTATCCTGTCCCCCTCAATATTATTAGGCCGGGTCTGAAATTTAAACTCTGGCCTCCTCTCTAGGAAAGTCTGAATGTCTTTCTCTGCACGTGCTTGTTCTAGTAACTTAAGAATGCAAACATGAGTAATGAGCACACTACTGTGCTTTTAAGGAGGGCTTCACCTAGGAATGCAGGTAACACACAGGACTTGTGGAAACAAGCAGAGGACTGCAATTTTTTTTTGTACTAGGAATCAAACTCAAAACCTTGTGCTTGCCTGGCAGGCAGGCACTGTGAGGCTGAGTTATCTTCCTGGCCCAAGGATTGCAAATCAAAGATGGCAAGAGAGAGGCAGGCCTTGAGGGATGCTGACAAAGGGATCCTGGACCTGATCGCTCTCGGCATGCCTGTCCTATCTGGAGGTTGACAAAAGGACCAAAGACTTATCTTCCATAGTGACCCAAATGGCCATTCCCATGCTTGCTTTCTTGTAGAACCAGCTTGGTCCTGGAAAACAAACTATAGGAGTAACGTCGGTGTCACAAAGTCAAGATGCTACTTTGAACAAGAATTAAATTCTCTAATAGTGTGAAATTTGCCAAGTACAACTGTCAGTGTCTTCCACAAAACTTTTCCTAGAGGGCTTCCTCTGGGTGTAGAATGGTAGCTATTGAAACTAGTCAGAACCTGACAGTAAAAAGTAAAATATTTCTAGAAAAATAACGAACACAAACACCTTACTTACATTACACTGCCCTGCATTTATTCCTAAGGTGTTTAATGGCAAGAACAAAGTGCTACACAGCGATTTTTAGATTTTATTGGGCATAAACATTAGCTAGGTATCATTCCAAAATAAGAATTACAGAGCGTATGGCCTGAAATCTGCATTTAAAAAATAAAACCTTTAGTTTATTCTGAAGCAGGTATCCCACTAAAACAACTGATAAACAATGGCATAGGATATCATCAGAAAATCAGTCAAGGAGTTTTTCACAGAGAGTATTTTGTCTTATAAATACTTCAGAATTACCTCATAGAGCAGTGAATAAAGCATACTATTTGAAGATATTTTCCTCAAACTAGAATAAAACTAAAACAATAAAGGAAAAAAATTTCTAAATTCTAATTCTTCCTGTAAGGTTGTAGTGAGACTATTACATTTTTCCATGATCACATCTTCTAAACCCAAGGGAAAATGGAGCGGGCAAACTAAAGTCAGTTATAACAAAGAAGGTTCCTTATCCTTAACAAAGGTACAATCTAAGGTACTGCATGAGAGGCTAATTATGTCACCTCCCGGAAATCAAGCAAAAGGTAAACCATTTATGGTTCAACGATCACTACTATTTATATAAAGCAGAACCAAGTTTTTCCTCAGGATAAAAAATAGTTATTCAAAAAAAATTCCTTTGATGTAAGTAAATTTATTCACAGAAGTGCTAAGTTTCAGGCATTCGAATGTTTCCTAATCTAGATCTCGATTCCCTACCTCTGCAGGACAGCAGCGAATGTGTTTCCTAACCTAGATCTTGATTTCTCACCTCTGTGGGAGAGCAGCATCGAGTGAGCTTCTCCTCCACCATCCCAGTAATGTCTACAAGTACGTGAGTGCGCAGGTGGGACAGGTCTCAGAAACAGGGCGCTCTTGCAAACATCACCCTGAAAACAGTCCTGACGCCGAGCGAGGAGACCCGCCGATGTGCAAAGCAGTCCCTTCTAAGAGGTAGTCTGTAAGTGGGTTACTAAAGAGACAGGGATGCCTTCCACACAGCCCAGGTTTCCTGAGGCTCCGTAGGGGGCTGGGGCTAGAGAATAGCAGCACTGTCCCTGCTCATGGTAACAGCACACATTCAATCTAGGAAAACTGATATGAAGGTCAATCTGCTAGCTGGGTGTGGTGGCACATGCCTGCAATCCTAGCACTCTGGACGCTGAGGCAGGAGCATCACCAGGAGAGCCAGGCCAATCTAGTGACATGAGTGCAAGCCAGCCTGAGTAACACAGCGAGGACCCTGTCTCAAAAGAAAACCAAAAAAACCTGTCTGCTAGGGTGGTGTGGGTCTTCGGCCACTAGGATTTCTCTCACTTTGTGTCATCTCTTGTATCAGGAGTGGAGAAGTGGCAGAACAATAAATGCAAGGATATTCCTCAACATGATATACTGATTTCTTGTAGAGATTGTTAAGACATCTCAGAATGAGCTATGGAGTTCACACATGATCAGGGAAACAGAAGACTGTGTCACAAATGTTGTGAAACTACTTGAAGTTCCAAATCCCAGCACACATCAACTTATGAAGTAATTTTTTTTTATTATTCAGAGCCTGTGTCTTGTTTGAAGGTTGGTATAAACAAAAAATAAAATACAAACAACTTGAGAATAGCTGCAGTTCTTAACTGCAAGGGTACAGTAAAAAGAAGTCATACTGAACGGCCCTGTTCTTGCAAGAGGATTATCCTGGTCACCCCAGGTTAGCAAATTCTGGCAAGAAACAGTAAATTCATTTTTATTAAAAGTACTGAAAGTATTACCAAGATTAACAGTTGTGCCACAAATAAATGCCAGTTTAAGCAAAGGAGCCCTTACCTTTTTCTTATTCTCCTACAAGATTTGCCATTTATAGGTAACTACTAATTTCAGACCAGTTGTTCAAACCAGGGTTCTTTCTGTGAATTCACAGCTCTGTCTATAGTAAATTCATACTGCTTTCCCCTTTCCATTCCTGGAGCTAGAGCGCTTGGGAAGTACTAGCTAAGACAGCTTCACGTATATCCGGGTTCTTGCTGTCCTTCTGGATCCTCTCGCTTTTCTTCCATCACCTGTTCCTCGTCCTCATCGCCGAAAGTCTGCTCTTGCATGGTGGTGAAGGACAGAGAGCGGTCAGCCGCCTGCGCGGCGAGGCCGGCAGTGAAGCTGAGCTCTGGGGAGAGCTGCAGCCGGGCCAGTCGCTGGGGCAGCACGCACTGTGCTGCTGCAGGGGGCTTGGGCGCGGCCTCGCTGTCACCCTGGATAGACACTCTGGCCCCCGTCATCGCCTCAGGGAGGGCCTCACCTGCGGGACTGGCCGCATTCTCCCCAGCTGGAGGGGTCCCGCAGGAGTACTCAGTCCTATTTATCGCACTGTCAGTCACGGAGGGCGCACTAGCTTCTGCTTCGGCATCATTTTGACTGACTTTTCCCAAATCTGAATTCACTGATGGCTCTGAATTACTTAGGGGTTCCTCTGCGTCTACAGGACACAAGGGTTTCAACACAGCTTCAAAGAAACAGAAAAGAAAAGAAAAAAGAAAAATAATAACTAAGGACCCAGCAATCATTTAAATTTTAACTTAAACTCCCCATAGCCTTTTTTTTTCCAAAAAAAAAAAAAAAAAAAGAAGAATGATAAATAAAAGCTTAATAAAAATTTCTAGTGAAAGCACTGTAATGTGGTCCCTGAACCACCAAAATGTGGTCCCTGAACCAAGGGTATGCGTCATCACCTAGAAATGTCTTAGAAACACAAGCTCTCTACTTGATCCTCATGTGCATAAGGTGTGAGAATATTGTTAGGAAAGGATAAGTAGCATGGATTTCACTTAAAATGTATTAGGTAAAATGCCTACAGTGATTGAAATAATCATATCTTCAACACAGATGTATGCAGGTACAAGTTTAAACAGCATGGGACAGTGCAACACATGGTTCAACTTACTTTCTGTCCACCTACAAGACCCTACAGGAAGGAAGGCCATATAGCTACACAACGAACAGGCCATAGAAAGATACAAACAAGATAAATGTGCATTCAAGACCCACAAGTGAGCAAGGTGTAGCACTTAAGTATGACACACGTCTGCACGGCACCCGGCGTCCTTGCAAGGAAATGAAGTTTGATTTAGCCCCTCGTGGTGCTAGTAGGCAGTGGGTCGCTGGCGAAGCGTCTGTCCCTCCAGCATGAGGGGTTAGTACAATGCAACACATTATGAAGCAGGATGGAGGGAAAAGAGTGCTTCTTGAAGAGCTGGCGTGTATTTAAAAAACTGTTTGGTAAAACTTGTCCATTTCCAAGAGCCATCCCTACGCTGCAGCAACTCCGCTAGAGAAGCAGCAACACAGAAAAAAGTGGCCACGGCAGGTTCCAGTGCAGTCCCTCTCTAATTCCATTCGGACTTTACCCCTGTAGGCAGAGATGAAAAGAGCTCTGGAAGATGGAGTGGAATAGGCAAGGGAAAAGCGCTTTATGCTATCAATAGCTTTTTAATTATTTTCACAAGCTACATGGTGGTATTGCAAACTGTTAAAAGCACACAGTTGAAAATGAGACACGTTTCTGATTTGCCCATACTGTCCATAGGTAATTTTATTTATTTATTTATTTATTTATTTATTATATTTTTTTGCAGTACCAGAGATTGAACTTGGGACCTTGTGCTCACTAGGCAGGCACTTAATAGGTAATTTTAAAACTATACAAAGGAAATACTGAGCAATGAAAAGACACAATGCTATTTTCAGGATTCATACACATTTGTAGTTTATAAACCTGCCAGTTCTTACCAAAATGTGCGAAGATAGAGTTGACTGATATTCACAATGGTTCCTAGCTGCAGGGCAGTACAGAACCCTCATAAGGGGGGCCTGGGGCAGGACAGAAGCCCCAGGGGAGCACGGACTTGTGTCTCTCCATCTATGTGGTAGGCATACAGTGGTAGATGGTGTCTAGCAAATAGCAGCTACTTGCTGAAAGAGTAACCTGCTGAATAAATACTGTGGGGGACAATAAAACCCCTACTTAAGAAGACTCTATGTAGGCCATGGATAGAGCTCAGTGGCAGAAGTGCCTGCCTGGCAAGTGCAAGGTTCCAAGTTCAATTCCTCGTACTCTTGCTCCCCACCCCCCAAAAAAAGAAGACTGTAGTTTAGTTACAGAGATGAAAAGCTTACCACAGTCAGGTGTGGTGGGGCACACCTGTAATCCCTGTGTTCTGGAAGGCTGAAGCAGAAGGACTACCAAGTTTGAGCCCAGTCTGGGCAACTTAATGATTAACCAAGATCCAATTTGAACATTAAAAGTAAAATAAAATGGGCTGGGGATGTAGCTCAGTGTGAAGGCTCTGGGTCTGGTCCCCAGTACCATACACACATAAAAACCCAAAATGAACATAGAGAAAACAATAAAGCCTAAAACCCAATACCATTATTTCTAACTTATGTAGGCCCAGTAGGTGGACAAGCAGAGGACAGGAAGCCAGTCTTTACTGTCACTTCTCCAGGCCCCTCCTCTCTGCCTCACTGCTTACAGCACCTCTCCAGGGCCAGGGCTGGGGCCTGCAGGGAGAACAGCACGTGTGTGCAGGCGGCAGGAGCCTGAGAGGCTGAGGCCCACAGGATGGTGGGGACGGCCGGGAGGGCTCTGCTTCCGCATGGAGTCTCCCCATGAACAACAGCGGGGAGCTGTGGTATTGCAGTCTCATGTAATAGCCTGAGTCAGGAAAGTTATCTGCCAGAGGGATGGTAGAAAACATAATTGGGCATCATGGATTCTTTTTTAAAAATTATTTATTTATACATTTATTTTGTGTGTGTGTGTGTGTGTGTGTGTGTGTGGCCAGCCCAGCCCACCAGGGGGTGGGGCTGGCCGGCATGTGGTGCTGGGGGACTGAACTGCGGTCCCTGTGCTTTGCTAAGCTTGTTCTAAGTAGGTGCTTCAGACCACCAAGCCATCTCTCCAGCCCCCATCATGGATTCTTATGCTGAGGTGGCTAATAAACCAGAAAGGGAGCCCTTCTGGGTTTCAAGATAGAGCTGCAGGCAATGCACTTTTTGAGGAAAGTCTGCCACTGATTACTGAGTGGATCCCTAGGATTAAAGCCTTAAACTCCACAGTTCGAACTGAGTGGATGCCTAGGATTAACGCTTTAGTAATTCCACAGTTCAAACGAGACTCCTGGCTCAGGAACAGAAGGGGCCCTCTCAGGACATACCCATTTCTCCTCAGCCAGTGCTTACCGTGCTCACTGAACAGAAGCTGCTTCCACTTCTGCCTCTTCTGCGTCTACAGGACACAAGGGTTTCAACACAGCGTGCTCACTGAACAGAAGCTGCTTCCACTTCTGCCTCTCCGCCTCAGAGGCTCTGAACCCCAGCACGGACTTGAGCTCCTGCAGGACCCGCTTGGACTCCTCCTGCTCCTGCTTCTGTCTTTCCTTGTCTTCTTGAGACAAGTAAAAGAGATCATCCTTCCGGAAATCACTGTCCACATCTACATCGTCTACGTAAGCTTCTAACTCCTGCAAGTGAATAAAGGAGCAGGCATTTGACTCCATGCACAGTCTTCGAGTAACACTCACCTACTCACAGCTACCAGCTGTGAGACTTAAAGTGAGAACCCCTGTGGACATGGGGTTGCAGGAGCACAGCTGAATAAAGGGCAGAAGAACATCTGCAAGCATCTAGAGACACATCACGCTCTTCAGGAAACCCCCGGTGGACACTGACAAGCACGGTGAGAGGGCTGAACAACTTCTGTGGCTGGTTTTCTGCTCTGACACCATGCAGTATCATCATGGTTAAGAAGAGAGTAACTGCTATGTCAACAGTGGTTGAAGGCACAAGGCTGGGGATTCAGTGGTACTGGTACAGGGCACTGAACCGAGGGTCTTGGCTCTGCACTACAACTACATCCCCAGCTCTTATTATTTTTTTCTAAACTGCCTGGGCTGGCCTCGATTCACCTGCTTCAGGATCCTGGGCTGCCAGGATTACAGTGCCATGGTGCCTGGTTAAGGTGCTTTTCTTGGGGCAGCTATCTGGGTTCCCTCTGACTCTGTGCAAGTCTGAAGCCTGCTGGGATGAGAGGACATTTCGTCTTGTTCCCTGCTGAGACAAGGGTAGGAGATCCATACTCCCAGTGTCCCCTGCAGGTACAGTTCAGGCAAAGGTCACTGAGGATGGACTTGGCCCTGCAGGAGGGCACCCAAATAGTTCAAAATCATAGGAAGGCACCCCCGAGGATCTGTCCTGGCAATGGGGGTGAGCATGTGTCTTCAGGGAGTGGCTCTGAAGTGGGTTCACCACCCAGCACTGCAGGGGTGAGGGCAAGGCCCTGTACCAGGGCTTAGCAATGGGGTCTCCGCTGGAATGGGGAGCAACTTAAGTTTGTGAAGCCCAGCCAGGGGCAAGCCTGCTTTTCTGGCCCTCTGCAGGGAGCTATAAGCTACTTTATGGTGTAAATAAATCATATCTGCTAAACTAACCTAAGATCAGTTTCCATTTGCAACTTGGAATACTGAATAGATAATATATTCCTAGGAAGGGAAGTTTTACTTAAACTGAGCAAAAGAAATCTTTGTCAATATGCAATCACCAAAAAAAATTTTTTTGTTTTTTTTTGGCAGAACTGGGGATTGAACTCAGGCCCTTGCGCTTGCCAGGAAAGCGCTTATTCCACTGAGCCATCACCCCAGTCCCTCCCCAAAAAAAATTTTTTTTAAGGTAAGGTATAATATATATGCATATATCTACTTCTTGAGACAGTCTATGTGGTTCAGACTGGTCTGGAACTTATTAAGTAGCTCAGGCTGGCCCCAAACTCAGGGTATCCTCCTGTCTCAGCCTTCTGAGTGCCAATGGGCAAGTGCCACCATGCCCAGCTCATTGAGGTATAATACATATGCAGTCAAGGACACAAATACGAGGTACACAGGGATTTTATATATATATTCCTTTTTTTTTTTTTTTTTCT
>NW_004524580.1:23809460-23817970 GCF_000260255.1 Octodon degus | reverse complement strand
CTGGGATCGGGTCTTCGTCCACGATGTGTAGAGCAGGCTGTGGCAGAGGCACTGCGGTGCAGTGTGGATTTTCACACGCCTCTTGAGGCTTGCCTTTAAAGGTAAATGGGAGTCACGGTACAGATGAGAGTGGCCACATAAAAATATCCTCAGCACTACTACCTTGTCAGCTATATAGCCCAACTTGTTCTGTTAATTCATAAAAATTACAAATACAAAGTTATCCAGGTGTGGTAGATAATCTGTAATCCCAGCAGTTGGGAAGTTGAAGCAGGAGGATCTCAAATTTGAGGCCAGCCTGGGCAACTTAGAGAAAAACTTGTCTCAAACTAAAAAAATAGTGCTCGCTTTGGCAGCACATATACTAAAACTGGAATGATACAGAGAAGATTAGCATGGCCCCTATACAAGGATGAAACTAAAAAAAACCAAATGGGCTGGCAATGTAGGTCAGTGCAAAGGTGCTGAGGCTGATCTCTAGTACCACAGGCAGACACCAACACACAGAGCCAGGAGGCAGGCAGGCAGGCAGGCAGGCAGGCAGGCGGCATGCGAGACGAACGTTAGCAGTGGCACCAGCAGATGTACAATATAATTTAAGCTCTTAGAGGACAGAAGTGTCCTTGGCTTTTGCAACTCATTTTGCAATGAGTTTGTGCGTGCTAGGTAGCGCTGGGGTGCCTGATCTCAAGATGCTGAGTTCAAGGCCAGCCCCTTGAACTATATGGAAGGATCCTGTCTTTTTCTTTTTTCTTAAATGTATTTTGGACAGGGTCTACAGGGTCTACATGGTCTCACTACGTAGATCGGACTCATAGTGATTCTCCTGTTTTCAGCCTCCCAAGCACTGGCTGGGATACCAGGCGCACACCACCACGCCCAGTCTCAATCGCCCTCTCAGTGCGCCTTGGGGGACGGGGCTGCCACAGCACACTGGGGATCGAACCCTGGCCGCTGTGCTCTGCCTAAACAGGCACTTTAATCCACTGAGCTATCTGGCTAGCCCTGAGACCCCTGTCTTGAAATTTTTTTTTTTTTTTTTTTTTTTTTTTTGTGGAACCAGGGATTGAACTCAGGCCCTTGCGCTTGCCAGGGAAGCACTTATTCCACTGAGCCATCTCCCCAGGCCCGAAAAAATTTTTTTTACACCTTAGATTCCTGAGCACATGTCGACTCTAAGAGTACAACAGTGGGAGCAGTGACCTAGTCTGCTTTTGGACTGCCGGGGACAGCTTTTCTTCTCTTTTTTCTTTTTTATGTAGTCTAAGCACTTACCTGGCAAGTACAAAGACCTGAGTTTGATCCCTGGCATACATGCTGTGCTGGCCCCACCCCTGGACATGGTGATGTACACCTGTAATCCCAGCGCTGGAAAGGCTGAGATAGGAAGATCACTAGGAGTCCAAACTATGTGAGACCCTGTATCCAATAAATTAAAAAACAAAATCCCCAGACCTTTTGTTTTTTTGCCTTTTTTGAGACAAGGTCTCATTATGCAATTCAAGATGGCCTTGAACCTGACTTTGTTGTCCAGGCTGGTCTTGAACTCACAACAATCCTCCTATCTGGCCTTCCAGGGATTACAGGTGTGTGCCACCATGCTCAGCCTGAGATATTTCCAGTAAGAGGAAACTTATTATCTGGGGATTCTTTTCTAAGACAACTGTTCCTGTGGTGCTGGCACTGAACTCAGGGCCTACTGAGCTATACAGTTCAGCAGTCCATTGTAATTCTTCAGTAATATCATTGTAAAAGTATAAAACCACAAAAGTATTAAAAGAAATCATGAGAGAATTTATAAAATAAATTTGAAATTGGAAGGTTTTAACATTACATAAAAATCCAGAACATGCAAATAGGGGAAAAAAACCCACAAAATATTTCTGTGAGGAAAAATCTATTATAGAGAAAAAATGGAAATTATGTAAAAAAGCAGGAAAAGTATTTGCATTTTATAATTAAGCGTCATTTCCCTGTCATATAAAGAACACCTATAAATGAGAAGAGACAACCAAAAAATGGGCAAAGTCTATGAATAAGCTGTTTTGAGCACAGCAGTTATAGATGGGTAGTATACTTCACACACGCTAAGCAGTCAAGTGCTTTAGCACTGAGCTCTATCTCATCCTTTTTCTTATTGTTACTTTTTGTTCGTGTTCTTGACACAGGGTCTCCCTATGTAGTTCAGGTGGGCCTTGAATTTGCATTAATCCTTCTGCCTCAGCTTCCTGAGTGCTGAATTACAGGTGTGTGCTAACGTGCCTGGCTGTACCAGCCCTTTCAAAAAATTTTTACTTTTTGTTTTTGTACTTTAGGAAGGGTCTACAGGGTGTTGAGGGTCTTACTACTAGAGGGTACTCATAGTGATTCTTTTGTTTACAGCTGCCCAAGTGCTGGGATTATAGGTGCGGGCCACCACGCCCAGTCTCAGCGCGCCCAGGAGCAGGGATGGCAGGCCCAGGGATCAAACCCCCAGTCCCTGTGCCTGCTTGCAGGTGCTTTAATCCACTGAGCTATTTGGCCGGCCCCAAAAATTTTTACTTTGAGACAGAATCTTACCAAGTTTCTCAGGCTGGCCTCTAACTTGTGATCCTCACACCTCATCCTCCAGAGTGGCTGGGATTACATGCGTGGGAAACATGAAAAGACTGAAAATACTAAATTTATTAAGAGGCTTGGTTTAATTAAGGTTGAATATAATGCCATACAAAAGAGAAAGATATGTATATGTAATATAATATCCTACAGTGAACTAACAATAGCAGCGTTTGTTACTATTAATGAGTGCATGGAATCTCCGCAGAGCATGCAGTTAACCCTTCAGGAAGAACAATCAGGGGGCTGGGGAAGGAATCACTGGAGTCTCCCCCAGATTCTTACTTTTTTTTAGCCTTTTTCAATTTTGAGTATATAAACATCCTACTTCTTCATGAAATAAATGTTAAAAGATTTATTTATTGACAATGTCTTGCTCTGTAGTTCAACCTGTCCTTAAACTCATTATGTAGTCCTGTGTTTTTCTGAGACTGGATCATGCTATGTAGTCCAGGCTGACTTTAAATTTGGATTGATCCTCCTGCCTCAGCCTCCTGAGAGGTGGGATTACTGGCATGTGCCCTCATTCCTGCTGCAAGAATACTTTTAAATGCTGTGGTCAAGTAAGATATGAAATAGAGGGGGCAGGAACGCATCAGTGGCATGAGGTGGTAGGTGTGAACTCAGGATGCGTGGGGGTGTTGCAGGGAGGGCTGGGTCTCCAAGGGACAGCAAGACCTGCCTGGCGGGGGGGGGGGTCCTGGGCGGTGGCAGTGGCACTCGGCACATCAGGTGGGCAGTGAAGTGACTGTCTTCAGTTTAAGCTAGTGTTGGTACTGGGAGTTGAACTCAGACCTTGTTCTGGCCAGGCAGGCGCTGTGCCACCGAGTTACATCCCTCGCCTCAGTAAATGTTTTGAAGGTGATAGGATCTGTGTTTTTCTGCATCCAGGAGGGAGGTACAGAGACAGAAAGGGATAGCCAGCATCAAGCATGGAGTGTAGACACCAAAGGAGAGCGCCGGGGCTCACGTGTGCTGGTCTGTAAGGCACGGGAACTCACAGCTCCGGTCACACACTTTGGGGCTACAAGCGGAAGCCCGAGCGGCAATAAGCACACTGAGCACCAGGGCTTGCATTCTTGTTCTTTTCTTTGAGACAGACAGGGCTTCACTACGTCACTGAGGCTGGCCGAGCACTCACGGGAACCCTCCTGCCTCGGCCTCCTGGGTGCTGGGATCACAGGTACGTACCCCACGCCTGCCCAGATCTTGGTTTCTAGATGCCATTGTCTGTTAGAAGGACTGGGGCTTCTCAGAGACCTGGCTGACGTCAAGGCAGGGGTGAAGAGATAAGGAAGCGACAGAACAACAGTTCAGCTACAAATCCGCTCGAATGTTCTCCTTTTGGCTGAACCCTGGCTGATCTGAGCAACAGAAATAAGACTGCCGCTAATGTGCTGAGTCGTGGTGTAAGACTAGAACCTGTAAGCGAGGCATTTCAGCCTGCGCTGGTCTAAGTAGAAGACAGCAATGCATCAATTGGATCTTCCTGGTGGAAAAGCCTAAATATTTTAGCAGCAAGGCAGACTCCTTGTGTAAGTCTGATTAGCCTCCTAACAAAAGTTAATGGGAAGAACACAGTATGGGCTTTTATGGCACAATTAAAAAATTAGTAAGACAAAATATTCAGAAGAAATTAGTAGTATGTAAACAAAAGCATCCAATCTGAGGCAGACAAAAACATTCTGGAGGTGAAATCTCATGCCCTTCTACCTTGTATGGTAATGTGACCTAACAGTACCACTGTATACCACTGCTTAGTAATGAACATCAAGCCACAAATGCAGAGCTGATTACTTTAGTGATTTACCTTAAAAGAAAACTCACTCTCTGATCTCTGACCACCAAACTCATACTTTTTATATTAAACACAAGAGTGAACACTTTGAATTCAGTGTCAGTTTGTACATGTAAATTCAGCTTGTCAGGGTCTCACTGTGTAGCCCAGGCTGGCTTCCAACTTGCAGCCATCCTCCTGCCTCAGCCTCCCAAGTGCTGCACCACCACACCTGGCTAAAAGCAACTCTTTGCAAGTAAATGAAGACATTTCTGATGCCATTTTCATCCTCCAGAGGAGAAAGCTACCCAACAGAGCCTGGGATATAGCTCAGTGGCACAAGCCCAAGGTCCTGAGTTTGATTCCTGTACCAGAAAAAAAAAAAAAAAAAAAAAAAAAAAAAAGCTACCCAATAAAACCCTCTGAGTGGAATGAGTGGGATCAACACAGCCAAAGAACGCTCTCTCAGGTACCTTTTTTGTCTGTGTTCCTTCGTAGCAGTTTGTCCACCTGAGAAATGGCTTCTTCCCAGCAACTATTGCTTGCTTGAACATGGGGCTCAATCAACTTTAATTTCTGTTCTAGGATTTGATAAACCTCTGACACTAGTTCTTGAGTTTCTTTAGTACAAACAAGCTTTTCAAGTTCATCTTCAAGAATTATTACCCTGGTTTGTAAAGAAAAAACACAAAGAGATTGTAAAATGTAAAGTGAGAAACTATAGGCTTACTTAGAAACAAAGCTTGATGCTGATGCTCTGAAGCAGACGGTGCCAAGGCTGTGCACGCTGTGGATGTCTTCGTACCACTAAAGCCTGCACTTGGTTTTGTTTTTTTTGTCTTTTTGAGACAGGGTCTCTATGCAGTTCAGGCTGGGCTTGGATTCACTCTGCAGCCCAGGCTGGTTTCCAACTTGTAACGATCCTCCTGCTTTAGCCTCTGAGTGCTAGGGTTACAGGCATGCACTACCATGCCCAGATAACATCTTATTTTCATTTTACAGGTAAGGAATTAAATACAGGGAGTAAAAATAAAATAAAAACCCAAAACTTGCCCAGAGCCATAGAGCTGGTAAAGTTGGGCTGAGTACAGGCACAAAAGAACTTCACAAACAAATATTGATAATCTTAGAGGAATCTTAGGGAACGAACAGCTATTGATCTTCTCAGCTTCCCTACAATCACGTGTACAGACAGGGAGTGGCTAAGGACAGAGCCCCTTCGGGGCAGCAATGAAGGATGAATAAACTCTGCACCTGAACAGTGTGGGAGATCACTGCAGACGGATGTGGAAAGGCCCAGGACAGCTTGGCTGGACACAGAAGGGAGTGTGTAAGACACAGACAGAAATGTGGACTGTAGTCAGGTGTCGGCACCACCACCTTGTCCTCACCGAGACAAGGCTGGCCTTGAACACACTAGTGGCCCAGGTTGGCCTTCGACTCACTAAGATCCTGTAGCTTCAGCCACCTGAGAGCTGGGATAGCAGGGTGGGCCACCGCATCTGCCTAGTAGGGCTGGGCCACCTTCTCATGGAATATTTTTTTGGTATGGAGAATGGAACTCAGACCTTGTGCTGCCAGGCAGGTGCTATGCTGCTGAGTTACATCCCTGGCCTTTTCATGGTATATCTGTACACACTTTAGCCTAAGTTGCTCTCCTTGGAAACCAGAGATTTTCTGATACCTGAGAATGCAAATGTGTATCTCAGTGACTTTAATCTGGCTGTGTGTAGGAGGGTCAGTGGCTAATGCCTTAATGTAGGGCATTATGCTTGCCAGGCAAGTGCTTATTCTACTGAGCTATCTCCCTGGCCCTATGGGTGTAACTTGTAACTTGTGTGGTTTAACTCATTTATTTCTTTTTTTTTTGAGACAGGATCTTGCTATATGGCCCAGGCTGGCCTACTTGTGGGGATCCTCCTGCCCCAGGCTCCCGAATGTGGGGATCACAGGCGTGCACCACCAAGCCCAGTGAGAATCTCTTAACCTTTTCCATTTTAGCTTTCACCAATGAATAACACCTGCTTTTATCCTGTCTTTTTAGGTTTTCAGGCAAAATCAAGAAAAGCAAAAAATGAACTTTCTACAATTACAGTAGGACTAGAGTAGTACTTACAAATTGTGGTCTCTGCTACCCCTGCAGCTCTAAACCATCCTTCAGGCTCCAAGTCTCAACTCTCTCTTCCCTCTCTCCAGGACACAAGCAGCAGCCCCAAGGGCACAAGGGCAATGCCTGCTGGCTCAAGGCCAAACTTACTCATTGAGTAGTGCCTTCAGGTGGAGCTGTAAGCTGCGCACGGCCGTGTGGACACTGCTCAGCTCCCGCGACTTCTGCGGGGCACAGGAGGTGCGGGGGGATGCCGGGCGGTGCTGCTTCTCGAAGTGGCGGTGAAACTCGTAGCTGCGCCGCAGCTCCTCCAGGCAGGCAGCGTGTGCGCTAGGCAGGCCCTGCGTCACCTCAGCTAGAAAGCTGGGCGGCAGGCTCCGCGGGTTCAGCTTGGGCTCTTGGGGCAAGTGGGCTGTGGAGAGTAACAGGTTCAGGCGCCGGAAGAACTCGGAGCTCTGCGCCACCCAGAGCTGAAACAGAACCTGAAGAGAAGGGCTGATCAGCAACAAGGCTGGTCAGCATTTAAAGTCAGCCATGAATGCAGTGCCTTGACTTCTGCTGAAAATTTTTAACTCTTTTTTTTTTTTTTTTTTTGAGACAGTGTCTTGCTGTGTAGCCCAGGCTAGTCTGAGTGCTGGGATTACAGGCGTGTACCACCATGACTAATTTTCAAATTTTATCCTAAATAATGAATACAGCTGGATCTGACTAGCTCTAAGATTAGCCAAGAATGTTTCATCAGATTACTCAGGCCTGGCCTGTGGGGACACAGGATCCAGAACTTAGGACATGAAAGTGGTATGGCTCCATCCCAGAGAGGGAAGAAAATGAGTCACTGATGATGCTTCAAGAGTTTGGTGACTAGTGCTGGGGAGACAGCTGGGAGGTCTACGCACCTGCCTGATAAGCGCAAGGTCCTGGGCTCAATCCCCAGTGTCACAGGGCACACTGGCCTTGGAAAACCAGGCGTGCCGTGCTGGCCACTGAAATCGGGCATGGTGGAGCATGCCTGTGGTCCCAGTGCTGGTGAGGTTGAGACAGGAGGATTGCTATGAGTCTGAGCTGCGTGGGGAGACCCTGTACCAAATAAATTAAGATTAAAGAAAAAGAAAAGTTTGGGGTTTAAAGTGAGCATGTTCTTGTGGCCCAGGAATTGGCTCAGAAATGAACACACAGCCAATGCACACGATTACACTTCAGGAAACCTAGTCTGGACCAGGCCAGGCCAGGCAGTCCCACCTTCAGCAGTGAAGCCCTGTTCTGGAGAAGACGAGTCACACAGGGACAACCTGCACAGAGAAGGGGAGCAGACAAGAAAGAACTACTCTGAGGAACAGAGTGCACTTATTTATAGCCATGAAAAAGACCCCGTCTAGCTCGGTAGATATTAGGTGAGTTTACTAGGTAAGTTTTATTTTATTTTTTTAAATTAATTTATTTATTTTGTGTGCGTGTGTGGCCAGCTCAGCCCACCAGGGGGCGGGGCTGGCTGGCATGTGGTGCTGGGGGATTGAACCGCGGTCCCTGTGCTTTGCTAAGCTTGTTCTAAGTAGGTGCTTTAGACCACTGAGCCATCTCACCAGCCCCTAGGTAAACTTTAAAAATTATGCAAGTATAAGATAAAAATAAAATGTTTTATGTAGGCATGGTGGCACACATCTATAATCCCAGCACTTTGCAGGCCAAGGCCGGAGAGTCATTTTGAGTTCGAGACCAGCCTGGGCTAAGTGAGCTCAAGGCCAGTCTGTACTGCACAGCAAGACCCTGTCTCAAAAAGACAAAAAGTGAAATACAATAATGCAAGTAATGAACCAAGATAAATTTCAGGTAACTTTATTTGACTATTGTTATTTTTTAAAGTGAGCAAGGCCAAACTTACATGTTGCTTAAGGACATGCAACCCAGGAATGCTTGAAGATGAACAAGCTTTCCCGTAAGTTTTCCAGTTCAAGCAATAGGTTTTGTGTCTACAGTGATTTTTTTGTTTAATGTATTTGGTACAGGGCTGGGGAGATGGCTCAGTGGAATAAG
>NW_004524580.1:23800240-23809360 GCF_000260255.1 Octodon degus | reverse complement strand
ACATGTATTTGGTACAGGGACTCACTATACAGCTTGGACTCACAGTGATCCTCGGGGCTGGGGATTTGGCTCAGCGGTAGAATGCTTGCCTGGCAAGCTAGTAAGCCCTGGGTTCGGTCCTTAGCACCAAAAACAAAAACAAAAACGAAAACAAAAAAAAAATCAACCTCCACTAAAAAACAGTTCAACCAAAAAAATACAGTAGAATCAAAAAAGACCAAAAACAAACAAGGCAACTCACAGTGATCCTCCTGTTTTCCGTCTCCCTAGCTCTGGGATTATAGGCATGTGCCACCATGCCCAGACTTGGTTGTGGGCTCAGCGTACCCCAGGGATTAAACTCTGGTCCTTGTGGCTTGCCAAAGCAGGTGCTTAGTCTGCTAAACTATCTTACTGGCCCTTACAATGAGTTTTTACTCCCTTATGCATTGAGAAAACATTTCTTGAGCTTCAAGGCCCTGCTGGGCACGGTTCCTGGGCATTAACAACACAGCTGAAGCTGGGGATGGTGGCTCACTCATGTAATTTGCAGCATGAGAAGCTGAGGCAGGAGAAGGCTGTGAATTCAAAGCCAGCCACCCTGTCTTGAGAAACAATATAGCCATGAACAAAGGAGGAAAAAAATGTTCTGCTGGGATACAGCTCAGTGGCACAAGCACCTGTTTGGCAAACACAAGGTTCTGAGTTTGATTCCCGGTACAAAAAAAGAAAAGAAATATCCCACAGCCCCAGGAGAAAGAGATAATAAGCACCAAGACAGCTTTCTTTTTTGGGGGAAGGGGGGTGGGGCAGCATAACTGGAATAGAATTCAGGATTTTGTACTTTCTAGGCAAGCAAAGACAGCTTTCTTGGTGAATGAGCCCAGGAGAAAAAGACATCCAAAAAGGGAGAAGAGACCAAGGTTGTAGCCAAGAGGTCTAAAAAGGGGTCCCTGTGAGAGGCCAGAGGTGGTCCACAGAAGGTAACAGAGGAGAGCAGTGCTTGAGTGTGCACAGACCCCGGCGGGAACCACACATTACCAAAAACAAGCAGCAGCCATGCTCTTACTGAATAACCAGGTCCCTGGGTGGCTGAGCGCAAGTTCCCTTCCTGCCCTGTTTTGAGAGGTAGAAAGGAAGGTGAGGAGAGAGCCAAAAGAACAGTTAGGAGGCTTGGCAGCCTCCCAGGGGTTGTGGTGGGAGCCTGACCTGGGGTGGGGAGCAGGAGTTACATTCTGGATTCTGACAGGAGGAGGAAGGAAACCCTTGTAGAGGGGTACGGAAAGGTTAGCAAGGATGACAAGATGCCCGAGTTCTCGGACAAGGCATCTAAAAGAAATCAAGTTGGTATAGCTTACTGCTACTTTAAAAAACAAAACAAAACAGTTGCTGAATGTAATAGTGCAAGCCTGTGATCCCAGCACTGCCTTGAGTTCAAGGACAGCCTGGGCTACATAGCGAGACTCTATCTCAAACAAACAACACCCCAAATCAAAAAAGGACCAATTATCACTTAACCTATGTCACATTATTCATTCAGCCAAAACTGAGAAATACTGTATCTTTGGGTAAAGGAAGTTGCTCTGGATAAATGGCTATGCATAAGCTATGGGGAAACAGGAAATTTAGATTTAATTTACTTCATAATGTGTGGATTTTTTTATTTTTTGAGACAGGCTGTCTTGAACTCACGGCAATCCTCCTGCCTCAGCCTCCTGAGTGCTGGGGTTACATACAAGTGTGTGCTACTACACTTGACAAGAGTTTTTTAAAATAGAAAATATAGTATTTTGTAATTTTTAAAAAACCAACTAGTTAATAACTTAGAAGAGCCTGATGTGATGACACATGCACATAGCCCCAGCTACCGAGGAGGCTGAGCCAGAGGACTGGTTTAGCCCATGAGATCAAGATCAGCGGTGTGTGTGTGTGTGTGTGTGTGTGTGTGTGTGTAGATCAGCTGAGGGAACAGAGCGAGAGGCCTGTCTCACAAACACAAACAAAACAACAACAACAAAAAAAAATCTGTCGTTTCTTCCAGACAGATAAGACTTTGTATCAGGCCAGTCTGTCTATTCTGTTCTGCTGTTGGGGAGAGGATCTTGCTATATAGTCCAAACCAGCCTGGAATCTATCCTCCTGTCTCAGCCTCCTGAGTGCTGGGATTGTAGATTATAGGTGTCACTTTGCCTGGTCTGGACGGGCTTCTTAAAGATCCTACAGGAATCTTACAGACACATGGTTTTTGTAACTGGCTTTCTCGCATGCTTTTTCCAGATACTTTTCTTCAGCACTGCTCTACACTGACGCCAGAGCAAGGGTCCGTCACATGTATTTAGCACACATAAGTCATCACCCTCTCTGCATTATGAAATGCGCCATCTGTGCCAGCATCCCCTGTGCTGTAGTCTTCTGAACACACTCTGTGTGCCTGTGATAGGTGTCAAAGGGCGACGCAGCCGCAGTGGGGGCACTCTGTGGGCCAGACCCGCCCCTCAGGCACGCCATCTGACACTCCCACTGCCACAGTGAAGTCACCCTTACCATGGCCAACTTCCTGGATCCTTAGTAAACATATCACCTTGTCTTCTTTCACTGCTAAGGTTGAACACTTTATTGCACTTACTGGTGTTTGTCTGTCTTCTTTGTGACCTATCTTCTATAAATTACATGTTTTTTTATTTGCTACGGTGCTGTGGAACTGAATCCAGAACCTTGTGCATACCAGGCAAACCATCTACCTTTTTTTTTTTGGCTTTTTGGGACAGGGTCTCACTATACCATTCAGACTGGTTTTGAGCTCACTTTGTAGCCCAGGCTGGCCTTGAACTTGCGACAATCCTCCTGCCTCAATCTCCCAAGTGCTGGGATCACAGACATGGGCCACCAGGCCGGCCTAGTGCAATCTACCATTGAGCTACATTCCCTAGTTCTGAAAGTTTTAGATACCTCAGTACTCTTTAGATAGCAAGAATTCAAGCCCTTTGTTTATATAAAGTTGTTGTTTTTGTTTTTGTTTGGTTTTCTGAGACAGAGTCTTGCTGTGCATCCCAGGCTGGCCTCAAACTCTCAGTGATCCTCTTGCCTCAGCCTCCCAAGTGCTAGGATTACAGGTGTGTGCCTGGCTTATTATCCAAATTGTTTGAGCTCACTGTAAAGTACATTGTATTTGAAGTTTAATTTTTGTGCAGTCAATCATATCTTTTTATGTGGCTTTTATCATATGAAAAATTCTTTTAATGTAAACTTGGTGACTTTTCCATAAGATGAAGATCTTAATGCTTTATCCTTCTTGTTTGCTGAAACAAATAGCTAGGTATAAAATTACTTCCTATTAAAGTAACTCAGTTATCTCCAAATTATAATTTAAGGCATTTCTTATATAAAGAATTTTGATATCACAATATAAAAATCTCTTTATCCCATCTGCATGGTGCTGTTAGCTTTGAAATACTATGTCACAGAGCCAGGTATGGTCGAACAGACCTATAACCCCAGCACGTGGGAAGTAGGCTGAGGCAGGAGGATAACCAAAGTGGGAGACCAGCATGAGCTACATAGTTAGATCCTGTCCCAAACAAAATAAAACTAAACAAGGACATCATGAAGGCATTCAGGAGGTGACCGCAGTAGCAAGCAGGAAAGTGAAGTACCCCTCAGGCAGTCACCTTCAGGGCAGGCAGGCCGAAGCCGTCAGTGAGACGATGTGCTTCCTCTTCAGAGATCTGCTCTTCACTAAGTCCCAGGCCAAGCTCCTTGAAAGGCACCACGCAGAGGTAGTTGGTGACATTGTCACTCTCAGAGTTCAGGGGGTAGGTTAAGTCAGGTTAAGGCAATCAACATACCTTGTCAGCACAGGAACACTGCCCTTGCCTGGTCCTGCCACGTACACTCACCTTGAGCTTGAACTTCTGGAGATTTAGAACCAGTTTTTAGGCAGAAATTAGACTAATATATTAACATAATATTCATGATTCTTGAGAATACAATTTTTTGCCTCACATGTAAATATTCCACACTTTAGGAGTGCTAAAATTTTGATGATTTTTGTTTTGGTCTTGGCTGGCTTAAAACTCTTGGCAATCCTGCCTTAGCCTCTCAAATGCAGGGACTATGGGTGTGTGCCACTATGCCCAGTGTCAGTAATTTCTGACATCTATCTTTTGAGATGGCACTGTGTATTTACTGTGTCATGGCTGGACACTCACTAAGCTGCTATAAATCCTCCCCCTGCATCCTGCAGGACAACAGGAGCCGAACACCACAGTGACAATGCGTGGAAGCAGCACTTGGTCTCTTCCAGAGTGCAAGTCAGACTGTTGTGATGTTTCCTCTCTTCCTTGAGGACATCTATAAGTATCAGTGAAAAACAGCTTTTCTCCTTCCATTATTTTGTAAAGAATTATATCCATACAATTCTCAAGACCAAACCATCTCCATGTTTTTCATGTTTGTCTCTGGTCATATGATGACCATCTTCTGATACACTGCTAGGCTAAATTTATAAATACTTTATGAAATCTTTTGTATATTTCTAAGGTGGTTCTACAGTGTTTATTCTTCATAATATACCATGTTTGGATATTGAGATTGTAGTTTTTCATAAATAAAATGATGTGGGGGAGCTTTCTCACCTGTTCTATGGGCTGAAATCTTATTTTTAAATCATAAAATCTTCCGAACCTGGAGATTAAACTTGTTTTCCAAACAGCTCTCTCTCTCTCTCTTTTTTCTTTCTTTCTTTCTTGTGGTACTGGGGCTTTCCAATTAGTTTTTGAACTAATACATTCATAGAATTAAAAGTTCATAAGGTGTTATGGGGGACAGGGAAAAGTGCTTCCCAGCCCTATCCCTCAGTCACCCATTCCACAGGCATGGTAGCGCACGCCTATAACCCTAGCCCTTGTGAGGTCAGTAAGAGGATCCCCTTGAGTTCAAGGCCATCATGAGCTACATGGTGAGACCCGATCTCAAAACAAAACAAAACAAAACAAAACAAAACAAAACAAAACAAAACAAAACAAAATGAAATAGAAATTATCAAGTCCCTTCCTCCTCTGGTTCATGTTTTTTAATTTTTTTTTTTTTTGGTGGAACCGGGGATTGAACTCAGTCCCTTGTGCTTGCCAGGGAAGTGCTTATTCTACTAAGCCATCTCCCTGGCCCCCCTCCTCTGGTACAAAGATTAAAGTCATGCTCTTTTGACTTTATTCTTTGGACCAGAGGAGAAAGGGACTTTGTAATTCTTTTCCCCATTAAAAATGAACTGCAGAAGCAGGGACTTTTTTTTTTTTTTTCCCCTGTCTGTTCTTGTCATTTCCTCTGGAACACATTTTCAGCTTTAGAAAAGAAATCAGCTTTAAATAGGCAACTATGGGGGCCGGGGAGATGGCTCAGTGGAATAAGCGCTTCCCTGGCGAGTGCACGGGCCTGAGTTCAATCCCCAGTTCTGCAAAAAAAAAAAAAAAAAAAAAAAAAAAAAAAAAAAAAAAAAAAAAAAAAAAAGGCAACTATGCTCTATAGTCTAACGGCTGTGCTCAGGACTTTGGAAGCCCTGTTTTTTCTCACACAGACAGAAAAGGATATTTTTTCAGCATGTGCAGGGTGGCCAGCCTTGCTGCTTGGAAGTTAGCATGTACAGTCCTGTAGACAGCTTTCCGCAGGCCAGCGAGCTGCGGACTGCAAGGCTGGCTGGCTTTATTAAACGAGCAAGCAGCACTGACCCTGTCAAGCAAACTTGAAAAGTAAAATGTGATACAACTATACAGGTGTCCTACAGTTGTTGTCCTAAACCCACAGTTCTATTAAGCTTACAACAAACATTTCTTTCTCATAATTCTCATTAGAAAATGATTGGAAGTATCCCAACTTAGATGTAAACAGCCATTTTCCTCCTACATACATAGCCCTCAGAAAAAGAGCAAGTTGTTCACTCTCAAACTCTCAGAGAGGAAATATTTCCTCCAATTCAGAGAAACAATGAATTTTAGTTGACATACAACAAAACCAGGAATATTTATGTACGAATTAGTTTTTATTTGTTTCATTAAGGTACTTTGCCTGCTAAAATACACTAAAGTGGAATTACTTTACAATCAGTTTTCAAAACCTATATTCACTGGATGTATGAAGGGCATCATTATCAACATATTCCAATTCATCTTTTTTTTGTATTTTAGGGCAGGGTCTACAGGGTGTTCAGGGTATTAGATCACACTTGTAGTGACCCACGTGTTTACAGCCTCACAAGAGCTCGGATTACAGGTGAGTGCCACCACACCCAGTCTTAATTGCATTCTCAGGGGTGGTAGCTGGGGTGGTGAGGTGTAGGGGGTGGTGGCAGCAATTTCTTTTTTTAGGCTTTTTAAAAATGTACTTGGGGCCAGGGAGATGGCTCAGTGGAATAAGTGCTTCCCTGGCAAGCACAAGGGTCCGAGTTCAATCCCCAGTTCTGCAAAAAAAAAAAAAAAAAAAAAAAAAAAAAAGTACTTTGTGCGGGTCTCACTACGCAGCTTGGACTCGTAGTGATCCTCCTGTTTTCAAGTCTCCCAGTGATGGAATTACAGGCGTGTGCCACTATACCTGGACTCTGTCACCAGCTCAGTGTACCTGGGGGAGGGGCCCAGTGTGACACATGGTGCCAGGGACTGAACCCCAGTCCCTGTGCTTGCCTAAGCAGGTGCTTAGTCTACTGAGCCTTCTTGCCGACCCTTCCAATTCTTTTTATTTTTTCAAAAAAACATTTATTTATTTATTTAGTGTGTGTGTGTGTGTGTGTGTGTGTGTGTGTGGCCAGCTCAGCCCACCAGGGGGTGGGGCTGGCTGGCATGTGGTGCTGGGGGATTGAACCACGGTCCCTGTGCTTTGCCAAGCTTGTTCTAAGTAGGTGCTTTAGACCACTGAGCCATCTCACCAGCCCCTATTTTTTCATTTTTTATAAATTTTAATGAGAAAGAAATAGTAATTAACCTTCTAGTTCTTGACATATATTTATTTATATATGTCCATTATCATATACGTGGCCCCTGTACAGAACAATGCAATACTTTATAAAAATACATTCTGTACATTCATAAAAGTAGGGCAAAATTACTTACCCACCTGCTGCCACTGGCACTTACCTACTCAAAATGAAGTAGGGTACGCGGAAAGATAACGGGACCAGTGGCCAGCAGGGGAATGCAAGTAGAAAGGCAAAGGGAGGGTTACCGTGTGACAGGCAAGCTACTCTCAAAGCTGTTCAAGAGGCACTTTAAGATTAACCAGAATATCTATTTACAATAGATATATATAAAATATGTTGTTTTACAACTGACAGTATGCATGATTGAACATTATAGATATTGGATGATACTTTTTTATCTAACGAAAACATCTAATAGCAAAACAACATCAGCATTTATAAACTAATAACAGTTGTAACTTACACTCAAACTTATAAGAAAGCCCAAACAAAACAACATCAAACCAAACTAAAATCAATAGCTAGTAACTGTCAGGCATATTTTTAAATTACGGGGATGTAGGCAAAGACAACAACAGCTCATAACTTCAATGTATGCCACTATTGTTCATGCTCCAGTAAATCAGTTTTTCAAGCAGAAAATATTTCTAAACTTATGACTCAAATTTTATCATTCATCTTTATTGTTTCATTCCACTGTCCAGTGAGATGGAGACAATGAAGCAAAATCTCCTCCAATATTTCCTCTGCCATCTGAATGGTAGAAAAGCATAGCCTGGAGTACACTGTGTCTACCTGCCCCACTTTACCTTTTCATGCCAATTCTATAGGTGTAGGGTGGAAGGTAACAAAAGGCACAGACTCCTCCCACGTGCCTAAGCAGTAGGCAAGCACACAGCCAATCAGCTAACCAGTGAGGCCATCCAAGAAAACGCTTTGTGGCTTAAGAATGAAAAGGAGACAGTGCTTAGCTTAAATCTCATTTTTAACTTAATTTAATACTTATTTATTTATTATTTCTAGGGAAAGGCCTACGGGGCATTCAGGATCTCATTACTAGATCAGACTCATAGTGATCTGCCTGTTTACAGCCTCCCAAGAGCTGGGATGACAGGCGCGCGCCAGGCATGGCAGGCCTGGGGATCGAAACCCCTGTCCCTGTGCCTGCTTGCAGGCGCTTTAATCTGATAAACTATTTGGCCAGCCCTTCATTTTTAATTTTAAAGTTTAACAAACAACTTAAAATTTTCTATCCTCTACCAAGAAGTGGTCTTAACCTAACAAAGAGACACCAATACCAGATTCTGAGGATGATTACTTTTTTTTTTTTAATTTTTTTTTTTTTTGCGGTACCAGGGCTTGAACTCAGAACCCTGCGCTTGTCAGGCACATACTTATTCTACTGAGCTGTCTCCCCAGCCCCAGGATGGTTACTTTTGAGTGGAGCAGAAGGAGGTACAAAATCCTGCTGTCTGGGGATCATTTACATAGGACTGTGGTGAGAACACAAGTAGGTGACTTCCATCCTCTGTCCCAGTTCCCCCAAGGCAGCTGTATGTCCAGAATGTCCCATGCTACTCTAGAGCACAGCAGGGTGAAGGATGCAAAGACTGGCAGAGGGTTTTCTCTCCCACTGCTCATGATTTTCCAGATAGAACTATTTAAAAGCAATGACTCTTCCTCACCATCTATGTACTTCTTCCTACCTATATAGACTGCCATGGTTAGGTAAGGTATTTAAGTTACTGAATAGGCTAGTCCAACTGCCATTTGTGAGCATTTAGCTGTGTACTGGCAACAGGCTTTACAAGTCCAAGGAATGGATGTAGCATCTGCTCCTGCATTTATAATTGCAGATTTTAGTTATAGCCAATAGTGACTAGAATTGTAGAAGGAACATAATTGGTGGCTCGAGTGACTTTCTTTTTAAAAAAGGGGAAGTAGCTAATAGAGCCTGTAATTCACTTAAAGCTGCACTGCTGAATGATTAGTTTCCTTTTAAAAAAATTTTTATTGAGAAATAAATATGAATGAGACAGTTTCACAGCTGATTAATAGGACAGTTTTGATAGTCAATATACTGTACACTGTTATCTTTTTGGTGGTTATCCATAGTGCAAGAAGCAGACAGGATATTCTGTCCAAACACTGTTAGTACACCTCTTTCTTCTCATTGA
>NW_004524580.1:23785699-23798840 GCF_000260255.1 Octodon degus | reverse complement strand
CAGGCTCACTCCCCACACCAGCCAGGAGGACACAATCCACCAGGTGGGAAGCACAATGAGCAACCCAAGGAAGGCAAACAGCATAGAGATATCCCTAGAACCAAGAAAATGGTATCCATCAGGTGGGAGAGTTACTTCAATCCTAAAAGCAATCATAAATTGAAATCTATAGAGAAGATTAAATGCTAGGTCCACCGTGAAGCATGATCTTAAAAAAACAAAAAATGACTTCTCTTGCTAAGTTCCCAGGCTAGGCTTAAATCTGTGATCCTCTTGCCTCAACCTCTTGTGTGCTACCATGCCACAAATTCTTATATTCTTTAAGGACTAAAGGCTGAAAATTTTCCTTGTGAGGTTTGGATCACTATAGAACTGGAAGTTGAAGAGCTCAGCTAGCTGTCTGCTACCACGAGAGGGACCAGAAGGACCGTTATTGAGCAGGGAATGTGACGGGCGGGGGCAGTTAGTGCTTCTGTGCTGGAGCAGCCACGGTAACTCAGGAGCTCCTAGACTCACTCTCCTCTCTCTCCCCTCTCTGACAGGAGGAGCAAATTCTTAACAGGAACAAAGAACCAACAGCTCTTCCTATAAGATCTCTTCATGATCCATTCTTTCTTTTTTGTAAGCAAATTATGGCCCAGGACATCTGCATTAGACCCAAGTCAAGTGGTTAAATGTTTCAGCACAGTCTTTGTTTTGTTTGTTGGTTTTCTTTGAGATAGGGTCTCACAATGTTGCCCAAGCTGGCCCCTAATTTCTGGGCTCCTCTGAACTTCCTGTCTCAGCCTCCCAAATAAATTTTAGGATAACTTAAGCCATTAGATTATGTTCCCAATCATCTCTTCTCAGTCAAAATAGAAACAGTTTATCTCCATGTCCCACCCCATCCTTAGAGTCTCTATGGTGTGACTGATATAATCTGTTGTTTATAAAGAAACATCAACAACAGGTTGCACAGATGTACAGATAATATTCTTTTTGACACATTCATATGTTTTTGTTGGGTTGCTAAGCACAGAACCAATTTTATTGAATTGGATATATATATATATATATATACACATATATATATATAATCAAAATGGCTATTTTTTCTCCTTGCTTTACTGTACAGTATTTACTTTAAATAAGCAGTTTTTTGCCACTGACATAGCCTGACATTCATCATGATGCTAACACTAAGTGTATGAATGTTTATAATGCCCGTACAATGGGGAGCACCGGCACGGATTTCCTCCTTGAATACCCTGTATGTAAGTGGCTGAAGAGTAGATGCTTCTGTACAATACCAAATATTAGGGGTTGCCAGGGAGCAGAGCGTTGGAAGGTGTTCATGTTCCTGCGGGTGAGCTTGCCCTGCAGACAGGATACTGGGATCAAGTAGCTCGATTAGCTCCACATCCTCTTGTAAAAGAACTTCCTGTTGCAGGATGGTATGCAGTGAGTCCAGTCTAAATCCAGTATCCTTGCCATTAAAATACAGGAAGAGAGGTATTAATCCATACATAAACTTTTATTAAATGCTATGCTTCAATTTTCTAATATATAAGGTAGTTAAGAGGGATATGGTTTTAGTCCAGACTCTAAGAAGAAATACCCGTACAATCTTTAATATGATAGATGGGGCTTTATTTTCATTGTAAGTGTGAAACAATAAAGATTGTGCTGGACATTATTAAGTTACCAGATGTGAAATACAAAGTTTTAATAAGGAGATATAAAGTAAGTACAGGTTAATAAGCCTGCCTAATATACCTACTTAATTACATTGATGGTTATGTAGTGCAGGAAATGTAATCCACATGGAAAATACAGTGAAAAGCAGGCTGGCCCTGTATCAATATAGCTCAAGTCAAGAATTACTATTTTTTTCTGTTTTTTTTTTTTTTTTAAGACAGGGTCTTGTTGTGTAGCTCTGCCTGGCCCTAAACTCATGGTGATACCCTATACTTTCCCAAGTGTTGAGATCGCAGGTGACCATGACACCCAGCAGGATCAAAGCCTTCTACAGATGGGCACTGAGATATTTAAAAATACATCATGAAGGTGTATAATGGAAAACCACATTAACATTTCCATGCTACTTTATAATTTATAAAATGTCTTGACATAGTCAAGATCACGTATTCTTCCTTTTCTTCTTTACCTATTAAGTAATACCCTCTGTTAGCCAGGCACCAGGCTAGACAATGAAGACAAAAATGAACAAGACATACAATCTCTTCCCACGAACTGTGTGTGAGCACGGTTGTGTGCACATGTCTGGGGATCAAACCCAGGACCCCGTGTATCTCAGGCAAACACTACACAGAGGCACATCTGCAGCCTCAAAGTTTCTAGTCATAAATACTTTGCAGATTAATGGGAAGAACAGAAAAGTCAATGGTTCCAACACAATGTGTAAAGGAGGGTGATGATTATACTAAGGGTGCTATGTAAAGAGCACAGAATGACCACAGTTAAAAGTCACAGAAAATCAAAGATGTGAACTGGAGCTTGTCTTAAAAAGATGAATCAGAATTGGCAAGGGGAAAGAGCTGCAAGAACAGGATAGACAGGAAAGAAGCTGCTCTCATCTGGAGGAGTGGAACAATCTGGTAGTGGCACAGCCACCTTAAACAAGTGTGACGAGGCAGCAGTGCTGGGACAAGTGGGTTAATCTCGCCATAGCCTTGTGATGTGCAGTCCCATCCTCTGTTTACAGGAGAATTGAACCTAAGCTAGTTTTAGATTCCTGATTTCAAATCCTAAGCCTCTGGTAGTTTTAAAAATTTATATTTTAGGGGACTGGGGATGTAGCTCAGTGGCACAATGCTTGCCTGGCAAGCCTGAGGTTGCTTGTTCAATTCCTGGAACAACAACAACAACAAAAATTTTACATTAAAAATATTAGTTGGGGGAATGGGGAGATAGCTCAGTAGAATAAGCGCTTGCCTGGCAAGTACAAAAAAAAAAAATTAGTGGGTATATATTAAAGAATATTATCTAGTGCTTTAACATATGTCAACCTTACGTACTATTTAATTGTCAGACATATCTCATTTATCATTTAGTAGTGGTAAAATTTTTTTTTCTTCATTTATGTATTTGGTACAAGGTCTCACTACGTAACTCAGACTTATAGTGATTCTCCTGTTTTCAGCCTCCGCAGGGCTGGGATTACAAGCGTGTGCCACCACACTGGACTCGGTAGCTGGTGGGGTGGTGCTGGTGTGACATGCAGGACTGCGGGACTGAAGCCTGGTCTCTGCGCTTGCCAAAGCAGGTGCTTCGTCCACTGAGCTATCTTGCCAGCCTAGTAATGGTGAAATTTTCAAATTCCCTTCCTCTAGTTTTTTGAAATGTATAGTATATTACTGTTATCTATGGTTACCCTAATGTTTAGCAGCATACCACAACTTCTCTCTACCTATGATTTAGCACTTACTGACCTACCTTCCTATATTTGAGTAAAGAATGTCCCAAACCAACAATTTACAATAATCCATCCATACAAATAAGTTAGACAGGGACCAAGACACTTTAAATAACTAAATCGGTTTTATCTTTTTTTTTTTTTGTGGTACTAGATATTGAACTCAGGACCCTGCGCTTGCCAGGCAAGTGCTTATTCTACTGAGCTATCTTCCCGACCCTATCTTATTGAATAGGTGGCCTCTATAAAGGAAAACCTTTAGAGGGCTGGCCAAAATAGCTCAGCGGATTAAAATGCCTGCAAGCAGGTATAGGGGCCAGGGGTTCAATCCCTGCCCCCAGGTTGCGCTGAGACAGCAACTGAGATGGGGCGAGGTGTTGCATACCTGTAATTCAAGCTCTTGGGAGGCTGTAAACAGGCGGATCACCATGAGTCTGATCTAGGAGCAAGACCCTGAATACCCTGTAGACCCTTCCATAAAATATACACATACAAAAAAAGAAAGAAAACCTTTAACTGAAAAATGACAAAGACTTGAATACTCACCAATTTATGAAGTAAGTCATCCTTCTTACTGCACTGAGAAAAACAAATCCAACTTTTGATGGTTTCAGCCACTTTTAACAAGATGCCCTGCTGAAGGGAGACAAATGACATTGTATAGAATTATTAATTAAACATACCCAAGAAGCAGAGAAATTTTACTTCTCATTAGCCAGAACTTTTATCAGAAAAAGGGAGAAAAGCATTACCCTGGCTATACAACTTGCCAGCATGTGTCAGCCCCTCATTAGTTCCCAACTTTAGTTAAACAACAGAATAACTCTGGGACTTTAGATAGAAACATACTTCTGGGTCCCCAAAGTAGAGTCTGATTCAATAGGTTTGGAATGAAGTCTGGAAACAGGGCTTTAAAAAGTTGTGAGAAGTCATCGGCTACAGCCCGTTCATCTGGGGAACATTATTTGCTATCTATATTAACACAGTGACGGTATTTGTTTCAGAACGGTATTTTGGGAATAGAGAAAGACTATGTGGCTTGTTTGTTTAGGGGAGTGGCTGAGAAAAGAAGTCCTGTTGTGACCCTTCCGCATCTGAGCTTCCGGGGCACCTGCAGTGAAAATGTCTAATAAGCACAGAACTCAGCAAGGCCTGGAGTAAACGGCCAAGAAAGATGAGATCGACCACAGTGGAAAGACCTTGGAGAGAAGAGGCCTCTCTTCCACAAAAATGGTATGAAAAGAACATTTACGCATCATCCCACAAGTGGCATATATAATCCAGCACTCAAAGAGGCTTGGAAAGTAGGATTGTCAAGAGTTCGAAGCCAGTCAAAACTAAGTAGAGAGACACTGTCTCAGGAAAAACCAAACCAAACCAAAACAAAAACACATCAACAACAAAAACCAAACCAAACCAAATTAAATGAACAAAAGAACCATCATAGGAAAAGAGACCAGAAACAAAGAGAATTAAAAAAAAAAAAAAATAGAATGCATATTTACAGCAGGATTGTCCGGGAAGACTTAATAAGTACATAATAATCACAAGAAAAATCTTTCTTAGTAAGTATAATGCTAATGACTACTTCATCAAGATCACATACCAAAAAATTGCTTTCCAAAGAAAATAATTGAAAATAATTCATATTTCAATCCTTGAACATTTCATGGGCAATTCTAAAAACATTCCCTGAGAATGACTGAATAACTCAACAAATCTTTCTAAAATTTAACTGTCCTTGGATTCAGAAAAAAAAAAAAAAAGCCATTGTAGAGACACAGAGATCATACAACTAGAAAGTTGCCTTTAGAGGAGTGTAATATGAAGAATAAAATAATTTTTGATATAACTTTTTTTTTTGCAGAACCGGGGATTGAACTTAGCCCCTTGTGCTTGCCAGGGAAGTGCTTATTCCACTAAGCCATCTCCCTCGCTCCAACTTTTGTTTTAAAAAATGTACTTGGCGGCTGGGCGCGGTGGCACGTGCCTGTAATTCCAGCGTTTGGGAAGCTGAAACAGGAGAATCACTACAAGTCCAATCTATGTAGTGAGACCCTGCAGACCCTGTACATATCACTGATATGTTGTCTTGAATTATTCAGGAAGATACCAAGAAGGAAAATAGCTAACACTTCTAGTTCTTTTTTTTTTTGGAATACAAAATAGTGATAGAAAAAAAAACAGCATTGAAAAACATATAGACTTAACCAAGCAAAGTAATAGGAATTCAACAATGGTTGCTGTATCACATGATGTTATCTTCAAATTAGTTTTTCAGATTACCAGATATAAATATGTAAGATTTTTTTAAAGATAAAATAAAACAATAAGAAAAAAAATGTACTTGGTACAGGACCTCACTATGCAGCTTGGACTCCTAGTGATCCTGCTGTTTTCAGCCTCCCCAGCACTGGGATTACAGCCAACGCGCCACCACGCCCGGTTTTGGTGGCCAGTATGGCACAGGGCCGGCATGGCATGTGGTACCAGGGATTGAACCTGGGTCTGTCCACTCGTCAGGCAGGCGCTTCAACTGCTGAGCTATCTTAATGGGTCAAGTCCCTGGTCCAAAAGCATGAGAGAGGATTCCTTTAATTTCTGTGGCAATTTCTTTAAGAAATTGAACTATAATAATTTTAATTGTCTTTGTCTTCTGTACAATTAATGATTTCTAAAAGCATTTTCTCATTTTCAGAAGAAATAATTTCTTCTATTACATGAGACATGGAGGTCAGGCTTGAAGCCCCAATGCCTTCCACTGTTGTTTTTCCTACAAAATTCAAGTACAGAATGACGTTTTATCCAAAATATTCCACTATTTCTTTTCCACCAAGGGAAGTATAAGCATTCTGGGACTCTTCTATGGTTCTGCACTTACAAATGAGGAGGGCTTGGTAGGTGGCATTAAGAGAGCTTCCACAAGTCCACACTTCTCTAAACCGCACTGTTCAGGAGTCCAGGTTCCAGCTCACATCTTAGCTCTAATATATACTGATGGAGCTGGTAGCTTCATGATCCTGGTTGAGTTAAGTATGTATCTCTGAGCTTTGGCTTCTGGATGTGGCCATATTGATGACTGCAAACTAGATTTCTATGTCTATTTTCTGTCTGAAGCCATTCTTTGTCTTATGTTGCCAACTAATCTCAAATCTGTTAGTCTATAAATAGCATATTAGGCATGCCTTAGATTTTTTTTTTATTTTTATTTTTTTTACAAACATTGTGTTATTTTATTACCTGACATTTTTATGTACAGTTTCAAAGAACAAGGAGTCTTTATCTTTGTTGATCTAGTCTAGATTCTCTAAGACCCCTCAGTCTACAGCCTAGGCCAAATCCAGTTTGCTCCTCTCTTGTGTAACATTATTCTTTTTTAGATTTTGTTTTCAAACTCTTTCCCAAGAATATATATATATATATATATATATATATAATTTATTTATTCATTCCTTGGTTTTTTTGAGACAGGGCCTCCCCATGCACTTTAGGCTGAGTTTCAACTCACTATACCTCGAATTCTTGGCAATTTTCTTGCCTCAGCCTCCTGAGTGCTGGGATTACAAGTCGTGCCACCATGCCCAGATCAAAACATCTGTTCTTGAAAGGGAGAAGGAGAAGGAAAAGTATAGAGGATTAGCAACACTGGTTCTAACCCTGACCACGGTGCTGCATACTTGTGAGGCAAAGGCAGGAAGACTGCAAATTTAAAGCTAGTATTGGTAACTTAAGAGAGATCCTGTCTCAAAATGTTCTAAAAAAGAGAATAGACCCTTAGGGCTGGGGCACAGTGCTTGCCTAGCATTGCCTGGATGTGAGTGCTAAGGCTATCAACTCTGGTCTTCCAGGTATCAGTGATGAAAAGAATGGGCAATCTTTCTTACTTTTGAGAGGACTCCTGGAGGAGGCTTTTGTTGTCCCTCTGTCGTGCATTTTTCTGTTTTTGGAGACAAAGAAGAACATATTTCAAAGTCTGTGTGTCCCAAGTCCTGTAAGTACTGATAAAGCGGAGAATTCTGAAAAAGACATATAAAATAAAGTAAAATTCAAGATCATTTCTGTCTTCAGAGTTTTAGAACCAAAGTTCACTATCGTGACTTGCATGTCCAAATACTGTAAAGTTTCTTTTTATGAGAATTCAACAATCAATTACAACATGATGCCATTTCGTATCAATAAATCCATATTCAACGGAGACCCAAAATGCTAAATAAAACACAGAATTTTTGAGTGTCAGCAAACAAAAATGAATTTAGGAATAAAAATAGATTTGGTAGGGGTGGGGAGATAGCTCAATAGAATAAGTGCTTGCCTGGCAAGCACAAGGGCCTGAGTTCAATCCCCAGTTCTGCAAAAAAAAAAAAAAAAAAGATTTTAAAAATAGATTTGGTAAGCAATTTCTTGGCCCACATTTTTAATTTTTATTTTTTTGGTATAGGGACTCACTATGCAGTTGAGACTTGTAGTAATTCTCCTGTTTTGAGCCTCCCCAGCAACTGGGATTACAGGTGTGGGTCACTATGCCCAGACTCCGCTAATAGCTCATTGCGCTCTGGGGGCGAGGCCGACATAGCATGTGGTACCGGGGATCGAACCCCAGTCTCTGCGCGTGCCTAAGCAGGCTCTTAGTCCACTGAGCTATCTTGCCAGCCCCTTAGCCCACATTTTCATAGAGGCTTCAGAACAGCCAGTACTGGTTATAGATATTTCCTAAAAAAGATCTGTAAGGGCCGGACTGATAGCTCAGCGGACTAATGTGCCTGCTTAGGCAGAGCTCAGAGGCTGGGGTTCGATCTGTGCCGGTCCCGTCCCCGGGGCAGGCTGAGACAGCAGTGGCACGTGTCTGTAATCCCAGCACTTGGTAGGCTGAAAACAGGAGGATCACTATGAGTATGATTTACATAGTGAGACCCTGTAGACCCTTGGTAGGGCTGGGGAGAAAGATAATATTTATTCTGTATTTAGGACCCTATTCTGTACTAAATACAGAATAAATAAATAAATGATAAAAAAATAAAAAGATCTGCAGTAGAAGTTATTACCTGAAGTCAAGAAAAATGAAATAATGGTCATATTGTATTTGTTACAATTACCATACCATCAAATTCATTAGTTCATTTGGTAGAAATGTGTTATATATCATATTCTATCTATCTATCTATCTATCTATCTATCTATCTATCTATCTATTTATTGTGGCCAACTCAGCCAGCCCTGGGGGTGGGGCTGGGGCTGGCACACCATGTGGTGCCTGTGGTCCCTGCGCTTGCCTAAGCTTGCCTAAACAGGCGCTTTAGTCTGCTGAGCTATCTCGCCAGCCCTATCATATTCTTGATACTGCAAACAAACTTAAAACTTTTCAAGGAAGTCACCTTAGATTAATTATCAGTCACATATGGAACATGGCCAAAGAGACAGTACAGCTAATAAAAGAAATAGAATCATGTTAAGTAAAATAAATCTGATAGACAAGTTTAAATATCTCATGGTTTGTGTTAAGTGAGAAACCCAAAGCATAAATAAACTAAGGAGCAAAGTAAAAGAAAGATAATAGGAAACAGGGAGACAGATCATTTGCAAAAGGGAAGGAAATCAAGAAATGAAAGGGAGGGGTGCAAAAAGAAATAACTGCTATGCTTGTACCAATTACCCGTGAAGAATGTAATCATTATTGTCATAGTTTGGGGTTTTGCAAGGGAAACAATACAGGACACATACTTTATGGAATTATTTTCTAATAATCAACCAAAGAAACATACAAAGAGTGCAGGAAATCTGTCCACACATTAAAGACCAAAGAATCCAGCTGAGGTCCTGGATCCTAATGTCCTTCCTGAGTACCACTGAATTCCTAGCGCCCATGACAGTGTCTCATGCGGCCCGCTTCACAGCACTGCACTGGGAGGGCCCAAAGGTAGTAGTGAAAGAGCTAGAAAGTCTGTGCCACCCCATGACTGCCTGCGGCTTTGGAGGGACACCTATACACAAACCACAATAGCTCCCCAACAGCCTCCCAATAGCTTCTCCAGTTCTTCCTCTCATGCTGCTGGCAACAATCCTCAGGTGAGCCTCCCACACCCAGCACCAGGCTGGTTCAGTTCAGTTGGGTGTAACAAGTTGATCACCAGTTGGCAATCCAGTGCAACTGTACACTGCGAACATGTAATAATAAACAATAGAAGAACACAGTAAGTAAGAACACACATTTAATAGGCAGATTTGAAGTTCAAATCTCAACTCTACCTCTTTTTAGCTAAGTGAATCATGCCAATTTACAATCCTTATTTCATCTGTCTCACGTAAAAATAGGAATAATAATAATACTTAAACTAAATATAAAGATTTAGAGCTGTGGGGGTCCCTTGTGGGTCCCTCTCACTCTGGTACTGGAGACTGAACACAGGGCCTTTATGCTGAGCTACATATAAGCCCAAACTTTTAAATTCTGAACTCCTGAGACACATGTTATGGCTTATACCAAATGTCCCCCAAGAGCCTCAGGTGCTCTTAGGTGGGGCTCTTGGAAACCTCATTTTGTTTGTCTTTAAGGACAGGTGGCCAGAGGTTCCTTGATGAAACAGTGGATCTCCGAGGTCTGCAGAGAGACTGGCAGGACTCTCCCTTCCTTATAGTCCCTTGGCACTGGACAGTTGCCTAGTGCCATAGAAAGGAAGCAAAAGGATCACGAAAAGAGTAAAAAGTGGCACCCAAGTCCCAGAAAGTCTGCCTAGTCCCAGAAAAACAAACATGAGCATTCCGCCTCTCTATTGGCCTAACCCTAAAACTCCCCTTCATTCCTTTTAGAAGTATAACCTCCAAGGGGTGGAGGTGTTGATCTTCTAGATTATCGCCCTCTCTTCCTGTTTTTGGCCAAGAGTGAAAGTCTCTTTCTCTAATCAATCTGCACTTGGTCTAGTTATTGGTTCAGTTTTGAGATGGAAAAAGGACCCAGTTTGGGATAAGAAATTAGTAATAGACTGACCAATAAATCTAACTCCAAAGCCAACATTCTGAAATACTATACTAAACTAAAAATAAGAAACAGTTTCTCACTGTCTAGTAAAGAAGACATCAAAGAAGCTTATTTAAGAGCACCACAGAGAAAGCCAGCAAATAACTGTAACAGGAATGCACTGGATGCTACAGAAACAGGAGAGGCAGCTAAATCAGAGCCATATTTTTAAGGAGTATGTTCTTAAATGAGAAAGAGTAAGCAAGAGCAGAAATTGCAGGACTGGCCAAAATCTGCCAGGCTTCAATTTGAGAGGGAAGGAATATAGGTCAAATTATTTCCTTTTAAACTATATTTAAATTCTCTCTTAAGAAAAATGCCTTCACATCATAAAGAGGAATAGGTTTCTCATCCTCTGTCGTGATAACACACACTCCACTGCTGACCTGCCCATCCTAGCCTGGATTCTCCAGCCCATCTGTGACCCCCACCCTGCTCTGCCCAGGGGCTCAAGAACACCAGCAACACCCCAGGTGCTGCACGGATCTCCGGGACAGTTCATACTTTTTTTTTTTTTTTTAAAGTCTTTTTAATTTTTATTTTTTAAGGCAGTAGGATGCCTTCTTCATGTTCACTCCAGTGGGAAAGAATAATAAATAAGATAGATCAAAGTGGAGTTACTCTGTGTTAGGGCCAACAAATTTGCTCTGTGAAAGACTAGAGAGTAAATAGTTCAGTGAGACAGGTCATCAGGTCGCTGTCCTAATAATCTGCTGTCCTAAAGTCTGCTGCTGCGGTTTGAAGGCAGAGACTAAACAACCCCACAAGTGTACTTATGTGCCAATAAAACTTTATTTATGAAATCAGAACTGGATATAAAGTACCGTTATGCTCTATTTCCCTAGCATTTCAGAAAAGTAGAGGGCTAACAATAGAGCTCCGTGATGAAATCTTTGTTCAGTATTCAAAAGGCTAGGTCTGACCCTCAGCCCTCAAAGATAAAACAAAACATAAGGAAGTAAAAGCATTATTTTCTCACCAGTCATAAAAAATGTGAGCCTGAGGGAGGAGACTGCAGTGTGTGTGTGTGTGTGTGTGTGTGTGTGTGTGTGTGTGTGTGTAGGCATCCGGCCCCAGAGCCTCCTAATTAAAGACTTAGAGCAAGCTGGGTGTCATGGGCACAGGGGTAACCCCAGTGCTCCGGAGGCTGAGGCAGGAGGAGGCAGCCTGGAGGGTGGGGGCAGACCTCTGCCACCTTTTCTCCCTCCCATGTGGCTCTGGGGAGTGAACCCAGTGCTTCCCTGCTGAGCCACACCCCAGCCCTTTCATCCCCAGCCCTTTTTCATTTGGAGAAAGGGCCTCACTAAGTTGTTAAATTGTCCAGGCTGGGCTCAAACTTGTTATCCTTCTTTGGTAGCCTCCCAGAAGGTTGGGGTTACAGGTTCACACTAAACTCTTTTTTTAATTTTTCAGACAGAGTCTCACTATGTAGTTCAGGCTGGCCTTGAACTCACTATGTAAAATGGGCTGGCCTTGAACTTGCAGAAACCCTTCCGCCTCAGGTATGCAACATCAGAAATTATTATTTTTTTAACAACAGAAATTAAAGTGCAAAGAAATTGAACACTGAGAGCCGGCTGTGGTGGCCCATGGCTGTAATCCCAGTACTCAGGAGGCTGAGGCAGGAGGATTGTTTGAGTTTGAGACCAGTGTGGGCTAGAAAGTGAGCTCAAAGCCAGCCTGTACAATAAGGGGACCTTTGTTAAAAAGGTAAAATTATTATTTTACTTAGAAAAAGAGCAATAAATAAATACTTGTTACAATGTTTTGTTTTAATTCTTTTGGTCCCAGGACTCAAACTCAGGATCTTGCACTTTCCAGGCAGGTACTGTGCCACTGAGCTGCATTCCCAGCCCCACTCTTATGATACTAATGTAAATAACATTTTTAATTTATTGTTTTGTTTTGCTTTTTTGAGCCCTGATCTCCTTATGCAGGGCAGGCTAGGCTTGAACTTGTTTTATGTAGTCCAGGCTGGCCTCCAACTCATAGTGATCCTCCTGCCTCAGCTTCCTAAGTGGTGAGATTACAGGGGAAAGCCACCATTCCTGGCAATAACTTTTTTTTCTTGGTCTTTTTGAGCCAGGGTCTCCCTATGCAGTTCAGGCTGAGTTCATTTTGTAGCCTAAGCTGGTCTCAAACTGATTCTCCTGCCTCAAGCCTCCTGAGTGCTGGGATTACAGTCTTGTGCTACGACACCTGGCCTGGCAATAACATTGTTATTGAAAAAAATCTCTCTTTTTTAAAAATTAATTTTATTGAGAAACAAATAGCAATGAGACAGTTTTAAAACAGGTTAGTGGGACAGTTACAATAATTAATGCATTGTATATTGTTGTCTTCATAGTAGTATTGAAAAAATTTTCCAAATGAAAAGTAGCATATTGAAGCCACACACCTGTCATCCCAGCATTCGGAAGGCTGAGGCACGAGGATCACACAAATTCAAGGCAACCTGGACTCTGCAATGAGTTCAAGGGCAGTCTGAACTACATAGGGAGACCATCTCACAGAGAGGGAGGGAGGAAGGGAGGGAGGGAGGGAGAGAGAGGGAGAGGGGGAGAGAGAGAGACAGACAGACAGACAGACAGACAGACAGAGACAGAGAGACAACAAAGGCTTACAGAGAAAAGTACAATATCTTACATTTTTTCAAGTCTCCTTACTGTCTGGTTCAATAGAAGATACAGTATTTGTGATTTTTCTATCTTTTT
>NW_004524580.1:23731219-23785337 GCF_000260255.1 Octodon degus | reverse complement strand
ACCTAAGAGTGGTGAGCTTGGCCACGCCACGCCCAGCAACCCTGCCAGCAGACTGTAGACCCGAGCAAGCAGCAGGGCCATTCAGCTGCACCTGACTAACTCAGCTGGAATAAACCTTTCCTCATACGTTGGTGTTTTATTGCAGTGGCAGAAAGCAGACTAACAGCTTCTGCCATCAATGTGTTGTACTCTGTTTTGCAATCTACTGGATAAAGGTTACAAATAAAATCAAGTTTTAAACAGATATGCTCTTGGGAACAGGGAATATTTTAATATCTTTTTAGCTAGTTAGAGAACCAATGAATAGCTTTATCAAAATTTGGCAAGTAAAGCCAAAAAGGTTAATTTTACCTTTTTTGCCACTGGGTCGGGATTGAACCCAGGGCTGTTTGCATGCTATGCACACATTTTCCCACTGAGCTACCCTTCCAGGCCTGGTATAGCTCCCTTTTACATAGAATATGAAGTCTTATTAATGAGTATTTTATACTTCACATGTGTACAAGAGAATGAGGTGAAACTGTAACTACTGTCTTTAGGATTAAAAACTGACCACTCAATATAATTTTTTTTCTTTTACAGCTATGTCTTTGTAAAGCAACTATCCTAATTTATATTTAGACTTTCTGCGCCATTTGGTGTAAAATTAGTAAAAGGGCTCACGTGATAGCTCAGTGGACTAAGCACCTGCTTTGGCAAGCGACCAGAGTTCAATCCCCGGTGGGTCCTGCAGCTGCTCCCTTTCTGCCCCCCAGCCAGCAATTGAGTCTGGGCATAGTGGTGCACACCTGTAATCCCAGCACTGGGGAGGCCATAAACAGGAGAGTCACTAGGACTCTGAGCTGCGTACTGAGACCCTGTACCAAATACATAAAAACCCAAGCAAAACAAACAAACAAACAAACAAAACTAGTAAATACATGGAAATACCTATTTTTCACTAATGAGGATTATTCAAGGTTGCTGACAGTTTCAGCAGAATTGCCTGTGTCATGGGTAACACACAGCTGATGAAGCAACTGTTAAAACTTTTTTCCTTAGTTTAAGTAAAACAGAACCACAGATGGTTGAGTATTAGCCCTGGACTCAGAATGTAATTCTAAAGTATCCAAGAATGTTCCTGCTGCCAAAAGAAACACCAAACCCCAGACACAGGGTGTGGGAGCCCCTCCTCACGGAAACCCTTGTGGTCTGGGTTCCTTCGAACTCCAGCTGACAGAAAACACACATCACAGCCCCGAAAGAATTCTGCTGAAGGAAAAGGCGCCAAGAGCTTTCAGTGGTGCTTCTATGGTTTAGTGGCCAAAACATTTTTTGCAAGAAAAATAAACAAAAAGAGACAAGAAACTGCCACAATTTCATTGAGTGAGCACATCAAGACAATTTCTCCGTTAGGTTTTATGCTCAGGACACTTCGTGTTCCCCCAGTCCCCATAAAGACCTCAGATCCCACACTAAGGGCGTATGAAGTCTGATACATTCACTGTATGCAAAACTTTTTTTTTTTGGTGGTACTCAGGACCTTGCGCTTGCTAGGCAAGCACTTATTCCGCTGAGCTATCTCCCTAGCCCAACAGTTTTTTTTTTTTAAATTTGTTTTCTTTATTTATTTTTAATATTTTATTTATTTGTGTGTGTGTGTGTGTGTGTGTGTGTGTGTGTGTGGCCAGCTCAGCCCACCAGGGGGCGGGGCTGGCTGGCATGTGGTGCTGGGGATTGAACCGCAGTCCCTGTGCTTTAGCTTAGCTTAGCTTGTTCTAAGTAGGTGCTTTAGACCACTGAGCCATCTCACCAGCCCCACCAACACTTGTTTTTGGTACAAGCTGTGGTGCATTTTACACAGGTGTCCAAAATTACTGCTGCTCTGCATTTTAAAATACACTTCAGAAAAGGAGGTGAAAGGCGCGATGTTTTTGCCATGAGCTTCATAAACACAACAGAAAAACTGTTAGCTTTCAGGTATAGAGCCAGTGAGGAACAGGCTGATGGGTACACAATTAGGCAACTCATTCCAACAATAAACCTAACTCAGCACTCACCTTCCAGGGTCTGCCTAGACAAGGGTAAAACGAAACAAAAATGAAGGCGTCCTGGCCAAAGAGATTCATCCTATGCCTCTTGGTTTTACCAGACCTTCACCATTATCAAGAGCTATTACCTGGTTCCTCAAATGCAAAGTGAAAATGTTATGGAGCTCTTAAACCAGGGGGGAAGTGAAACTCAGTACCATTGTGGGGAAGCAAGCTAAAAGACTGGAATGCTAATGGACAAGCGTGGTGCAGAGGTGGCCTCACACCATCCTTCTGGCCCTCAGCTGCAAGAGTAGCCAAGTCCCAAGTAGGGTCCTGGTGAACTCTGCCTCCAGTGTGACAGATGGTGCCTGTACGTACCATCATGTCACGTTTTTGGGAAGGTGAAGTATTTTGTACCAACTTTATGTGAGAGTGTAGTGACCATGTTTTATCACTATGATTTCTTATCTTTTTTTTTTTTGGTACTGGGACCTAACTCATCATTATGATGTTTTAAACTGTTTTCTTTGCAGATAAGAAATGGTGCCTGATTTTTAAACAACAAACAAACAAACAAACAAACAAACAAAATGGGCTGGGGATGTAGTCAGTGATGCAGCGCCTGCCTGGCAAGTGTTGAGGTCCTGAGTTCAATTCCTAGTACCCACCCCTGAAATTGTTATCTTGCTAGACAGGAGGACTGCTGTGAGTTGAAGACCTGCCTGGGCTCCATAGTGAGTTCAAGGCCAGCCTGGGCTACACAGCAAGACCCTATCTCAAAAACACCAGAAAGAGGAAATCAAAACCAAACTAAAAAACCCCATATCTTTTATATACCTAAGGAACTTCAAACTAAGAATAGGTATTGAGAATTATTCTTTCATTTGTTAAATGAGATAATTACGTTGGAATTATCACTTGAAAAAAAGAGTGCTCTATCTGTTCGAGATGTGTGCTGATGCATTTACAGTTGAAATTAACTACTAGTGTATCTGGAATTAACCTTAAAATACTCTAATTCCAAGGAGAATGGTAAGGGTAGCTACATATGTATATTTAGTAGTACTGGGGATTAAACCCAAAGTCTTTCCACTGTGCTACATTTTTATTGTACTGCCCTTTTTATTGATTTATTTTGGGGGACAACTCTTGCTAAATCTTTCAGTTGCCCAGGATATGCCTGAATTTACAATCCTCCTGTCTCAGCCTCCCAAAATGTTCAGATTATAGGCATGTACCACTATAACTTTTTTTATATATCATTTTAAAGTTTATAATAAATGTCTTTCAAAAATTATATGCCATTCTGGTTTAAAATGTTAAAAAATATTTTTATAGGAAAAAACTAAAAATTGAGAAAATTTTATTTATTTTAATCTGGGAAAATATTAATTTAGATTTTAAAACACTTAAGTCTTACGAAGTTCCATATGTCAGTGGTACTTTTCATATCTACTGAAGGGAAATGTGACACCAAGCTGATGTTGGTAAATTAACACCTTGACATGAATCTATGAGCTAGTGACACAGACATGGGCTAGTGCAACACCAACATGTGATGCTCTGTGTCATATCAAACATCCTCGGGCTCTGGAGGGTGTGCAGGCGCCATGTCCGGCCACGAAGGTGGCAAGAAGCAGCCCAAGAAACAGGCCAAGGAGATGGACGAGGAAGATAGAGCATTCAAAGACAAGCAAAAGGAAGAGCAGAAGAAACTTGATGAGCTAAAAACCAAGGCTGCGGGAAAGGGCCCCCTGGCCACAGGTGGAGTTAAGAAATCTGGCAAAAAATACACTGTTCCTTGTGTGTACACTGTGGTGACCCGGGATTCCATTCCTATTCAAATATCTGGATGCCCTGCCACAACAGCTCTCTCTCTCTCTCTCTCTTTTTTTTTTGGCAGAACCAGGGACTGAACTCAGGCCTTTGCGCTTGCCAGGGAAGCGCTTATTCCACTGAGCTATCTCCCTGGCCTCCATAACATCTCTTGACACCTATAACTACAATGAAGTGTGTTCTTGGAGTCTGTTGTACATGTAAGAATAAAATTTTATAAAAAAAGAAAAAAACAAAAAAAACAAAAAAACAAAAACAAAACTTCCTTATCCTTTGGAGAAAATACAGGGACTTCCCAGACAGTAACCCCAGGACTTTCAGCACCCAGGCCAGGGCAATAAACGTCAAAGCAGCCTCTGGCAATATGATTTTGTTACTAGACTTAGTGGAAGTAAAACAAATATCTCATTACTTGGGAACTTTATATTTGCCTCCCACAAACTGAGGTAAAGTTTATAGAATAAGAAATTCTTAACTGGGTGTAGTGGTGCACACCTGTACTCACAGCACTGGGGAAGCTGAGGCAGGAGGATCACCACACGTTCCAGGCCAGTCTGAATGACATAGCAAAACCCCATCTCAAAAAACCCTAAACCAACACCCCTCTCAAGAAAAATTTAAGAAATTTTCAATTACATAATTTTTTTGGAGGAGGAGCCATGTTTTAAAAGCACCATTAAACAAGGAAATTCATCACCATCACCAGCATGATAACAAAACAGAAAAAACCTACCAAAGACCTCTGACACCCACCCTGCCAGACTCCCAGCAGTGTCGGGAAACAGCTTTCACTGTGAAGGTGGGTGTGGAGCCTGGTGACTGGGGAGCGTCCCAGCAGAGGTGGCGGCGCTACTCCACACCCTCCCTGCACAGAAGCCCAGGAGACTGCAGCTGAGGTGGCCTGCACCAGGGTGGGGAAGCCTCCTACAGAGCACAGAGAACCACACCCGAAGAGCCTAAGAGCCACAAAGACCAGTTCCGGGGCTGTTTTCATTCTTGTTATTTTAGGAGAATAATGGATTCAAAAAAGTAAGAAAGAAAAAAGGAAAGTCAAGTTATTTTTTCATAGTTTGCAACGCAAAAACTCAACAAGCTTTCTAAAAGTGAAGTGAGCTACTTTCAGAAAACTACAGCAGAACTGGTGTGAGGTGGTACATACATGTAATCCAAGTTATTAGGGAGGCTGAGGCAGGAGAATCTTGAATTTGAGCCCATGCAGGGAAATATTTTGTCTCAAAATAAAAAATAAAAAGGGCTGGGGATATAGTCCATCGAGAGGTTCTGGATTCAATCCCCAGTATCACAAAACAAAACAAATTACACCAGACAGGCTGGGTCCTATCTCAGCAGGGAAGTGCTTGCTTAGCATGTACCAGATCCTGGAGTTTCATCTCTCACATTGCCAAAAACAAAACAAAAAAAACAAAAAAGAGAAGCACCAGAGTTTGTGCACTTAAGTTTTAATTGGCTAACAGCACTAAGCCAACTGCAGCATTTGGTTGTATTTCAACAATTATTATGATAATCGATATGAACTTTTACATAGGCGCAGACAAGTTATTATAGTATTAAAATATGAGAAAAAATCATTTGTGGTATAACTTTATGTTCACTTTAGTAAAAATGTAAATTTTAAAATTTGTAAGAATTCAAGCTGAGCTATACTACTAGAAGATTATTTCTACAGGAACTTCATGTTCATTTAACTGAGCTTCAGTTTTCATAAGTTTTTCTTATTAAAATATTTTTGGTCCAGGAATATAGTTCAGTAGCACAGTACCTGCCTGGCAAGTGAGAGGTCCTGAGTTTGATTCCCAGTATCTCCCCCCAATTTTTTGTTTGGGTTATCAACATAAGAAACATGTATCCATAGATACTAAGAAAGTTAGGTATCTAAATAAACCCAATTTCTTCCATAAATGGGTTCTTACCAAGTACGCTTCTCTTTTGCTGTTAGACACTTTTAATGGCAATATAGCCAGCCCTTTGTATGTTTGTTTGTTTTTTGAGACACAGTCTCACTATGTAGCTTACACTGGCCTCGCACTTGTAGATATCCTCTTATCCCAGTATCTCGAAAACCCTCTGTATCTATGGGTTTCACATCTGTGGATTGAACCAACCGTGCATAAAACAGGTGTAGTGAGTGGCACAGGCCTGTAATCATATCACTTAGGAGGCTGAGGCAACAAGTCTGCCCTAAGCCTGAGGCCAATCTGGGCTACATAGTGAGTTCAAAGCCATCCCACAGTACAGAGCCAGACTGTGTCTCAAAAATAAAACAAAGCAAAACAAAATCAACCAACCATGGATAGAAAATATTTAGAAGTCCCTGCATCTGTACTGAGTAGGTATAGACATCTTTTGGCTATCACCACCCGAACGATTTGATTTGCATAGCATGCCAGTGGACCAGGTGTTACACATAATGCAGGGCTGGACACACACAAGAAGATGTGTGCAGGTCCCATGGAACATGTCATGCAAGGGACCAGGGCAGCTGCAGAATTCAGTGTCTGGGAGGGGCAGGGCAGTTATCCCAGAACTGGTTCCTGTCAAGTACTTTTATCCCACTGAAAACCAGCCAGTGGCTCTATCTTGCAGCTAAGATAACAGTTACGGAGTTGCAGTGCTTCTCTGTTTTTCTGCCTCTGTACTTCCCGTGTCCCCGCCTGAACCCTCCCAGCTTCCAGCACTCTAATCTTGATGCCCTTGGACCCTCTCCTTCCCTTCCCAGAAGGGCTGACCTCAGAGCCACAGTCTCTGAGAAGCAAGTACAGTATCGCAATGGCTACTTCTGACCTGGCTTCTCATAAACTCTCACTCTGTCTTGCAAGGACTAGTGGCTGCGTGCTGAGAGCATCCAGTGGACAGAGCACAGGACCAGAAGAGGGGCAGCTGCTGCTCACTCAATGAGCACTAACCAGTATTTACTGAGCACCTACTACGTGTCAGACAGTACAGTGACTTGTGATTTTCTTCCTTTAACTTCTCTCTGAAAAGAAAAAGTTAATTTATCTTACCTATGAGAAGAAACTAATTTCAATGGCTCTACCAACTATGTATTTTTTAAAGCTAGTATGCTGGTACACACCTGTAACCCCAGCACTCTGGGAAGCAGAAGTAGAAAGATCTCAAGTTCAACCAAGCCTGGGCAAATTAATAACTTAGCAAGAGCTTGTCTCAAAATAGAAAATAAAAAGGGTTTATTATATGGCTTAGTGTGAAGGCCCTGGATTCAATCCAAGTACTGCAAGGGAAAAAATTTAAATATAAAAAGATATAAAATGAAAAATAGCTGTTTATTTCCTTTTTTTTTCTTTTTAAAAATGTATTTAGTAAAAGTTCTACAGGGTCTTACTACGGAGATTGGACTTGTAGTGAACCTCCTGTTTTTCAGCCTCCCAAGCACTGGGATTACAGGTGTGGGCCACCGAACCCAGTCTCAATGGCCATCTCATCATGCCCTGGGGGTGGGGCTAGCATGGCTTACCGTGCTGGGATCAAACATGGTCCCTGTGTTCTGCCTAAGCAGGTGCTTTAATCCAATGAGCTATCTGGCCAGCCCAAGCCCTGATTATTTAATACTTAACTCTTACCTTGTCTCAAAAGGTAACAAACAAGTTGGGTGGGGTTAAACCCAGCACTCTGGGAGGCTGAGGCTGGAGGATCACAAGTTCAAGCACAGCCTGAGCAACACAACAAAACCTTGTCATAAATCATTTTTCGAGACAGGATCTCACCATATAATTTAGGCTGATTTTGAGCTTACCATGTAGCCGAAGGTGGCCTCCAAGTTGCAGCAATCATCCCACCTCAGCCTCCTAATTGAACTAATTTTAAAAAGGGCTGGGGCTATAGCTCAGTGTAAAAGCTCTGGGTTCAACCCCCACCCCCAAGTAACATTCTTTTAGCTTAAGAAATTTTCTCTCCAAAATTTAGTATGCATTTAGTATAGAAGAATAACCTTCAATATTGTTTTATACAAGTAGAAATATACTTTCTACTTTTCACCTAGCTTTTCATTTAATGCATCTTAGAGGTCTTCCCATATCAGGAAATTTAAAAAAGGAAATATATTCTGCTTTATTCCAGTTTAATGTTCACATAACACTTTAATCATACGACTTTGTTGTCAGGGTTTACAAGGGAATAGATTTAATACAGGACACATAATTTATAGGATTATTTTATAATATTCACCTAAAAAGTCAAATACAGAAGAGTGCAGGAGATCTGTCCATCTACTAGAGACCCAAAGAATCCAGCTGAGGGCCTGGATCGGGCGGCAATGTCCTGCATGAGTCCAGCTGAAGACCTACAGCCTACATAGCAAAGTCTTCTACAAGTCCAACTGGAAGCCTAGAGCCCATAACAATGTCCCATGTAAGTTTGCATCAAGGATCTGCACTGGGAAAGTCCAAAAGGTCAGTGGTGGAAGCTAGAAAGTCTGTACTAGGAGGCTGAGGCATCTGCACTGGAACCAAAGAGCAATGTTCAAAGTAAGGACCAGAGCTCCCCTAGAGAGACCTGCAGGCCTCCTCAGCAACAGTGAGGGCTGAGGTCCTTCTATGATGAGAACAGCTGAGTGCGTATCAGGAAAACCAGCTTGACAAGCTTTTCCAGGAGAAATCAACAGCACGCCATCTTCCCTTCTAGCTCTCCTTTTATACTGTTGGCAACAATCCTCAGATGGGCTTTCCACACCCAGAACCAGGCTGACCCAGTTCACCTAGGTGTTACAAATTGACCATTAGTTACTCCATCACAAACTGTGTCATAACTTACTTATCCAGCCCCCCCCCTACTATTAGCTTAATTGGAATAGAGGAGGTATGCAGAAGTGGAAAATTTTAATGAATGTTTAGGTATTACAAGTGTTCCTGTTATGGTTTCTATCTAGGTGTCCCCCTAAAGCCTCATGTGGTCATAGGTGGGGCTTTTCAGAGGTGGCTGGGTCTAGGGTATAACATGCTGTGACTAAGTGTGTGATGCTGGGTTCAAGGGTGTGTGATTACTAAATCCATTGATTGGTTGGGCTTAGTTCTGGGTGTGGTTTGCACCGCCCAAAGACTGGATAGTTTGGAAGGGATAAAGGGGAAAGAGGCTGCTGATGCTTTCTTGCTATGTCACTGATTTCCTGCCTTTCTGCCTTCTGCTTTCTGCCTGCCAGGAACTGTTTCTCCTTTGCAATGACTGCCAGGTCACCTAGCCTTGGAGCCAGCCAACTATGAACTAAAACCTCTACAAACTGAAAGCCAAAATAAACCTTTCCTCCTTTAACTTTGGGTATTTTGTCTCAACAACGAGAAAAGTTACTAGGACAGTTATTGATTGAAAGTAGTTGGCAAGAGAGGGACCAAGATGACTCTTGAAGTTTCTGCTTCATATTTCATTAAATGTACCAACTAGGTGGTACATTTAATGAAATATAAAACTGGCAAAACAGCAAATCTGAAGAGGGGAACACTGAGTTAGAAGTCCCTGTGAGTCGTCAAATGTGCATGACTGAACCACAGCTATCTGGCATTCAGAGGGCCTGCTGAAGGTTCAGATTCAAGTTTTTAGCATGTTAATATGGAGGGAAACCATATGGTAAACAGGGACAGGAACATAGGGAGCATGTAAGACCAACTAGAGGAAAGATAAAAGGGCTTAAAGGGATCACCATGTTAGAGAAGAAAGCCAAAGTTGGGAACAGTAATAATCACACAAAAGCTTCTAACCTTTGTTAGCTGCTTATGTGTTGGGCAGTGAATTAAACCTGCTGTGCAATACTTCATTTAATTCTAAAGCAACCTTTGGAAGAGGTGTTCTTATAGCCCACTTTACCGCTAAGTGAACTGAGTCACTGGAAGACTGCAACTGTTCACAGCCTACAACAGAGCAGCAACCCAGCGTACTCTGAACCACAACATAAAGCAGTCTCTGGGAAAGAGATCCACAACTGACCAATTCTGTTCTCTTGAGTTGCTCATATGTATCATGCTATGTTCTGTAAGATCCAACATAACTCATATTTTATTGAATTAACTCATATTTTTGTCTCTAAGATGTCTGCATGTCACATTGTTCTCTTTAAGGTGGCTTTAAAGGCTTTAAGGTTCGTAAAACTTGCAGCCTCTTGAATCTGGGAAGACAAACAGTTCTTGGCCTATTGCTTTATTTTGTTTGGTTCGTGAATATGTTTTGGAGAGGAGCAACTCTTCCAAGACCACACAAAATTAGTGGCTGTGATTTACAACAGCTTCTGCTTATTCATTCTCTATACTTTTTTTTTTTTTCATTCTCTATACTTAATGGGCTATGGTTAGCATAAACTAGTGAATGGGAATACTTCAGGCAGAAACTAGAGAGAAACTTTCAGGTATAAATCCAATGGAAAATAATAATCAAAAGACAGTAACCTATTGTCTTGGTTACTTTTTGTTGCTGGGACAAAACACCTAACACTCAAAATTAAAGAAAGAAAGGTTTATTTAGCTCAGTTAGTGGAGGTTTCAGTTCACACTTGGCTGGCTCTGAGGCAGAGTAGCACATGGCAGAGGGCAGCAGTTTATGGCAACAAAAAACAGAAAAGAGCAAAGAGAAGAGTAGTGGCAACAATGGCAACAGAGAGCAAGCCTATCTCCCTTATGTTGCATTCAGGCTATCCGCCCCAGGCCAGGTGTAGCACTCACACCCATAATCCCAGCAGCACTCACAGCATAACATTAATCACAAAGCCTAGAAGTCTGCTCCATAACTGCATGAGGCTTTGGGGGGACGACTAGGCACAAATCATAACACTAATTAGAAACTGTCTTCAAGGGAAATATAGACATAGAGGCACTGGTCTGAAGATTGTGCAAGGGCCGGCCAAATAGCTCAGTGGATTAAAGTGCCTGTAAGCAGGCGCAGGGGCCAGGGTTTGATCCCCAGGCCTGCTGTGTTGAGACGGCAATTGAGACTGGGGCAATTGAGGCTGGGTGTGGTGGTGTATGCCTGTAATCCCAGCTCTTGGGAGGCTGTAAACAGGCAGATCACTATGAGTCCGATCTAGTAGTGAGACCCTGAACACCCTGTAGACCCTCCCCCACCCCCAAAAAATAAAAATTAAAAAAAAAATTTAAAAAAAGAAGATTGTGCAAAGGAAAGTAAAAGAACAAATACTGCAACCACAAATTAAAGGTATTTGGAAAAAAACAAAACAAAAACAACCAGGGGCTGGCCAGATAGCTCAGCGGACTAAAGGGGGGTTCAGTCCTCAGCATGATTGCTAGCACTGCCACTGGGCATAGTGAGATGTGACTGAGACTGGGTACGATAGTGTGAGACTTTAATCCTAGCACTTGGAAGGCTAAAAACAGGAGGATCACTACAAGTCTGATCTGTGTAGTGAGACCCTGTACTAAATACAAAAAAAGAAAAAACAAAACTGATCATGAACAGCTTTTTTTCTTGTCCTTATTCCCTAAACAACATAGCATAGCAACCATTCACATTGTCTGTTTTGGAAGTGACCCTGAGAAGCTGTGAAGCATTCAAGAGGGGCACTGGGTTCAACGTAAATACCAGGCAGTCTGTGTAAGAGGCTGGAACAGCTTTAAGTCCTGGTACCCTTTTGAGTCCTGAAGCCACTCCTTCACACACTGAGGGCCACATCTGGTCATCCAGGGCTTTGTTTCTCAAGCTAGGGTGGCCACAAGTGGTCAATGTCTAGAAATGGCTCTGGATCTTCTCTGACTGCCCTTGCCGGAGGTTACAGCAGGATTTAGCTCACGTATGGCTGACACAGGAGGATGACTGATGCGGGTTGTCTTCTATGTGGCTGATTTCTTCTCTACTCATTTTTCCACAGACACTGATGTGAAATAGTCATTTAGTCCTGGTTGTGCCAGGTGTTAAGCTGTCTTTTTATGTACTATCTTGTCACATGTGCAACAGGAACTTTATGGTCAACAGCTCCTTTTAGATAGAGAAAACTAAGGCACTGAGAAGTCAGGTAACTTGCCCAGGGTCACAAGGCCAGTAAGGACAGAATAAGGATTTAATTATAGGCAGCCGGACAGGGCAGTGCTCTTAATTACCCCACTGCAGTGCAGCCCACTCTGAGTAAGCAAGTTTATTAACCTGGGCTAACAGTAAATAAAGTGTAGACCTTATTTTTTTAAAACTAAACCTGGACTTTTAAAACTATCTATTGGATTAAATTGTATAGTTCTAAATAAGTCAGCATTATTCTTGTGACACTACATTCACAATTATTTTCACCTCAGATGCATTATAATTCATATGTAAGAGTTTAGTAAGTACATTTGCCTCCAGGTACAAAAGGTTAGACACTGACTCCAAAGTTTTCAGGGGAGAAACAATCTTATAAATTTGTATGAATTAATCTTACCTATTCTTCTAAATTACTTAAAAAACTGGCTCAAGGGGGCCTTTAAGCAACTTTTAATTGAAAATGGATAGACAATTCAGTCAACACTGGATGCACTGAACTTCTTTAATTCATAGTACATTCATATATATCAATAAGAAAAATATTTTTTAAGAAAAATACTTTTAGATTACAAATGAACAATGGATATTAAGATAGTCCAAAGTAAAAAAAATACAACTGGCTTAATATACCAATAAAAACACAGGCCGGGGAGACGGCTCAGTGGAATAAGCACTTCCCTGGCAAGCTCAAGGACCTGAGTTCAATCCCTGGTTCTGCAAAAAAAAAAAAAAAAAAAACCACCAACACATTACACTTAATCCTCGATTGACAAAATGTAAATTATAACAAAGATACAATTCTGTCTATTAGTTGATAGTAGTTAAGAAGTCTAATCTACATAACATTGGCCAGGGAGTGGGAAACATATTTCATGGATCACCAGTGGGAGCACAGGTACAAAAATAGAAATGTATACACTCACTGACCCAGCAATTCTATAGGTATTTGCCTATTGATGTCACTGTAAAAACATAACAGATTATACCTAAAAACCAGCCAATACTATAACCATTAACAAATCTCATTTGTGTTTTTTGGGGGAAAAAAAAAAAAAAGCAAACACAAAGCCAGGTGAGATGGTGTGTGCTTATGAGTCTCAGCACCAGGGAGGATCCAGAATTCCTTGAGTCCAGAAGTCTGAAGCTAGCCTGGATAGTACAACAAGACTCCATCTCAAAAACATAGGTGAAAAAAAATTATACAATTTGGTTGTCCCACATGAATATATATATATAGTCTTATGAATAGAGTTGCACTGAAAAACTAGCTGGAAGAAAACACCAAAGTGCAAAGTGACTACAGTAGTTACTACTGGAGAGAAAAGGACTCAGGGAACAAAGGGGACAAAACCAGGTGTAGTGGTGCACACCTGTAATCCCAGTATTTGGGAGGCTGAGGCAGGATTGCCAAAAGCACAAGACCAGCCTAGGGTACCTAGTGAGTTTAAGGCCAGCTTGAATTATCTTATCTCTGTCTCTCTCTGTCTCTGTCTGTCTGTCTGTCTGTCTCTCTCTCTCTCTCTCACACACACACACACACACACACACACACACGATGAAAGAGAGACCTGGTGTATTCCCTGTTTGATTTGTTTATTTATTTATTTATTTTTTTGCAGAACCGGGATTGAACTCAGATCCTTGCGTTTGCCGGTCAAGTGCTTATCCTACTGAGCCATCTCCCCGGCCCCTCTTTATTTATTTATAAGTGTGTGTGTGTGGCCAGCTCAGCCCACCAGGGGGCGGGGCTGGCTGGCATGTGGTGCTGGGGGATTGAACCGTGGTCCCTGTGCTTTGCTAATCTTGTTCTAAGTAGGTGCTTTAGACCACTGAGCCATCTCACCAGCCCCATCCCTATTTGATTTGAAGTTTTTACAATAAGAACATATTCATGTGTGATTTGTGTGGAAAAGGTGCCCAGCCTAAGGCCTGCTTAAAAAGAATGTACAAATTGTTACTTTAGCCAATGAATAGAAGCATCGTATGATGCTTTCTATAGCAAGACTACTGACCTACCTCAATTATTACAGATTTCTTTATTGGAAGTGCAAGTATATATCACAAACACACTGTTAGGGCTGGCAAAATGCTAACTTTGTCAGCTGTGATTGAGCTCTGCCGTCTACAGTCAACACAAAGGCAACAGGGAGACAGCACACTAGCTCCTACCAGGAGGGGCAGAAGTCAGCACGATTCCAAGTCTCCAAGTCTCCGACTGCAGACTCCTCCCCCTGCTCAGCGCTTACAGGCTCAAGGACCAGAACTCTGACCAGGATCTCAGGTACAGAATTCACCAAATTACTACTGGGAACTTTTCTTTTAAAATGTGTATCAAGAATATGGAGAAATAAGTGTTTGCCTGGCAAGTGCTAGAGCCTGAGTTCAATCCCCGGTTCTGAAAAAAAAAAAAAAAAAAAAAAAAAGAATATGGAGAAATATATATAGTGCAATATACACTACATATTCATTGAAGTTTCTACCATGCCAACAGAATCTCTAAAAGAACTTGGATTCAAAATAAGACCTCAAAGAAAAGACTTATAATTAAAGGGGCCTGATGGGAGAGTATTTGCCCAGAAATCATTATATATTAGTTATTTTAAAACATTTAAGAAATCTTTTATTTTTGAATAGGTTAAAACCATAGGTGTAAATGTGATTCTCACACATGCAAAATAGAAAATGCCATGCAAAAGGATAAATTCTTGTTACTTACTAAGTTTTTTTATTTCTACTCAATCTAGCTTCATAATACTAAAACACAATGGTGAAGACTGTCCCTAGCAATTTACATGAAGCAGAAATTTTCTCATTTTGTAATGAAGAAGGTATTTATTATTAATTATACTGCCCGCCAATATACTGAATTACTACAGAAATCAGTATGTATTCACTTTTCTTTAGTTAGGTTTATCATGAGAAAGCACAATTTGAAATTAACTACTGCTTTTACCATCCTTAAACTTTGGAAAATATCATAGGACAGTAACTTAGAAAATAAAGACAAAACTTCTAAACACCAAAAGTCCCCCAATGCAAGCATTCATTGTTCCTCAACACCAGCAAAGCAAATCTTATCACGGAACTCAAAAGTATTAATTGGTGCACTAAATCACTCACAGAGAACATGGCTCTAACTTCTCCAGCTTCCTACATGAAAGATCTACTACCTGCTGTCCACACTCTCTTCCTGATCCACACACTTCTTTCTTCCTATAATGATTCTCACTTGTTTCGTTTTTATTTTTTTCTGGAACCGGGGATTGAACTCAGGCTCTTGCCCTGCCAGGGAAGCACTTATTCCACTGAGCTATCTCCCTGGCCCCTCCCACTTGTTTCTCCAGAACCACAGGACAAAATGGCCACTGAACTGAGGGTGGGCCTCTGCCATTACTAAGCATTTTCCCAGCAGAAGCAGTTCTTTGAAAAAAAAAACCTCTCAACATTATTTCTTTTTTTTTTTTTTTTTCTTTTTTTTTTTTTTTTTTTTGCGGAACCGGGGATTGAACTCAGGTCCTTGTGCTTGCCAGGGAAGCGCTTATTCCACTGAGCCATCTCCCCGGCCGCTCAACATTCTTTCTTGAATGCTACTATTACTTAGCAACTGCAGAAGGAGGCTTATAGGTAGAATGAGATTTAAAAAATGCTTCCCAAGGATGTCAGTTAATGAAAGTGTCCATTAAAGTTTCCCTAATAAACTAGTAGAGTGGGGCTGGTGAGATGGCTCAGTGGTCTAAAGCACCTACTTGGAACAAGCTTGGCAAAGCACAGGGACCGCGGTTTAATCTCCCAGCACCACATGCCAGCCAGCCCCGCCCCCTGGTGGGCTGAGCTGGCCACACACACACACACACACACACACACACATAAATAAATAAATAAAATTAAAAAAAAAATAAAAAAATAAACTAGTAGAGTAAGTATGGCATATGTTCAGAAATTTTTCTGATTATCTTATCTGAGTGCTATAAATGGCAAAAATTAGGGTCTTTGTATGCAATGATAAGTATGTGCTTTAAGTACAATGTGACTAAGTCCAAAAGCAAAATAAAAATCAAATGTCCTCACAAAAGAAAGAGATGTAAAAGGAAGTTGATCTGGGTGGCCTAGAGACTCAACTAGAACAAAACAGAAGCAAAGAAAAAACAAAACAAAACAAAACAAAAACAAAAACAGAAGCAAAGAACCATCTTTAAGAAGAAAGCAGATAGCAAGGGTGGATGGAGCTCTCCCTGATTCTGACACTGTGAACCCTGAGAACCAAAAGAGCAGAGACCAAGCTTGTGATTCTGCGAAGAGATAAAAGACAGAACTGGTAATGGAATTAAAATCAAGACAGGCAACATATATATACTGAAGTAGAGGACCTATTTTCAAAAAGTCTTAAAAGATATGAAATTAAATGTGGATTAATGAGCAAAATTTCCATCATAAAATAGATGGTTATAACATGCTTGTTATATAAACTATAAAGTAGATTTAAAGCTAAAGAACATCCTTAAATGTATTATTTCAAATAAAGACTAGTTCTAGAGGACGGCTTGATCTGGTGATCTGCTGCAGGCAGATCAGAAGTCTCAGTGGATCCACAAGCAACTGTAGAGCAATCCAGAGGTCATGACCCACCTCCCTTGTGTGTTTGGGGAGCACACTGAGCTCTAGGCCTTTTCTGCACCTAGGAACTTGGGGAACATCTGGGATAGAACTAGGGGAAAGGAAAATAGAGTCACCGTTTCCAGCCCAAAAATAGGTTGGAAATGGGTAGATTGGCTTCCTCTATTTCCTAATTAATGAAGCCTCCAAAGGCCTACTTTCATTTACGAACCCACCAGACAGTTTCAGACCCCTGAGAAAAGATGTAAGAACAATTTCATACTAATTTACACAATTTCACACTTACAACTGGGAAACAAGCTCAAGAGAAATTAAGTGGTTCACTCAGACTCATTACTGATTAAAGTGTCACTCTCTTGACTCAGACTAGTTTGCCTTTTATAACGCATTTTAAAAATGGAAAATTTTAATATAATTGCATAAAGTACCCAGGTGACCCTAAGAAATAATGTAAGTACTGTATGTACCACTCCTTGAGGCAAAGACACTTGCATTTTAAAAAGGCAACAATGGGCCAGGGATTTAGCTCAGTGGCACAGCGCCTGCCTGGCAAGCTCAAGGTCCTGAGTTTGATTCGAAGTACAGGGAAAAAAAAGCAATCACTTAAGATTGCTTCCATGAAACCGCTGGGGAAGTAGCTCAGTGGCTGACTACTTGCCTTGAGGTCCCAGTGTCTGTCTCTAGCATCTCTCTCTCTCTCTCTCTTTCTCTCTCTCTCTCTCTCTCTCTCTCTCTCTCTCTCTCTCTCTCACACACACACACACCCCAAAAGAAACAAAGATGAAGGCTCTCCTGTATGCCTGTAACCCCAGCATTCTAGAAGGCAGGAGGATTGCAAGTTTGAGCACAAGCTGGACTTAAGTCTCAAAAACAACAAAAGTGCTAAGGATATAGCTCAGTGCAAAGGCCTTGGGTTCAGTGATCAATACAGGGGTGAGGGTGGGGTATTGGGGGGAAACAAAAACATAAGACACAGACCTACTTACTACTCTTCTCAAATGTTTAGATTTTCTTTTTTTTTTTTTTTCTAAGATAGGGCCTTGCTGCATAGTCCATGCTGGCCTTGAATTTGTGGCAGTCTTCCTGCCTCGGCTTCCTGAGTGCTGGAACTACATGCAGGCATCATGCCCAACTTGGAACTACACTATTTCAAATAATACAATTTTAGAGCTTCATGTTACACACTAAACCTGAAGATATGTTTTAAGGAGAAATAAGATGACATAATAAGGGCTGGGGAGACAGCTCAGCAGTCTAAGCACCTGCCTGGCAAGCACAAGGACCCAGGTTTGATCCCTGTTAACGCATGTCATGTACCAGGACGGCCAAGGAAACTGAGCAGGGTGGCCCACACCTGTAATCCCATTGCTGGGGCGGCTGCAATAGGAGGATCACTATGAGTCCAAGCTTAGTAGCGAGATCCTGTGCCAAATACTAAAAAAAATTTTTTTAATGACATAATAATATCTTAAGTTTCATACATATGTATCCCAGACAGTAAGCTCCCTTATCAAAGCAGCAGATGCTGACTGTGTGTACATTTACAGGCAAGGACAATTTCCTTCCATTAGTCAAATCAATAATTCAAGGAAAAGAATCTACAAACAACACTTAGGAAAATGCTTTAGTACTCTTCAGAGACATATAACAACTGAACAGACAAAAGAGAATCACGAGAGAGGGATTTTCTTTTTTTTTTTTTTTTTTGCGGAACCGGGGATTGAACTCAGGCCCTTGCGCTTGCCAGGGAAGCGCTTACTCCACTGAGCCATCTCCCCGCCCCCTCTTTTTTGGGGGGGGATTTTCTTTCTTTCTTTTTTTTCTTGAGGTTTTTGAGATAAGGTCTCGCTCTATAGCCCAGGCTGACCTCGAACTCACAGTGATCTTCCTGCCTGCACCTCTGAAGTGCTGGGATTACAGGCATGCACCACCATGCCTGGCAAGATACAGATTTTTTTAAAACATTATTTTAAATACACAAGGCTTCATTTCCTTTCATTTAATTGATTTTAATCTATTGGCCAAAAAAAGCACCAAAGCAGAACATATAACTAACAAAAGTTTATTAATTTAACAATTTAAGACAACCATGAGGGCTATAAGAGGAAGAGAACATCATAAAAGGGACAAAAATATTTTTTCAGTCAGGAAAAAGAAAAAGAGGCAGAATGAGTTCAAAGCACCACCAAAAAATCTTTGCCAGTAAAGAGGTCAACTGTAGAGAATACCAAAGATTGGGATTTGTTAAAATCTTCACTTTTTTTTTTTTTTGTGTGTGTGTGTGTGGTGATAACAGGGACTGAATTTGGGACCTTATACTTGCCAGGCAGGTACTTATGCTGCTGAGCTATAGCCCCTGCCCCCAAGGATTGGAATTTGAAGAGAACATAAAAGATGTCAAGAACAGTACTGTCCCTATGAGAAAGACAGGGTTTAGATGGACAACAAATAATTCAGGGGCCAGGAAGATAGCTCAGTAGAATAAGTGCTTGCCTGGCAAGCGCAGGGTTCTGAGTTCAATCCCCGGTACCTCAAAAACAAAAAAACAAAAAAACCCTCTTATTTCCAGATACTTGTTCCTATGGGAGTTGGTTGCAATATTTAAGAGAGAATGAATGTCTTCAAGTTTCTACAATTTATAATGAAAAGAATCTGTGAGTTGAGAGTAACATCAGAATTATATGTTTCTAAGGCAATTAGACAATTTTAACTCTCCAAACATCTTAATTAGTAATTACAGTAACAATAAAACAATAATCTTGCTACTTTGTTTTGATTTTGCTTAATAGTCAACCTTAGACACGTTAGACATGGTCCCTGCCCATCATTTTCTAAACTTGTTGTTGGTTAGTTGGTTAAGACTGACCAACTTAGTTTGGTGTGGTGGCACAGGCAGCCACTCAACACTCAGGAAGCAGAGGCAAGAGGATTGTGAGTCTGAGGCCAGCACACCTACATCTCAACAAATGATCTTGGGAGAAGGCAGAATCATACTGTACTATAATGGAATTAAGCTTGACAATCCTGATGGAATGTAGGTGCTAAGATCCTACCACAGCGGCCGGGGAGATGGCTCAGTGGAATAAGCACTTCCCTGGCAAGTGCAAGGGCCTGAGTTCAATCCCCAGTTTCGCAAAAAAAACCAAAAAAACCCCAAAAAAACAAAAAAAAAAAAAAAAACCAACCAAAAAAACCCCCTAGCACAAGGGCCAGTAATGGCAATTGGGCCTCGGAACCTTTCTCCTTCATTTTATTTAGCCCCTTTCCTGTACCATCTTTCAGTACAGAGCTGTTTGTCTCAGAATAGGAAGATAAACCCTGATCTCTGGATCTAGAAACTCAAATGAACACAAATATAAAGGATGGTAAATTTTATTAGTAATCCAAGAAATGGAAATTAGCATAAGATACCTCAAGAATTTTTTTTTTTTTTTTTTTTTGGTGGAATCAGGGATTGAACTAGGCCCTTTACTGAGCCATCTCCCTGGCCCCAAGAATTTTCAAAGAAGGGATGCTGTTGGAATATTCTCCAAAATTTTAATTATTTTTTGTTTTAAACCTGGTGTGGTGGAGAACACTTTGGACCTAGCACCCCCAGAGGCAGATGCAGGGTTGGCAAGATCATGGCAAGACCAAGCAACTTGGCAAGATCCTGTCTCCAAAAATAAGGGCACAGGGGATATAGTTCAGTGAGTAAGGCCCTGGCTTTAATACCTGGTACTAAATAAAAAAGTTAATTTTAATGTGGTCCTTAACTCTCTGGGTGAGTGCCAAGGCATAAATGAGTTTGACTTCTGACTGTGAAAAATAATTAAAATAACATTATTTACACCAAATATGTCAAAAACACTGCAGAATTCCTTAGAGGAACAGCAGTTAGGCCTGAAGACAGTTCAGGGAAACTGGCTGGTTCAACTGCCATACCATCCTCCTTCCAGTCACTCTCTGGTACTGTAGGAGGCAGATAAGCTAGATTCGACATTTCCCAAGTTTTTTGTTTCGATGATTGTAGGGAGTAAATAAAGGGCCTGTGCATGCTAGGCAACAACTCTACTACTGGACTACATTTGTAGCCTTCTTGACATTCTATTTGACACAGGGTCTTCCTAAGTTGCCCAAGATGGTCTTCACTTGCTATCCTCCTGCCTCAGCCTCTCAAGGAGTTGGGATTATAGGTGTGTGCCACCATGTCTGGCTTCCCAAATTATCTTGCACCTAGCAGTCTAGATATAAATTAAGATTCTTCCACCTAGGTAGACCTGTAGAGTTAGGAGGTGGAAGAGCAACACAGTCCTCTTCTTGCTCCTTTGGCCTCTTTGCTTCTTCATGACCATGTGCTCTTGGCTTCATGAATTACAACCCTGCTAGAACAGGATCCTTACTTTTCAACAGTGACTACTACTTCCATGTAGTAATCTCTTTCTGCTTACAGGAGTTAGACAAGTCTATGTTTTCTTCACTGGAGTGTAAGGGTGATATAGAGATATTGTATGTAGTATCTAGAACTACGCCTGATTTAGCAAACTTGAAATACATGACATTAGCTGAGTAGTCAAGCAGTATTGGCAGAGAAACTGGCCAATGAGCCTTCAGGTCTGAGGAGTTTGATGAAATGACCAATTAGAAAACTGCAAGCAGCACAGAAGGAACCAACAGGGATTAAAAGGCACCCTAAGTAGCCACGCAGGGAGTTCCTATGGGAGGGAAGTAGAGAGGAAACTCAGATCTCTGGGGCTCTCTCCCTCTCACTGGATTGAGCCTTCCAATACGCTGACAGTTATGGAACCAGAATGAACCCAAAGGACAAAGGATACAGGTGATGGCATCTACACCAGCCAGGAGTTATCATACATCTCACCAATAATGATGTCAACTTCTTATTTCTACACCTGGGTGTTAAAGGAGCAATGGGGTATAATTTGGTGGGGTGTTTTGTTTCTTCCTCCTCCTCTTCTTGTTTCTCCCTCTCCTACCTCCCCCTTCTCTTCTTTTTTGAGATAGGGTCTTACTATATAGTTCAGGCTGGCCTTGAGCTCACTATATAGCCCAAGCTAGCTTCAAACTTTAGGTGATCTCCTGCCTCAGCCTCCCAAGTGGTGGAATCACAGGCATGCACCACCACACCCAGCTTAAAGAAACAACGCATTAAGGAAGAAACCAAAATGAAAACTATAGAACCACAAGATAGAGGCCAGGGATCTAGCTCAGTGGCACAAGTATCTGCCTGGCAAGTGCAAAGCCCTGTTTGATTCCTGGTACAAAAAACAAAAACAAAACATCCATGAGACAAAACGCATGTGTTGCAGTCAAAGAAGTACTCAGGGGCCAGAGAGATGGCTCAGTAGAATAAGTGCTTGCCTGGCAAGCGCAAGGGCCTGAGTTCAATCCCTGGTTCCACCAAAGGAAAATAAATAAATAAATAAATAAAGCAAAGAAGTACTCAGGAAAATGTATAGCCTTATAAATTATTTTCAGTATTTAAGTGAAGGGAGAGAGAGAGAGAGAGAGAGAGAGAAGGTCAAGCACAAAGAAGAAATGAAATATATAAAAGCAGAAATTAAAAAAAATAAAAACAAAATAGAATGCATTTGGGTTGGTCAAGCAAAACTAGTAACTAGTTCTTTGTCTATCTGGTGAGCTGAAACTCTTACAAATCTATGCAAGACAGAGAAGGGATGAAAAAACAACATCTCATTAGGGTCATAAATAATAATAAAACAAGAAATTACTAAGAAGCTGGGCACTGCCTATAATTCTAGCACTTGGGAGGCTGAGACAGGAGGATTACAAGTACCAGTTCTACCTGGGCAATTTATTTTATTTTTTTAAATGAACTCTTTTTATCCGCATCTTGTACAGCAATTAACCACTAAGAAGAATATATGCAGTGTATTATTTGTTGAAACTGTCCTTCCGATATGATTTGAAACTGTCTCATTGCTGTTTGTCAATAAAACTTTGAAAAAAAAAAAAAAAAAGAAGTAAAGCCATGCTGTTATGTTGAACTGTAGGGGACTCAGGTCAACAATTTCTGACATTGCCAGTGAAGTGGAAGACTCAATACTATTATGGACTACTGGACTCTTTTAGAATATTTTTTCTGAGTTAACACACCTATAATATTCAAATAACAAAACTAAACCAAAAAAAGGGGTATACAGATGAATGTCCATTTTGTATCTGTGTATTCAAAATGGTTGGGATAGATATATAGTTACAGTCTCTTAATGAATAGAGGGATTTGTTCTAATGGTATTTGTAAATAGGATATCATGTCCGCATCTTGTAAAGTAAATAACCACTAGGAAGAAAAAAAAAAAAAAATAAGGTTTACAAAAGTGTATGTTTTAATATTCAGTAGTTTTTTTGTTCACTTGTCTATTGTATGCAATTTTTAGCTCATAATTAATAAAAGTCACAATCATAAAAAAAATGAACTCTTTTTAAAAAATTTTTAATTTTATTTATTTATTTGTGTGTGTGTGTGTGTATGCGGTCAGCTCAGCCCACCAGGGGGCGGGGCTGGCTGGCATGTGGTGCTGGGGGATTGAACCGTCCCTGTGCTTTGCTAAGCTTGTTCTAAGTAGGTGCTTTAGATCACTGAGCCATCTCACCAGCCCCTACCTGGGCAATTTAGATAGGCTCTGTCTCAGAAAAAGGAGCTGGGGATATAGTGTACTATGAAAGTCTTGGGTTTAATCCCCAGTACTACAAATACAAACAAACATATTAATAACACACTACACCAATAATTTTGAAAACCTACAAATAGAGCAATTTGTAGGAAAAATTTAGTAACAGGTAAATTTACTGAATGCTTATAACATGTCAGATATTTATGTAATTTACTTATATTAAATAATTTAATACAACTACTGTATAAGATAGGTATTGTTATCTCTAATAATGAGAAAAGTGAATCTTTGACAAGCAATATGTTCAAAATCACATTCACTAAGAAATTGTTGATCTAGCATATCATTGACGACCCCACTCCTGAGCCCAGACCTTTATACTAAACTGGCTTTTAGAATAAGAAAGTTATCAAAACAGAAAATGGTAACTGAGCAATAATCATAAAAGTAACAGAAAGACAACATCCACTCCCCAAGGCCTAGATCCCTTTAAGGGTTAACTGAGCAATACTCCCAAGAAAGAGATAGATACAGAGAGACAGGTAGGGAGTGGGGGGAGGGGAGACAGGAGGAGAGAGATTGAGAGAGTTTGATTTAGTTGTAGACATTGGAGGGGAATAGGAAGCTGTCTCATACATTGAGAAGCCAAGCAATGGTGGGAAGGGGCTGCAGTGCAGTGGTAACACATCTACTTCATATGTACAAAACCCTGGGTTCAATCTGCAGTACATACAAGCATAAGCATGCACATATGGGTGCAAACATACACAATGAGGGCAAACAATAAATACTTCATGGATTGAGAAGATTTGCTATTGTACAGACGTCAAAACTAATTTATAGATTTTGCTGGATCATGGGGGTGATATACTTAATAGTGGATTGAGTTCATAGCCAAAGTGCTCTTAAAAGGTGGTCTAGTGGAAGAGGTGTGGCCTAGAAGGATGTCTCTCTCTACTATGCTAAAATAAAAACACTCAGATAACAGTATGGATGAATCTCATAAATAAATCGGAGGTGGGTATAAATCCAGAGAGATAGGAAAAAGAAAAAAAAAAAAAAAAAAAAAGCCAAGCACAAAAGAACATAAATGGAGCTTGCCCGCATGGTGTCACAAACCTGTAACCCCAGCACTTGGGAGGCTGAGGCAGGAAGATTACAGTAGGCTTGAGGCCAACCTGGGCTACAAACTAATTTCAAAGTCAACTTGAACTTCATAGTGACCCCTGCCTCAAAACAAACAAAAAACATAAATTGGAATTTCATAGTGTGTAAACAATACAAACAGATAAAACTAATCTAGGTTAGTTAACAGTGGTCATCTTTGAGATGGGAAGGAACAAGTGAAAAATAGCAGAAGGGAGCCTATGGTTATGCTATGATTATCTGTTTGTTGATATGGATGCTGGTTACACAGGTGTGCTCAATGTGTGAACACACACCACTGCGCATGCTAACATGCTTATGATCTATGCATACTCTTTATGTACATGATGCTTGAATAAAAATTAACATGTATGACAGTAAGTAAACTGAAGTGGAAAAATTTTTTCTACAGGTAAGATATTTAGTCATATATGAAGAACTAATGTAAATCAGTGACTAAGAAGGTAGGCTGGGAGTATAGCTCTGTACAGCACATGCTTGGCACGTGTCAGACCCATGATGTGATTACCAGGACCAAAAACCAAACATAAGCTAGTATTCAATGGAAAATGAACCCCCAAAATAAAGAGAAATGCTCAAGCAAAGGAAATAGATGCATAAATGTACAAAATGTAAATTAAAACAATGGAATACTATTTTTGCCTATCAAGTTAGCAAAAAATTAAAGGACACTGATACAGTTGTTGATGAGCTGGACATAGGGGCCCATGCCTATAATTCCTGTATTGTAGGAGGCGGAGGCAGAGCACCCCAAACTTAAGCCCAGCTTGGGCAAGTTAGCAAAACCCTTGTATCAAAATTAAAAAAAAGAAAAAAGAAAAAAAAAAAAAGAAAGAAAAGAAGGTTGAAGATGTATCTATGTAAGGATGAACCAACTACCAGTACCAAAATAGAAGTGCTGATTAGACTTTAGTAAGACTAGCATTTCTTATTCTTAATAAAAATGTGAATTGGTATAACCTTCCTGCATATGTCTTTTAAAAAGGTTTTTCTTCTTTTTTTCTCTTTGTCTGTCTGCCTCTTTCTTTTGTCTCTTTTTAAGACACAGTCTCATTATGCAGTTCAGGCTAGCCTTGAGCTCACTTTGTAGCCCAGGCTGGTCTCGAACTCAAAACAATCCTCCTGCCTCAGCCTTGCAGAGTGTTGGGATTACAGGCATGCACCACCACACCCAGCTAAAGTTTGTGTTTTTTGATCTACTGGTTTCTAGAAATTATTCTGAGGAAAAATCAGAGTTGCAGCTAAAGATGAACTTGTATCATTGTTGATTACAATGATATTTTGAAACAGTCTATACATAAAATGGTGATGGTGCATAAAATGGCTATGGTGGGATACTATATTCTGAATGTTTTCAAAGAATAATGGATAAAAAAAAAGATTTAAGATATATTTAAGTGAAAAATGAATCCAAAATTCTATATGGCATATGTTTTATGTTAAAAGTATCACATACATAAACATACATTTAAATAGAAAGCCTATATGAACACGTACCATTTCATTAACAATGGCCATCTTTGGGCAGTGAGACAAAAGATTTTTGATTTTCCACAATAAATGTTTTTGAGCATTTATTACCATTATATTCAGAAAAAAATTAAAATAGTGTACAAAAAAATACAGCCACCCAGTTTCCCTTACTCTAGAAATCTAAGCAACATAGATTTCTGTCTCCCTCGACTCCCACATCCAATCTGCCATTTCCTCAATTTTACCTTAGAAATGCCGAAGTCATTATCTCATCATTTTCTCTCTGATTTCCAAAATTCAGGCCCCCTCTCTAGTGAACTCACATCCAGCCTCTTCACTACAATAAAACGGTCACATTTTCACTACTACATTTGCTGTCACACTTTACATAGTGCCCAGGCACCCCTGAGGCCCTAAAAAATGCAATCTAGGCTCTTTCACACCTGCCATCTCAGCGCTCTTTTTCCTGTATTTCATTTTTCTGTCTTTCTAATCCGATTCATAGCTCAAAATTCACCTGTGCTGCCGTTCAGTGGGTGTAGCTCTTGGAGGTGGGCAAAAGCAGGCAGCTGTTTCCAGATAATGCAATAACAGTTTGTATCTATTCAACATTTCACGTTCTGTACCGTTTGTCTCTTGCTCTCCTTATATGACTTGGGCCACTTTTTCCATGCATTCATTTTTAGAAACAATTTTCTCAAACCCTAGTTGGATGCAGGAAAGTAAAGCATACATATGCAATCCATAGCTACAGGGCTTTGAGTTTTGACCTGATCAAAGAATGGCATCAAACACACTAGCTTGATTTTTTTTCCCCCTCTCCCATTCAAGATGGCAGAGAACGTCTTAAAATAGAGCTACACAAAAGCACTCACATCCAGAGCCTCGATTCAGGAGAACTGGCTATACCTAGCGCAATAGCAAAGGACAAAAGAATAGGAACCTCGATGCTGAGGTGCCCCGGCGCTCACCGCCCACCGCAGGTCCCACGCCCAGAGACTTGACGCGGTGCCAGAGCACTGGCACCTGCTGCCCGCATTCCGAGGGCCACGCCAGGACCGTACGGGGTGTTCCGCAGCACTACTGGATCTGACCCCCGAGAGACCGCGGAGCGAAGGGGGAGGCGAATCTGCCCCGGGGCGGCAGGCATGCAGTTCGGCCCCGCCCCAGCCAGGCGGGCTGCTCCCCGCGGCGCCTCCAACCCGGGCGGGAACAGACAGGGATCCCGCCCAACCACCGGGCTGCCGGGGCCCGACCGGGACTCTGGGCGGGCCGAGGCAGAGGCCGGCTGCCGCCGGGCGTCCCGGACTCCACCTGTCAGGCTGCGGCCGATGCTAGGCCCCGAAGCCGCGGGGGTCGGTGGCTAAGACCCGCAGGAGCGCGTCAGCCGGTTCCTCGTCCGGAGCTCGCCTGTCCTCCTCGTCTTCCTTGTGGCCCTTCCAAACAAAGGCAATCCACGCCCACCGCCATTTTCCTCTTACCTCAAAAACCACCTCTTCGTCAAACTCCGGTGTCATCCTTCTCCGCCATGCCACCCACCTCAGCACGATGGGAAATGAAGGCAGCTGAACAGGCGGTACCCAGGCTTTTGCCTCCGCTCGTCCCGCGGAGCCTGACAACTACAGTTCCCGGCATCCTTTGTGGTTCATGCCTGCTTTCCCGGCCTTCTTATTGGAGCAGAGGATGGGCGTGTGGGCGGGAGGGGGCGGGACCAAAAAGAAGCTCCAGCTTTCCCATTGGGGAAGGCTGGGCTTTTGTCTGCCTTTTACAGCGGCTACTAGCAGGGGGCGTGGGGGCGTGCGGAGCGCTGATTTTTGTGGAACTCCTGCAGGGTGCGCGCCGGCGGAGTCGCGGTGAGCGCTGCTCGGGCGCGCGCTTGGCTCTCGCTTCGGAGCGCGGTGGGGTGGCGCCGGTGCTCGCCCGCCTGCAGCTCCGGACGCCAGGCGCTCGGGAGCCCCGCTGGGTCGCTCGTTGGCGACTGCCGCATCTTTTGTGAGGCTCGGGGCGGCATGTGGGCGCCGAGGGGTCTCTTCCCGTCTGCACGGACCCCGGAGACAATGGACCGAGACGCGAGCATGGATTGAGGGCGCTGGAGGGGAAGCGAGCCGCGTGGGGAATCATGACTTCTGCCGCCGGTGAGTGGCCGGAAAGTTTGGAGCGAGCCGGAGACTTTCCTCCCCGGGGCGGACAAGCCTTGTGTTCTCCGTCTTCCCGGGCAGACGCCTCCGGGGCCGCGTCCTTCGCGCCCGTGAGCGCGGGCGACTCGGACCCTCCGAGCGGGGACCCTCCGAGCGGGGCGCCGGCGCCAGGTGGACCCCGCCGCCCCCCGCCCGCGTTTGCTGGCCTCCTGCGCCGTGGGGCCGCCCCGCGTTCTCTGGGACCCACGTGAAGAAACCAGTTCTGCCGGGCGAGCTCGGCCACCGGGCCGGGCACCCGCACCATTCCGAGGAGAGGGAGGTTGTTGGAGACGGCGTGCCCCCTGTCCTGCCCTTTTTCCTCCTGTGTTCCGAGGCTGGCGGTAGGCTTGCGCCTGGCAATTGTCTTGCCCATCCTGCCGTCAACTTTAGGAACTTTTTGTCAGTTTCTACTGCTTACGCTCCGCAAAGCCCAAAGCCGTGTTTTTGTCTACCTCCTACAGACCTTCCCTATGATTTAAATAACAAAGCCTCTCTTTACCTTTGTGTTTTGGGGCAATCCTGAGCGTTGTATTATTGAACACTCAAGGGACAGTTTTTATGTTCCAAAATAATCACAAAAGTGGTGTTATGGCCACTTTTTTTTTTACCTTTTTGTCCCTATTGAAAGAAACTTAATTGAAAGTTTTATAGTGGTTTAAAGCTTATCCTCAAAGTTACTTCTAGAATCAGCACTTACGTATCTGCTTAAATTTTCTTTTCTCTTTTTTCTTTTTTTTGCGGTACAGGGGATTGAACTCAGGGTCCTGTGCTTGCCAGGCAAGCGCTTATTCTACTGAGCCATCTCCCATTTCTTTAAAATTCCTGCAACTTTGAAACTGTCAAACAGCACTTTAAAAATTCTGATTTGTATTATTTCTAAAACATAGATGTTGCATTGCTGGGCTGTAATCTTGCCAGATTACGACTAACCAGGGAAAAAATGTGCCAATACAAGAGAGGAAACACGAAGTCAAATGTTTATGTAGATGTGGATCTTTTCATTTTGATGTTTTGTGTGTGTACCAGAGGTACATCATTATGTGGTATGATACTTGTCTTACCTTATTTATAAACTCGCCTTTAATAAATGGAGACCTTCCGCAACCTAAATTTCTGTGCCTCACCCTTATTCAAGCTTTTTAAAAAATAGTAACCAATATAATTCATTTAAAATGATTAGAAAATTTAAAAGCCCTCCGCCCAATTATAGCTCTGTCTTTGGATTGTCAAATGTATTTAAAATATTAGTATGTTGGGGCTAGGGAGATAGCTCCATAGAATAAGCACCTGCCTGGCAAGCGCAAGGCCCTCAGTTCAATCCCCGGTACTGCGCCACCCCTCCCAAAAAAGGCAGTAAAATATTAAAATATCATTTTTTGGTTTCAGTCCCAACAATTTATACTGAATAGGCACAGAGGCATTGGCATTTATATATGTAGACATGATTTCTACAGCCCAGTCTAGAATAAGTCTTTCATCCCAAATACCTAGGAGAAAGCAAGCTACTTTTATATTTTTTCCAATTTTCCTATTAAAGAAATCCACAGACATTTTTGTGGTGCTTAAAAGAGGGACATTTCCTGGGTCTAGCTGTTTTAGCAGGTTTTTAACATGGCTTGCTAAGAAGCATTACTGTTTTGTTCATCCATCTTGGAAGATTTATTATAATTCTTTTTTTTTTTTTGGTGGAAATGGGGATTGAACTGAGGCCCTCGCGCTTGCCAGGGAAGCGCTTATTCCACTGAGCCATCTTCCCAGCCCATTATAATTCTTATGTCTAAATGATAAATATGAAAAATAACTGAGGTTTTACTTCTACCTCATTCTTAGGAATACATCCTTCACACAAGTTAATTATGCAGCTTTCTGGCATAATAGTGAAGTTCAAACTTTCAGGAAAGATTTTCATTTGGAGGAGGGGTTGTTTTTAGATCTAATCAGTGAAATTTGGGACTTTTGATTCAGTTTAAGAAAATATTAAACAAAACAAAACAAAACGGGGCCAGGGTGATGGCTCAGTGGAATAAGCGCTTCCCTGGCAAGCGCTAAGGCCTGAGTTCAATCCCTGGTTCCGCAAAAAAAAAAAAAAAAAAAAGAAAGAAAATATTCTGTGAGGAATGTAGAATATGTAAATTATACCTTGAACAAGAGCTTGCTTTATTTACTTTGTGTGTGTGTGTGTGTGTGTGTCCATGAATGGGCTGAGAGTAACAGAGGTTTTAGAAGTATTCTGAGAAGTGAGATAATTGTGTGTATTTTCTCTCTTTTTGAGCACGTACAAGTCACCATCTCGTTAATGCCTGTGCTTTCCCCCTTGGCTGGTGTAATAACCTAGAGTGTACATGTGTAACAGATGACAAGGATGTTTGTAATAGTGAGGAAAATAGTGCTTTACTTTCTTACCTTATGTTTCCTTGAGCCAAACAGCTGTGTAAATAAAAGATTTGCTGTGTTGCTCTAAAGAAGCTTTGGACCTGACTGTTGATGCTCTAGGATTCAGCGGTTCCGGGTTTGTTTCACAATCTGCATTCTTTTAAGAACTTGAAATTGGACCACTCGATAGGGTCACAATAGTGTCTCTTCCAAAATAGAGCCATTAAAAAATAATAATGGATTTTGTATATTACTACATCAGGAACCTAGTTGAAGTATTGTCCTATTAAGCACTGAGGAATTATTTAGCAATCTTATTTGAAGTTGTTTCTACTAAGATTTCAAAGTATTATTCAGTATCTTAAAAATGGCTTACTTTTTTTTTTTTTTTTTGTTACTGGAAATCAAACACGGGACTTTGCGTTTGCCAGACAGGCCCTTGTACCAGTGAGCTATAGCCGTACCCTCCCTTTTTTTCTTATAAACAAATTTTCTGTCACTGAAATATGGTAGAGTATATGTATGTGACAGCTGTTTATTCTCAGGCCCTGGAGAAGGCAGATAAAGGTGTATTGAATACAAATAATATAGGACAAAGAGGCTGCAGTGTCAGGGTTCTTGTGAACAAATAGCTCAGAATTTATCATCTCAAATTCAGAGACCTTTTAGCTGCCCCATGTAAAGAGGACAAGACAGCCAGGTGAGCTCTGGGGCAAGCTGTGTCAGCCCCTCTCCAAGTCACGCTATCAGCCTCCTCCAACACACAAGTAACCAGCAGTTGTGAACCCAGATTCACAGCTATTCATTAAATTCAGTCAGTGTGGAGCAAGGGCTTTAGGAACATAATCCTGTGCTGTGTTTATTGGGAATCAACCCCAACTCACAGCTTGATGCCCAAGACTCGGAGAGAGAACAGGAATTTGTATATGAATTTGATACCAGAGATTAAAAGATGATTTAAGTCACTAGGATTAAAAGCCACTATGGATTGGTTCATTGTCCTTCAATATCTGGTGTGGCGCAGAGGTTCAGAAAATAAATGATCAATTAGATGAGATAGGTTTTTAAAAAAATTGTGGCTAAAATTCCTCTAAGTTTGCCATTTTAACTCTTTTTAAGGGTCTAGTTCAGAAATGTTAACTTTTTGTATGGTTGCATTTCCAGAACTCATTTCATCTTGCAAACCTGATTTTTTTCCCCCCTGTAAATTGCAGAGGTAGAATGTTTTGAGAATGAAAGAAATGCAGTCATTATGACAGTCTTGTCAGTTTTTACCGAGAGTGGGGAAGATAGGAAGAGTTCTAGGGCATTCATTCTCTTGAGACTAAGCTCGATAGGTTGAGCGTTTAATATACCCTCGCAGCAAGTTTGATCACTGGGCTTTGCAGTTTTGCGGTTATTTTCTGCTTAAAAAGAAAGCCTCCAAACTAATAGCATGTTTATTTTTATTTATTGAAAAGCTCACAGAAAATTGCCTTCTTGGGAATTTTGTAAGTTCAACATCCTTACTTTGATAACTTTGCCTAGGCTTACTATCAGGGGCTTGGGAGAGTTCCTTAGTTAGGAAAAGGAAGTAGAACATGCTACTCTTTTTTTTTTTTTTTAAAAAAAACTCAGTTCTATGTCATACATCCCCAAGTGTTGTGACTAATTTCCTTTGTTGAAAAGAAAACCAACACCAAATGAAATATGGAAATCTCTGTGTGTTCAAGTAAATGTAACAATCTCAGGCACTCTTTTACACTAGATATTTTGAGGGTTTTTTTTTTCTCCTAGTAAATAAGGTTTTTACTAAACATGATACCCTGATGAAGGAACAAGTATCAAAGTAAGATAACAGTGGTTGCCCTTGAGTCTTCTTGGGCAAATGTAGTTAAGTAACTGTGTCAGGGAGAGTATCTTAAAGGAACTTAACAGAAATACATATATAGTCTCTTTGTATCTTATTCTTTTATGGGCCTTTGGTATAAAGTTGTTATCTGATTCCTATAGGCTAAAAGCAGGTCTGCCCACAAAGTATTATATAATATAATGGTACTAAGGAAGTACTTTAATGTTAAAGAAGAATTGCTACACTAGAAGTTGTCCTCACCTTTTAAATGCACTAGAGCAATATTATTAATGAAAATAAATGTTAAGATCACTTGTATCACATAAAAGAAACAGATTAAATGGTTAGATCAGGATGGGGCCTAGTAGACTGAGCATCCCTAATCCATAACTCCTGCTCATAGCAATACTAGCTTTAATGTCAGCATCAAATGATACCAGAGAACTTTCAGGGATTTTTTTTTTTCCATAAATTTATTGAAGAACTTTCAGTTTTGAAAGTTAGAAAACTTTGATTTCTAAATTCTCTTTTAAAGATTGTTTTGGACTGTGATGGGTACATACCTGTGATCCTAGTATTTAGGAGGTTGAGGCGGGAAGATTGCCATGAGTTTGAGGCTAGACTGGGCTATTTAGTGAATTCAAGGCTAGCCAGGATTCCACTTCCTTAATACCATATTATATAATACTTTGTGGGCAGACCTGCTTTTAGCCTATAGGAATCGGATAACAACTTTATACCAAAGGCTCATAAAAGAATAAGTGAATTCAAGGCTAGCCATATATTGTGTGTACTATACCTAGTGAGATGTCAAGTTCATTGTGTTGAAATTAAAAATGTTAGCCAAGCAAGTGGTGAACTCTTGTACAGCCAGCAGTTAGGAGGCTGAGGCCGTAGGATTGTTATAAGTTCCAGGCCAGTTAGACAGTCTCAGAAAACAGTCAAGAATTTAAAACGTTACCCATTTACTCGAGTATCATCTTGTGCTTTGGTTATTATTATTATTTTTTTATTTCATTATGACTTTTCTTTTTTAGAAATAAAGAAGCCACCAGTGGCCCCCAAGCCGAAGTTCGTGATGGCACAGAGTAAGCCAGCCCCCCCTGCCATTGCACCGAAACCGGACAGCGTGACTGCTGCCATTCCTCTGTCAACAAGGAAAGCTAAACCGGCAGTTGCACCCAAACCAAAAGTTCTGAAGACCTTACATGTGGGAGAGCCTTCGCCCTTGCTACTGAGGAAGACGGCTGAGACCCCAGAAAAGCATAAACCAGAGTCACCCCACAGTACCAACTGTTTTAATTGCAAAACTACAGGGGATCAGAGCAGTGATTATATTTTACCAAAGTGTCCCTGCGGTTCTGAATGTATCTGTAAGCTTGGGAATAAAAAGAAGATATGGGTAAAGCAGCTTGTGTTAGAACCCTTGGAAATGAAAGAAAGTTTAGAAAACAATAAAATGGATGAGTCCTCTTTGACAACAGAAACTCAGATGAAATGGACTTCTGGTGAAAAGTATAGGAGCCACAGTGGAGTGATTTTAAAGGCAAACATCCTAGAAGCCAAACTCAAAGATACTTTGAAAAGACCAGTGTCACCTTTTGGTCACCCGCAGAAGCACATATCCACGGGTAGCAGCTCAGAAATGAATGGGGGCAGCAGCGCCGATGCACGGTTCACAGTTGATCTTCCAGATGCCTCACCTTCCCCGTCCAGCTTCAAAAAAGTGCCTGTTTCTCAGAACTGCCACTTGGAGCTTCCTAGCGGTGAATTTGAAAATCTTGAAACTTATGAGGGGGGAAGCAAAAACAGCAATAATTGCTTTCATTCCTCTGAACCGGAAGCTCTGGGAAATGATAAAAGAGATACACTTGTATCTTTAGATGGAGTTAGTAAAAACTCAAAGGTCAAAGACCTCAGTCCTGTAAAAATTGACTCAGTACCAGCTAGCCCCAGATTTCCTACCCTGAAGCCCAGAAAGGGACGTCTGTTACGCCAAAAACATGTGGATACTCCCAGTGAAAGTGCTGCACACGCAGAGAATTTAAATCATAGCTCTGCCTGTCTTGGTGAAGTTAGTTCAACAAACAGTGAAGTCAGTGTTTTTCAGGAGAATGTTTTGTGTCACCAGGATTCAGTGAACGAAGTGAAGTCGGAAAGTAAAAGTGAACTGAATAGCAGCTCCAGGAGGGACAGACAAGACTGTCATGGGACTTCTTCCCTTGAGAACATGGCACCTTCGTTAGATACAGACTCTGATTTGAGTTCTGACAGCAGGGCAGGTGCAGATGGTCCTAGTACATCACTTGATGAGGACAAAGGGACCCATTTCACAAAATCCAGTGCTCTGTCTTGGAGCTTGCCTAAGCAGCTCAAGTTAACCTGCACTGACCATCTGTCAGCTGGAAACCTGGGAGTGTCTGCCCCTGCAATGCAGAAGGACTGTATGATGAAGAAGGAAAGTTCCTCGAGAATTGTCCCCAAGAAGCCTCAGAGGCACAGTTTGCCTGCTTCGGGAGTGCTTAAGAAGGCTGCCTCTGTGGAGCTGGTGGAGAAAAGTTCTTATGCCTCAGTTGAAGTAAAAAGTTCAGGGAAGGTTCTAGAAGGAAATCTCCTTCAGCATTTGTGTGCCCCAGACCAAGCTAGGTCTTCGTCCTTTGATATGCCTAAACGGACTTCAGAAAAGCCAGTGTGGAAATTACCTCATCCTATTTTACCCTTACTAGGGAACTCAGAATCCTTGAAGTTTGTCACTGTGTCTTCCAGTGGTGAGGCTGCTGCTGCCCCAAGCAAACCCAGAGCGAAGTCCTTATCCTCTGTGGACCTGGACAGATGCACCAAGCCTTGCAAATACTCTCCTAAGAAGAACTCTTTCAGGCAGTTGTTCAACAAGAAGCTATCCATGTGTTTCATGAAGGGAGACTTTCAGAGAGTCCGGCCCAGGGGTAGCCAGCCGGGAGACACAAGCAGAGGTTGGCTGTCGGCTGGGGTGTGGAAAGGGCTTGGCAGTGACTGGCGTGGCACAATAGTGGCTGACCTGGAGAAGAGAGGCAAACCCAGCAAGGCATACTCTGCAGATCACTACAGCCCCGAGTCCCAGAAGAAAAAGAAGAAGCGGAAGCCGTGGGGTGGGACTAGTGCAGATGATGGCCCAACGGTGGAGTCTCCGGATGAGCAGAAGCTGTCTGGAGAGGTCTCCTGTCAGCCGCCTGGCAAGGCAGTCTGTGAGCCGGAGTATGAAAACGTGCGCCACTATGAGGAGATCCCGGAGTATGAGAACTTGCCCTTTGTTATGGGCGCAGGGAAGGCTCTGGAGTTGGAAGGGCAGAATTACAACGGCACGGAGGATGCTGACGCCAATGTGTACGAAGCCCAAGAGCCAGACGGAGCTGCGGGTGACTGGCCACCTCCAAGGCCTGATCGTCAGAGTTCCAGGTAACACTTAGGTGCTCACAGGCGTAGCAATCTGGTTTTTAATTTTTATTTTCTATTAGTACTTGGCTTACAGTGCACGCCAATCATTGTCCTTGTGGGGACTGGCACGTTCATAACACACCTTAATTCTTTCTCTCCTTCGCCTGCCCTCTCTCCCCCTCTGTCTTCTTCCCTTTTGTAAAAGATCTCCCTCCCTATTTTCTGTTATCTTTTATTTTGGTCTTTGTTTATATTTTGGGTTTTTCATATAAGAAGCCATATGTCTAATGTATGCGTGTATGTCTACTTTACTCAACATATGGTTTCAAGATACATCTGTTTTGCTACAGATGACTCAAGTTTATTTTTTATAACAGAGTAGTACTCCATTGTGTGTAAATATATTTTTAAAATCTGTTCATCCTATGCATAGATTATAGGTTGCTTCTAAGATTTAGCTATTTTGAATTGTGCTGTTTTGAACAAGGATATGTATGTGTGTCACTGTAAATATAATGTCTTTATCTCTTTCAAGAAGATACCTAGAAGGGGAATATCTGGCTTAAATTGAATTTCTCTCCTACCTTTTCCTTTCCATTTCTTTTCTTTTCTTTTTTTTTTTTTTTTTGCTACCTGGAATCGAGCTCACAACCTTGTGCTTGCCAGGTAGGCACTGTGTCACTGAGCTGTAGTCTCGTCCCTCTCCTTAGCTTTTTGAGGTATCTCCATATTGCTCTCCAAAGTGGTCGTGCTGCTTCACGTCTGTGCTAATGACGTAGCATGGTTCCTTTCTCCCTCCAGCCTCGCCAGTATTTACTAGTTAGCTTGACTCTTGATGATGGCCATTCTTCCTGGCATAAGGTGGAGTCTGTTGTTTTAATGTGTGTTTCTCGGATTGCCAGTGGTGTTAACATTTTTTCATGTATTTATTGGCCAGCAGATGCCACATTTCTGATAGATCGTTGCAAATAACCTTCCATAGCTCTGTGAGACAGGAATGCAGGGGACACGTTTGCCTAATGAGGGGCTGATGGAGAGACACTTTGTCCACCTGCAGCCTCTTGTTGGTGTAGAGCAGAAGTGTGTATTTGCGTTGCAAGCTTGGAGTTGTTGACTTATTTCAGCAGCTGAGTCAAGGACTTTAAGTAGTAGTAGCATATTACCACGAGGAAAGCCTGGAACAGAGAGGTCAGGATTCCTAGTGTGGAACCTGAGACAGGAAATTGGTTAACTCAGTGAGGTGTTCTGTGCTAAGGATAGGAAATCTGAAGTTAGTGAAATCCATGTGTTTACTTATAGTGTTTTTTTTTTTTTTTTTTTTTTGAGACAAGATCTCACTATGTATTCCAGGCTGGCCTTGAACTCCTGGAGATCCTCACGAAAGAGTTGAATTCTCCAGCATCTTATTAGGGACTCCAACAAATAGAAAAACAGGTCTCTTTGTTTTCCTGCCAGTTTCTGTGTCACCCAGGCTGGTTTTAAACTTGCTGCAGTCCTGCCTCAGATTCCTAAGTACTGGGGTGACTGGCGTGCACCCTCCGCCTAGCTCTTTTCTCTTTTTTGCGTATGCACTTTAACATTCCTGCCCCATCTCTCTTACTGGAACTGTGCCCATCTTCAGTGGTTCAGCCCACCAACCACAGGCTTCGTGAAGCTTCGGTGGTTACCCCGTGGAAAGCGTGAGTTCCTGTCCCGAGCTCCTGGCTGTGCTGTGACGCCCTCAGCCTCTATCTGAGTTATCCAGTGCCTCTGGTATTTACTAGTGTATCTGAGATTTTGCATTCAGTTTTAGGCTCTTTCTCTCTCTCTTTTTTTTTTTTTTTGTAATTTTTTAGGGAAGGGTCTACAGGGTGTTCAGGGTCTCACTACTAGATTGGACTTGTAGTGATCTGCCTGTTTACAGCCTCCCAAGAGCTGGAATTACAGGCATGCGCCGATATACCCAGTCTGAAGGTTTAGGCTCTTTGAAGAGTTCCAGGCTTATCTTTATCCTGCATGAGGCCAGGCCAGGGGCCTAGTAGGCCATCAGTAGATGGGGACAGCATGGGAGAGAATTAATGAAAAAGAGGCAGAGGACATCACAGTGGCAGTTGCTCCCTCTTCTCAGGCACAAAGGAAGCCTTTGCTCTTTGAAGTGTTTGTGTCTAACAAAAAGGCCCAGAAAACCCCTTTGGTAGTCTTTAGATTACACCTAGGCCACTAATATCAGGTCTTTGGGTCTCTAGGTCTTAAATATGTGATTTTAGGGGCTGGGGAGATGGCTCAGTAGAATAAGCGCTTCCCTGGCAAGCGCAAGGGCCTGAGTTCAATCCCCAGTTATGAAAAAAAAAAAAAAAAGTGATTTTATAGAAATGCAGTGGCATCTCGAGTCTCAAATACTTTTGTTTGCAGGCAGTTTGGTTCAGAAACAAGCATTTGGCAAAATTTTGTTTTTGTTTGCAAACTCTTGTATTGGGTAACAAATATGACTCCAGCCGTCCTTCCCATATGAACAACAATCTGGCCACCTTTTCCAAAATTATGAAACAAATTCCATTCGTTTGTGAGTCGAGGCACCAAGGCACCGCTGTCCTAACATACCCAGCACTCAGAGCGGGTGAGTTACAGAAGTCAGGTAACTCAGTGCAGCCAGTGACATCAAGAAAATCACTACTCAAACTCAGATGTTCTACTTGGCTTTTGTTGTTGTTTTTGTTTTTGTTTTTCAGACAGGGCTGCACTATGTAGCCCAGGTTGGCCTCAGGCTGTGGTGATATTGCCTCAGCCTCCTCAGTGCTGGGATTCCAGGCATGTGCCTGGCAAGTGACTTCTTTAATGCTTGTGTGTACTATTTGTGTCTTTGTGTGCACATGTGTGTGCATATAATGAATTTGTTTGGCTTTAAGATATACTAGTATACAGCCAGTATAAATTTTTTCTTTTCCTTTTTAAAAAAAAAAAATATTTCTTGCGGACTAGGGAGTTAGCTTGGCAGTCTAAGCGCCTGCTTGGCAAGCACAAGGACCTGGGTTTGATCCCCAGTACCACGTGCCATATAAGCCCAGGAACTCTAGGCGCACCATGCCGGCCGCCAAAACTGGGCACGGTGCCTATGCCTGTAATCCCAGACTGGGGAGGCTGAACCAGGAGGATCATTACAAGTCTGAGTTATGTAGCGAGATCCTGTAGCATCAATAAATGATTTTTCAAAAATCATTTCTAAATAAATAAACTAAATTGTTTCTTTTTCTGTTTTGTATTTTAGGGAAAGGTCTACAGGGTGCCCAGGGTCTCACTACTAAATCAGACTTGTAGTGATCCGCCTGTTTACAGCCTCACAGAGCTGGGATTACAAATGCATGCCACCAGGCCCAGTCTCAGTTGGCGTCCCAGCAGCCCCGGGGTTGGGGCCAGCACTGCAGGCCCATGAAATTACTTCTCGAAATTGAAAATTTGGTCCTTTCTTTGGGAATCATTTAAATATTCCGAGCATTTGCATTTAACACCATCTCTGATCCAGACTTGGCACCTCTGGAATTTGTTCTTTTTTTTTAAGACAGGGTCTTATTTTAAAGTTCAGGCTAGCCTTAAGCTTACTGTATAGCCCAGGCTGGCCTTGAACTTGCAGAGAATCTGCCTTCCCCCTTAGGCACCATCACGCCCAGCAGGAGCTTATTCTTTAACTGGGCATGTTACTGGATCTGGAGCCCCAGGTTGGCAGGGATGAGTTACCCATACAGCCAGTGCTGTTGGGTGGGTAACCCGGGGGGCTATTCTGGAGACTAGGGTTGTTGCAGGCTGTCTGGCGGGACTGCCCAGGGAAAGGTCCACAAGCTCTGCTTTGAAATTTCACCTTCTTGCTTTGGAGATTTTTGCTTAGCCCATGAGCAGAATTTGCTCACTGGGCTTCCTGATGTCTAAAGTGTGCCTGCTGAATCAGAAGCCTTCAGCATTAGGGTCGGATCCACAGCACTCCCTCAGAAGCCATTTCTTTTTTGTTAGTGGTTGAGTCAGAGCCTCTCTGTGTAGCCCAGGTTGGCCTGGAACTTGCTGCATCTTCCTGCTTTAGCCTCCGGAGCGCTGGGGTTATAGATAGGCCTGCATCACCACACCCAATTGAGGCCATTGCTTGTGTAAACTACACTGAATAGTCACCAAAAGCAAAATCCAAGTCTCATGAGGAGAAAACCTCCACACCCTGAAATAGGATATATGAGAAGTAGAATGACTGAGATGATTGGATCCAAGCAGAACTCCTGCCAGGCTGCAGAATTTATAGACCTGTGCCTTGGAAGGATCCTGTCTGGGGTCCTGACATGGTAAGAAAAAACAAAAAATTAATATTTTAAGTTAGCATTAAAAAACCTAAGTTTTAATTAATATTAAAAAAAAATTAAGGGCTGGCTAGATAGCTCAGCCAACTAAAGCGCCTGCTTAGGCAGAGTACAGCACCTTGGGTGCTGTTCTGGCCCTGACCCTGGGGCACACTGAGACAGTGATTGAGACTGGGTGCGGTGGCCCACACCTGTAATCCCAGCACTTTGGAGGCTGAACACAAGAGAATCACTACAAGTAGGATCTGTGTAGTAAGACCCTGTAGATCCTGTCCTAAATACAAAAAGAAAAAAATTAAGAATCCCATTAAGATTTTCCTGTGGAGCCGGGCATGGTGGCACAGGCCTGAAATCCCAACATGCAGGAGGCTGAGGCTGGAGGATGGTCGCCAAGTTCAAGACCAATCTAGGCTACAAAGTGAGCTCAAGGCCAGCCTGAGCTACATAGTGAGACCCTGTCTCAAAAAGACAAAAAAAAAAAAAAAAGATTTTCTTGCTGAGTCATCACTGGAATCCTTAACACTGTGTCAGCTTTGGAAGGCCCTGGGTCAGAGAGCTCTGGATTTAGAATTTGCTGGTGGGAGGGGCCTGGTGGTGCACATCTGTAATCCCAACGCTCTGGAGGCTGACTCAAGAAGATTGCTGCAGATTCAAGGGCAGCCTGGGGTAACTAGTGAGTTCAAGGCCAGCCTGAATTACATAATGAAACTGTCTCAAACAAAACAAGAAAACAAATAGTTTGGCTGTTTTAGCAGCTGGATTCTAGATGAATGCAGACATTCTGCAAGCTGGGGATAGCTCCTTCATTCTCTAGAATGTAGATATGTCATAAATCTGAAAGATACTTGGTGACGTTTATTATTTACAAGGGAATGGTAACCATCAGGTCTATATCATTTGGTTGATTGAGAGTCTTACTATTTAGTGTCTTTCTTTTTTTTAAATTTTTTATTTGTTTGTTTGTTTATTTATTTATTTATTTATTTTGTGTGTGGCCAGCTCAGCCCACCAGGGGGCGGGCTGGCTGGCATGTGGTGCTGGGGGATTGAACTGCGGTCCCTGTGCTTTGCTTAGCTTGTTCTAAGTAGGTGCTTTAGACCACTGAGCCATCTCACCAGCCCCAACTATTTAGTGTCTGCTGGCTTTGAACTCCCTGTATATCCCAGGCTGGCCTGGAAGCATAGTGATCCTCCTGCCTCAGCCTCCAGAGTGTGTGGCCAACTGGACCTCAGTGCATTTCCCGAGCAAACCTACCCTCCCCCCACTACTGTATCAGCCTTTGCTGTCTGGACCTTCCCTCCCTCCTGGTCCCCAGGCAAATCCTCTTGTCCCTCCAGTGTGAGCTCCTGTGTGATACAAGCCAGAGCTAGGCCCGAGGCAGCAGGGTTTGTGCAAAGGGCGAGGTGGCTAAGGAAGAATGAGGAAGTTGGGGGCTGGGCTTGCTCTGAGGCTGACTAGTCAGGCAGGGAGTGATGAGCCGGAAGGGTGGGGTGGTTGGAAATCTGTAAGCAAAGGATTTCACTATCTCGCATCCCTTCTCATTTTATTTTATTTTGTGACACAGGGGTTGAACTCAGGGCCTTTACACTGAACTACATCCTCAGCCCTTAAACTTTTTATTTTAGACAGGGTTTCACTGAGTTGTCCAGGCTAGGCTTAGACTTGGCCATCTTCCTGAGTGCTAGGATCCCAAGCATGCGCCACCGAGCCTGCTCCTGTCCCTTCTCTTCCTCCGTTCTCCATTGCTGTGTTTTCCTGGTACTGCTAATAGTTGATGGAGTCTGATGGCAGACTAGAGTGAGTAGGAGAAAGTGTGAGGTGCTGGAAACCCAGGGGGAGGGGGCGGATAACCCCAGTCTGAGGGTGGAGGAGGGGGAAGGGCCATGCTTGCGGCATAAGAGGGACCTCTGCCTTCACAAAGGCAGTTTGGATGGAAGTCAGATTGGAGCCCCTCAGCACATCCCAGAGGGCTTGGGGTGCAGTTGTGGGACCTTGCCCATGGGCACTTCTGTTTCACTTGCATACAGGTGACCGAGTTTTCGTTTCCTACTGTTTTTATTCAGGAAGTTTGATTTTCAAAGGGAAATTCCTAAAAGTGGGGCCACAGAGAAGTCAACAAAGCAACAGAATTCAAATGCTGGAATTTTCCTTTTGAAATTAAGGCAGACATCTTGATTTTTGTAAGAAGAAAACTTTCCCTGGAAACATTCCAGACTGTTCCTGTGTTATTATAGTTTGTTCTTGTGACAAGTATTTCAAAGAAAAAGAAGGGGTAGGATCACTTCCAGGTACTGTATGGCCCCCGCAGTTTGTTTGTTCTGCAGAGGGGAGCAGGTGTTGAGCACTGCAGTCCAAGAAACTTCTGCCCAGTCAGGAAACAGACAGTTCCAGTGCAGCATGCTTTCATTAATCAGGCTTTGTGTGATTGGACTTGCACGAGTCCTCAGTGGAGCAGGGTATTGAAGAAAATTTTGCAAATAAAAAAAAGAAACATAAAAACAATAAAGATAGAGTTCTAGCCAGGTGTGGTGCTGCATGCCTATAGTCCCAAAACTGGGAGGCTGGAGCAGTGTGTTGTGATTGGTAGCAACTCATTGAAACATGAAATTTATACATTTTGAGGGGAAAAGTGACACTACTTTTAGAACTAATTTATTACTTTTCCATTGCTCAGTGCAAAGGCCCTAAGTTCTGTCCTTAGTAACACACACACACACACACACACACACACACACACACGGAAACTTTATGGAAGTGGTAACCCTTGAACCATGGTTTTTAAAATAGGCCACAATTATCCATGGTGCTGCACATCTGTAATCCCAGCAGTCAGGCGGTTTAGGCAAGAAGATCACCATGAGTTCGTGACCATCCTGGGTTACAAAGTGAGCTCAAGGCCAGCCTGAGCTGCATAGAAAGACCTTGTCTTAAAAAGAAAAACAAAATAACAATAAAATGGCCCAGGTTAGACTTGCCATTTAGGAGGCTGTTGTGTAAATATGGGAAGAACCTATATTACAAACTAAAGCAATCTTTTGGGGGAAAAAAGTAAAATCAGAATGTAGATTGCTCTTCTTGAAACAATCCAGGAGTCGTGTCCTGTGAGCAAGTTTGCATTTCTCTTTTGGTCCTGTTCAAGAAACAGAATTGCAACTAAATAGAAGCATCAAAGTCTTTTCTTTTTAATTGTTACGTATACCCTCATCTCTGGTGAAGGCAAGTATCAGGGCTTTCGTTGGTTTCTCCCTATGTTAAACATGAAGCTAGACCTAAGGTACTGTGAGGCAGCAGTAGAAGCCGCGAGCCTGGTGTGGCCTTTGTACTGTAAATGTCAGCTGTGGTCCTGCAGGCCTCTCCCTCTCCTGCATTTCCCATCTGGTGGATTGTTGGGTCAGGGTACAATGACTCGAGGCTTCTGAATAGTCCTAATAAGCACTGCATGTCGTCATAGCGCTGATAAGATTATCCATGGCCAGAAGGTGGGGGTTGGGATCTCAACAACAGCACTTTCCTGTGAGTTATTTTCAGCTTGAGTATAGGAAGTATGAAAAATTTGGATGCCTCTTTTAACTTTGTGTTTCTTGTGTTGGAATCGTAGCCACATAGTTTTGGCAGATCTGTTTGTTTACATATTTGCCCTGCATTGGAAATTGCAGCTGGAAGGGTTGAGTTTTATTTGTTGATAATACTACTTTGTTTTCCTTTAAAATAAGTGTCAAGAATTAAATTACAATATCCAGCTATATTGCTTTTTTTTTCTTTTTTTTCTCCGGAACCGGGGATTGAACTCTGGCCCTTGCACTTGCCTGCCAGGCAAGTGCTTATTCTACTGCGCCATCTCCCCAGCCCCTTGCTGCTTTGGTCTTATTTCCTGCCAAAGCAGGTAAATGATGTTTTATTAAATATATGCTTTTGCATAGTAGAGTATCACTATACTTTTTATTTTTTATTTATTTTTAATTTTTTTATTTCTTTGCAATACCAGCGACTGAACTTAGAACCTTGCACTTACCAGGCAGGCGCTTATGCTGCTGAGCTATCTCCCTAGCCCCTTCTTTTTATTTTATTTTATTTTAATTTTTGCTGGTGCTAGAGATTGAATCTGGGGCCTTCTCGCTATTACATTTCCAGCCCATTTTTAACTTTGAGACAAGGTCTTGCTGAATTGTCCAGGATAAACTAGAACTTGTGATTTTCCTGCCTTAGCTTCCCAGAGTGCTGGGATTACAGGCCAGTGTCACTAGGCTCATTTTCACTACACTTGTACGGCACGGTTTTTGTCAGAAATAGAAGAATGAGTATTTGTGTATTGTGTTCTTTTCTGACTGGTAGCAACACATTGAGACAGGTGAAATTTGCATATTTTGAGGGGGAAAAGTGACCTTCCCTTTTCTTCTCTTGTCTTCTCTTCTGTTGTCTTCTATGCTCTTCTCTTCTCTTCTCTTCTCTTCTCTTCTCTTCTCTTCTCTTCTTCTCTTCTCTTCTCTTGTCTTCACTTCTCGTCTCGTCTCGGTGGTACTACTGGTGATTAAACTTGGGACCTTGCACTTGCCAGGCAGGTGTTATGCCACTGAGCTATATCCCTGGCCAGAAATTATTATTTTTAGAGCTAATTGATTTTTTTCCATTAGCAAGTATTTACTTAGTTTTGAAGAGTAAAAATATTGTGCCAAGTGTGGTGACACTTTTCAGTAATTCCAGCTGCTTCCGAGACAAGCAGAGGGATTTTAAGTTTGAGGCCAGCCTGGGCAGCATGGGGAGAGCTTGTCTCAAAGTAGAATTTAAACCAACTCCTTCAAGTTGGGGCAGGGATGTGGCTCAGTAGTTGAATGCTGGCCTAACAGGAGGAGGTCCTCGGTTCAGTCCCCAGTGTAAAGGGGGCGAAACAGCTATGATCATCAAGGATATATTAACTTTGTTTTCATAAAATGAGAATTATATCAGCAAAAGAGAAACTACTTTGCAGAATGGGTTTCTGGCCTGTTTCCTGGGGAGATGCTCCCACTGTGAACTGTTTTGGGAAGGGCAGATGTGGGGAGAGTGAGGAGGCCCCTCTTTCCTGAGCATTTGTAGTGCATGTGAAGAACTGATAGGTGAAGATCTGGTGCAGCTGCACATCTGTGAATGGACCAAAACAATTGATTTGGGCCCAGCATGCATTGTTTACAATTAAAAAACTATCATTAGCAGTTACCTAAAACTGACCGGGAATCCTAACTTGAGCTTTAAAAAATGCATTGAGGAGTGAGACTATAGCAATAATAAAACAGCAACAAATTAGTTTTTGTGACTCAGAAATAGTGATGTATTATAGGAGGAAAAAGGTCAGTGTATCGAGGAGGGAAATGTTAAAGAGGGAGCATGCAGGCTAGTGCGCCAGAGAAGAGAATTTTAGGTGCAGAATCCTGGGGAATTCCAGGTTGGGGCGCTGGCTGGCACAGAGCGGGTGTGTGTGTGTTCATCCCTCAGGTATTCAGCAGTGATGCCTGTGCTCCTATGTGGCTTTGTAAGCTTATTCTTCCAGGCATTTCTTTCAAATCCATTCTTCCCAGAATGGCAGGGATAAATTTGGTATTTATAGAAAGTCCTTTTGGATTAAAAAAAGAAAGGTAGCTATGTTTATCTGAGCCAGTTTATTTTAATACTTATTTTTTTTCTTGAAGCTATCTTAGGTACAAGGAGCAGTTGGCATTAATGCACATTTTGGGTGTGGAATGCTGCAAAGAAATAATTGGCTTTTTAAAAAATACTAAGCTTATAAGTTCAGTTCAAGAAAAGAACTGCCTAGTTTCTTCTGGGTGGTATGGAGAGACTACTTTGGTGGTTTGGGTTGCCTGGTAATTGTGTTTTGGAGCTTCACAGGGAAAAACAAGTATTTGTAAGTAGTTTTGACATCAGGCAATGATAATCTATCATTAGGAGTATAAAAATAGGGGTGGCCAAGTAGCCTACCAGGGAAGTGCTAGGCCAGTATTTCCAGAAAGAATGCACTCTAATTATTTCCGTATTCCTCAGCCTTTCTTGTTTCCGTATGTCACAGATTCCTTTTGCTACCACATAAGCATGAATGGATTTGGTTTAGGGTATACGGACAGAAGCTTGTTATACCCTTTCTTTATGAGGTGAAGAAAGTGAATTATGTTGGTAAAGTGGCTTCTCGACTATCGTGGCGAAGGCAGGGCCGTGGCTCAGTGGCCTGAGCTCTGCTCTTCAGGGGGCAGTGTCCCAGCCTCTTCCAGTTGGTTTCTGCGGCAGGAAAGGTGAAATAACACTGAACAAACAAAGTCAGTTTCCCCTGAGTGTTTACATAAAAATAAAAAGGAAAGCAAACTCATTTAGTCTTTTTTCTATTTGTAACGGCATGACTGCTTGTCCACTGTGCTCGCGTGGACTCAGAGGGAAGCTTCATGTTTTGCTTAGATCATTTATTGTTCAGTGAACCTCTAGATAGCATTTGTGTCCGTGGACATACTTCGGCATACATTAGGGCCATTTGTAGCTTGATAAGTTGAAAATTGATTTGGTTCTTTATAAATTTAGAATAGCTTGTTTGTCTCATTTTAATCTAGGAAATAGTTCCAATTTTGAATTGTTTGGTAAGTGTAATTTTAAGTCTAGGAAGGCACAGAAAGAATGATTTGTACCTTTTCCCTGACTTACTGTTAAGTCTTTGGACGCATCTATGGCAGTCTATGGCAGTTGGAAAGTAAAAGGAATGGGTGTGGAAGGGAAGGGCAGATGATAGATTGTTTAGGAATCCAAGGATGTTTTGTTGATGGCAGAAATCTTCTGAAATGTTAGTCTTTAGAAGTTTCAAGACAAGGAAACTTAAATAAGTGCTTCTTTTGGAATCACATACTTGGAAGATTTTAGAAATTCAAGTATATCTTTTAATGGTTTCATAGTAAGTAGAGTCATTAAATTTTGAACTATAGGAGTCGTAACAAATCATGCAGCCTTTTCACTGACTGATGAGAGCACAGCCTGGCAGGGCTTGTTTGCCAGAGCAGAGCTGAGAAGTTGCAAAGTTGGGTTTCTAATCCAGACTGCACAACGTTACCTTGCCCCTTCTTGGGCTGGTATGAAAGGGTCACGCAGAAAGTCCTAGGGATTGGAAGGCCCAGGTGATCTCAGTGGCAGCAAAAGTTCAGGGCTACTTGTTTGGCAGTTACCTTCATCACAGGGAGGGTATTTTATTTCTTCTTTTAGGAACTCACCCTCACAACCAGGGCCTTGCACAGGCTAAGCAGGCATCCTACCACGGAGCTATGTCCTAGTCCTGTTCTTATTTTGATGCCTGTGACAAGGGTCTCGCTCTGTTGCCCAGGCTCTTAACAAACTCCAGGGCTTCTGTGGTCCTCCCCATTCAACCTCCTGAGCAGCGGGCACTGCCGGTATGTACCACCATGTCTAGCTTTTGTTTTTAGCCTTTAATTTTTTTTTTCAGGGTCTCGCTGTGCAACTCAGACCTGTAGTGATCCTCCTGTCTCAGCCTCCCCAGCACTGGGGTTACAGGCGTACACCACTATGCCCAGTTTCGGTGGCTGGCACGGTGTGCCCAGGGTTCTGGGACTGGGCACAGCTTGTGGTACCGGCGATTGAACTGGGGAGCTTGCCAGGCAGGCACTTAGACCCCTGAGCTATATCTCTCTAGTCCTTGCTTTTGGTTTTTGAGGGACAGGATCTTGCTACATTGCCCAGACTGGCCTCGAACTCCTGATCGCAAATGATCTTTCTGCCTCAGTGTCCATGTATCACAAAACTGGGCTCACAGATACCTGACACCACTGATAATACATGCTTTCCAAGGAATTTTAAAAAATTGTTATATGTTTGTAGTACGTAGTGATCACAGTGTTGTGAGGATTGTTGGTACACATCCATAGCACATCTTATTTTTACTTCCTCTTCTTCCCTTCCTGCCACTGACACACATTAACAAACTTTCCCCCAGATATCTGGCTTTCCATTAATCCAGTGTTTTTCCACCTCACAAAAAGTCCATAAGCCAAACAATATCAAATGTCTAATAGGATTATTGTTTACCTAATATCTCTCTGATTTGCCAAGCATCATGCTAGGAACTCTTGCCATGTATTATTTAGTCCTTATTGTCCAGTAAGACATGTTGTCATTTTCTTTTACAGATAAGGAACCTGGGTGAGCCAGATAGCTCAGCAGATTAAAGCGCCTGCTTAGGCAGATGGCAGACTGCTAGGTCCGTGGTTCAATCCCCAGGTGCTGGGCTCCCCCACACCATGCTGAGACAGCGATTGAGACTGGGGGTAGTGGCGTGGGCCTGTAAATCCCAGCACGTGGGAAGCTGAAAACAGGAGGATCTCTACGAGTACCATCTGCATAGTGAGACCCTGTAGGTCCTGTCCTAAATACAGTTTAAAAAAAAAAAATACAGATAAGGAACCTAAGACTTAATGAGATTAGGTAAATTGCCCAAGGACATGCAGATGCTGTAAAGATAGCAGATAAGATGGAGATCAGCCACATAGGTGGGCTAAAGTTTGGATCCTGACAGGTACTAGTGATTTTATTTTTGTACTGATTTTATTTTATTTTGGCGGAACCGGGGATTGAACTCAGGTCCACACACTTGCCAGGGAAGTGCTTATTCTATTGAGCCGTCTCCCCGGCCCCAGTGCTGGTGATTTTAAATTAGATCGAGTCGGTGTATTTCTGCTGTGTGCCACGGTTTGGGTATTATTGTATTGTATTTTCTATTGGTGGAGGTTTGTGACTCTCCTGTCAGGAACATGATGGAAGAAAACATTGCTGTTCCCAACGTGTTTTCTATGAGGGGGAGACCAACACCTGAAGGGGTGTGAATAGACACGAATGAACATTTTCAGAGGCTGCAGATACTTTATGCAAGGAGAGCTCACTGAGTGGACAAATTTCTCGTTAGACAGCAGGTGGTAAAGGTTGAATTCAGAGTTCTTTATATTTGCATTGTTCCATGTGAGTTCTGTTACCCCAGGGCTGCGTGTGGGCGTTGTGCGACAGGGAAAGGATTGCGCAGGTCTCACCCTTCTCCACTCGTTTACATGAGGCTTACTTCTTGATCTCACTTCTGTTCCTCATTTTCACATCCACAGTCAGGTACTTTTTGATCTCTGTAGCAATTTCTTTTAATAGTGAACCATTACTCATAGATCCCAAAAGAAATAACTTTGTAAGACTAAAATATCTTTTATAGGATGGTGCTTTTGATACAGGGAAATCTCCAAATGACACAGGGAGAAAAACTGATCTCCCAACCTAAAAGTTACCTGGGACAAGTTCATGTTCTCTAAAACTGAAGAATGAATTTTAGGAACAAATGGAGGTTATGAGCAGAATATTTTTATTGAGGGAAAGAAAGCTCCTGTCCGAGAAGGGACAGGAGGGGGGCCCGGGTGGGTTGTCCCTCAGAAGCTGTCTCTTCCAGGGACTTTTGAATTAGGATTTTTTTTTTGGCAGAACTGGGGATTGAACTCAGGCCCTTGAGCTTGCCAGGTAAGTGCTGATTCTACTGAGCTGTCTCCCTGGCCCCTATCTTCCAGGGACTTTTATAGAGAAAAACCATGTGGTGAGGCAGGTCTAAGGTGGTGGAGAACACGCGAACTCGCTTAGGTGGGCATGAGGTGGGACAAAACTATGGTCAACCGATGAGATTACAAGCACCATTGCTCAGGTAAACTTGACTAAATTCAGTACCAAATGGGGAAATGAGTCACGTAGCAAGCGGGTGTGACTATGGGACAGGGTCTTTTCCTGTTGGGGGTTGGTCTAGTGACACATTTGGGCTCTTTCAAGTTGATTGATATCTATTTAGAATATCAAGCTCTGATGCCCATCCCTAGGGAAGTATGTAGCTGTGTTTCCTCTTTTGTCTTGGTCTTGAGGTCTGGCCCATAGTGGAGTATCTGTCTCTTCCAAATTGTAAAGTCACCTTCCATCTTGTCTCCTGGAGGGCCTGGCCCTGTCTGCCTGCCTATAACATTTCTATCTAATTCAGCTGCCTATAACACTTTTACTATCTTGAGTAAAAGATAGACTTAAACAAATGGTAGGGTTTGTTTCCAAGATGTAAAGGAAATCTTTTTGCTAAAGATTTTGTAGAAGAGAGAGGCTTTCTGGAGTGCTTGAATCATGAGGGTAGGAGCTTGGCACAGGAGAAAGGAGCACATTCACTCAGGACCCTGTCATGGCCCTGTCCCCTAGTGGGCCTGCAAATTTGCTTCTGATTGAGATGCGCTTTATGTTTAGAGATCTTGAATCTCCATGGCTGCTGTGTCTACGAAACCGTCAGTTGTTCTGTATCCCTCTGTGACTTCTTTTGGCGGCTGTGTTCATCCTGCCCAGGCTCAACTGAATGTCATTTGCCCTGTTTTAAGCAAATACATGTCATAAGTCATTACAGGAAGTATATTTCAGTTCCTTCTGGGCACACCCCCATGTGTATACCAATGCTATATTTATATAAATTAATTCTGTGTTATCACAGGTTTCTCTGAAGCAGGTTGGATATGACCTCTATGTAGCTATTAAAGGTGGATCCCATATGTGAAAATGCTCAGACTCATTTAAAACATCCTATAATTCAAACCTCTAATGACTGTGTAATGTTTTTCCTCCACTTAGTCTAAATAGTCTGGGATTGGCTGGGGTCCGGCCGCCCCCTGATCACAGGGTCCGCAGCTCAGGCTGCCTCTGTTTAGTCTGCAGGTACTAACACCTGATGGTTGTCTCTCATCACCCGCTTCCCACCTCCTCTCTCCCCTGCACTTATTGCAGCCAAGCAGATGAAGGGAGGTGGGGGAAACCCTAATGGGTATTGCTTCAAAGGCTGTCGCTCGAGGAGCCTGGTAAAGTCTGGTGGCCTCAATCTGCCACTTTGCAGTGGCTCTTGTGCCCAGAGACTCCTGCGTGTTGATAGTTGATTTCAAAGGTCTCAAAATCTCCTGTCAACACAGTGACATTGTAATTGCCCACAGGAATGTTTTCAGGTGACCTTATTCCTTAGTAACAAAGAAGGCTGGGTGTTCATTTTTATTTCATAGAATTTACTTGTAATTTATATGTAGAATGCATAGTGGAATGTGTACTTTTATAGAAATTAATGAAAAACTTTCCCTGAGTGAATCAAGATCCAAGTAATTACCTTGTATGAGGATGATGATGATGATGATGATGATGATGATGATGATAATGATGATTTTTTTTTTTTTTCTGGCAGAACCTTAGGTTGAACTCAGGCCCTTGAGCTTGCCACGCAAGTGCTTATTCTACTGAGCCATCTCCCCTGCCCTGATGATAATGATTGAGATGGGTCTCACTCTGTAGTTTAGGCTGGTGTTAAACTTGCTGGTAGCCCAGTCTGTCCAAGAAGTCACAGAAATCCTCCAGCCTCAGACTTCCCAGTGCTGGCATTACTACTGTGCAGTATCGTGTCTGGCTACCTTGTTCTGTCAGACTACTCATCATTTAGAACTGGAAGAAAAAATAGTCTAGAAGTCAGATATTAAGGATAGTTCCTGCTCAGAAGGGATTTGCCGTTTATTATTTTTAATAGGATTATTTTTCTTTTTTGCTACACTGGCAATTGAACCAAGGGGTACCCTTCCACTGAACTACATCTCCATCCAATTTTTGGTTTTTTTTTTTTTTGTTTCTGAAGTGACATCCATTTATTTTGATACATCTTTTCCCCATGATGATTTACAGGATCTTCAAGTCAATATAAATACTTTATAAATATTTGAATTTTTGGGTATACACCTGTGCAATACCTCAGCAGTATCTTTCAGCAAGAAAACACTGAAGAGTAAAGGCTAGACACAATTACTGGGTACAGTGAAAATCTGCTGCAAATATTTCTGAGGTAAGAAGGCACCACATACCTGTTCAACTAAGAAAACCACCCTTACAACACAGGATGATTTTAATTTTACATAGGACCTAGAACACTTAAGCTGCCAATTAGGTGCTGAATGGCAGAGCAACGTCCCCAGTTTATGCCATGAATTCATAGGGAATGGGTTCCAACAACTTGGGTTCCTTTCCATTGGTCCTCACAAAGTGTGCTTCTCTGGGAGGGGCAGGCTGGCGTTTCAGCTGAACCCAGGTACCTTTCTCTTTGGCTTCCTTCTTTTTCTGATCATTTTCCTTGACACGTTTCAGGAAGCTATCACGACTTTTTGAGTGTTTAATATGCTCGATACGCACATTAATCCTCTTGGCAAGTATCTTGCCCTTAACTTGCTTGTTTACAACAATGCCAACAGCATGCTGGGTAACGTTGTAGACTCTTCCCGTTTTGCCATGGTAACATTTGTGAGGCATTCCTTTTTGCACAGTACCCATTCCCTTGATGTCTACAATATCACCCTTTTTGTAGATTACCATGTATGTAGCCAAAGGAACAACCCCATGTTTTCTAAAAGGCCTGGAAAACATATACCGGGTTCCCCTCCTCTTGCCCTTTGTGTTAGTCATTTTGGCAAATTACTGGAAGATGGCGGTTCCGGCCGAAAGGCCAATTTTTGTTTTAAGACATAGTTTTGCTATGCTGCACAGACTGACCTTAATTTTACATATCTTCCTGTCTGTCTCCTGAGCAGCTGGGATCACAGGTATGCACTCCCAACTTAGATTCAATTGGGAATTTTATTGGTACAATTATAGCTTCACAGCTAGTAAAGACATAAGACAGAGAAATGAAGTATCCTTTAGTTTATTTCCCTTACTAGCAACAATCAGTATGCTAGCAGTGATAAAATCTACTGACCTTTAGGTTTCCCCAGCCTTATTTGTTTTGCATGCATGGGCCAGTGTGTGTGTGTGTGTGTGTGTGTGTGTGCGCGCGCGCGTGCACACGTGTGTCTGTGATTTTATCACATATGTAAGTTTGCATATCTACCACCATAATCAAGATTACCAACAATTTATCATTGCAGAGATTCCTCTTTGCCCTTTTGCAACCACACCTTCCTTCCTGCCCAAGCCGTGGCCACTACTATTCCAATATTTTAAGTGTTTTGATCACTTCAGAAGCATTACATAGGGTGGAGAGGATAGCTTAGTGGCAACCAACACACACACACAAACACACACACACAGTACCCACCCCCAAATATGTAAAACAATCATGCAGTATAGAAGATTCAGGAGTGGCTTTTTTCTTTCAGCATAGCTCTGTCTATCCAAATTATGGGCAGCCATAATTCTTTCCTTTTTATCTCTGAACAGTATTCTAGGTAGAGGATGCCCAGGCAGTTTCTACCGTTTGGCTTTTATAGATAAAGCTGTGATGAACACAGGTTTTTTATGTGAATGTACATTTTCACTTCCCAGGACTAAGTGCCCAGAAGTACAATTGTAGGTTGTGTGGTAATTGCATGTTTAATTCTGTAAGAAACTACTCAACTGTCTTCCACAGGGGCTGTGCTGTGTCACTTTCCCACCAATGTCTGTGTTTGTTGTTTGTTTGTTTGGTGGTTGCTTGTTTGGCTCTTTTGTTCTTGATTTTTTTTTTGAGACAGGGTCTTATGTATTTCAGGGTGGCCTCAAACTTGTTACTTAATTCAGACTGGGCTCAAACTCAAAGTGATCCTCCTGCCTCAGCCTCTTGAGTGCTGAGATTGCTGTGCTTTCTGTTTTTCAGATTTATGTATTTATTTTTGTATTTAGGACAGGGCGTACAGGTTCTCACTGTGTAGATTGGACTTATAGTGATCCTCCTGTTTGCTGGAATTACAGGCGTGCACCACAATGCCCAGGGGCGGGGCCAGCCTGGCAGGCCTGGGGATTGAACTTCCAGCCCCTGGGGAGGGGGGAGGGGGGTGAGCACTGTGTCACAACAGAACGATGAAAGCAGGTGTTTTAATCTGCTGAGCTATTTGGCTGGCCCTGTTTTTCAGTTTTAGATTCTGATAGCTGTGCAATCATAACTCTAGTGTGGTTTTAATTTGGATGTCCTTGTTTTTCTCTCTTTTTCTAATGAGAATTCTTGGTTTATTATTTCTTTAAGCATTATTTTGTAAAAAATAAATTGCTTTGTAACTAAGCATCTTTTGGGACCTACTTCCAGGTAGTAAAATTCTAGCCCTGCTGTTCAGTATGGGAGGCTTTCTGCAGCCTGGGGCCATCTGCTTTCCAACCACACACTATGTGACTGCGAGCTGCGCTGTGTGGCCTGAACTCTGTCCCTCACGTCATGTGGTGCTGCGCTGAGAGACCCTCTCCAGGCAGATGATTTCTCAGCCTTCTAGACCTGTTCACCTTTTTTTTT
>NW_004524580.1:23723694-23728785 GCF_000260255.1 Octodon degus | reverse complement strand
AGAAGAATATATGCAGTGTATTATTTGTTGCAACTGTACTTCCGATTTGATTTGAAACTGTCTCATTGCTATATGTTTATCAATAAAACTGTAGAGAAAAAAAAATAAAATAAAAAAAGAAAAATGGAAACAAAAAAAAAAAAAGGTGTATTTCTGCTGTCCCTAGTAGATAACATAGGTAGAGTCCAGATTTGAGGGGATTAGTCCGTGCAAGCCAGTTGTAGCTTTCCTTTGGAGTACTGGATAATTCCAGAGAGCCTGCACCTTTAGTTCCACTGAGGTTCAGGCTGGTTTCTAGCCATGGTGGTCTACTAGACCTGTTCAGCCTGCAGCAGTCCAGGCACCCCTTCCAGCTTGAATTGGCTACCTGCCAGCTCGAACTCATCTCCTTGACCTTCTGTTGACATGAACTCAGCTCCTGACCCTGATACTGGAATTCATAGATGAAGCCAGCAGTTGCTGAGTTCTGAGCTCAGTTGGCACCTCTTCGAGATGGCTCTCCGGCCACTTTCCCTTTCCTCTCCTACGTAACTCCCTAGCCACTGCAGTCCTCCATCTCTAGAGCTGTGTTCCACTGGTGTGTTTCTCCATGGAGCCCTTTGGGGTCACTAGGAGTTCCCGTGGGTCTGCAGTCTCCCAACTGCCCTTCCCAGGCGGTGAGCCTAATTGTAGGGAGAAGGCCCTGCCCGCCGCCTCCACTTGCTTTGTTGAAGTCTCTTTCTTTGCTCTCCTTGTGCACAGTCAATTCTCACTTCAGATCCTTTCTTGGTCCTGTGGATCCACTCCCCTCATTCTTTTTGTCACAGTGCTGTATGGCACAGCCTGGACACCAAACCTTGGAGAGACTTTCTCTGCTGCTCTACACTGCATCTTTTTTTTTAAAGTTTTCCCAAAAGAAAATTTAGAGTGGAAATTCACACTGCTACTTCAATGAAGAATATAAAGAGCTGAAGGAAGAAAGTTTAATTTAACTGTTAAAATAATGACTTTCATACCATGAAGTGGGCCAGGAGGATATCTCAGCAGCATAAGTGCCTGCATGGCAAGCGCAATAGCCTGAGTTCAGTTCCAGGTACAAAAAAAAAAAAAAATTCAGTTCTGATACCATTAAGCCTTGGAGCATAAGACTAATTTTTTTTTTAACCAAATATGTAAGTTCATAAACATGGGTGGGTCTGTCAGAATATTTCCATTGATAAATTATTCATTTTAATTTTGAGTTATTTTAAACGATTCTTTTTCTATTTTTGGGGGTACAGAATCTTGCTATGTAGTTCAGACTTGTTCAGACTCATAGTGATCTTCCTGTCTCAGCCTCCCAAGTGCTGAGAGTACAGGCATGCACCATCATGCCTGGTTCTGGGGCAGCACTGCATCTGGTAGCAGGAATCGAACTCGGGACCTTGTGCTTGCCAGGCAGGTGCTTATGCCACTGAGCTATCTCCCCAGCCCTAAACAGTGATTACTTAACAGGAAAAAATATCACAAAAATGTACTTTTCAATACTTACTGTTTATGAAAAGCATTAAAATTTTCAACATCAACTGGTTTTTGGTTTACAAAGTCTTAGAAAGAACATCACGAGGGTCAGCCAAATAGCTCAGCGGATTAAAGCACCTGTGAGCAGGCAAAGGGGCCAGGAATTCGATCCCCAGCCCTGCCATGCTGGCCCCATTTCTGGGGCGTGCTGAGCCGGCAGTTAAGACTGGACATGGTGGTGCGCAGCTGTAATCCCAGCTCTTGGGAGGCTGCAAACAGGTGGATCACTATGGAGTCTGATCTAGTAGTGAGACCCTGAACACCCTTTAGCTGTAGACCTTTCCCTAAAATACAAAATAAATTTTAAAAAAAGAACATCAGAAACAAACTCATATGAATCACAATGAAAATACCAATAACACTGTACCAAAAAAGAGAAAAATCTTTACTTCAGTTACCACACATAACACACAACAACAGTATGTTCCTTGAACACACATCACTTACTCAGACAGGATTGTGTTTTGTTTTCCTGGCCTGTTTGTAGGACATACTTGACATCTCAGTTGTTTTGCTGTTTTGTCAGGAGTTTCTTATGTTATATTGTGTGTAGTTAACAAAAAAAATCATATAGTTTATGACACAGGTACCTGTCTGCTAAGAGCAAGGTCCTGAGTTCAATTCTTTGTAGGTGTTGTGTGTGTTTATTGTAAGCTTCAAATTTTCATGTCAGCTTTTTACCTCCTTACAAAACCTAAAAGATAACATCAGAAATAAATCCCCATGTGAACTACAAGGAAAATACCAATAGAGCTCTACTACAAAAAATAAGCTTTACTTCAGCTGTCACGCCACGGCAGTCTTCACACGTGACAGCTGCATGTTCATGGACATGTCTTGCATATACTGACAGTGTGTTGCTTAGCTTTCCTTTTCTAAGTGACAGGCTTGTCACCTCTCTTCCCATGTTGTCAGGAGCTTCCCACTATATTGTACAACATGCACTGAGCAGGGAAATGAGATGTCAATGAAATACACTATCAAATGTGCAGTGAGTGCTTAGGATAGACGTCCACCTTTCCGTGTCAGCTGTTTACTTGCTTACAACCTTTACCATCGCAAATGAAAACCTGTGTGAACTACAGTGTAAACAGAAACAGAAGTCTACCACAGAAAGAAATTTTGCTTCAACGGTCACATGCAAGCAGTCTTCGTACATGACAACTGCATGCCCTCTGCATGCCCCCCACACGAGTATCAGTAACACTGATACTACATCTGTTTTGTTTTCCTGTGTGTTCCTGCAGGCACAGCGGACATGTTTTTTCTCTTACTGTTGTCGCGAGTCTTTGTGAGGCTGCACCTGCCTGCGCCCCTGCCAGCTCACCAGTGTGCTCTACATTAGCAAAAATGCAGGCTTTTTGCTAATTCTCTGGACAGAAGCATTTTTTCCCTCTACTGTAAATGATCTCTTATGAGCTTTAGTCCCAATCCTCTTAAGAAAATTTCTCTGTGATATTTTACACTTCTCGTTTTCTTTGTAAACTATCAAACTATGCCACACATATGGATAAAACATAACCTTTATTGGCTAACGCTTTGTGTTTCAAGTGACATCATAGTTGCTGCATAATTCATTAACAATAGCTGTACTGTGTTTGGTTTTGAAAGTTTTGATCTCAGGCTTCTATTTTGTTTTGTTTTGTTTTTTAATGTATCAGTTATTTAGGTTCTTAGTAAGAAATTTAGAATGCTAATTTATGAGGATAAATTCCATTTGTCAGAGCAAAAACGGATTATAGGTAGCCCCAGAGCTGAGGAATAGCTTTGATTTTTGCTAAAATCTGTGAGTCCAGCGCTTTCTGATCCACCTTGTGCTGCTCTGAAATCTCTTTCTTGGTGTCGAAGGTCTCACCCTTCTGGTGTCTAGGTTTCCACAGTTTCTTGAAGTAAGCATCAGTGAGGTGTTTGGGGGGGATTTTCACTTTGCTGATACCAATTTTTGTAGAGGTGGCAGTGGCAAATTTCTGGTGTGTTCTTCATAGAGGAACACGATTAAGGCTCAGAGGCCCAGTCGCAAGTAGCAAGCCACTGGCCAGCTGCTTCAGGAAAACCACTCTCTTGCCTCTGTGACGCCCGGTGAGGATGATCAAGATGGTGCCGGGAGTGACGCTAGCTCGAAGTTTCCGCACATGCTGACTGGAGGGTTTCTTGCTGTGGCTCAAGAGCTTTCAGGGCGCATCTTCAGTAGGGAAGTATCTCGGCATTTTTCGAAGCTTAACCACCCGGCTACCTCCATTCTTGTCCCCACCAACCAGTTTTGTGATTGTAGCAAGAACTTTCTCCTTCTTTTTCTTCTCAGTCTTTGATTTAGCAGCTGCGTACTTTCTCTTGAACAAAGACTTTCTGGAATACATAGCAGATCAGGAGTGTCTACCAATTTCTCTAACCAGGACGAGATTTCGGCTGCGTTGGGGCTGCCACTTCTTGGGCTTTTTTGCCTTTACCTTACCCTTTTTACCCGTACCCCTGGCAGAAGCCTTCTTGGCTTTGGGTTTATTCTCTTTAGTTATCTGGCTTCTCAGTTTTTTCACCTGCCATCTTGCAAAATGGGAAAGCAAACTTCCGTTTCCCTCAGGTTTCTGTTTTGTTTAGGTTTCTCTATCAATATTTCCATCACGGTGAAATGTTGACCTAATTCTAACACTGGATTTTCTCATTTGGTTGTGTGGTTAGACTTGTCTAAGATGCACTCACGTTGCTGTTTTCTGCCTCCTCTGAATCCAGGAGGTCTGCATTTCCTGTGTCTGTATTAATTGATTCTTGCTCCATTTCACTGTTAGAGGAGCTCTGGCTCATACGGGCAATACCAAAGTCATCATCATCATCCACCGCACCACTCTTCTGTTATGGTTTTTGTATGTTTGTTTTTGATTTTTCTTTTATACCAGGGATCAAACTCAGGACCTTGCACTTGCCAGGCAGGTGCTTAGGCCACTGAGCATACCCTGGCCCTTTGTTGTTTTTTTCAGACAGATTTTCATTAAGTAGTTCAGGCTGGCTTTGAAGTCATTAGGTAGCCTCGGCTGGCCTCAAACTTGGAGCAATCCTGCCTCAGCCTCTCCAGGGCTGGGCTCACAGATGTGTGCCACCATGCCCTTATTCTGTTATAAAAATGTGTTTCCTCATAAGGGGTCGTCTTTATCATCCATGCGTGAATAATCTGATGACTTTTAACCTCCTCCAGAATTTGCAAATCTGGTTTTCAGTGTCATTGTACTGAATTGTGCTAATTCTACCAGAAGAATCAAAAGAAAACTTTTTTTTTTTTTTTTTTTGCGGAACGGGCGATTGAACTCAGGCCCTTGCGCTTGCCAGGCAAGTGCTTATTCTATTGAGCCTTCTCCCCAGCCCCGAAAACTTTTCTTTAGACATACATATGTTTAACTTTATTATTATTATTTATTTTTTATTTTTATTGATTTATTTATTTTTTGGCAGAATGGGGGATTGAACTCAGACCCTTGTACTTGCCAGGGAAGTGCTTATTCTACTGAGCCATCTCCCCAGCAAGAAAACTTTTTGTAAACAAATTCTGGAGTGGTATGGGTG
>NW_004524580.1:23712959-23723594 GCF_000260255.1 Octodon degus | reverse complement strand
AACAAATCCCTCTATTCATTAAGAGAATGTAACTATATATCTATCCTAACCATTTTGAATACACAGATACAAAATGGACATTCATCTGTATCCCCCTTTTTTGTTAAGTTCTGTTATATGAATATTATAGGTATGTTAACTCAGCAAAATATTCTGACAGAGTCCAGTAAAGACCTCTTCACCTTTTGTAACAGTCTCCCCTTCCAGTGTGGGAAAAATAGCAGAAACGTCTCCACTTCTTCCCTGTTGCCATCCATCCATTCATTGGTTCTGTTTTCCTCACACTTGCTCTACCTGTCAGTGTGACATCTCTTCACGCCAGCCTCTCCCCTAGGACTCAGTCTCCACCAGTGGGAACCACTGAATTGTTTATTCTAGTGCTTACTCTAGTGCCTGGGAACAGTGCCTTGCACATAGTAGGCACTTAGTAAATGCTTACTGAAAAAAAGGAACGATCCTGTGAGCGTGTGTACCTTCGCATTCTTACCTCCTGCCCTAGCATGTTGCCGTGATGCTCACCGTGTGACAGAAGTAGAGATTCATAGACTCTGCTGATTGTACTGTGCACCGAGCGCATGCAGCGCACTGTCTCCTGGACACTTCATGTTCCGTCAGTGATCTACAGACCCCACCCCCACCTCCGATTTTGCTTTTGAGACACTCTCACTCTGTACTTCAGGCTGGCCTTGAATTCACTGTATAGATAGGTCAGGCTGGCCTCAAACCTGAAGTGATCCTCTTGCCTTTTGAGTGCTGGGATTACAGGTATGTGCCACTGTGACTGGCTAATCCTTTATTTTGAGACGGAGACTTGCTAAGCTCCCCAGACTGGCTTCAGACTTGCAGTCCTCTGCCTCACCTTCTCCAGTAGCTGGGATCACAGGTGTGCCCCATCTTGTCGGCTTGGGTCTTTAGTTCTCCTACAGTGCTAAGACGTCATCGTCCTGTTGTGACATTGTGCCCACCCACTTCCCCCCTCCGCCAGATATAAGAATAAATATTGTGCATGATTATATAGACCTTCGCGTCCTTGGCCCAGTGATGCCTGCACACGTCGGGGGGAGGGCTGCATCTGGGCAAACAGTGTTCTGGTTGAACACTGCTTTTACTTGTGTGAGGTCAGAACCCAGCTGCATTTTGAGTAAACCAGAGTCCCAGTGACCAGGCTTCTATGAATGCACAGGAAACATCTGCTAATTCTGCAGAGCAATTATGTTGATTGGAAGAATTACTGCTGTTTGCTGGAGAAAAGCTCCCTTGGAGAAGGGAGATGGAGAGGAAAGGCCTCACATGCACTGCTATGAAGTACCTTTCCATCCTGGGGATGTTGAAGCAGGAGGCGTTCTGTTCACCTGATCCTCTGTTCCTCCTTCCAGAAAGGAGGCACAGCTTTAAAGTCTCATGCAAGCCAACAGCAGTTTTAACAATCTCTGTCTCTGTCTGTCTTAGCTGTCTGTCTCTCTCTCTCTATGTCTCTGTCTGTCTGTCTGTCTGTCTGTCTGTCTGTCTGTCTCTCTCTCACTAGGGATTGAATGCAGACCAGACTCTACCACTGAGCTGTATACCCATCCCTTTTTATGTTTATTTATTTTGGTACCAAGTATCAAACTCAAAACCTTGTGCTTGCTAGGCAGACACTTATGTGGCTGAGCTATCTCCTCCTCCCGTGTTTATTTTTTCAGATGGGGTTTCACACTAAATTTCCAAAGATGACCGTGAACTTGGGGATCCTCAGCCTAAGAGTTTTTTACATACTGCCGATTTTAAGGTATCTTCATATGCTATTCAGAAAATCCAAACATAGTTCTACCACTAGAAGATAAACTAGTCAGGGGTGGTGGCATACTCCTTGGGAACGAGGCAGGAGGTTACTGTGAGTTTAAGGCTACCTTGAACTACATAGAGGCCTTGTCTCAAAAAAAAAAAAAAAAAAAAAAAAAAAATTATGTTTGAAGACACTGTTTTTAAATAAAAATGTACCTGGGTCTTAGAAATAATAAGACTAAAAGTAAAAAATTTGGGGTAATGTATAGGTACTTTGAAGCTAGCATAAATTTATCAAGATGTCATCATGAAGGCCTTGGTGAAATTTTTATGTTTATGGGAAAATGATGGGAAGGATTCAACTGTAGAAAACGTGTCCTTATAGGGTGAGTGAGCGTGTAATTATTTGAACATGGTATCTCCATATAATTTTAGCATCTTTGCTCTGTTATCTCCATACGGCAGATGAGTATGGCTGAGGTGGTCAGCCCCAGAGTGATCTAAGTCAGTGTCCACATGGAAAGTATGTGGGAATGTTCAGAAGACTTTCAGTTTTATTTCACTGTGTGACGCAGAAAACACTGTGTCTTAGCTATTCAGAAGCCAGGTAAAGCATAGTAGCATTCTGGGAACCCAAGGCAGGAAGATTACAAGTTCACAGCTAGTCTGGGCAATTCAACAAGTTAGGGAAACCCTGCCTCAAAATTTTAAAAGTTTACTAAGGGGCAAGGATGTAGCTCAGCGTGTAGACCCTGTGTTCAGTCCCTACCTAGTAGCTTTAAACAACCAAACCAAAACAACCCCCCCCCAAAAAAAAAAAGTAAGGCTGCCAGCCAGGCAGAGGGGCACAGTCTGAGGCAGGAGGGTTGAATGTTCAACGTCAGGCTGGGTGACTTAGCAGAACTCTGTTTCAACAAATGGAAAGGGCTAGGAGTGTGTAGCTTGGTGGCAGAGCCTGTGCCAGTGCATGTAAAGCCCTAGGTGAAATTTGTAAGACCCCTTAAAATATTAACTAAAAAAAGAAGCAGGTGAGATATGCTTAAGAATTTGCAAACAGACCAGATGAAAGGGACTTGCTAGATTACATTGTCCCTTTAAATGTTTGAAATATTAATTTCTAGTTAATAGGCACTTCCTGCGCAGTCACTGTATTCTAGGAGGCATAAAAGGAACTTTTTTTTTTCCCCAAGGAAATTATGTTTTGCCTTTCAAAAGTTCTCTTCAACCAATGATTTCTCTTTGTGTAGCAAGGTTGATAATTCTATTATTGTTTGAGTGGCTGGAGTATATCACAAAAAATAAAATAAATACTTAAAAGAAGGTATCTCTTTTTTAATGAAGTTTATTGGTATATTTTAGATATGTTCATATTTATCATAGGGCATTTGTACCTGTACAGGAGATATCTTGATTTTCTCCCCTTCTCCTGCCCTTTCTTCTATTTTCCCCTTCCTATTTACAAAAGTTCTGTTTCCATTTTTCCTTCTCTCATTTTTTGCTTTTCCTTCCTTTCTTTTCCCCCTTGCTCCTTCCTAGTTCCCCTTCTCATTTGAATATTTTCTTTCTATTTCACAAGATCTGTTATACATTTTGGTCCTTAATTACACTTTTGGTTCCTCACACCAGAGAAACTACAGTATATACACATAGATTTATTTCACTAAAGAGTATGTTCTCAAGGTGCATCCATTTACTTAGAAAAGTCTCAAGATTGTGGCAGAGTAACACTCCAGTGTAAAACATACACACACACACACACACACACACACACACACACACACACCCCACATCTTTATCTATTCATTGGTTGATAGATGTTTAGGTTTTTTCCAAGATCAGGTATTATAAACTATGCTGCTATAGACATGGGTGCATATATTGCTGTGGTATGATGCCTTTAAATCTCTTGGGAAAATATGAAGGAGGGGAATAGCTGGATGGAATGGAACCTTTGGCCCTAGTTTTTTCAGGAAACTCCTACTGATTTCCACAGTGGTTGCACCAGTCTATACTCCCACCAGCAGTGGAGAAGTGTTCCTTTTTCCTCACTGACCCACCAGCTTTTGTTACTAGTTGACAGCCATTCTTTGTAGAGTGAGATGGAATCTCAGCATTATTTTAATTTGCATCTCTTGAATTACCAGTTAATTCTGTTAAATATTTTTTCATTTAGTTAGTAGTTGTTTCTACTTCTTCCTCTGAGAATGTCTGTTCATTTCAGATGCCCATTTAGGGGGTCTGACTTTTTTGAGTTCTTTATATATGGCAAAATTTTTTTCCCTACACTGTGGGTTGTCTCTTCTCTCTGTTGGTAGTTTCTCTTGTTGTACAAAAGCTTTTTAATAAGATGAGATCCCTGTTGTTGATTCTTTGTGACAGTTCCCGTGCCATTGGCGTTTTGTTCAGGAAGCCTTTGCCTACAGCAGTGTCTAAAAAGAGTTCTACCTATCCTGCCAGCTGATTTAGTGTCTCTATTTTAATATTTAGATCTTTGATTCATTTCAATTTTAGTTTAATGCATGGTGAAAGATGAGTCTAGTTTTACTCTCAGGCATGTAGAAAGCCAATTTTCCCAGAACCATTTATTAAAGAGGCTATCTTTCTTCCAGGGAACATATTTGGCTCCTTTGTCAAGATAAAGTGGCTAATTATGTCTGGCATTATTTCTGCATCTTCTAATTTGTTCTATTGATCATTGGGTCTTTTTTTTTTTTTTTAAACAGTGCCATGCTGTTTTTATTACAGTAGCTTTGTAGTATAATTTCAAGCCAAGGATTCCTTGCCTTTGTTGCTTAGGATTTTCTTTGCTATTCCAGGTCTCTTCTGATTTCAAATGAATTTTAGGATTGTATTCTCTAATTTTGTGATTTTTGTTGAAATTTTGATCAGGATTGTATGAAATTTATATAAGAATGTTTGGAGTATGGTCATTTTCACTATATTGGTTTCTTCTACGCAAGATCAGGGGATATCTTTGCATTTTCTGATATCCTCTTCAATCTCATTTTTCAGAGTACTGTAGTTTTCAATGTTGAGGTCTTTTATTTCTTTCATTAGATTAGGTATTTCAGTTTTTTGTTTTTGTTTTTTTTGATGCTCTTTTGAAAGGTGTAGTTTCCCTAATTTCTCCTCTCAGTGAGTTTGTTATTCATGTACAAGAAGGCTGAATTTTGATTGTTAACTCTTATTTAGCTACACTACCGCATTTGGTAGTAATGAATTTTGGTAGTACCAAATTTTGGTAGCTACTTGTGAATCTGGAAGTGTTTTGGTAGAATTTTTTGGGGTCTTCTATGTAGAGTATCATTTCATCTGCAAATAATGATAATTATCTTCTTGCTTTCCTATGCTTATTATTTTTATTTTTTTCTTGTCTAATTGCTCTGATTAATGTTTCCAGAATAATATTGAATGAGAGTAGTTACTGTAGAAGTGTTTGTTGTTCCTGATTTTTTTTTTTTTTTTTTTTTTCTTTTTTTGGCAGAGCCGGGGATTGAACTCAGGCCCTTGTGCTTGCCAGGGAAGCACTTATTCCACTGAGCCATCTCCCCAGCTCCTGTTATTCCTGATTTTAGAGGAAAAGTTCTCAGTTATCATGAATGGGTGTTGGACTTTGTCAAACACTTTTTATGCATCTCTTGAGATGAACCTATGGTTTTTGTCTTTGACTCTGTTAATATGGTGTATTATGTTTGTTGATTTGTGTATGTTGAACAATCCATGCATCTCTAGTACGAATCCTACTCGGTCATGGTGTATAATCATCTTGAAAATGTGCTGCATTCCCTCTGCCTGTATCTTACGGAGGTTATTTGTGCCTGTGTTCATTAAAGAGATTGGCCCACCATTCTCTTTTTGGTTGGATTCTTCTTTCATTTTGGTATCAGGGTAATATACCTGCTTCCAAGAATGAATTTGGGAGTATTGCTCCCCTTTCAGTTTCATTAAAGACTTTGAAAAGAAGCAGCAGTAAGTCTTTATAAGATTCTTGTAGATTTCAGCAGTGAATCTGTCAGGGCCTGGACTTTTCTTTGTTGATAGGGTTTGATTGATTGATTGATTGATTGATTGATTGATTTTTTGTGTGGGGGTCTCACTATACATCCCAGACTCATAGCGATCCTCCTGATTTCTGCCTCCCTGGTGCTGGGATTACAGGTGTGCACCAGCACGCCCCTGGATTCCTTTGCTGGCTCAGCAAGCCCTAGGGTGGGGCCAGCACAGCATATAGAGCCTGGGACTGAACCCTGACCCCTCAGGGCACTTACCTAAGTAAGAGTTTAGTCTGCTGAGCCGGACCAGCCCTGATAGGGTTTTATATATTTATTTTATTTTATTAACTTATTTGTTGTATTTTAGTAAGGGTCTACAGGGTCTCACTACGTAGATCAGACTCATAGTGATTTTCTGGTTTTCAGCCTCCTGAGCCCTGGGATTACAGCCTTGGGATGTAAACATCTACTGTGCCACCAGACCCAGTCTCAGTCACTGTATCAGCATGTCCCAGGGGTTGGGTGAGCATGGCATGCTGGGGGTCCAACCCCTGTCCCTGCGCCTGCCTGAGCGGGTGCTTTAATCCACTGAGCTATCTGGCCTGGAAGAATACAGGTTCCTTTCCTTTCGTTTTTATTTATTTTTGGCAGAACCGTGGATTGAACTCAGGCCCTTTTGCTGGCCAGGGAAGCACTTATTTCACTGAGCCATCTCCCCGGCCCCTTTCCTTTGTTTTTGTTTTGTTTTGTTAAGGTTGGCTAAGAATTTGTCAACTTTATTTAATCATTCAAAGAACTAACTCTTGGATTTATTGATCTTTTGTATCATTTTCTTAGTCTCTGTGGCATTAATTTCTGCTGTCGGGGGCCGGGGAGATGGCAAGGGTCTGAGTTCAGTCCCTGCTTCCACCAAAAAAAAGAAAAATTCTATCAGTTTATAGTTTCTTCCCTTGTATGATCTTTAAGCTTGGTCAGTTTTTCTTTTTCTAGACGCTTGAATTTGAACATTAAATTGTTTTTTTTAGGGCCAGGGAGATAGCGCATTGGCATAGCTGCCTGGCAAACACAAGATACTGAGTTCAATTCCCAGTACAGAAAAACAGAAGTTGTTTATTTTAGCTGGCTCTGTTTTCCTGATATGGGAATTAAGTGCTGCAAATGTCCTTTACAAGAGTGCTTTCGTTGTGCCCCATGAATTCTGGTATAGTGTATTGGAATTATCTTTCAATAGTAGAAACTGTCTAATTTTCATATATGACCCATTGTTTGTTCAGGAGAGTGTTGCTTAATTTTCATGTGTTTATGAAGTTGTTGTGGTTTCTTTTGTCATCAATTTCCAGTTTCATTGCACTATAATATACATTGGATAGCTTCAATTCCTTTGCACTTTCTTAAGCATGGTCTGTGAGCTAGTATGTGGTCTGTTTTTGAGAATGTTCCATGTGCAGTTGAGAAGAATGTGTATTTTGATGTTGTGGGGTAGAACACTGTAAACATCTCCTAAGTCCATTTGTTTGAAAGTTTGGTTTAGTTCTAATATTTCATTGTTAATTTTCTGTCTAGGTGATCTATTTGTGACATTGGAATATTAAGGTCCTCTAATTTTCTTAATGCTTATCTGATTTTTCACATTCATGAATTTTATATAGTTGGGTGCACTGGTATTTGGTGCCTACATATGTATTATTATCTCTTGCTCTTTGGTGATTTCCTTTATGTAGATGTAGTGACTTTCTTTGTCTCTCTTAATCACTCTTGGCTTGAAATCTGCTTTATCTGCAAATAGAATTGCCTTCCCTGACTTTTCCTGGGTTCCTGTCACATGGAGTGTTGTTTTCCATCCTTTGACTCTGATTCTATGTATTTATTTTATGTAGCATATTGTTTGATCTTGCTTCTTAATGCATTCTGCCAGTCTGTTTCTTTTGATTGGAGAACTGAGACCATTAACAGTGATGGTTATAACTGATAATGTATGCTACGGATATAGCTGAGTGCTACAGCACCTGCTAGGCAAGCGCGAGGTCCTCAGTTCGATTCCTGGTTAAAAAAAAAAAAGATGAGATTAACCAATATGTATTCACTTACTTTGTCATGTTATTTTTCTGTTTTTGGCTCCCCCCTTTTCCTCTATGTTTAATTACTTGCTTTGCCTGGTGGATTCCTTCTGTTGGGGCTCATGGAGTTGTGATCTTGCTATCTGTTTCTCAAATGTTCTTCAGACTCTTTTGGAGGCTGGTTTAGAATTCATGAATTTACTCAGGTGTCTTTGTCATGGAAGTATTTCTCTCAGTTTTATAAAGGATAGTTTTGTGGGGAATGTCAATCGAGGTTGGACGTTATTTTCCTTTAAGGCCTGAAGTACTTCACTCCAAGCTCTCCTTGACTTCAGTTTGTGCTGTGAAGTCTGCTGCTTTCCTTTCTAGGTGGTTTGTTTGTTTTCTCTAACAGCTTGTGATATCCTGCTTGCGCATTTAATTTCTCGGATCTTGACTTATATATTGTGGTGTGTGTTTTTTTGGATTATGGCTAATTTGGTTTCTTTTTTTATTTTAAAGAAATTTCATGTGATTTAATTAGGGTCACTTTAATGAGGCTGTCTTCAGAGTAGGCCTTTTTGAAAGAATTGAAGCTTAATCCAGCCATCCCATCCGCCCTGTAAAATAGTCGTCAGTGAGGCAGTCTAGGTCTTCTACTTCATTGATTATGTAGTTCAGCAGCAGAAGCACCTACTTGCCACAATTCTTCTATCTCCACTTGAATTATGGGCATTGACGACTGTGGTCTTATATCCAATTTTGTCCAGCAATACATTTTTGGAGCCTAGAATTTGAATTGTACATAATATTGGTATTTTGGCACATGACCTATTCTGTTATCATTCCTTAACCTTTCATTTGTAATACTGAAAGTCAGCATTTTTCAGTCAGTATTAGGCAAAATGTTACAGGCCTCATTGTTACCACAGTAAATATTTACTGTGATGGAAGCATGACCTGTGTCTCAATTTTAGCCACATTGACCAATTCTGGACACCAATCAACAGTGCCCGTTCTAGTCCAGAATGAGGCTTCCTAATTTGATTTCTATATACTTCACTTGTCTGTATTTAATTCACTTGGAAAATTTTCTGTCATGATTTCTGTGAGCAGGTTTTTTTTGTGTGTGCTGGGGATTGAACTCAGGACCCTGTGCTTGCCAGGCAAGTGCTTATTCTGCTGAGCTATCTCCCTGGGCCTTGTGAGCAGGTTTTTAATGTCATTGTGCAGTCTCTTGCTTTTTTATTGACTCCAATACTATGTTACTCTTCTTTGCATAATCTAGAAGCTGCTGGATTTTTTTTTTTTTTTAATAGTTCCTTGCTATTTTTAAGAAATCTTCCTTTTCATGATCGCTGATTGCAGTCCTGTCTTCTGGATCTGAGATTCTGTCTTCACATTGGCTCATTCTTCTGTGTGTACTTTCAGCGGAATTTTAATGTCCTCAATAACTTTGAATCTGTGTCATGGATTCCATTTCTTTCCTATGTGATGTGTTCATGGTTTCCAAAACTTTACTGAGCTCTTCTATTTCCTAAGCATAGCTTTCATTATGGTCACTGTCTCTGTAGTTATCTGAGAAATCATTTCTCATTGATTTTTTTTTTCTAGAGCCTCATTTATGTGCTTTGTCACTTTAGCTGTTACCACTTCAGAGTCCAGTTGAGTGTCTTTTAGAGTGTTTTCTACTTTTTTTTTTTTTTTTTTTTGCAGAACCGGGGGTTGAACTCAGGCCCTTGTGCTTGCCAGGGAAGCGCTTATTCCACTGAGCCATCTCCCCGGCCCCAGAGTGTTTTCATTGACCCCTGAATTTGCCTTTGGTTAGCTGTAGGTCTGGGAATGTATCTTGTTTGAGTTTCTTCTCATGTATTATCATTATATTCTTTTTTAGTTTAATTCCTGTCTTGCTGCTTGTAAGTTGCCTGTGGTGAATAGCTTTATTGTGGTATTTAGAACCCTTCGGAAATGTCTACTTCTTAGAAGTACCTTACAGGTGTAGCTTGCCTTTGGGTTTTGAGTCTGTTGCAAGATCCTACCTCTTCAGTTTATTGGGAATGAGAAGTTATTATCTACTTTGCCCAACTCCTGGTTCTTTGGCATTGGCCTATAGTATTTTTTTATCACCTTTAAGTACATTCAGTCTTGGTATACTAGGAAGAACACCTGATTAAAGAATTATCACCAGTAACAGTAGCACCAAATAGGGGCTGGGGAGATGGCTCATTGGAATAAACACTTCCCTGGCAAGTGCCAGGGCCTGAGTTCAATCCCCGGTTCCGCCAAAAACAAAAACAAAAAAACCCAATAGCATCAAACACAGTCTAAAAAATGTCTTACTGAGATACCTTTCAATTTGCCACCTTTAAGCATATAAACTAGATTTATGGTTCTGCATAAAAATCTAAAACAAACTAGAAAATTATATACAGAAGTATAAACCTCGAAGTGGCAGTTTTATCCTCCAGGGGAAAAATATAGAAGGGGGAAAATAGAAAAATAGAAGAGAAGAGATTAGAAGTAAGGTTGGAGGACAAAGGAAGATCATACAAACTTGAACTTTAGGAAGCTGGTAAAGAAGGCAGGAGAATACTAGAATAAATAAAAAGAAGAACAAAACAACAACAACAACAAAAAAAAGAAACTGGTCACATTCATACAAACAAGAACAATCGTGAAAAAAAAAAAAGAAACAAAAAAGAGAAAGGAAAAAAATAGAAAAATGTCCACTTCAAGGTGTATTTCTGATTTTCTGCCGAGTTCCGGGAGCCCCCAGACCCAGTCCTAGCCCAGGTCCGGTGAGTGTGCGGAGAGTTTCCTGCTACCCTGCGCCGGCGGGACCA
>NW_004524580.1:23698089-23703754 GCF_000260255.1 Octodon degus | reverse complement strand
TCAGAGATTTTGTTTGTTTTATGTGTTGGGCTTTAGTCTGACAAGAGTGAGGAGAAAGGGAAGTGTTAGTGTGGCAGGCTCTGTCTGAGGAGGGGCTTCTGCCATAGGCTGCTTCACCTAGGGAGGGGCCCTGCGGACCCCTGCCCTTCTCTTCCCTTCCCTTCCCTTCCCTTCCTGCTATCTCCGGTTCCCTCTTTGTTCTTTTTCTCTTCTTTCCTTCTATGCTTTTGGTTCCTGGCTCGGAGCAAGTGATCTCTGTTTTGAAATACAGAATAGCCCAGTGTGGGGGGACACGACTTCATCCCAGCACTCGAAAGCCTGAAGGCTGAGGCAGGAGAATCACAGAGTTCAAGGCCAGCCTGAACTGCATAGCAAGACTCTGTCCCCAAAACAAAAAAAGAAATGAAATGCAGGGTACCAAGCCCTTTGTATTCAGTCTAGTGTAAAACTCTTGTGCTTGTCAGTGTCCAGAGGGCTTTTTCTGCTTCTGTCTCATCAGAGTGGTCATAATTAACAAAGAGGGCTCAAAGGTGGTTGAGAAATAGTGGAATGCATCGAAATTAGCCATTATTTTATATTAGTGGCTAAAATTCTTTTGGAAATAGGAGACAACATGTGGTGCCTGTGTAGCGGGACTGATTCTCTGTGATGGTACTGCCCAAGTGGTGACTGCCGGAGAGGAAACAGAGCTGGGACCCGGAACAGCTCCCGCGCAGACCTGGGGACAGAGGGGCTGAGAGTGAGCCAGAGTAGAGTATGAACGCTTCTCGAAGGAACTCTGTGCATTCACAAATGTGCGTTTACACACACATTTTTGGATGCCTTTTCTAGTGTGTGTAGATTTTCAAGTGTCTACAGCAATAGTTGTGCTTAACCTTACAGCTCACATGGTGTCTGTACACCATGGACCCGGGAGGGAGGAGCACCCACTGGTCCCTGACAGTGCAGCCTCGTCCTGACTCATTTCAGCTCACAGGGCCCCGTTGAAGGCCAGTGTGGTGGTGCTCCCCTGTGGTCCCAGCACTCTGGGAGGCTGAAGCAGGAGCATCGCAAGTTGGAACCTAGCCCGAGCATGTCAGCAATATAACCAGAGAATGCCTCAAAATATAAAAAAGGTTTGGGTTGTAGCTTAATGCTAAGAAAAGCACTAGTTGTTCAGTTGCCAATACCACAAAACAAAAACAAAAAGCCTATACCCGTTGTTTTTGTTGTTCATTTTTTTAGAGATAGTGTCTTGCTTTATAATTCTTTTTTTTTTTTTTTTTTTTTGTGCAGAACCGGGGATTGAACTCAGGTCCTTGCGCTTGCCAGGGAAGTGCTTATTCTACTGAGCCATCTCCCCAGCCCCTTGCTTTATAATTCAAACAGGCCTTGAATTATAGGATGGTAGCTTCCAACTACCATCTGTAATCGAGAGTGGCCTCAAACTTGAGGTGATCCTCCTGCCTCAGCCTCTGAAATTCTGGGATTACAGGCGTGTATCACCACATGTGGCTTTCAAAGGTATTACTGTGACTTAATGAAAATGTTGTGATTTTTTTGGTTTCCAGAAACAACACATACAAAGTTAGCACCAGTGTGTAGGAGGAAACCCGGATCTTTCCCTGGAGCCCACCTCCCAGTTTAGGAAATGGACCTGTTATCCCTAGAGTGCTTTCAAAAATAAATTGCTTCCATGTGGGACTCTGGGTTATTGATGATTCATAACAGGCCTGGTGTAGACTTTTAAGATAGAGCTTTTGTACATTGTAACTGAGAAAGAAACAGTGGACTAACAAGCCTGCTTAGGCAAGCTTAGACAAGCACAGGGACTGAGGTTCCACCCCTGGCACCACATGCTATGCCAGCCCAGCCCTCAGGGCCAGCTCAGCTGGTCACAAAAAAGAAAAAAAAATGGGTTTATATGTTTACTTGTAAATAAAGAAGCTGGCTAAATTTATTTGTGACAGAAATTTGTGTCATTTTCATTTTTGTTTTCATAGTGAGATAGCATCTCACTATGTAATTGAAGTAGGCCTTGAACTGGCTATATAGCCTAGTTCGCCTTGAGCTTCCTGTGATTCTCCTGCCTCTGCCTCCCCAAGTGCTGGGATTACAGGCATGCTCCACATACCCAGCTGTAAGAGTAATTTGACTTCCTCTCTCTGGGTCCTTATAAAGGTCCCAGGAAGCCCCCTAACCTTTTCCCCACATTGGTGGGAAATCCTGGGTATGGCTGCATTTCCTTTTTAGAGAATGAGGTACTTAAGTAGATTTGGTTAAGTGACATTTGCACTGAGGGCAGGTGTCCTTTGGGCTTATCTCTGGTTCCCTTGTGATTTCTCGCTATTTTTGTTATGGTGAGGTCTGTCCTCGATGAACATGCTGCTGCATGGAATATGTCGCATTTCTCTAACACCTCCTTAGTCCCTGTAACTTGAAAATTGTGTGAGCTGTTTGCGGTATGCATACCGGCAATCCCAGCCATTGGGAACTGAGGCAGGAGGGTGCAGGCCACCCTGAGACACTGTCTCAAAACAAAGTTAAGAATTGGGGCTATGGCTCCGTAGTAGAGCTCTTACGTAGCATGTGTGAGGCTCTCTCTCTGGCTTCAGCCCAATAGGGAAAAACAGAAGAAAGAATATTGTGTGAAGGGCCGAAGTAGCTCAGCAGATTAAGCGCCTGCTTAGGCAGAGGCAGGAGCCTGGAGTTCCATCTCCAGGCCTGCTGTGCCGGCCCTGCCCCTGGGGCGTGCTGAGACAGCAATTGAGACTGGGCATGGTGGCGTGCACCTGTAATCCCCGCTCTTGGGAGGATATAAACAGGCAGATCACGACGAGTCTCTATACAGTGAGATCCTGTACACCCTGTCCTAAATACAAAAAAAAAAAAAGGAATATTGCTTGAGTTTGTCTTGGCAGTATATTTGGATGTATATGTAAAATACAACTAAGTGTATGCAAAAGTATTTATTGTGGTTTTTTGAGACAGTATCTCTGTATGTAGTCCAGCCTGGCCTCAAACTTGGAGTGATTCTCTTCCCTCAGCCTCCTGGGTGCTAGGACAACAGGTGTGCATCACCACAGCTGGCCTCAGAAAGCAACTTTTGAAACCCCTCTGCATGGTTTCTTAGGATAACCCTGGTAGAAACCACCGCTGTACCTGCCTTGAGTCTCAGGGACCCAAGATGGCCCTTTCCCCTGGTGCTGTGATTGGACAGCAGGTATGTGGTCAGGGAACCTTCCACACTGCTGCAGAGTGGGTCAGAACCTGACCTTGTCAGGCCCTCTGAGTTTGCCCTGGTGTTGAGGTAGAACAGAACAGCAGATCCTGACCAGGCCCTGTGCTGCAGTGGCTTTGCTCTGAGTCATAGTCACATTTTCCAGAAGTCCCACCCCTTCTCTGGTGACTTTTAGGACCATTATGACAAGATATGAGAGGAAGCAGCATGGTACCCACAGCTGACCCCAGCCAGGTAGTGACCCAGTTAGAGACAGAGCCAGAGGCTGAGCTCTTTCCTTACCGCCCCCCTCCACCCCCCACTACTCTTGGGGATCCTCACTGTGGGTTACAGCCTGGTGAGGCCCTGGAGAGGTTTGAACTAGATCACCAGCCTCTGTCTTACTGCTTGCCAGCCCCATTTTCCAGTTGCCACCTTCCACAGTAAGCCAGTCATGGTGGTGCACACCTGTAATCCCAGCACTTGGAAGGATCACTGAGGGTTTGCGGCCAGCCTGGGCTACATTATGAGTTTTGGGCCAGCCTGAAGTATGTAACAAGACCTTGTCTCAAGCAAATAAACAAACAAAAAAGCTGGTGGCCCCCTGCCTGTCATTGTACAGAAGCACCTGCCTCATGTTCCCTATACACTTCTGCCTGGTCACTCTTCCATCACATCTGTCCTGCCTCCTTGCATCTGCTCAGGAGTGCCTTTGCCTGTCTCTTCAGACCTCCCTAGGTTCCGCTGGATGCTTAGATCCTTTGCTGTTTGGCCATAGAGATGGTGGGTTGGGCCCTTTTGTTTAGGGCTAGGATTGGATCCAGTATACTGGGCCTCCTGCACACTGGGCCTCCTGCATGGTGATTATTTTCTCGTCAGTGTGTATATGTGTGTATGTGTGTGAGAGAGAGAAGGAGAGACAGACAGACAGACAGACAGACTGACAGACTGACAGACAGATAGAGACACTTAGGGCCTCACACATGCTGGGCAAACACTGTGCTCCTGAGCTACGTCCAAGCCCTTCCTGGTGTTTCAGAAACTGGTCCCCTCCCCCATGTTTGTCTTGATCCTGTGGGTGTCCCAGTTCTTTTTGTAGTTTTTAGTCCTATTTGGGAATGTCTCACTGAAGGAGAAAATCAAAAGAAGTAATCATATGTCAGGCATGTGGTGCATGCCTGCAATCCCAGCACTCCCGAGGCAGAGGCAGGAGGATCAGTGTGAATTTGAGGCCAGTTTGGGCTACAGAGTGAGCTCAAGGCCAGCTTGAATTGCATAGCAGGACTCTGTCTTCGAAAAGACAGAAAAAAGAAGGCAAAGTACTCATAAGATTTGTGTGGACATATGTATGTATGTATGCATATATGTATGTATTATTCTGTCTTGCTTTGTTTGAATGGAATCTTGTTGTATAGTTCAGGCTGTCCTTTAACTCATGGTGCTGAGATTATAGATGTGTACCACCATGCCTGGCTTTGTAGAATTATTAGTTATGACTAGTTTGAACATAACTAATTCTAATAGATTATCTTCCTCTTTGCCCCTAAAATAATAAGTGATACATGATAGACCCTCAATAAATGTTTATTGAAATAAATGACATGGCACTTGATATATTTGAAGTAGCATAAAACATACATAGATACCTATGTATGTGTCGGGAGGCGCTGAAGCTGGAAAGTGATCCGATGTGGGAGGGTAGGATGAAGCTTCCTTGCCTAAAGCAGTCAAGCTACCTCAGCCTTGAGAAGATCATCCTGCCTGGACTCTGTGGGCTGTTAGTTGCTAGGCAACCTCATGCTTTGTCAGTTTGCGAAGGTATATAGAAAGGCTCCTACTGTTGTTCTAGGGTCCTTTGCTAATCAGGCACAGTCCACCACCTGACCTCAGCTATTATTCCTTGTTTTTATTTTCTAAATCCTCTTGTCATTTTGTTCCAGGGATGACTGAGAGATCAATAAATCCCTACATGTGCATACAACTGTAAATGCCTAAACATGTGGTCATGTGCACATGTAGCCATCTCAATCTTATTATTTTCAAGTGGCTTTTTTGGGGGAGGGGTACTAGGTATTGAACTCAAGACTCCTGGCAAGCACTGTGCCACTGTGCTATCTTCCTGGCCCTCAAGTGGCTTTTATTTTATCTGGTCCTAAGTAGGTACATATTGCACCATGAAGAGGGGAAAGGGAAAAATGATGTTGGGTCAACTTTTATCTAAAACTTTTTTTTCCAATTAAAAAAATACCTTTGGTTCAGCTGTAAGGATCCATCGGTCTCAGTGTGATCTGTTCTACCAGGGGAGAAACAGAGGGAGGAATGAGGAACAGATAGACAAGAAGACAAGAGCTGGGTTAGGTGGTGACTAGTCTGCCCGGTTGGGAGAGGACCCCCTGAACAATAGGAAGGGCCTTTATTTTTACCTTCACAAAGTTGCAGGACGCAAGGTTGCCTAGTGACTAACAG
>NW_004524580.1:23696432-23697319 GCF_000260255.1 Octodon degus | reverse complement strand
GCCTGCTTGCAGACACTTTAATCCACTGAGCTATTTGGCAGGCCCTTGGAGAGCATTTTTGAGACAAGGTCTCATTATATAGTTCAGGCTGGCCTTGAATTTACTGTGATATTCCTACCTCAGCCTCCCAAGTGCTGAGATTATAGGCATGTATACTCAATAGATTATTAAATACTTTATTTTTGAAAACAGTTGCTTAATTTTACATGTGATGTCCATTCTTCATATTGTTAATAGTTTTTCTTCTCACTATGTAATAAACATGATAAAAATAGCTCAAAGAAGCCCAGCATCAGGCAGTTGTGAGGCAGTGTTTAGAAAGAACTTAATAGCATTCTAAAGCCCAGCAGATCCTCATTGGTGTGAGGAGGAGGAGAAAGCAAAAGCAGCGCCAGGCGCAGTGGTACGCACCTGTAATTCCCCCAATCGGGAGGCTGAAGCAGGAGGATCACCTTAAGCTCAAGGCCAGGCTGGGCTACAAAGTGAATTCAGGGCTAGCCTGAACTGCATAGCCATGCTCCAGTCTCATAAAACCAAGAAAAGAAAAAAGCAGAGGAAGGGAAAGATTATAGTCTGTAGCCCCACGTTTATGTGTGATAACTTAGAATTTTTTTTTTTTAACAGAATTTTATTGGGGGGTGGCTGGGTAGGGAGAAAAAGAATTTCATTTATACACACACAAAAAACTCAGAATGGTTCTTAAGCATATGAACTAAAACATGAGTTCTGATTTGCACTATGGACAATTCCACCCAACATTTAGAAAAGCAGAGGAAATGTATCAAGCTACCAAATGCTCTTTTTTGATAAAAGAAGCAACTACAAAAGTTTTATTTATTTGTTCAAAGTAACAAGAGCTATAGATGCAAAACAAACAAAACTAAACA
>NW_004524580.1:23675321-23695452 GCF_000260255.1 Octodon degus | reverse complement strand
ATCATTTTTTTCTTTACCAGCTTTTTGCGAATTAAGAAACACTTCAGTTAACTCTGGACAACCTAAATTTTCTTCAGGTTCCCATGTACTGTCAGCAACTGTAAATCCCTTCCACTTCAGAAAACACTTCACCTTCCCATTCAGTACACGTCTGTCCAGTACTTTTTCTACCACAAACTCTTCAGCTTCTGCATACTCAACTTTTTTACTCTTTCCATTTTGTTTCTTTCCCATTTTTTGCAATGTTTTATTGGAGGCCATTTTTTACTGCAGACTTGAAGAGCTGTTACGTTCGTGTGCTGTGACTGTGCCTAGAAAGAAATTTCTGAAGGTGGGGGTGTTGGAATATGCTTCTTCCTTCAAGTTTTGAAGGAATTACATGCAACATTTTGGAGGTTTTTTTTTTTTTTTTTTTTTTTTTTTTTTGCCTCACAGTCATCCTGTGTATTCCAAGGTGATCTTGAACTCTCTGTGTGGCCCAGGCTAACCTTGACCTTGCAGAATCCTGCCTCAGCCTCCCCAGTGCGGGGATTACAAGTGTGTGCCTCTGTGCCTAGCTTCTACTCTTTGGAGGAGACTCAGAGTAAAGTCACATCAAGGAAGGAATAAGACAGTGGAACTATCAGCTGCAGAGAGGACAGCGCTCTGGAACTTTCTTCAGAAACCTCGCCTTCCTTTCCCTGTCTGCTCTCTGTAGCCCCCTTCCCCTGCTGGAATGTTTGAATTTAGTGGAGGTACACAGGGTGCTTTTGTGAGGAGCCCTGGCAACTGTTAGGCCTGGCTCAGCACCTTGCAGGTTTTCTGTTCCTAAAAAGTCCTAGAGGGAATGGATTAAATAGTTTTCTAAAGATAATTCTGGTTTTTTTTTTTCAGAACCAGGGATTGAACTCAGGCCCTTGTGCTTGCCAAGGAAGTGCTTATTCCACTGAGCCATCTCCCCGGCCCCATAAAGATTTTTTTTTGTTCTCCGAATGCCTTCAGGGCAGGTTTGGCTGGCTGGAGTGTTTTGGAGGATCTAACTACAGCAACCTGAGGCTGACAGCTTTGTGGAAGTAGCCACTTAAAGAACTGAGCTAGGGCCGGGCCCCCCTAAAGATAATTCTGTCAAAAAGGAGTTGACGTGGTACATCTGATGGGAAGCAATAGCAGGATGTAGTTTTGGTGGCTGCTTCTGTGTGCGTGCAGGATTTAGCGTGTAGGAAACAGTGGTGACGGTAAGAAGTCATGACTGGGCAGTCAGTTCTCGCCCGCCTCTAGGGATTCTAGCTCGTGGACCTACGTATGGTTGCCCCTCTGGAAGAAGCAACTTCTGGTTTCACGTTCTCTTAGGTTTCCTAGAAATCAGGCTTCTTTGTGACTTAGGACTGCCTTGGGGAGCTGTGGCATGCCTGTGTTTATAGGACTCAAGAGGCTGAGCCAGGTGGATCTCCCTGAGTTCAAGGCCAGCCTGGAAAACAGCAAAACCCAGTCTCAAAAAAAAAACAAAAGGCCATTCTGGGGAAATAGAGTCAGGTCTGTGTTGTGATTGCCACTGCGGCCCACCTGTATCTCCGCTGAGGGCTCCCCAAGGAACTCTTGAGGCAGGAAGATGCGGAGGAAATATGATGTCCTGTTCTTTTTCCGCCGAGCAGACAGTGCTGGGTGTTATCTTCCTGGCGCTGGAAAGGAAATGGGGAGAACAGAGGAGGCCTGACTAGTCAGTTTGACTGGCATGTGTAAGGGATCCCAGTTTCATTGTCAGACTCTAAAATTACCTCGATTGACATGGAAGCAATCCACAATTATGTGAGAAAAGAATTTCATTAACTATTTTAGGAATGAACCTGTAAATATGGATCCTACAAGCCATCTTTACTGACTGACTACTGAACTCTTTGTCTTCTTTTATTTTGCTTTTGTGAGAAAGTCTGGCTATGTGGTCCAGGCTGGCCTTGAACTCATGTGGTAGCCCGAGGTGTCCTCGAACTTGGCTTGCAGCGTTCAGGTGCTAAGATTATAGGTGTGTGCTACCACATCCAGCTATGGTGTGGCGCGGTTTTAAAATTAGATCCTTTGTAACCTATTTCTGTTTCAGGTTTTTTTTTTTTTTTTTTTTTTTTTTCTCAAAGTTTTATTGACAAACAGCAATGAGACAGTTTCAAATCATATCGGAAGGACAGTTTTTTTTTTTTTTTTTTTTTTGGCGGAACCAGGGATTGAACTCAGGCCCTTGTGCTTGCCAGGCAAGCACTTATTCTACTGAGCCAGGGCAGGTTTGGTCAGCTTGAGTTGTGGGGATCGAACCACAGCAACCTGAGCCTGACTGCTTTGTTGAAGCAGCCACTTAGAGAACTGAGTTAAGGGGCAGGCCCCCCCATTTCTGTTTTTGTTACTGTCCCTCATCCTGCTGGTGACATGGGCTTGAAGCCCTGGAGCCTGCAGTGCTTCTCGCTCTTGTATCGGGCCCCATCCTTGTCCCAGCTGAAGCCTGCCTGATTGGGCCTCCTGCGCCATTGGGAAGCGGTGGGAAGTGCTGAGGGGCGCTGGGAGCTACACTCTGTAGCTCAGCCAGCATGATTACTGTGTTTTTATTTTCTCTCATTAAACTTTAATGAGAGCCTTGCAAATGCTTGACCAAGAGGCACCTTTCAGTTCTCTAGACAAAGCAAACCCTCTTTCCTTACAATGCCACAGCATGTTTACTAATTATCAGAAATTCTTGTGCTGTGGAGTGCAGAACAATCCCGATACCTGATTGGAAAAGCTTTTTAGGTTTTTTTTTTTTTTTTTTTTTAAGACAGGCTATACCATCTAGGCTGGCCTGTGGGTCCTGGTGATCTTCTTGGCTCAGCCTTCTTTTATTTTGTTTTATTTTATTTCTTAATGTATTTAGTACAGGGTCTACCTACACAGATTGGACTCATAGTGATCCTCCTGTTCACAGCCTCCCAAGTGCTGTGCGATTACAGGTGTGTGCCACCTCGCCCAGTCTCAATCGCCCAGTCTCAATCGCTGTCTCAGCCTACTCCCGGCGCGGGCCGGCACGGCAGACCTGGGAATCGAACCCCTGGCCCCTGCGTCTGCCTAGGCAGGTGCTTTAATTCGCTGAGCTATTTGGCTGGCCTTCAGGTTCTTTTAGAAGCCAGACCTGGCAGCATACCCTGTCATCCTAGCTAGTCAGGAGAATTGTAGGTTTGAAGCCAGCCTGGGCAATTTAACTGGACTCTGCCAAAAAAAAAAAAAAAAAGCAGAAGACAAAAAAAAATGTGAGAGGTTGAGGCTGGAGGATTGAAATTTCAAGGTTGGGTTTAAATTTAGGAAGATCCTCCCTGTCTCAATATTTAAAAATTAAAAAATGGCTACCGACATCACTAGGTGTGCAGGCCCTGAGTTCAATGCCCAGTGCTGCAAAAAAATAATGATAGCAACAATACTGATAAATTAAAAACTTCAAACCCTGAAAGGCAGCCTCTCACCGGAAGTCCTTGGGTCCCGCCCCACCCGGAAGCTGAAGGTGGGGCGGGGCCTGCTGCAGTCTCACCTTTATTTCCGGGGACCTTTGCTGCAAGGATTGACCTCTCACGGCTCTTTGAGCGGGTCAGTGTGCAGCGATAGCGCTTGCCTGCCGTCCTGAAGCCCTGGCTTCGACCTCAGCGCCGCAGAAATCCAGCCAAGCTGTTCACCGGTCTGTCTGCTCTGCCTTGGTGCTCTTTCTTTCTTTTCTTTTTTTTCCTTTGGTATCTGCAGTCAAACTCAGAACCTTGCAAACCGTGTACTTGCGGAGCAGGAACTGTGCCACCAAGCTATATCCCGGCCCTCCTCTGTCTCAGCCTGTTTTCTTTTTTCCTTGGCTCTCACTTCATTCTTGCTAACCTAGACAACTGTGAATAACCCAGCTGGTTGGCTTTTATCCCTGCTCCCAGAGACAGCAAATCTTGCTAGACTACTCTTGTCTTCATGGGCGTGGTTGCTCAGCCTGTAATCCCAGCCTTGGGGAGGCTGAGGCAGGAGGATTACTATCACTAAGAGTTTATGGCCAGCTGGGATATGTAGTAAGTTTAGGGGCAACTTTAACTGCATAGCGAGACCCTGTCTCCAAAACTCCCTCTACCCCACCCCAGGGTGTGACTCTCCCTGTCCCAGGACCTTGATGAGTGGTGCCCGCCTGAGCACTGCACTGAGTGAGAGGAAGCAGGCTGCGGCCATAGGAGGCGCCTCTGTGCTGCCCTGCCCCTCTTGAGGCTGTGTGGCCCCAGCTGAGGAATGAGGGCTGGCTTCTCAAGTGACTGTCCTGGGGCGGCCAGGAGCTGGCCAAACGTTTCTCTTTAGCTGTCAGCCCTGCAGAAGCCCTCTCTCAGGAGTCCTGGTGTGGCTTCCCCACCGTGACCTGCTCAGCGGCCTGCGTGCCCTGTGTCTGCCTGGTGGCTGCTCCCTGGTTGGCTGTGCACCTGGTACCGCCCCTTCTCTCTTCTGCCCACCTCCATGCAGTCTGGCAGCAGAAAATCAGTTTTCAAAAGCAACTTTTTCCTGAGTCTTTTAATGCGCAACAGAAAGCATTGTTTCCATGGGCCCTGGAACTTTCCTGTGGATTTCCCCTGCAGGTCTGGACAGTGGCAGGGCCAGATCTAGGACTCTCTCCATGGGGAGCATTGTCCTCCCTGGGGCAGGCTGGCACAGCCCCAGAGGACTCTTCAGTGCAGATTGCTGGCCCTGGAGCCTTCGAGGGTTTTTGTTTTGGCTTGTTGTTTATTTTAAAGACAGTTGGTAGTATAGATTTCTTTCTTTCTTTTTCTTTCTTTTTGAGACAGGCACTCACTATGTACTCCAGGCTGGCCTTGAACTCATGGTGGTCCTCCTGCCTCAGCCTCCAGAGTGCTGGGATTCCACGCCCAGCTGGCATTTGGTTGTAATCAGCATCCTCATAGATATGTCCCCAGCATTTTGTGAGTGTGGCTTCTGAACCCCGAGGCTCAGCGGGAGCAGCAGCCTCTCGCATGTTCCTGGGCCCCCGCCACCCCTGTGCTGAGCCAGCTGTGTGTGGAGACCTCTGGTCTACACCCAGAGGACTTGCTCACCTGGGCCAGCACCAGACAGCAGCAGGCATGAGCAGCTAGAAACTCACCTTTTCCTTGCCTTCCAGTCATCAGAGTGGTATTGGAGTTAGGTCTTATGGGTGAAGGAGTTTGGATTGTCCCCAGCCTTGAGAGGGACTCAAAGGGGAAGTGTCGCCAGCCTTGACTCCTCCACCCTCAAAAGCAGAGACACTTTGCTTGGGGCTCGAGGCGAGGCGTGCAGGATGGCTTGGTTCCTGTGCACTTGTTGTAACTAACTGTGCTCTTGCTCGTTTTCTGTTGAAGCAGCTCTGAACCAGCCTCAGAGGGACCCAGAGACCCTGATCTTAGCCTCGATGATCTGCCTTCCGAAGAGGATGAAGTCATCAACAGCTCAGACGAGGAAGATGGCAGCTCTGGGTCCAGTAAAGGGGAGCCAGAGCCGCTGGAGGATAAGCAGGTACACTCTGGTCACTGATTATTCCTACTCTGCTTGTTGGCCTGTCACCGGGCTTATGCATTTTGTTTTGGTTTTACAGTTGGTATGTTTAAAAGCAGTCTTTAGGTATATGCCTGGGAATCCCAGCACTTGGGAGCTTGCAGCTTAGGGTTGCCTGTCAGCCTGTGCTACGTGTCTGACACCCCCAACATAAAATAAAAGCAATGCTTATGGATAATGGTCAGCATAATGTGAACAAAACTCCTAGTGAGTGCTTTTAAAGCTTATGTAAATATTACCTAGAGATTATGTGTTGTTTGTGGATTTGGAAATCAAACTCAGGTCTTTGTACTTGCCAGGCAGGTGCTTGTGCCACTGAGCTATATCCCTGGCCCTATGTGTTAATTTTTGAGAAACTATTTTTACTAATACACACTGGCTTTTTTTTTTCTTTTTTCTATTTTTGATAATGGAAATGTTTAGGATTATTCTTGGATTGCTACCCTCTCTTAGATTTCTTGAAGGAAAAGAATGATATGAATTTCAGATTCAGCCACATCTTTTTTAGGAATAAGGAGTGCTGTTAATAGTGCACTTAGCATGTGCTTTACATCCTGACCTTTTTTTTGTGGTACTGGGGATCAAACTCAGGACCTTGCGCGTGTCAGGCAGGTGCTTATGCCACTGAGCTGTATCTCCAGCTACATTCTTACTTGTGCTACATAGTGATAAGCCTGTTAAATCTCTTTTTAAAAACGAGGTTTCTTTTAAGAGCAGACCTGCCCCAGGTTCAGCCTGGTGCTGGTGCTAAGAAAGATTCCCCTCTTCAGGATTCTCCGTGCTCTGCTGAACTTCTCCCACTCTCCCCACCAGGGATGAGCATGGCAACACAGAACACACCTGTCCCCTTCTAGGACATCCCTGACCCAGCTGAACACCCTCGACGAATGCAGTTTGCTTAAGTAGTTTGCTTTCACAGTGGCCAGAACATAGTCTTTAGAGTCAGACTGCTCCGTGTGGCCACCATGTCTAGCTCTGTGATCGCAAGTAGCTTCATTTCTCTTTTCCATAGCTTCCCTGTCTGTAAGGAGCGGAGGGAACACACTTCCTTGTGTTCCAAGATTCTTGTGATGATGAATGATTATACACAGCTTAGAAGAGTCCCTGACACCAAGTGAGTGCTGGATAGGGTTCTACTGTTAGGTGTTGTTTATATGAAACAGATTGAGCAGGCAGGGACATCCAGATGGCTGCTCTTAAGCTGGGAAAGGGTCCTTTCAGCATTGTTGGCTATTGAGAGAGCTCTGTCCAACCCCCACGATATCCCTCTTCCCACTGCTAACTAGCATGGCTGTGATCAAGACAGTGCACGCACGGGTAGCCAGCTCTGCCAGGGCTCACAGACCCTGGATTCCAACTTCAGCACAGAAGTCAGCCAGTGAAACAGGTCCACAAACTAGATAGCTTAAACGTCAGAAATGTGTCACTTCCCGGTGCTGCAGGGCAGAGGTTAGTAGTGAAGCTGGCAGCAGGCCTTGCACCCCAGAATCTGCAGGAAGACTGTTTCCTTGCTCTTTTGGCTCACCACCTCTGCAGTGTGGCTGCCAGGCCCTCGGCGGCCTGTTTCCTGGTTGTGAGGCGCTGTGCTCGTTCCTGTCAGCATCTGAGTCTCTTCTAAGGACACCAGTCAGATGTGAGGCCAGTGTGACTTCACATACAGTGAATCTGTTTGAACCTGAAGTCACACAGCCTGCTCCTGGACCAGGATGTCTGGGAGGGCATGGTGCTGTCATGTCCCATGAACTTAGATGGTCCTGTGAGGCCTTAGGCGGGACCTGAAACATCCCTGTGATTCAGAAAAAGCAGTAGCTGTCTGTTATTTCATGCTCGCTCTGCTGCGGGAAAGCAAACAGGAGTCTAAAAGCTTACCTCACTAAGAAGAATATATGCAGTGGGTTATTTGTTGATACTGTACTTCCAGTTTAATTTGAAACTGTCTCATTGCTATTTGTTTATCAATAAAATTTTGTTTTTTTTTTTAATATTTATTTATTTTTTTTTATTTTTTTTAATTTTTATTTGTTTATTTATTTATTTTGTGTGTGTGTGGCCAGTTCAGCCCACCAGGGGGCTGGGCTCGCTGGCATGTGGTGCTGGGGGATTGAACTGCGGTCCCTGTGCTTTGCTAAGCTTGTTCTTAATAGGTGCTTTAGACCACTGAGCCATCTCACCAGCCCCTATCAATAAAATTTTGAAAAAAAAATAAAATAAAAGCTTACCTCTTCAGGTAAACATGGCATCATGAAGGAGTTGTTCACCTGCACCTTCTATGTGCTCATGCCTGTCTCTGTGCTGAGGGCATGGGTGTCACACTTAGCTGTGGGAAGTAGCCAGGACAGGACCTGACTTGGTACAGTCTCGTTGCACGGGAAGAAAGCGGCTCTACACAGGTCAGGTGACATGCCTTGGAGCCATCTTCTAACAAATGGGAGCGTCATTCACTGGGGCCAAACAGTGGCTGTGGAATATGTTGGTGGGGCCGTGAGCCATGCTAACCCTATTGTCCCCTTTCAAAAATGTTTTAGGTACATATTTTTCATTGTTGCCATGTTTAATAAATCTGTACTCTAAAAATGAAGTGTAGTAGCTCCAAGAATGGTGGCACATGCCTGTAAACCCAGCCTGAGGCGGGATTGCCATTAGTTTGAGGCCAGTGTGGGCTACAAGGTGAGTTCAAAGCTAACCTGAACTTCACAGTAAGACTTTCTCAAAAAACCACTAATAATAATAACAACGAAGTGTATCCTAGTCTGTCTTTTGTGTTAGACTATTCACCTTATGTACCTTCCTTGTATATTTGCTTCTTTGTTCTTTTTCAAATCTTTATTTTTACATTTAATTAAATTTTAAAAAAAGTTTAGGTAGGGTCTCACCCTATCTGAACTACCTCACTGTGTAGCTCAGGCTAGCGTTGAAATCCTTACATAGCCCAGGCTGGCCTCAACTGTGAGCTGATTCTTCTGTCTCAGCTTCCTGAGACTACGGGCATGCTTGTCCATGCCTGGCTTTCAAGTCTTCTTTGTAAAATAGCTTGTCTCCTATTCCCTCTTAAATAGTTGAGTGAAAAACTGAAGAGAACATTGTCTCCTAGGTGTTAATCATGCTTTGCTTCATATTTGGGGTAACTTACTCAAAATAAGGAGATACTCATTAGGTCCGTCTGAATGGTAACATTCTTTGTTTTTTATTACAAGTCTAGCGTAGGATGAAACAGAGTGCTTGATGGTGCTATAAGAATAGGTAAATTTCACTGGGCATTACTTGTAGTGAGAACAGGAAAAGAACACAGGAGTTTGCAGAGCTGGACTATTGTCAGAAGGATCAGAACATAAAAGTGGGTTTCAGATCAAAGGTTCTGTTTTGCAAGGCTGGACTGTTTTGGGATTTGTTTGACTTATTTTATGACCTTAACAAATAACTTCATGTATTCATGGCTCATGTTTCAACTTCTCCAGCAGTGTGCTTTTTGGGAGATGCTGATTTAACAGGCAGTCTCCTTTGAAATGTGATACAATTTAAGTGGGGATTTTATTAACTGACTAGTTTGAGATACCAAATGAGCCTCTCTTGAGAACTTACAGGGAAGTATGTTTTTCCAGTGTTGGTTGACTTCGTCAGAATCAGGCACTGTTCTGACTCACTGTGTAGCCCAGGCTTGCCTGGAACTTTTCCTGATTCTCTTGCCTCAGCCTCCTGAGTCCTAGGATTTCAAGTGTAGGCCACCATGCCTGTTGTGGTTTGGGGGTTTTGCAAGGGGAACAATATAATATAGGACACATTTTATATTAGTTTGAAAGGAATCACCCAAAGAATCATATACAAGAAGTGCAGGAAGTCTGTCCACACACTAAAGACAAGAATCCAGCTGAGGGCCCAGATCCTAATATCCTGCATGAGTCCAACTAAAAATCTAGAGCTTATAACAGTGCCTCCTACAAGTCCAGCTATAGGTCTAGAGCCCCCAACAAAGTCTCATGCAGACTGGCTTCATAGACCTTTACTGGGAAGACCCAAAGGTTAGAGGTGGAAGCCAGAAAGTCTATGCCAGCAGGATGAAGGATCTGTGCTAGCAGGCTGAGAGATCTGAACTGGAGCCAGGAAGCAAAGCTTACGGTAAGCACCAGAGCTTCCTCAGAGGTACCACAGCCATGCTTAGCAACAGTGAGGTCCCAGGCTCCTCCAGCAATGAGGAAAGCTGAGTTCCCATCAGGAAAACCAACGTGACAAGCTTCTCCACGAGGCTGAACAGTACACCATCTTCCCCTCTGGAGCCAGGAAGTGATGCTCAAAATGAAGACCAGAGCTCCCTCAAAAGGAACTGTAGCCGTTCTCAGTGACAAGGTTCCAAGCTCCTCCTCCGACAAGAACAGCCAAATTCATCAGGAAAACCAACACGAAAAGGTTACCTGCATGAGTAACCTTGTGCAAGGAAATCTAACAGTGCAAGAAAATCAGCAGTTTCTCCAAACAGCATCCATAACAGCATCTCAAGAGCTCCTCCCATTCTGCCTTTTATGCTACTGGCAACAATCCTCAAGTGGGCCTCCACACCCAGCACCATGCTAGTTCAATTCAGCTGGGTATAAGAAGTTGACCACAGTTAGAAATCCACTACAATGCTCACCTTCATCATTAGTCTTACTGGTGGTTTTGTTTTTTAGGTGTCTGACTTTTTGTCCACTGTGAAATTTATCTCAATCCATTGATAGATCTTCTAATAATTATCCTTAGTTAGTTATTAATTTTCCTAGTTTAAAAGGATAGACAGAGAAGTATAGGTTCTTAGAATTTTGAAATCTGAACAGGCTTTACCATGTAGTTCAAGCCGCTAGTTGAGTTTATGTTTACATTTTCCTGTTATGCAGCACATGTGCAGAGCGATGTGCTTGGGCCTTGATTCTGTGGTGGGGACCATCACCCTGTGCAACTCTGCTCACTTAGGAGTAGAAGCTGCCTGCACAGTGGTGGATCCTGAGCTGTGTGCAGGAGGATGCAGGGGGTGGGGGGATGAAGGCATTACAGAGGGTGTGAAGGTGCACCAGCCAGTGAACACAGCCTGCCAGCTTAGGGTCCGTGAGTCCTGTGTGCACAGACTCCTCTATTTTGGAGAGCGGCAGGGCAGAGCCTAAAGGCAGCTTCCCTCACTAGGAAACCTTTGCTTGCCATCTTCAAGGATAGTTTGAAGCACAGCAGCAGAAGTCCTTGGAGTCCAGTGTGGTGGTGCATGCTTAGAATTCCTGCACCAGGAGGCTGAGGCAAAAAGAACACTATGAATCTCTCCCAGCCGGGGCTACATGGTGAGACCTTGTCTCCCACACACCCCTGAAAAGAATTGCCCTGTGAGCAGATTGTGTTACTGTGCAGATAAATGTTGTTCAGATTGCTGTTTTAAGAAAAATAAAAGTATACCTTTTATATAATAGGTGGAGGTCTTTTAATATATTCTGCTAGTTAGCTTTCGAGGGTTAATGAGAGTTTAGGAAGGAAACCCTAGGCAATTGCATTTCTTTTGAAGAATGTTTCAGTTAAATAAACAAAGTACCAAAGCAGCCCTCATTGCACTATGGGGGCTCTGAAAAGCAGGCTGAGAAGTGTATGAGGTTTTTCGCAGTGCCAGGGTCGGAAACCAGGACCTCGAAGATGCTGGCAAGAGTTGAACCACTGAACCACATCCCTGGCTAAGCACAGGCAGGCCAGAGAGATTGCGTGTCTCAGGTAGCTTCACGGGCTTTGAAACTTCCTGTCATTCAAAGTGGTCAGCATATCAGAGCTTCATACTTGGGGGTCTGTTTTGAGACAGGGTCCTGTTATGTAGCCGAGGCTGGCTTGGGCTCATGTTGATCCTCCTGACTCAGCCTCTTGAGTGCTGGGATGCCTAGGTTGGGGTGTTGTTTCTCCTGAGCCCTGGTGCTCAGGTGTCTAGGGGCTTGTTGGGTTGTTTAGACTGACCTCATGACCATCACATGCTTTCCTTTTGTCGCCTTTTCTAATTTCACACATATGGCCAGCTATGATCTTTTTCTCCTTAAGATAGCAGCAGAGTTATCCGATGCAGTTATTTGCATATGTGATTCCTTTATTCACTTCTGGATGGCTGGGACTATTTCTTTCATCTCCTCTTGTAGCACCCACTTCCTGGCTCCATCTCAGACTCCAGCTTAGAGTCTCCAGGATTCGCCAGGGACTGTGAAATTGAGGACGCGCCTGGTGGCCTAAGGATCCATGGTGTCAGCAGGCAGGCAGCCAGTCAGTTGGCAGCGGAGCTGTTTTCTCTTAGTAACTTCACTATGCAATGTTGGAACGTAATTTCCTCACTTCAGAGACTGCAGTGACAGGTAGAGACAGCGCTGGGTCCTACCTCTTGGAAATCATCTCAGAATACAAGGAGGATCAAAAATGCAAATTCTGTCTTTGAGTATGTTGTGAGAGAGCAGGAATTCCAAATGAAATTATAGAAGGAATACCATCCCCCCAGCAGTGTATAACGTTTTCAGTTTCTGTATATCTTTGGCAAGACCTATATTTTCTGATTTTTGTATTAGAGCTATTCTGTGGATGTGAAGTAACTAATTATGTCAAATAACTTTGCATGTGCTTATTTTGGCCATCTCGATATAATGTTTGGTGAACTGCCTACTTACATCTTTCCTTTTTTTTGGAGGCAGGATCTCACTGTGTAGTTCAGACTGGCCTTGAACACATTATATAGACTAAGGCTGACCTCAGATTCCTGGCCATCCTCATGCCTCAGCCTCCTGAGTGCTAGGATTGACGGGTGTGTGCCACTACCCTGGCTTCTTTCTCTCATTTTTACTTGAATTGTCTAAGTCCTGTGGAGTTATCCGAGTTCCTTAAATATTGTGGGTATTCGTGATCCTGATACGGGCGAATGATGATCAGCTGTGCTGAGATTCCTTCTCATCCACGCAGAATGGCTGCTATCATCAGAGCGCAGACAGCAGTGCTGGGCGCGGTGGCGCCCACCTGTAATGCTCACTCTCTGAGATAGGAAGATTGCTGTGAGTTGGAGGGAGCCTGAGCTCCGTATGTGGGGAGACCCTGTCTCAAACAAAAAAAGATGAAAAGGAAGGTGCAAAACAATGAATGCTCATAAGGATGCAGGAAGGACCCCTCAGCACTACTGGGGGAGCGTAAATCAGTACAGCACCTGCAGAAGTCTGTGTGGGGTCCTCCAAAAGCCCCAGCACAGAGCCACCATGTGATGCAGCTGTGCTGCTCCTTGGTGGTGACCTTGAAAAGAATTGGAGCCAGCGTGCTTCAGGGACCTCTGCACTGTGAATACTGCCACACAGTTCACAGTAGGTAGGACATGGGCCCGGCTTGGGCGCCCCTCATTGGAAAAACGGGTCAAGACAATGTGGTCTGTGTACACAGTGGAGCATTATTCAACCACAGGGAAGGACAAAATTCTGTCACTTGCGAGAAATTGGGTCAACCTGGAGACCTTCCTGGCAAGCCTGGTATGTGGAATCCACCAGTGGTGCCATGGAGAAGGGAGACTGCAATTAGACCAGAGGAAGGCACAGTGTACAGCAGGCAGTAGTGATAGGTATGAGCACATCCTGACATTGGAACCCCCAGACATGTGGAATAGAGGAAGGGCGGCGGCAGGGGATGAAGGCATGGAAAGAGCAACGTGTGCTCGGTGTGGGTGCGAATTTGCCAAAGCGAAGCCCATACATCTGCATAGCCAGTTTTTAAAAAGTGAAGGAAAACAAGAAAGAATCCACATGAGCAAATATTTCCTCTAGCCAGTGTTTTGTCACCTCTTGTAGGGGGGGGCCCGGAAATCTCCCTAGGGAAAACATAGATTTCTGAGTCGCTGCCCCACACCATTTCCTCTGGCCAGGTCCTGGAAGACCAGTGTGTGGCAGAAGTAGGGAGAAGGGTAGAGTAGCCGTCACCGGAGGAGCCTGTGATGGTCCGACCAGAGCCCAGAGCGGGAGCTCCAGGGCAAGAGTTTCCTTTTGTTGGCGGGAGAGCAGCCCCAGGGCTGAGTGCGCGCTGAGCTACGCTGCTGCACCCTGTGCTCCACCTCCAGCCCCGCAGTCCATTTCTCATTTTAAAATGGACGTAGTATTTTATAAGCATGAAACTGTCTAGATACAAATGATAGAAAGCAGTCCATTGTACTCGAATAGCATGGATCTGCTAATTATTTTTTGAAAATAACTATTTCCAATTGCTCATGCATAATCATGGTTATTAGTTCAGGACTGGTACATGATCTGTGGATCAGTTGTACTTAAAACCCCTTCCTGAGGAATGGTAGAATGGTAGCTGTGTATAGTTTCTCTTTTTTATAAATGCAATCTTCCTGTCGCAGGCTCCCAGAAAACAGAAGTTACAGACTTTTACTGTCATTCCTGGCTGGACACCCAGCTTCCAGATGTGCCTTCGGAAGCACAGAGGTTGTGTCTGGCGGGGCCCGGGGCTGCCCTAGACTGTGCGTTACCTCTTATTCTCCACAGTCCTGCGTCACGGTTTATCTCTCATCTGACCCTCCAGGTTTGCCTATGCCATGTTCTGTAGTATGAGTTGTGTGCTATGAGGAAACTTAAAAAGAATCAGAGCTAAGGTTCTCATAGCCATAGCCAGCTTCACTATCCTCTTAGGAGATTTTGCTTTTTTTTTTTTTTGGAGACAGGGTAAGTAAGTCATGAAGTTACTATGTAGTTCATGCTGTCTGTGAACATGCTGTGACTCTCCTGCCTCCGCGTCCCAAGCGCTGGGGTGGTGTGTGCACCACCGTGCATGGCTTCGTTCATGCTTCCTTAATGTCCTCTGTCCACAGGAGGAAGGCACTGGGATGAAAAGCAAAGTTCATCACATCGCCGGGGAGATCATGAGCTCAGAGAAAGTGTGAGTCCCTGCCCCGCGGTTCCCAAACCTGTGTCCCCAGCCGCCAGCTCATTTCAAACATTTTTCTCATTGCTGTTTCCTACAGGTTTGTGGATGTGTTAAAACTGTTGCATATTGTAAGTATGCACTGATATTTTCTTCAAATACATCTAAGACTATCCTCTTTTGTATTCTTTCTTACCCCAAGAGGTTTCAACATAACAAACTTAATTATAAGCTTATGTTTTCTGATACTTGGTTGTAGTTTTTAATTCATGCATTATAGGTAAATAGACATTTCTCAAAACATGTCTTATATATATATTGATATATTTCCAATGGTCTCTGAACAGTAAGACTATATCTTCAATTTTTCTACTCTCATAAAAGTTATTTACTTAGTTTTTGTTGGTTGGTTGATTTTTAGAGCTGGGGACCAAACCCAGGACCTTATGCCTGTCAAGTACCCACTATGCTGAGCTACTTCCCTGGCCCTCAAAGTAACGAATTTAAAAATCCCCATGTCCTTGGCCATTTGTGGGAGGCATTTGCTGTCAGTAGACTCTTGTACTGGCCACATGGAAAACATCTTTTTTTTTTTTTCCCCAGAACCAGGGATTGAACTCAGGCCCTTGCGCTTGCCAGGGAAGCACTTAATCCACTGAGCCATCTCCCCGGGCCCCTGGAAAACAGATCTTGACATTGTTCAAAACTGCTTTCATCTTAGTTGGCTATGTTGGCACAGGCCTGTAATCCCAGTACTTGGGTGGCTGAGGCAGGAGCATTGCTGGGAGATTGAGGCCAGCCTGGGCTACTTAAGGAAGTTCAGGGTCAGTTTGAACTACATAATAAGACCTTATCTAAAACCAAAACAAAACAAGAACTGTTTTCTTCTCATCCAAGTAGTTCCCAGACAGGGGGGACATTTGAAATAGATTTTTTATAACCAATATTATTATTATTATTTTTAGTCAGGGTCTCATGATAGTCTCAATTACTCTTCTCTCGTTGCTGGGATAAATACCTGACACTCAAAATAAAGGAAGGAGGGTTTATTTAGCTTACAGTTATTGGAGGTTTCAGTCCATACTCAGCTGGTTCCACAGCAGAGTGGCACACGGCAGAGTGCAGCAAAACAACAAGAGCACAAGGGAGGAGTAACAGCAACAATAGCAATATAGAGCAAGTCTGTTTCCCTAAATCACATTCAGACTATACCGCAGGCTGGGCGTAATACTCATACCCATAATCCCAGCAGCACTCACAGCCATAATCCCTGTGGATCATGAGTTAATCACAAACCCTAGAAGTCCCCAACCCATGACTGCATGCGGCTTCTGGGGGACAACTAGATAAAGCATAACATTCCGCCCCTGGAATCCCAAAGTCTCATGTTCATCCCTTTGTGCAAAAGGCATTTTAGTCCACATCTACGAGTTGCCAAAGTCCTACGGTTTCAGCATTGTTGAAAAGTCCAACTCCCAAATCTCTTCCAAGATCTGAGGCAAACTCTTAGCTGTGAGCTCCTGTACAAATGAAAAGTTAAATACTTCCAACATTTAATGGCATAAGATAAACATTACCATTACAGGGCCCGGGAGATGGCTCAGTAGAATAAGCTCTTCCTGGCAAGCACGAGGGCCTGAGTTCAATTCCCTGTCGCGCGTGCACACACACACAGTTACCATTACAAACAGTACATACAATAGGATACCAAGCATTGGGATCAAAGCAAATCCAAGATCCAGAAGGGCAAACATTATCATCGTGCTGGGCTCTTTGCTCTTGATTCTCAGCATAAATCTGACTAAAAGGTCCCAGCAATAGCCATGCCACTGCCTCAAATTTGGCTGTTTTGAAATTTCTTTTGAAAGATTAATCAGTCCATGGCACTTAATCTCAGTCTCAGGCAAAATCTCTGGACATGAACAAAATGCAGACAAACTTTCTGCCAAGCCAAAGCATACATTGGAATCCAAAAACCAATGCAGTCCTTCTTCCCAGAAGAAACCTCCCCAGCCTGGTCTTTACAGGGAGAATTTCTATCAGCTTTCTGATCTGAGTTCTGACCAGAATCTCCCATACAGAACAGTCAAAGCTATTCCAGCACTTCTCTTGTAGGCGACATCTCTGAACCTTTCCTATGTCTTCCCATAAGCCATTCCCAAAAGCTTGTAATCTACACAGTCAGGTTTAGCCAAGCAGCAACCTCACGTCTCTCATACCAAATTCTGTCTCATTTATTCTTCTCTCATTGCTGGGACAGATACCCACCACTCAAAAAGAAGGAAAGAAAGGTTTATTTAGCTCAGAGTTACTGGAGGTTTCAGTCCATACTCAGCTGGCTCCAAGGCAGACTGGCACATGGCAGAGGGCAGCAAAACAACAAGAGCAAAAGGGAGGAATAGGAGAATATCAGCAGCAGTGGCAACAGAGAGCAAGTCTCTCTCCCTTAAGTCACATTCAGCCTATCCACCCCAGGTTGAGTGTAGTACTCACACCCATAATCCCAGCAGCACTCACACCCATAATTCCCTCGGATCATGAGTTAATCACAAACCCTAGAAGTCCCTGCCCCATGACTGCATGAGGCTTTGGAAGTTCAACTAGACCTAAGCCGTAATAACTATGCTGTTCGGGCGGGCCCTGAACTTTAGTATGTATCCCAGGCTGGCTTTGAACTCAGGGCAATCCTCCTCCTGTAGCCTCCCGAGTGTTGTACAGCCGACTTTGTAAAATCACATTTTCTTTTTATTTTTTGTATTTTTGGGAAGAATCTACATGGTAGAAGAATCTTCTAGGGTCTTACTGCTAGATCGCACTCGTAGTGATCCACCTGTTACAGCCTCCCAAGAGCTGGATTACAGGCCGCGCCACCATGACCAGTCTCAACTGCAGTCTCAGCATGCCCTGCGGGCGGAGCCAGCACAGCGGGCCCAGGGATCAAACCCTCAGCCTCTGTGCCTGCTTGTTGGTGCTTTAATCCACTGAGCGATTTGGCCAGCCTGCACATTTTCTATTTTTATAGTCACTAACTTGTACAGATTTGGTGGGAAACAGTTATGTGTGTCTGACCACATGCTCAGTCTTCCCAGGTGCCCTTCGGCCTGGCATGTGTTTGCGAGGGCAGTGAGCACTGGCAGTCAGAAGGCCTGGGTGCTGCTTTATCCCACTTCTCCTTCAGGAAGATGCTAAGGCTTAACAGAAGGAAGGGGAGGAGTTGGAGGAACAATGCAAAGGAGCCTGCAGGAGAGTTGTTATATGGTATAATCATAAATGTCGTAAATTTGACTTTATACTGAGAAACAGAAGCTTTCCAACATGACAGCCATTTTGCCTCTGCGAAAGAGAGTGATTATTTTCTTCCTTCCTTTTAATTAGTACATTTGAACATAAAAAGCTAGTTCACCTAGATTTCCAAATGATTCCCCTGCAATTTTTTCTTGGTCCACCAGGAAGGAACAAAGCCTATTTACTGGGTGAAAAATCCCTGGTTTGGGGAGTATTTTCTTAAAAATTCTTTCACATTGCTGATTAGTTTTAAGAAAATACTTCCCTGTAAATAATTCCTGCTAGTAACTCTTCACTCTACTGATAAGTTCTTTTGTGTAATTCTTTATTAAATGGCAACGCCCTATTTCACCACCCAGACAGAATTGTTAAGCTTTGAGTGAGCTTGGTGTGTATTGTCACTTTGAACAAGTAAGAGACCTTTTGGTGTCAGCTCCTGTGTATTTGCTGTTGCACCCTGAAGAGCCCATTGTACTTAATTCTTAGTTGATAGAATTAAGTCAAATCCTGCGAGTGGGGTGGTTCTCACCCTCTTGCTTGTGCTGCAGTGTGAATGGGTCTCCTGGCCTGTGAACAACTGTAATGCCGCTGTTCGAATCGACTGTGTGCGGCCATGGTGGTCACAGCCTCATGGGGAGTCAGGGCCCCATGTGCCCATCTGACGCCTTTCCCTGGCCCTCCCTCCATCTCTTGGTCACCTCTCCACTTACAAAAGATCTGTCTCCTTCCTTCCTATTGTCAGGTGTATTAAATGGTATGGGTTTTTGGCTTGTTTCTTTTTAAAAAAAATTTATTTATTTATTTGGTACAGAGTCTCACTACACAACTTGGACTCATGGTGATCTTCCTGCCTCAGCCTCCCCAGTGCTACGATTATAGGCATGTACCATCACACTCGGTTTCCGTGGCTGGCATGGCATGTGGTGCCAGGGATTGAAACTGGGGTCAACCTAGGCAGGCACTTAGACTACTGAGATATCTCCTTGACCCCGTTTCTTTATGTTGTGGGTCTGGGGATTTGAACTTGGTAGGTGAATACCATTGAGCTACCTCCCTGGCCCTAACTAGTGTAAACTTCAAAAAAAAAAAAAAATTTGGAAAGGGAACACTCAGTGCTCTAGGGGTTTTTTTTAGACAAAAATGGACTGGTTGAATAGTACTGGCGGTAAAGCTGGTATCACTTCCTGTAGGTGGAGACATCCATGGAGCTAGAGGCAAGACTGCCTGATCACTCCTAGGTCTGTTACTAAGCAGAATGTCTTTTACATTGTAAGAACGTGGCTTGTAAGATGACTGACAGGTTGCCCAGTTCTCATGTTTTTGTCTCTGAATCTCATGCTCTTCTAACCAAATGTATCCCACCTGCTGGGTCTCACCCACCATGGCGTTGCCATTGCCCTGAATTAGTACACAGAGCCTCTTCAGCTGCTGGGCCGTGGTCCTCGTCCTTCACTTGTCAGCACTGTGAACACTTTAAGGCCTGCAGCCTGGGTGCTTCCTGCCTTGCTGTGGTGTTTTCTTCTCACCTGAAGCTTAGCTCCCAAGCTCTTGGGGAATGGGTCTTTGTTGTTTTGAGATGGGGATCTCACTGTGTAGTGCAGGCTAGCTTTGTTTGTTTGTTTGGTTGGGTTTTGTTTTTTTTTTGTATTTTAGGGAAGGGTCTACAGGGAAGGGTCTACAGGGTGTTCAGAGTCTCACTACTAGATTGGACTCGTAGTGATCCGCCTATTTATGGCCTTCCAAGAGCTGGGATTACAGGCATGCACCACTATGCCCAGTCTCAGTCAATGTCTCAGCTGCCCTGGGTGTGGGGCTGGCATGGCAGGCCTGGGAATTGAACCCCCAGCTCCTGCACCTGTTTATGGGTGCTTTAATCCACCGAGCTATTTGGCCAGCCCTTGCAGGCTGGCTTTGAACTCAACCAAAAGTGATTCTCCCGTCTCAGTCCCGAGTGCTGGTGTTATAGGTGTGTATCACCACTCCTAGTAGAATGATGGATCTTAAACTGTGTTTCTTAAATTACCAAATCTCTCTTAATTAAATGAAATGGCCTTTTTTTGAGTGTTGCGTGTCTTGTAGCGTATTGTGTACTTGTACACCTTATCTACTTTAATCCTCATACAAAGTCTAAAATAGTTGAATCTTATTTTTCCATGAAAAAAGTAAGCTAGTCACCAAAAATAACCCACTACTAAATGCCAAAGCCAATCTCTTTTTTTATGGTTTAATTTTTAAATTTTTATTTTATTATATTTTTTCCTTTATCAGCATATGTTTGTGATGCATAATAAATGTATTCATATGTATTTATTATATAAACATATGGACTGGCCAGATAGCTCAGCAGACTAAAGTGCCTACTTAGGCAGAACACAGTGGCTGGGGTTCAATCCCCACTATGCCATGCCAGCCCTGCCCCCGGGGTGCACTGAGACAGTGATTGAGACTG
>NW_004524580.1:23629889-23674211 GCF_000260255.1 Octodon degus | reverse complement strand
GGTGTGTCACGGTGGCGACTGCTTGTCAGTTGTTGAAGAGGCTTGCGTACAAGGCGAAGGACTTGTTCAGTCATGTTTTACAGTTTGCCACGGGTGCTTCTGTACTGTGTTACCAAGTCTGTACATACAGGATCAGAGGAATAATTTCACTGGGGAGATATTTTTATTTAAAAACTGAAGTCTGACTACCAAGGAGGTGCCTTGCCCTCCGCTTTGACTGTACCCTCGCCTGCTTGTTTCTGTGTGCTGGTCACAGCTCCGCCCTCAGCAGCTGCCTTCCTCTATACAATAGGAAGTGAGTCTTACCCAGCTCCTGTGTGGCCCAAGTCAGTGTACATCTCTGTTCACTGTACCAGGTCAGCTGGTAGCGGAGTCATCTTTTCTGTGCTTCTGCATGGAGAGCCTGACCCCAGTGAGCACGGTCAGCTCCTTGTGCTGCATTGCCTCAGCTGTTGGCACTTGATTGTGTTTGCAGTGACTTATGCTCAGGTCCTCCCCGAGTGGTCAGAGCCAGGAAGGCTTTAAGGTTCTTCTGGTTCTTATTTATAGGGGTATGTGGAGGATTAGTGTAGCTAATGAGCCTGCTGTGGTGGCAAGTGCTTGTAATCCCAGTATTGGGGAGGCTGAGACGGGAGGATCGCTGTGAAGTCAAGTCCAGGCTTGGCTACATAGAGACCTTATCTCAAATTAATAATCTCATAATGTGCCCATTTCTGTCTCTAAGAATTTCTGCTTAAATAAACATCTGTTTCCTGTGACCAGAAAGTAGAGTGGAGGTGGTTCATTCTTGCTATGGACCAGGGAAGGATTGTTTGAAGGACTAAGGGAAGCATCTCTAGGCCAGACCCAAGACCTCTGTAGCTTTCTTCACTTCTCACTCCCTCTCCTGCACCATGGATTTGAACTATGCAGCTTCTCTAGAGTGAAAAGCAAGCTGTGGATCTAAGTTTGAAGCACCAGTCTTGCTGTCTAGCATCTGCACTGACTTAGTGAAGGAAGTGTTAGTGAATTTAGATTCTTCTGCCCCAAAATAGCTTTGCTTCTGGCTCTGAAATATCACACCTTCCCAAATTATGCTGGCTTGTAACATTTAGAAAAATAGTCATCCTTCTTATAAGAAAGATGTTGGCCAGGCATGATGGAGCACACCTGCAATCCCAGCACTCTGGAGGCCTGAGGCATTAAAATTGAAACTGTGGGCTCAGTCTGGGCAACTTAGTGACTTAGTGAGACCCTGAAAATGAAAATAAATAAAAAGGACTGAGGATATAGCTCAGGACAAAGGCACTTGGCCCAAATGCTACACACACACACACACACGCACACACACACACACACGCGCGCACACACACACGATCTCTCTCCAGTGGCACCAGTTTTTGGCCCTGGCTAATGTTGGGGAAGAGCTGAGAGGCTTCAGAGCTGCTGCTCCCTGGGTGGGAGACAGGCTGTGTGTGCTGCCGTAGCCCACCTGGGCAGGGTGGCTGCTCCCTGTCGGGCTCCAACCAGGCACTCTGTGTGGAGCATGCACTCCTCTGCTGAGCTATATCCTGTCGCTGTTGCCCACTTCCGTTTTCAGGAAGACACAGGGAAAACCAGTATTCACCATAGGAGAGAAAAGTGGTCCGGGACACTTGTCACTGATCTTTAGTAGCGTGAGTACCATTACCAGAGCCTCAGACATCCTGGTGTGGGGCACTGATGGAGCCAGGTTCCAGCACGGTGAGGCCAGAATTTGGAGCCAGGGAAAGTAAGGGGAGTTGGTGGCTGATGCCCAGTGGAAAGGGACTCCAGCCCAGCCTTTGGGGCCCTTGAGCAGGATTCCTGCTGAGGACAGGTGAGGCTGAAGCAGGTGCCCCTGCTGGTGGTCGAGGGTGGGCAGCAGGCTTACGTGTCCAGGCTGGGAGGTTCATGTGATTTTATAAGGAAGCGCTCCAGGCCTAAGAAATGCTCAGGAACCTAACCATTTTATTCAAGCAGAGGCTGTCTCCAGCACCTGTGAGAATATATACCTTTGTGGTTCTCATAGGTAAATGATCTCTTAAGTTACTATGGTTTTAGAACTGGATAGATGTTGCGTGCCTGTAATCCCAGCACTTTGGAGGCTGAGTCAGGAAGATTACTGTGAGTTCAAGGCTAGCCTGAACTGCACAGTGAAAGCCAGTCTCAAAATAAATAGTAAAACAAAAAGAAATAATATAGTTTTATTAAATGTTCTTTTCAGTATTAAACTGTTTTGTTCTGACATACTTCTCACAATAAAACATAGAGAGACACAGTACATAATTGTCAGAGAGCTGCCTAAAATCCAGCAGTGCTGGGAAAAGAAACCTTGTGCGTGCTGACGACAAAGTCCTCTCCTCGGGCAGCATCTTGGTGGCCGCAGCCCTAGTCTCTGTTAAATGTGCCTAAGTGAAGTGGTCTCCTTTTTGGCCAAGGGGCTGAGGTGGAGCACAGGCAGGCAGCAGTGGGCTTACCCCAGGTTGGCCCTGAAGTTCCTGAGCTGCTGTCATCGTCACGTCCAGGAAAGCCCCTCCTGGCCAGAGAGCAAAAAGTTCTCCTGGTTTCTGCTGTTGAAGACAGGGCAGGTGGGGCTGTGTTGTGCCCACCGGGAGCACTTGCGTCTCAGTGAAATGAATCACAGAACTGGTTTCTAAGAAATGCCAAAGATGTTTAATGGCTGTGCTCTGAATCAGCCTCGAGCCTGGGGAGCTCTGCGAGTGTGTCCTGTGGCACTGCCTCGGGCCATGCACGGGCTTTCAGATGTGTTCTGTAGTCTGTGAACACGGGTGTGAAGGGAAGTAGGCCATGGGGGACAGAACTGCCAATGGCCCTAGGTTTTTGGAGATGTGTGGTGTGGTTCTCTGGGTTGCAGCTAATGCAAGTTATTAAGTCTTGGCAAATTTTCTGCCAGTTAGTTATAGAAGCTCTTTAGTTATAGTGGAAGCATTTAGTTTCTTCGGGCTAATGTGATTGTTGAGCCAGTAAAGGTGCTTCTAAGCCCTAAGCGAGGGCGCTCAGCATTTAAGAGGATTTGACTTACCTAAAATGGCTTAAAATTTTTCTGTGAGTCACTTTGAGAAGCCAGGCCTGCCAGCACTAAAGAGGCTGAATCAAGAGGCCTGCCTGGGCTACCTGGGAGTTGAAGGCCAGCTTGAACCAAATGGGGAAGCTGTCTCAAACAAAAATAGAGATGAAATGAAAGGGAAAAAGAAATGAAAGAGAAATAGCCATACTTCATGTAAGCATTACTTTCATGTAAGCATTCCTGAAGGTTTTTAAACTTATATAAAGGATACCGGAAGTGTGAGTAGGAGGGATAGGGAGGGATCGAGTCCCTAAAGGGGAAGCAGTTGGAGCTGAGCTAGTGAGAGTCATTTTCCCCAACCTTTACTTCTTAACTGAAACTATTCTTTCTCTAGTCTTTGTTTTTGGTTCTTCTGGCAGCCAAACAGATTCCTCTATTGTTTTGCTTGCATCTTACAGCCCAGCCCCAGGGGACAGGAAATGTAGGCAAATTGTTATCTGCTTGTCCTGGACTGAGGGCCAGCTCGGCTGACCTACTTTAAACCAGGGCTCAGAGTCCATAGGCAGGGAAGGTGGAGGGTGAGGTGTAGAGAAACTGGACGTAGAATTTAAGGCCCCAGCGAGTGTTACGTTGCTTTTGTGCACCGCAGAATGCTTTGTGTGCAGCACCTAATTAAGGTCACGCATAGCGCCACCCACATAACCAGATGTGAAGCTGGGCACCTCGAGGGAACGCAGTAAATCCAGAGAGGGCCTAAGGCCAGGACTCTAGCAAGCCTGCGCCCTGCTGCCCCCGCTCCCCCCTCACCTATAATGCGCCACTTGTTGGGGGTGCGATTTTTCAAAGTGGATAGAGGGACTCTTGTTTGTTTTTTAAAGATAAGGTCTCTCTGTGTAGTTCAGGCTGGCCTCAAGTGGTGATTCGCCTGCCTCACCAAGGCTTGGGATTGTAAGTGAACACCCCCACACCTCGCTTAAAAAGGGACTCTTAGGGCCAGTGAGATAGCTCAAGGAACTAAAGTGCCTGCTTAGGCAAGCTTAAGCAAGCGCAGGAACCACGGTTCCATCCCTGGCACCACATGCTGCACCAGTCCGCCCACAGGCCAGAGTCCAGGCGTGGTGGCACACGCTTGCAATCCTAGCTCTGGGCAGGCTGAAAGCAGGAGGATCACCAGGAGTCCGAGCTGCGTAGTGAGACCCTGCAACAACCAAATTACATTTTTTTTTTTTAAAGGGACTCTTAGATCCTAAATAAAATTGGTCAAAATCTTCTGGAAACTTTTAAAATAAATCATGTTTATACAGTGCCATTAGAGTAACATTAAAGTTTGAAGTTAGAATACAATTTCTAGATACCTTCTTTGTACAGTCACTAAGTTTGAGGATCAAAAGAAAGTGTTTAAGAATGTTATAATAGTTTGTTTCAAAATCAGATATCCACCCTAGGAACTATTCAGTTTTCTTCAAAGTTTCCCATCCGGAGAAAACAGGTACTCTGGATTTGTAATTCCCGCATTTGTAATTCCCAAATTTATAATTCACACCTCCCTGCAGTGTGTGTCACCAAAGGGGAGAAGACCCAGGAGGAGGCCCATCTTTGTGTGTGTGTGTGTGTGTGTGTGTGTGTGTGGCACGCGCACACACGAGCAGGTGCACAATTTTCCTCCTCTGCATTCCCACAGGACTTCCGGAATGCTGTGGGCCACGCTTCCAGGCAGCTGGGGAAGCCTATCATTGAGGACCGGATCCTGAATCAGATCTTGTACTACCTGCCCCAGCTCTATGAGCTCAACCGTGACCTTCTGAGTGAACTGGAGGAAAGAATGTCCAACTGGTAAAAAAATGGGATGAGTTTCAGTATTTTCCGGATTTTTTGATTTCAGGCGAAACCATAAGGGGCTCATCTGTGACAGGAGTTTGGTTGAGCTTGTCTGCTGGCTGGCTGGCTGGCTGGCTGGTGTGTGTGTGTGTGTTAGTGTTAGGAACTAAACCTAATGCCTTGAGCATACTAGGCAAGTACTCTAACACTGGGCTACATTCCCAGCCCTAGATTACTCAATGTGGTTTCATTTTTATTTTATTTGTTTATTTAGAGACAGAGCCTTACAATGTATTTCAGGCTGGCCTCAAACTGGAAGTGATCCCCCTGCCTCAGCCTCCTGAGTGCTGGGATTTCAGGCATGCATCTCCCTCATACCTGGCCTGCTGTTCAGAATTCAGGTTCTGAGTGTGCTGAAGAATGGGCTGGAAGGGAAGGAATAGAAGAAAGCAGGGAGGCCAGATCCTGAGGCAGGCAAAGCCTGGCCACAGAGCCTGGCTACACCATCCGGGAGGGGGCTGGTGACAGCGGCTGTGGCCAGGCCCTGCAGGAAAAGAGAGCAGGAGGCAGAGCCGGCGCTGTGCTCAACACTGGATGTGTTCTGGACACCTGAACCACTCTCCTTTTATGTTGGTCTCTGCTCTCTCCATAGGACCGAGCAACAAAGAATCGCTGATATCTTTGTAAAGAAGGGCCCCTATCTGAAAATGTATTCCGCATACATCAAAGAGTTTGATAAAAACATAGCTCTGCTGGATGAGCAATGCAAGAAAAACTCGGGTTTCGCTGCTGTTGTTAGAGAATTTGAGGTATTCACAGCCCTCTAATGTTGAACTTTTCTTCCTTTTTTTAAGCTTTAATATAGTTGGCACTTGTTATAGGCAAAGCTTGCAAACAAAAATGTGTTAAGGTCTAATCCTGTCTTCTGGGTGAGGGGGCACAGGCTAGTCATCCCAGCTACTTAGGAGGCTGAGGCAGAACTGCATGCTTGAGGCCAGCCTGAACAACTTTATGAATCCTGTTTAAAATTAAAATTTACAAAAAGAACTGAGGATACAGTGTGGTACCCCTTGGGCTCCCAGGGTGGGGGTGACGAATTTGGCCACATCACATGATAGGAAGTCTGAATAGTGCACCACATTGGATTCTGAAAATCTGCTGCTGCATATTTTAACTTGAAAAATAATTTTGATGGGACTTTTTGACAATTGTGGTGAAATACACATAATACAACTTCACATTTTAGTCTTTTTGCTTGTTTTTTGAGACAAGAAACTGCTGTGTAGCCCATGCTGGTCTCAAACTCAGTTATCCTCCTGTCTCAGCCTGTCCCAAGTGCTGCGATTAAAGGCATTTGCCCCCACGCCCAGCTGTATTTTAGCCAATTGTAAGTGTGCAGTCCCACAGCATTAAGTACACTGACACTGCTGTACAGTTGCACCTCCAGAGCGCATTTTGTATGGGGACACTGAGATCATGACCCCCTCCTCCCCCAGCATCCCCAACCATCATTCTACTTCCTGTCCAGGTAAAGTAGATTACTGGAGAAAACATTTCTTATTTTTATCTTGCCTTACCTTCAGTTCATCTCCCTGTTAACTTTGACTGTGGAAGAGAACTACAATGAATGTTTTTTATTAGATAAGTAAATAACACACTTTGGGTGACAAAATTAAGACAAATGAATCCTCTGTTTATGGCCCATGCCATCAAAAGATTTGCAATTTATTTATTTATTTTAGTTTCTTATTTTTTTAATTTATTTATTTTTTGGACTGGCTCAGGATGCCTTCAGGGCAGGTCTGGCAAAGCTTGAGGATCAGGGATTGAACCACAGCATCCTGAGCCTGACTGCTTTGTTTAAGCAGTCACTTAAACAGATGAACTAAATAGGTAGGCCTCCAGGTTTGTGTTTTAACAATTAGGAGAATGCAATCTTGATTTGCTTAGGGGTAAAGGGATTTAACACTCTTTTTAGAAATTGGTTTCAGCCAAGCATGGAAACAAACTCATGGCTAGCCTCCTGCCTCAGCTCCCAAGTGCTGGGATTATTTATTGATGTGCACCACTAACCCAGTTTATAGTTGTTTTTCTGGCTTTTTTTTTTTTTTCTTTGCTGTCCTCTGATGCTTTTATGTTACCAAAAAGTGTAATAATAGTTATGGCAGTGGATGGTGGACTGAGGATTTGGTTGATGTCCACCCAGTAAGTTGTAGTATTTGCCAACTAAACAAGTTCAGAAGGTAGGAGGAGTTAGCACTCTTGGTAATGGTGCTTGTATGAAGTTTGTATTCTTTCCTGCCTTTATTCTTCCCCTGCCCTCCCCCTCCCTTTCGTTCCCTCCCCCTCTCCTCCCTGCTCCTTTCCCATTCCCTTCTTTCTCTTGTGCTAGATAGAGATCAGGCCTGGTAAGTAGTCTAGCCCAGCACTACACCTTTAGTCTTGAAGATACATTCATAAAATATTAGCCTGGATGACATACTGAGAACTTGTCTCAAAGTTTTTGAGGTTTCTGTTTGTTTGTTATTTTATTTTTGAGACAGTCTCTCCATGTAGTTCAGGCTGGCCATGAACTCACTGACTGTGTAACTCAAGCTAGCCTTAAATTTACAGCAAGCCTCTTGCTTCATCTTTTTGAGTACTGGGATCATAGGTATACACAATGATGCCCAGCATGATAAAAGGTTTTAAAAAGAGCTGGGGGGCTGGGGAGATAGCTTGACAGTCTAAGTGCCTGCCTGGCAAGTGCAAGGATCCGGGTTTGATCCCCAGCATCACATGTCGTGCTGGCCTGGGCTGGGTGTGATAGCGCTTGCCTGTAATCCCAGCTCTGGGGAGGCTAACAGGAGAATCTCTACAAGTCTGAGCTGCGTAGCGAGACCCTGTGCCAAGTAAATAAATAAATTAAAAACATTAAAAAAAAAAGAGCTGGGGATGTAGTTTGGTCAGTGGGTACAGCACTAGCTTAAGATGCAGAAGGCCCTGGGTTTAATCCCTAGTGCTCCAAAAGAAAAGAAGGAAACTGGGTGTCACTTCAAAATGTGCTTCCAGGCCTGTGGAGGGTGAGAGGGCACAGCCCTGTGGTCCATCACTGGGGAAGTTGAGGCAGCAGGATCACCTGGAATTTGAAGCCAGCCTAAACTACATAGCAGGACCCTGTCTCTAGAAAGCAGAACAAGAATAAAAACTAGAAATAACAAAGTTACCTTGTTCATTGTGGTGCCTTTTCTTTCAGATGAGCCCTCGCTGTGCCAACCTGGCCCTCAAGCACTACCTGCTCAAGCTGGTCCAGAGGATCCCACAATACCGGCTGCTGCTCACAGGTGGGGACCTACTGTCCTGAGGTGCCCGAGTGCCCAGGTGTTCCCAGCTTGGTGGCTTGCGGTGCTCCACTGGTCCCTGCATACTCTCATTCCCACCTGTCTTCCCCTTTGCCGTCCCAGCCCCACTTACTTGCCACTCCTCCTTAATAGTATTTATCTCAAAGGTATTTCCCAAGAACAGGCTTTGGGGACCGGGCATGGTAAGGCACAGTTGTAATCCCAGCGCTCTAGGGTCTGTGAGAGTTAGAAGCCAGCCTCAACTACATAGTAAGAGCCAGTCTTAAAGCAAAAATCCAGTCACCTTCAGAGGGCCAGTCTGGGGCACGTAGTGGCACACATCATAGCCCCTTCTTGGGTGTCTGATATAGGAACATAGCTTGAGCCCCCACATTTGCGAACACAGTGAGATATGGTCTCAATAAAGGGGGGAAGGAGCCCCTGACTTAGAGGCTGTACCACATGTCAGCAGCGCAGGCAAGTGGCCCAGCTCCTCTCCTTCAGGGGCTACCTAAGGGTGAGGGAGCCCCGGTGAAGAGATAGAGTGTTCATTAGCAGGGTGTTTCATTTACAGTGAGCTCTAAATTAAGTGTAAGCTGCTATTAGTAGCAGTAGTAGCTGTACCCTCATTTTGGTTTCCTGGTCATTGTATCTTCTACAAGATTTCAGGTCTGTCTAGTTTACCACTGTGATAATTTTAAAAGCCTGTAATTCTGGGAGGCTGAGGCAAAAGAAGTTTGCAAGTTCTGGGCCAGCCTGGGCAATTTAGCTAGACCTTGTCTCAAAATTAAAAAGCTGCCTGTGGTGATGCACACCTGTAATCCCAGCACTCTGAAGCTTGAAGTAGGAGGATTGACGTGCATCCGGCCAGCATGGGCTATATAAGTGGATTCAAGCCAGCCTGAACTGCATATCCCAGGGGAGCTGGTCACCTGGTGTGGGCCCCAAGCATCATCCAGCTCTGCTGCTCGGCCATCCTAGGGCCTCTAGATGCCTGCATGGGCTTGGACCAGCACCCATACCAGCTGTGCATGAAATATGTCACCAAATACACAGAAGCACGGGAAGCCATGACAGCTTGTGTATGCGACTTTCTGTAAGTGAAATTTGAGAAACTAATTAGGGTTAGGAAATGGTTTTCATCTGGGGAGTTCTTTATGTGTTTGGAGTATTTTAGGGGGTAGCAGATTGAGACAGGCTCCAGCGTGGTCTTGAACTCACTGTCTAGTACAGTGTAGCCTCAAACTGGTGGCTGTCCTCCTGCCTCAGCCTCCTGAGTGCTGGGATTAAGGTGTGCACCGTGCCACTGCATCCCTCTATTTTTTTCTCCATTCCCTTGGAATCCACTTCTGATCTCTCCCATTCTTACCTTCAGTGTATTGTGGGTTAACAGATATTTATGTGGTTCTTGGTAAGCCCGCTAGTATTTATGTAATTGAAAATAATGGGCTCCTTAATTTGATTATAAACTCTTCAAGGTCTGGAAGTGCGTCTTGTTACTCTCCCACCCAGTTATCCCCACCCAAAAGCTGGATGAAGTTTAGATACCATGAAGCAAACAGCTTCATGGGAAATAAATTTGTTTGTTTTGGTTGGTTGATTTTATTCCAAGGTAAAACATGTCCTTAGCCCAAAAATGTTCAGACAAAGGAACCACACTGAGACATAGAATTTCTGAGAAGTGAGAAACCATGTCTTAGAGATGACATCTTCTAAGGGAAACAAGTGCTGCCTGCCAGGGCTGCAGTGATAGCATGCACTGGGCAGACATGGTCCTGTAACTCTAAGGATATCAGGGCTTGAATACTCAGATTCTGTTTTCTATGTCTGTTTAAAATTCACTTTTCCGATCCTCAACATTGTGATGTTCTGAGAGCTCCCTGTTTTCTGGGATTATTTCTGCACCGCCGAAGTGCCCCTGTCTGTACATTTAGAGTCTTAGCAGGTAGACTGAAGTCTTAGGCCTTATGCATTCAAATATATTTATTAAGTAATGGGTCCTTCCTTTAGGTGAATGAACTCTGTGGATTTAATCCTCCCAGCAACCTTGTGATCTAACTCCTTTCAGATCCACTTTGCAGGTGGAAGTAATTCCAGCCGCACAGTGTGTAGGAGCTGTGGACGGTGCCTGTAGCAGGCAGCTCCCACCCTGACTCTGTTGTGCACGTCGGGCAGAGCCTGGGAGGCCTTTGCCCGACTCGGCACCATAGCAGTGCCACCTTGGTTTCTTGGAAGGGGAGGGGGAGGACTGCGGCGTAGGGATTGATAAGTAGGCTGGTTGCATTTGGAATTCTTTCAGAAAATTGGAGGTGGAAATTCCCATTGGCAGCCGGTCTTGCTACTACTTGAACAGCTAGTGTTTTGCAACAGTTTTATCTGGACAGATGTGGTTTTTATCGGGTGTTCTTCTGAGACAGTCTTTCATTGTCATGAAAATGTTGCAACTAAATTATTATGGTTTTGTGGTAGTTTTTTGAGACAGGGTCCTGCTGTGTATGTAGTTTATGCTGGTCTTAAAAGTCACAGTGCTGCTTAGGGCTGGGTTTATAGGGGTGCACCACCATGCCCAGCTCAAAGTGGTAGGGTTTTTTTTTTTTTTAAGTTTCTTTCCCTCTTCCAAACTTGCACCCATTTCTAACTAAATTCTTGGGAGGGGGCTGCTGGAATGTATAGTTTAGTGGTAAAGCATTTGTCTAGCATATTCAAGGTTCTGGGTTTGATTTCTAGCACCATCAAATACATTATTTAATTCATAGTAGTTTTGTCTTTTTGAGACAGGGTCTTATTATGCAGTTCAGGCTGGCCTTGAATTCACTGTATAGCCCTGGAACCCACAACAATCCCCCTGCCACAGCCTCTTGAGTGTTGGAATTACAGATGTGCACCACCTGGCCGTGCCTCATGGTAGTATTTTTGAAAGGTCGACTCACAATAGGAGTTAAGAAAAAATGCGTAGTTCGGGAAAATTAAAGCAAGTGATTTCATAAGCCTAGAAGCTTATGGCTTTTACTTTTCTAGTGGCTGCTCAGGATTCCGGTGCTTTTCTCCTCTCCTTACCCTGTGCACGCACTTCCTCTGTGCCCCCATCCCAGGGTCTGGCGTGGCTCCTGAGGCATGGCAGCTGCAAGGCTCAGAGAAATGAAAGCTGCTGCTCTCTAGGAGGCCAGGAATCCTCCTGTGGTGCCCCCCCTGCGTGCTTGACTGGGGTTAGACTCATAAATAGCATTCGAGAGCAACAGCGTTCTCCCGGGCCCTAAGCACAGCATGACTCTTTCTCCTTCCTCATCGCCTCCTGGTGGGGCCTGCTTCTCCTATGCTCAGGGGCCTCTCTTCCTGTCCAGCCTCCCTGTCTCTGACCCTTGCTGGTCTGTGCTCTCCTCATGCCCCAGGCCCTGGTATGTGATTGCCTGCTGTCTCTGCCAAGAACACACTTGCGCTGTGCTTAGTAGGGAAGTGGAGAGCTTACGTATCCGTGGTACAGAAACAGAGCATGGTATATGGCCCAGAATGCCCTGAGCTTTATTGTGGTGGTACTAGGGATTGAGCCATGACTTTCACACTGAGCTCCATTCCCTGCCCTTTCTTATTTTAGACAAATTTTAGAAAAACCTGCCTCAGCCTCTCAGAGTGTAAGAATACAGATGTGCCCCACCATGCCCCACCCCATCTCTGTCATGGATCTTCCACTCAACAAATAATAATTTAGGCCACCCTGGCCTCTGGTAGAGATAGTGTTGCCCTCCCCCTGGTCTTCCACTCCTATTCCTGAGCCCTTCTGTCTTATCTCCTGGATGAGGTGCTGAGCTTTTGTTTTGTGACTGAACCTTTCTCTTGCTTGGTTATCCCTTAAGGCTGGCGTGTCTCCTCAAGTAGGTCATAAACCTCTTTAAGGCAGAGGCAGACCATGAAAGCAGCAGCCAGTGATACTACTTAGAGGGTGACCATCTGGCGATGTTCTGTTTTTATAAAGTTCACCTTTTTCTTTGAAGACATCTTTTATACACATAAAAAAAAAATTGAGTAATACAATAAAGTAAAATCCCCTCTGCCTTTCAAAAATGACTACCATAAATCCTTTAGATGTTTTTGTCTATCCCAGTGTTTCATACTGTGTAATTTTTTCTCAGTATGAAACCATGCCTGTGTGAAAAGCTATTACAGTGGTACTAAAGCAAGTTCAGTTGGCCAGAATCATAAATGAGGAAACATATTAAAATATAATGTAAAAATTCCTCTGATAAGCCTTTTCACTTGTAGGGTTTTTTGGGGGAGGTGTTGGAGGGGACACACCAGTGCTTTGAACTTTGAATCAGTATGCATCAGTAGTTTCTTTTATCTAGTTGAAAATATTCGTGCTGTTTTAAGGGTTGCCTTAACACATTACTCCGTCCTGTAGACTTTGCCTTCTGTCCGAGGTAGTACCAACTCCTTAGAAGGTTTTAGAAGTCTATTCCCTTGTAGATAAAAAGTAGGATGTTAAAACATCTGTTACAGTGCTCTGAAGCTCTAAAGTTCTGTGACACTGTAGTGCATGTTCTTCTTCAGGACTCCATTGAGAAGAATCTGGTGGCAGGGCTAACAAGCAGCACGATTGTGCAGTAGTGGTGACAGGACGTATTTTGAGGCATCCACCACAACGATGCCGTTTAAGGAAACACCCGCGCGTCCACGGGGAGAGAACACTGCAGGTGCTGGCCGTTCCCGTGCGCTGCCGCCTTGCGTGCTCTGAGCCCCACCTGTCAGCAGACTCGCTGTGTGCCGTGGGCGGGGCCATCGCCACGGAGGGGCCGGCTTTGTTTTGGTCCATGCACAGCTTGACTCAGGTCCTTGGAGCTGCTGCAGGCCTCTGTGGCCAGGCCTTGTCGGGGCAGAGGTGTCGCAAGCAGGATTTGTGGCCGAGGCTCGCTTGCGGGCGGGATCGGGGCTCACCTCAGGCTGTCGCCGTGGAGAGCACACTGCTGTCCAGCTGTGCTTGGACTGTGTGCTGTTTGCTTGGCTCTTTCCTCAGCTGTTGGATAGCCGAGCATGGTCTAAATCCAGTCGGATCTTGATTGACAGTCGGGTTGGGGGGACAAACATAGAAGAAACTTTTCTTTTTTTTTAAAATTTATTTGTGTGTGTGTGTGTGTGTGTGTGTGTGTCCAGCTCAGCCCACCAGGGGTCGGGGCTGGCTGGCATGTGGTGCTGGGGGATTGAACCGCGGTCCCTGTGCTTTGCTAAGCTTGTTCTAAGTAGGTGCTTTAGACCACTGAGCCATCTCAGCAGCCTGAAACTTTTCTTTTTTGCGACAGGGTCTCGCTGTGAAGTCCAGGCTGGGCTTGAACTTCCTTTGTAGCCCACGCTGACCTAGTGGTGATGATCCTGCCTGAGCCTTCTGAGGATGGGGCTCACTGGCATCCACCACCACGCCCCGCCTAGCAAAGTGGTGATACCTCTTAACAGCTGTAAATAATGAAAAAATTGAAAACAAGTTATAGTTATACTGTTATTAAGAAAACAACAACAAAAAAGAAAATACCAAACACAAAGCTGTCAAGTCATTTAAAACATTTTATATAATTAAAATATTTTAAGTTGGCATGTTCTTTTAGGAAAAATTTCTGCTATATGTATCATATATATATTTATATAATATACATTATACATAATATAAAGTACATATATAGTATATTATATATAATGTATTATAAAATGTTATATATAACAAAATATATAATAATTTATATAATACATATCAGCTTTTTAAAAATGAAGTATTCCCATTAATCCCAAGGAAATGATATGAAATATGAAAAATAAGATATTGATCCCAGCACTTGGGAAGCTAAGGCAGAAGGAGTGCCAGGAGTTCAAGGTCAGCCTGAACTATACAGGCAGACCTTGTCTCAAAAAAAAAAAAGTTACAGTAATCACACAGTTGATCTCTTACGCATAATAACTTTGAAGAGTGAAAAAGAGGGGCTGGCAAGATAGCTCAGCGGACTAAACGCCTGCCTTGGCTTGGCAAGCGCAGGAACCAGGGTTTGATCCAGCCTCACTCCTGGGGTACGTTGAACTGGCCACAGAGTCCAGGAGTGGTGGTGCACGCCTGTAATCCCAGTGCTGGGAAGGCTGAAAACAGGAGGATCATGCTGAGTCTGAGCTGTGTAGTGAGACCCTGTGCCAACTACATAAAAGCAAAGAGTGAAAAAGAAAGCTTTTTATAATTATACTTGAACAACAGATGTAGGTAAGGTAGATCATCGTGGGGTAAAGTGAGGTTAAATTACTTTATGCATGCAAGTTGTGTGAATAGTTTTCTCCACACAGAAACAGTGACTACAGAAAGATGACATCTCATGAATTAAGTGGTCTCTTTAATTGAAAAGCTAACAAACTGTCTAGTTACATTTCTCCCCCAAACCACAAACTCGGTAGTTACTGAGTCTCTAGGCAACATATTCAAAGCTGAGATTAAAAATTTAAAAACAAATCAAACAGGTCCTCAGGTCCAATTTAGAGAGTCCCGCTACATGCAGGCTAATCTGTACCAGAGATACTGCTTGACTCTAGGAGGCTGGAAGACATTCTAGACAACCCCACTTGGAATAGGTACTTCAAGTAGCCTTTTTCCAGTTTGAAACTTCTGAGTAAAGATAGTATTTTGTTAACTATTGCAGAAAACTTTTGTAAGTTGTTTTGTTTACAATGCCAACTTTGAAAAGCTCACTAAAGTTAACTGGACAATAACCTATGCAGAAATCACTTTACAAAAAAAGAGGGAAAGCTCTAAATATCAGCTTTCTACAGAGAACCCACAGTTCAGTTTTATTCAGAGTAAAGAAAACCAGCAACTTTTGCTCAGACTGAAATTCAGCCATTGGTTTGGAGTCTGTAACTCAAACTACACATGCAGTGAAGACAGTATTATGCGGATACAACTGTCTTGCTGCTGCGTTTGTCTGTTTGTCGAATATTAACAATTGTAAACAGAGCAGTGCAGCTGATATTTGGAGCAATCCTTACAGCGTCACAGTGTCAGGCACAGCATTTCACTTCTAGTCACAGCACTGGTTCTCCTTGCGTACCTGGGCTGCTTCCTCTTCAGTAAAGTCATTTTTGATGTCAAAAATCTTGCGAATCTCCTCAGGAGTTTTCCCCTTGATCATATTGGCAACAGTCTTGCATGTAACATCAAGCAAGCCTTTGATGTCTAAGTACTTTGCTGCCAGAATACGTGCAAAAAGAGTTCCTTGGTCAACTTTCAGGAATTCCTGGTCCCAAACAGGGATGTCATCTGTTCGCTTTTCTTCGTTCTCATCATCCTCAGGAGGAGGAGGGTCATCCTTGTGGTGGGTATACCACTGAATGACCATTTTTAATATTGCTGCATTAACATTTGGTAGAGGAACTGGGTCATCATCTCCTTCATCATCCGTTCCCAAGTCTTTCAACATGGTCTTGATTGTCACAGACTGTTTGGCAATTTCAACATCAACTTCAGATATCTCTCCATCAGAACTCTACAACTTAATTTAAGTCATGGCGTTTGGTCTCTGAAAGACTGCAGGCCTGAAGCAGACAAGAGTAGGAAGATGTTCCCCCTGGTTGGAGAAAGGCGGTGGCGGATGAAGCCACTTACTTACTTATTTTTTAAATTTATGTATTTGGTACAAGGTCTCACTACTCGGCTTGAACTCGTAGTGATCCTCCTGTCCCCGCCTCCCCAGTGCTAGAAATTACAGGTGTATATCAACATACCCGGTTTCCATGGCCAGCGTGGTCTGCCCAGTCTGGGGCCAGCACTGGCACGTGGGACTGGGGTTTGAATTCGGGTAATCCAGGTTCCTGTGCTTGCCAGGCAGGCTCTTAGACCACCGAGCTATCTCCCTGGCCCTTGATTGTCTTCTTATGCTGCCTTATAACCTGATGGGTTGGTCTTTGTTTTGAATGATCAGAAATTTATTTCACAAGCCAGGGTGTTTTTAATTTTTTTTCTTGGTGTCTCATGGTGCTGTATATGCTGTTGAACTTCTACATACGTACCGGAGGAAGAGAAGAAACCTGAGTAATACAAAGCAAGACTTGTCCTCAGATTCAAGGTACTTGCCAGGCCTGGTGGTGCACACCTGTAACCCTAGCGCCTGAAAGCTGAGGCACAGAGATCACTGTGAGCTCAAGAGCAGCTTGGACTACCTAGTGAAGTTCTGCCTCTAAAAAAAAAAGCAAAAACCAAAGCTCTTGTACACGTTCGCTTCCTGTTCTGCCACCTACCTTTTTCAGCCCATGGCCTAGGAATCCCCCATGGGTGTTGAATGCAGAAAAAGTCCCTGATTCCTGCCGTGACTAAGGTTGGCTGTAATGCTCCTGAGTGCTGACTTTAAGTTGCTGACGGGTTGCTGATGAGGTAATGAGGAGGGGCAGGGCTGGCTGGAGCCCTGTCTAGAAAGCACAGACTCTGCCAGGTGCGCGCCAGGGCCACCCACAGTAGGTAGGGAGACGGTGTCTTAACCTGCCCCTTCCCGGACGTAACTCAACACCTAAGATCTATGACGAGGCCTTGTCCTGCGCTGTGTCCATTCTCCCCTCCCTCCCCTTCCTCATGGGCCTTCAAGAAGGGCAGGAAGGTCATTTGCATAACCTGCAGGTTTCACCTGGCGTGTTTCCTTTCATTTTCTGCTGCTTTTTAGAGTGATGGTGGCCAGGATTTAAATAACTTTTATGAATCAACTCTGCCACCTGGTGACCAGAGAGTACATCTGATGGGGCCTGCTTACTTGCATCAATCTTCATTTTTTCTTTTATTGAAACAGATATTTTAGCTGGGTTTGGTGGTGCACATCTAGAACTTGGGAGGCTGAAAGCCGGCCTGGAATATATAGCAAGACCCTGACTAACAACAACAACTAAATCCACCTAACAGCAAAATTCTTGGTAGCATTAAGTCATTTTGATCGGTGAAGCATTGGACTGTGCTTGATTTGTTTAGGCTGAAGCAGGAAACTACAGGTGTGACTCAGCCAGCTGAAGTGACTGCCCCTGCTGTCACCTCCTGCAGGAAGAGAGGGCCTCCTCAGAAGGCGGTAGAAATCCCCATGACACACAGGCGGTGTCTGCTCTCCTTCCCTGCGTCCTGGGCACCCTGCTTTGACTCAGGCCACTCCCGACTGCTCAGGAGGATTGTGGACCTGTTGTCCGTGGAAAAGGAAAAGCTGTGGAAAGGGGAAGCTGCTATTAAATGTACTGAAAGGGCGGGTGGGTGGATGAGTAGCAAAATGGATTTCTTCCCTGGTTTTTTGAGATAGGGACTACTATGTAGTTTAGACTGGTCTTGAACTCACTGTGTAGTGTAGGTTAGCCTCAAACTCACAGCGATCTTCCAGCTTCAGCCTCTTGAGTGCCGTGATCACGTGTGTTTGCTACTACACCCAAAGCAAAACTGAATTTTGGAGATCATGAAGATTTTTAAAAATTAACAAATAGGAACAGCATAACTCATAATAGCTAACTCTTAGAATCAGGGACAAGGCTGGGGAGATGACTCAGTGGAATAAGCACTTCCCTGACAAGCACAAGGGCCTGAGTTCAATCCCTGTTTCTGCAAAAAAAAAAAAAAAAAAAAAAAAAAAAAAAAAAAAGACACAGTGGAGTATTACTTAATAAAGAGGGATAAATTTGCATCATTTGTAGGAAAATGGACGCACCCTGACCCCATGTTGTTTAAGTAAAATGGATCAGACACATAGGCTTGAATATAGCATGGTTTATTTTATATGAAAAGCCCAAAGTATAAATAAAGAGCAAAACAAAAATAGATGATGGATAGTCCCGCCTGAGACATGGCGCTGAGACAGTGACTGAGACTAGGCGTGGTGGCACGAGCCTGTAATCCCAAGGCTTGGGAGGCTGAAAACAGGAGAATCACTACAAGTTTGATCTAGAGACCCTGCAGACCCTGTACTAAATACATAAAAAATAAATAAATGAATGAATGAATGATGGATAGTAGGAAACACAAAGATGATGGACCTTTTGCACATGGTAAGGGGAATTCAAGATGCAGAGAAGGGGGAAGTAAAAGGAATTGGGCAGTGTTCTATCCATGCACCAGCTCTTCACAGTGTGTGTAATGTCCTGCAAACACCAGGTGTAGTGGCACACACCTATAGTCCCAGCACTCGGGCGGCTGAGGCAGGAGGATCACCTAGCGTTTGAGGCCTTCTGGGCTACTTATAGAGGCCCTGTCTTGAAAATCAAAAAAGGAGAAGAAAATAAAGTGGGTAGATGGGGCAGATGTAACTCAGTCACATCCTGGGGGCCCAGTGAGATAGCTCAGCAGACCAAGTGCCTGTTAAGACAACCTCAGGGATTGGCGTTCGATCCCTGGCATCACAGTCTCGGTTAGTAACATGGTGTTGCATTGCCTGAGTTGTAGGTTCGTGTGGCAGTTTATGTCTTTAAACTCTTCTCAGAAGGTCGGCTTGGAGGCCAGCAGTTGCGTTTGGGCACGAGTCAGAGAACGGAAACCAGTGCTGGGCTGGGATCTACACACGTGGACAGGCCTGTGAGCAGCGGGGGTAGAGCCCGCGGTTCCCTGGGCGGGAGCAGGAGCAGGAACTGAGGCTTCAGGGGCTTGACGCAACCTCCTTTCCTTCTACACCTTCCACACACGAGCTGCTTGAGGGACTGCAGCGCGTGTGATACAAAGGGGAGCTGCACCTCAGCTCTGTCGCCTTTAGCCAGGGAACCCTCAGACACTGGCTTGTGTGAGGCTTCATTTTTTGTTTGCTACTTTTCTGTTTTTTTTTTTTTTTTTAAACATTTATTTATGTGTGTGTGTGTGTGTGTGTGTGTGTGTGGCCAGCTCCGCCCACCAGGGGGCGGGGCTGGCTGGCATGTGGTGCTGGAGGATTGAACCGCGGTCCCTGTGCTTTGCTAAGCTTGTTCCAAGTAGGTGCTTTAGACCACTGAGCCATCTCTCCAGCCCCTTTTCTGTTCTTTTGAGACAGGGTCTTACTATGAGGCTCAGGCTGCTCCCAAATTCACTGTGTAGCGCAGGCTGGTGAGAACTCAGTGACTTTCCTGCCTCAGCCTCCCGCACGCAGGGGTAGTAGGTGTGCAACACCCCACCTCGCTTTTTTCATCTTTTTTTTCCCCTGTGGTGCAGAAGATTGAATCCAGGGCAGCAGGCATGCCCAGCTTTTTTGCGTTCTTTTTCGCTTGTTTTCATGGCATTGTTAAATATTTTGACTCACTAAATATGTGGACTCTGAGGGGAGTGAGTTTAATTTTTGGCCTCTGGGAGGGGCTGGGTATGATGCATAATCAGTGCACTCTGTTAACGTTCCCGGTTTTCACACCTGCTCAGCCGGGTGTGCTCTCCGCCTCTGGGGACCTGTGGTTCGACCCTTTCGTTGCTGCTGACAGGCAGAAGCCGGGGATGGCCTTGGCTTCTCCTGGTGGCCTCTGGGCGCCAGGAGCTTGAGTGTCTCAAGACTCAGGCCTCAGGGTTTCTGCCTCAGACACAGGAGTTGCAGCAGCCGCCCTGTGTCTGTGGTCATTGTATATGTCACCTGGCACTGACACCCAGGTTTCCCTGTGTCCTGTTGGTGGTTGTGATTTTGAGGCAGGTCTTGATGTGCAACTCAGGCTGGTCTTGAACGGCTAGTGATTCTCCTGCCTCAGCCTCCCGAGTGCTGGCACCATGGGCGTGCAGCACTGCACCCAGCTTCTCTTTGTCCCTGCAAGTGTCGCTTCAGGAATCCACAAGGTGAAATTGTGTCCCTTCCAGGCAGCACTCTGCAAAGGCCGAATGTGCTGAAGGTGCTTCCTGGCCCACCTGCCTCCTTCTCAGGCTCCTGCTGGCATTAGGATTGCCTCCAGCCCTCACTGCCTTTTACCTCAACTAAGACAGAATCTTGCCTTTGAACACACAAGAGCATGGCGGGGCAGGCTGTAGCTTAGTGGTGAAGAGAGTGTTTATTAGCAAGGGCCAGGCCAAGAGGTCCAGGGCATTGAATTCAGGGCCTTTTTCCTGAGCGACATCCCCAGGCCTTCTTAAATGGTTTGATTTTGAGATAGAGTCTTGGCTGTTTGGCCCAGGCTGGGTTCAAACTTATAGTTCTTCCTGCATCAGCCTCCCAGAGTGCTGGGATTACTGGTAGGTACCACCGTGCCCAAGGGCAGCTTTGAGTCAAATAACCAAGATGCTAAAAGCACTCAGCAGCTGCCATGTCAAGTCTCATGCAAAGGGAGAAAACAGTTTTTTCTTTTTCTTTTCTTTTCTTTTCTTTTTTGAAAACAGTTTTTTCAAACTAGTAGTGGTGCACACATGTAATCCCAGCACTTGGGAGGCTGCGGCAAAGGATGGCGCTGATTTTGAGGCCAGCCTGAACTACATACAACTTTTTTGTCTGAAAAACAAATTGGGGAGGGGAGGGTTATAAGTTGGAATCTCAAATGGAAAGCTTTGTTGGGAGGAATTTGGGAAATTCTCAGCTCTGATTGAATTGAGGGCTGTGGGTAGGCCCAGTGGTAGACCAAGTACTTACCGTGCCAGGTGCCCTGGGTTTGAACCCAGCACCACTTGGGTATGCATGTGCACACGCACACACACAGCATTATGAGTTGAGGTTTTCTACACAGGGATGGAGCAGGCAGCACTGCAGACCCAGCATGACCCTAGCACAAGGGGACTGTGAATGGCGTGTACACTTCGCCTCCAGATAAAGGGCCTGTGTGTGTCAGGCAGTAAGCAACTCTGGAAGGTTGTAGGGGCCACTTCAGGGGCTAGGACTTGAAGGAGAAGGAGTTGATATCATTTGCTTTGAACCTCTGTGACATACTTTGGTGTTAATGACTTTTTAGGGTCTCTTGACATAGTTCAGGCGGGCCACATGAACTCACTATGGAGCCCAGGCTGGCCTTGAACCCAAGGCAATCCTCCTGCCTCGGCCTCCCAAGTGCTGGGTTCACAGAAGTATATTATCAGCAAAAGATTTGTTAAATATGTTTTTGCTTCAGTGTTCCTCTTAAGAAGTCCTATTTTCACTGTATTTTGAGACAGGGTCTTGTTAAATTTCCAAGGTGATACTCAGGTTTGTGATCCTCCTGCCTCAGCCTTCTAGAATGCTGCGATTATAGGTATGTGCCATTGCACCCTGGCCCTGTCTTCACATATACCAGAATTTGTCAAGCCCAACTATGCTGTCATTTGCCCAGATACTTTGTCTTGAGGCGCTTGTAAGACATTGAAGAGCGTCTGTCGTCTTGCCAGCCCAACCGCATATTCCCCCTGGGGACAGGCATGTTTTCCCTCATTTGAAAAGCACTGATTTGAGCCAGGCGTGGTGGCACACACCTGTAATACCAGTACTCGCAGAGGCTGCGGCAGAAAGATTGAAAATTTGAGCCCAGCGTGGGCAGTTTAGCAAGACCCTGTTTCCAAATTAAAAGTTTAAAAGGGGCTGAGCATAGAGCTCAGTGCAGAGGCCCCGGGCTCAACCCCTGTGAACACAAGCTAAGCACAGCGCAGGCGAGGTGCGCTTATGAAGTCCCCTGATGTCCTAGGCACCAACATCACAGTGTGTCCTCTAGACAGCCTCCTTGTGCCCTTGTTTGGTGCTAGCTTTCAAGTTGGGTTTGTCCTGTGTGTTGGGGTGAAAGGCCTGGCTCAGGCACGGAGAGCTTGTGGGGTTGGCGTGAGGTCAGTCAGTCAGTCGGTTATTTCTGGTTGGTTGGTTGTTCTTGTGGTCCTAGGAATTGAACGATAACCGCAAGCTTGCCAGGCAGGGGCTGTGTCACTGAGCTATATCCCTGGCCTATATCTTAGAAGGATCGTGTTTAGCTCAGAGGCCCATGCTGACCTCTGTCCTTGTCTCGTGTCCTGGTCTCATTGAGCTCAGTGCCTCGCCCTTCCTTATCAATACAAAGTCACCCAGTCTACAAAGCTGAGCCAGTGCGGAGTAAGGACGTGGAGAGCGTGGAGGCTCGGGCTTTGTGGCACTAAATGCTGGAACTTTGCTCTTTTCTAGATTATTTGAAGAATCTCTTAGAAGACTCTGCAGATTACAGAGACACTCAAGGTAAACACTTTGCAGTCTCAGATGGCCCAGAAATGTTTGCTTGATGTTGCTTTAGGTGAAGAAAGGAGAAGTATACCAAGCACAAAACCTAGAAACAAAATTCTGAGCTCGCTGGGCATGGTGGCACAGATGTGTCATCCCAGCACTCTGGGAGGCTGAGGCATAGAAGGCTGGGGTTTTGCATGGTGCAAAGCTCATGGATTCTGTCCTCAGTACTGCAGAGGGAAGAAAGCCTAACATCTCTCTCACACATCCATCCACTCTTCTGTTTTATTCATAAAAGAACATGAAGCTTTTTTTGGTAGGTAAATATTTATCTTTTTTTTTTCGGTACTGGGGATCAAACTCAAGACCTTGTGCTTGCTTGCCAGGGAGGCACTTATGTCACTGAGCTATCTCCCTGGCTCCAACATTCACATTTTTAAAATCATTTTTTTTTTAGTACATTTTAGATATCCGTAATGATCACATTCATCATAGAGGATGTGTGTCTTGGTACAGATAGAGCTTCTTTTTTTCCCCCAGTCCTTTCACCTCCCCATTCACAAAACTTTATTTCCATTTTTTTTTTTAATTTTTATTTATTTATTTGAGAGAGAGAGAGAGAGAGAGAGAGAGAGAGAGAGAGAGTGAGAGTGTGGCCAGCTCAGCCCACCAGGGGGCGGGCTGGCTGGCATGTGGTGCTGGGGGATTGAACCGCGGTCCCTGATGCTTTTGCTAAGCTTGTTCTAAGTAGGTGCTTTAGACCACTGAGCCATCTCTCCAGCCCTATTTCCATTTTTTTTCTTTACTCATTTCTTAATTTTTTTCCCTTCTTTCCTTTCCCCTCCCTCTCCCTTGTTACCCTGCGCACTTGAACATTTTCCTCCTGTCTCACACTACCCACTGTACGTTTGGCCTTTACTTATACTTTTCTTTTCTCATGCCAGAAAAAATGCAGTCTGGTGCGTAGGACACAGAGTTTAACTTTAAAAAAGGTGGTGCATACTTGTAATACCAGCTCTCGGGAGGAGGCAGGAGGATTTCTCCAAGTTCCAGGCCAATCTGAACTGTAGGGAAAAACCCTGTCTGGTAATTTTTTAAAGCAGATTAAAATAGAATTTGATAAAGTAGCAAATTAGTGCTGGGAGGCAGATGAAATTACAGGAGCAGTCTCTGTGGGCAGGCTCCGTGAGGATGAGGGTGAGCCCAGCGGCCTGCTCTGGAAGTTTCCCCCTCATTTACTGGGTCACTTTGAGCTGGGATGGATTCGTATTGTGTAAATGACCAGCTCTTCATCTTTGCAAAACAATGATTGAGCCGGCACAGTGGTGCACAGCCAGAATCTCGGCACTTGGGAAGGCTGAGGCAGGAGGATCCCAAATTTGAACCCAGTCGGGGGTTAACAACTTAGCAAGACCCAGTTTTCATGTAATGAAAGATAGTTGCGGGCCAGGGAGATGGCTCAGTGGAATAAGCGCTTGGGGCTTGAGTTCAATCCCCGGTTCTGAAAAAAAAAAAAAGAGAGATAGTTGCTTTATTTCTCTGAGTACCCATACTCTGCTTTTGAAGGTGTTATATCTACTGCTAATGAATCCTTCTTATATCTCAACATAAAAATAAAAAAAAATAAAAGGGCTGGGGGCTGGAGTTAGCTCAGTACAAAGGCTCTGGGTTCAGTCTCTAGTACTGCAAAAATAAGTTCAGAAGGTCATGGGGGCCAAGCAATGGCAGCATTAGGATTCGTGCACTTAGTGGAATCCAGATGCAGGAAAGTAGCAAATGTGTCCAGAGCACAGATGATAGGGCCGCATGCAAAGGTCCTGAGGGGGCGGGGTCTCCGTGTGGGAAACACTGCTCTCCTGTACTACTCCTTTGCTGGCTGCACACCTGTGATCTTGGCATCAGAGAGGGTGGCTGAGACAGGAGGGTCGCTGTAGGCTATGCCTGGGCCACATAGCAAGAACCTGTCTTTAAAAAAAAAAGCTAAATAATAATTAGAATGTAAGGGCTTAGTCTGATTCTAACAGGTAGTCACTCTGACCACTACAGGTGTCATCCTGTGTGTCTGCATGTCCCTTTCTGTCCAGTTCCAGAGGGGTTAGCGTGGAGCATTTGGAGACACTGCTGGGCCAGGGCTGAGGAGGAAGCTGCTCATCCGTGCGGCCACAGTGCTCAGTGCGTGGTGACCCTGAGTCTCCTTGGGCCTCGGCATGGCCTTGCTCACCTTTCTAAACTGCACCTACTAGCATCAGAGTAGGAGTGATGCTGAATCCTAGCTGTTTTATGTTTTTTAGTTTTATTTCATTTTAATTTTACTTAGTTGTGGTTTTTGAGACAGGATCTTTTGTGTAGTCTAGGCTGGTCCCAAGCTGCAGCACCTCCTGTCTCAGCCTCCCCAGTGCTAGGATCACCATTGTGTACCATGCCGCTGACCCGGCTCATTTCACACTGTTCTTGTTTCTTGTATCAAGATGCTCCTTTCTCGTGACCCTTCTCCCAGAGACAGTTTATACTGGGATGGCTTACCTGCAGGGAAAGAGCCACTGTGACCCTTGTTAACCTTGGACCGAATGAGCTGCACACCCCTGCCCATGGTAGACGAGGCCAGCAGCAACTCTTGGGGCTCATGTTCTCTGCTTTTCCCTGATCACATCTCACCGAGCTTTAGCATCCACAGCTCAGGGTAGTTGACAAATAACCTTGTCAGAAACTGCCTGTGTCACAGTAGTAGTAACCAGGTCCCTTCTCTCCCCACGTCCTCTAGATGCCCTTGCTGTGGTGATTGAGGTGGCCAACCACGCCAATGACAGCATGAAGCAGGGCGTGAGTATTGGGCATTTGGGGGCAGAGGCGCCATAGAGCGGGAGCTGGGTCCGGCCTGATGCTCATCTCTGCACAGGACAACTTCCAGAAGCTCCTGCGGATCCAGTACAGCCTGAGCGGGCACCAGGAGATCCTGCAGCCGGGGCGGGTAGGTGCTTCCCACAGCCCTGTGAGAGGATCACTGCCTGCAGGCGCCATCTGTAGTGTTTATTTTAGTTAGGAAAGTAGGTTCCTTGTGGCCATGTCCATGTGGGGGCGCACGCTTGTGATCCCAGCACTTGGAGGCTGAGGTGGGAAGATCAGCTGCCAGGAGTTCAAGGCCAGCCTGCACTACATAGTGAGTTACTGTCTCAAAAGAAAGTTGGAAGACAGATATGACGAAGGTCACTGTGACAAGTCTAGTTCAGTTAGGAGAAAGGCCAAGGGTCTCACAAATTAAATGGTTTAATACCATCATTTTCCTGTGGGATACTAGCTGGCCTCGTAAAGCTCTGAATGCCATTTCATTTAAAGTCTATAGCATGGGAAGGTCATGGAGGGAGAGACTATGTTTTGATATTACCTCCTGAGAGCACAGAAGTGCCCCTGGGAAAGAACCGAGGAAGATGCCAGAATGATGCCAGAATTGAGGACACTGTGTCCATAGAGGACCCTGCAGCCAGTATTGGCTTTGTAGTCTTTCTGTCCACAGTTTTCAGATGAGTTATGAGGCTTCAAAAGAAGCTGGAGGTGCCAGGTGTGGTAGTGACCCTAGAACCCCAGCTTTGGGGAGGCTGCAGCAGGGGAATACAGGGAATTAGAGGCCAGCTGGGCTCCATAGTAAGTTAAGGCAGCCTGGACTACAGAGTGAGCCCCTGTCTCAAAAACCAAAAAAAAGAAACCCAGGGGTCCTAGGAGCAGTGCTGGCGCTGTCGCATTCGCTTAGCTGCTGGGAGGTCCTGGGCTCTGTATGCAGCACCATGCCCAGGAGAAGAGAGGAAAGAAAAGGAAACCGCAAGCCATGCCAGACAAAGGCATGAGGAAGCGCTGACCCCATGGCCACCACCATAGAAAGAACCAGGTGAGGCTGCCAGGAAGGGGCTTCTGCATGCACTGAGGCAGCAGTGGTGGTGGCAGTCTCAGGCTCCGTCTTGGTCTCAGGTGCAGGGCAGTGTAGGAATCATTTGGTTTCTCAGTGTGGTCTGTTGTACCCAGGAAGAAAATGGTGGCAAGAATGAGAAAAAGACAAGAAGACAAGAGCTGGGTTAGGTGGTAGCCCATCTGCTTGGTTGGCCAGAAGACTCCCCAAGCAACAATATGGACATTTATTTATACCTTTGCAAAGTTAGTAACCCGTGATGCAGGGTTGCCTAGTGACTAACAGCCCACCCTGTCCAGGCAGGGTGTTTTTCTCAAGACTGAGGTAGCTTGACTGCAAAGGTAATGAGGCTGCATCCTGCCCTCCCACACAGGATCGATTTCAGCTTCAGGGGCCCCCAACAGGGCTGGGTCTTGGGTGTGAGACTGATGTGTCTTTCTTGGGCCAGGTTTTCCTCAAGGAAGGTGTCCTGATGAAGCTGTCTCGGAAGGTCATGCAGCCTCGCATGTTTTTTCTGGTGAGACCTCAGAGTGTTCCTCTGGGGCGGTGTCCATGGGCTGGCTTGGGCCAGGTTCAGATCCACCTTCAGGGTATCAGGCAGAGGCCAGAGCAACCAGGGCCAGCACACTGTACAATCAGAAAAGCCAGACCTCTGGGGGATCCAGTTGGCTGCCTCTCAGGTTGTAAGACTTGTTTGCTGCAAGTCCTCATTTAGGCAGACCTGACACTGTGGTGGGATTTAGAATTCAGAAAATGCTGAATCTGTTACAGACCTTGGAAAAGAAGGGCATGGTCAGGAAACTGCCTTTTTAATATTAGTCAGAACCAAAAAAAAAGAGGATGATTAATATTAGTCAGAACATGTGAGGTGCTTCTTGTGGAAATGAGGAAATGGAAGTATCTTCTTCAGGGAGCTGTTAGCCAAGGCAGCATCTTCCTTTGTGCTTGTATTTTGTCAGTGTCTGTGATGATGAGCCGGGCAGTGGCACATACCTGTAACCGTAGTGATCAGCAGGCACAGGCAGGAGAATCACTGCTAATTTGAGGCTGGCCTAGGCTGCATAGTGAACCCACGACTCAAAAAAAATTGACAGGTGCCAATAAGAGTTTCTTCATGTGACCGTGCAGTGCTTCTCCTTGCAGTTCAGCGATGTCCTGCTGTACACCACGCCGCTGCAGTCGGGAACATACAAGCTCAACAACGTGCTCTCCTTAGCTGGCATGAAGGTCAGTGCATTCGCCATGTTCTGTCCTCCTTTCACCCAAATATGTGAACGTACTGACCGTGGAGAGGAAGCCCTGTGGTGATCGCGGCTCTCCCGGCCTTTTCTCTTTAGATGCTATTGCTCATGCGTGTGTTTATTCATATGATTTCTTCCTTTATTCAAAGCACTCATTTATTCAAAGCAGACTTCCAGTTACAAGAATAACTGTAAGCAGAACATGGTTGTAAACTTGGTGAAAAATATGAGAACAACTGGAAATAATTCTTTTTGGCTAGTTGGGAGTCTAATACACTGTAGATAAATATGTGTGAATAGACCGTAACAAAGGTCACCATAAAACAGCTGGGCATGGTGGTGCTGCACACCTATAATCCAGTGCTCAGGAAGCTGAGGGAGGAGGGTCCCAGCAAGTTACAGGCCAGCCTGGACTACATGTGAGACACTGTCTCAGAATAGTAAAAAAACAACCACTGTAATGACAGTGTTTAGTTCCTGGGAACTTTGGAAACAAGAATGCCAAGCTCTTGGAGAGAGTGCATACAGTTGCTGATGGACAGCTGGGGAAGAGGAAGTGAGGTATGTGGGAGGAAGAGGCAGTGATCCTTGAACAGAGTTGCCTGGCTGGAGGTCGCTATGACCTTTGACCTGCAGTGCAGTGCAGTGGGAAGCTGGCAGTGTGGCCTTCACAGGTGTGAGATGGTGGGGAGCTGGAGAGTGGCAGTGACTGTCTCCGTGACTCAAAGCTGGGCTGTGCTGGGATGCGGCTCCTCCAACCCGAGTGCTTTCTTCCAGGTCACAAAGCCCGGCCAGGAAGCCTATCAGAATGAATTAAAGATCGAGAGTGTGGAACGCTCCTTCATTCTCTCAGCCAGGTATGTCTGTTTATGTGAGACAGGGTCTTTCTGCAGGTAAGCCCCACTTGAACTCTCCATGGAGCCAGAGCCCTGGCTGGCCAGAACCCAGGGTGGGTGTTTCTCCTGCCTCAGCTTCCCGGAGGGCTGGGATCACAGGTGCGCGCCACCATGCCCAGCCACCGTGTAGATTTTGGTCTTTAGCTTAGGAGCCACAGGAAGGGTGCAGCCAGAGGATCTCCTGTCACATGCCATGTGTTTTGATGCCGAGCTGAGGCAGAGGGATCCTGTGAATTGAAGCACTCTGTCCTGCAGAGGAAGGAAGACAGGGCTGACTGCTGCTTTATCTGGGGAGGTTGTGGGTGCTGAGCCGACCCCTTGCAGAGGGCCCTGGGGGCCCCCACTGCAGGCTGCAGCTTGGCTGCGGTTTGCAAAGGCAGCTGCCGAATGCCAGTTTGGCAGTGACCTGCATGAACTTGAGCAGGAGCCCTGAGCCCCAGAATGGCACCTGTGATAGGGCCCACTTGCAGAGTCGTGTTCCCTACATGGCCCAGGCTCTCAGTGTGCAGCTGCCACTCCCAGTCAGCCATCTGCCCTCGCCCCGTGCAGCTTCTTCCAGGAAACTGCAGGGAGGCTGGGAGGGCAGTAGAGTTTCCTGAGTGTTGGCCTGAAAGCTGGAAATGAACACCAGGTAGGCATGGTGGAGCACAACTGTAATCCCAGTACTCGGGAGGCTGAGGTAGGAGAATCTTAGCACATTTGATGCCAGCCTACATAGTGACTTAGTGAGACCCTGTCTCAAAATAAAAGCTCAAAAAGAGCTCGGGATGCAGCTCAGTGTGAAGGCTGTTAGAACAGTAGACGACATTAATGTAGGTTTGGTTCTTTAGTTTTTGTTCTACCTCTGTCTATAGGAACAGATTTCCTGAAGAGTGCTTGAATAGCCACAGCCACTTAATAAAGAATACATTTCTGAGAATTATTGTAGTGAGAAAGTGTTTTCTAGTATCTTCTTGATATGCTTACTAGTCAAGGTGGTGCTCACCTGTGATCCCATTGCTTGGGAGGCTGAAGCAGGAGGATTGCTAGTTCAAGGACAGCCTGGGCTATATCGAAAGACCCTGTCTCAAAACAAACCCACTGATCAGGGACCAGGAACTAATAAGTAACTTAGTGGCATGGCGCTTGCCCAGATGCCTAATCCCGCACAAGGCCCTAGGTTGGATCCTGGCATTACAAAGTGTGTTATGTACCATTATGGTGGACTTCTTTTGTCGTGGAGGTGGTCCTAGGGATTGAACCCTTGATCTCATGCCTACTAGGCAAGTGCTTTACTACTATGCTGCAGCTTCTGCCTATTAAGGATTTTTTTTTTTTTTTTAAAGATATGGTCTCACTATTTGTATTTAGTTCAGTTTAGCTTTAAACTCACTGTGTAGTTCTGAAATTTGTGTTGATCCACTGCCTCAGCCTCCTGAGTGCTGGGACTACAGGCACATGCCACCACACTTGGCTCTGTTAAGAAAATTTTTATATTTAAAATTACTAATAAAAATTTAAAAAAAAATTCAGCTGGGCATGGTAGCACAGGCCTGTAATCCCAGCCCATGGAAGGCTGAGGCAAAAGGATTGCCAAGAGTTGAAAGACAGCCTTGGCCATATAGTGAGTTCAAAGCCAGTAAACAAATAGTGAGTTTTAAGTAAATAGCGAGACACCATCTTATATGAAACAATAAAGTCACGTGAAGCACATAGTCCATCAGATGCCAGAGTCATTAAGCACCAGGATTTCTTCCTGCTACATACTTAAGGGCTCCACTCTAAAAAGTCCTTTTCTCGCAGTCACAGTCCCATCGTGATGGATTTAATTTCGTTTTGTTAAAGTCTCTCACTCACACCCTCTGCGTCTTCGAAGGTTTGTGTAGAGATGTATGTATTTTTCTGTATTTCTGTTACCTGAAGTGGTGCCTCTCAGTTTTGAATGTGCAAAACACAGCAGCCCATAAATGTACAGCAATGGTTAGGAGCTCCCGTGGATTTTGAAGGAGAGGCCTGGTCACAAAAATGCAAAACAAGCTGAGCCCTGTGGTACACAGCTGTAGTCCCAGCACTCTGGGAGGCTGGCGCAGGACAATTGCAGGTTCATACCAAGCCTGGTCAGTTTAGTGGCTCTGCAAGACCCGGTGACAGTAAAGGAAGGGCTGGGGTGGAGGGCAATGAACAGGCTGCTGGTTCACTCCCAGTTCAGCACAAAAAAAAGACGGAGCAGGTGTACCATTTGGGGGACACTTTTCACTTTTTGGTTTATTTCCCTTCAAGTCCAGCTAAAGACATCTACAAGCAGAGTAGAACAAAACCTCTGTGGGCTGAGAGGGCAGCGAGGCCTCACCGTATCACTACCAGGCAGGCTGCTTCCCTTTTAACCACACCTTCCACATCTGTTTGGTGACACTAGACAGATGTCCACCTCACTGTCCCTTCTAGAAGTTTTTAGTAATAGTGATCTAAAGATGCTTAGAATGCTATGCTCTGAGCTGGAATTTGTAACTTGGGTCTTACAGTATTTCTAAATTCTGAGAGTATGTCTTAGGGAAACCTTTGATAATATAAATGCTCAGACAATCATGAACCACAAACCAAATAAAAAGACCCATAAATGTAGCAGCCCTTGGTGTCGCCTTGTGTCTACTCCATAATGATTACATCACTATGCGGAGGGTCCACACAGTGACATTTCTGAATTCTTTTTTTTTTAATGCTTCCCCTCCGCTCCCTTCCTAAGTGGAGAGGAAGCGGTCGCTGTCCAAAGCGTGCTAGTCTGGAAACGGAGGAGGGGTTGAGTGTGCTAAGCCTCTGGCTTCGTGTTGTCACCTGCTGAGAACACTGGCCCTGGAAGCCAGGGGAGCACTGCCACGGAGGAGGGTGGGGACAGAGGCAGAGCCAAGGTCAGCTCTGCCTCACAGGCCCCCTTTTACCCTGCAGCTCTGCCTGTGAGAGGGACGAGTGGCTGGCAGCCATCTCTGGGGCCATCGAGGAGCATGCCAAGAAGAGAGTCACCTTCTGCCCTGGTAGGAGCCTTGAGGAGGTATTGTTTTTCTTTCTGTTTTTCCCAGTGCATTTCCAATAGCTTTTACCTCAAAGAGCCTTCTCTTGGGGATTAGGAGAGCAGTATGTGTTTCAGAGGAGCGAGGAGGTGTGTGTCTGATCTCAGAGCCAAATATTTATCCATCTATAATGTTTGACTGTGAGTCTGTTTTGTTGTTTGAGGGATGTAAGACAGGGTCTCGCTGTGTAGCCCAGGCTGCCCATGAACTCACCTGGATCCTTCTGTCTCAGCTTCCCGAGCCCTGGGTCCCCTAGTATGCTTCACCAGGCACAGCATATAACTGTAAGTCTGGGAGAGCACATAGCCTACCCATACTTTTCCCAGCTATAAAACTTTATGTAAGGGGCCGGAGAGATGGCTCAGTGGAATAAGTGCTTCCCTGGCAAGTGCAAGGGCCCGAGTTCAATCCCCGGTTCTGCCCCAAAAAAACTTTACGTAAGGCTGGGCATAATGTTGTACTCCTATAATCTCGGTGCTTAGAAGGCTGAGGCAGGAGAATCATTGCAAATACAAGACCAGCCTGGGCTACATGATGAGCTCAAGACCAGCCTGAGCTGCATAGTGAGATTCTGTCTCAAAAACAAAAGAGCTGTATTATAGTTGGGTGTGTGGCACATGCCTCTCACCCCAGCTCTCTGGGAAGCTAAGGCAGGAGGATTGAAAGGTCAAGCCCAGTGGGAGAAATGCAGCATGACTCCATCTCAAAATTTTCAAAACAATAATAAGGGCCTATAGATATAGCTCAGCGTGAAGGTCCTGGGTTCAAGCCCCCAGGGCCAAAAAAGAGGACATCATTCTAACTGGGTATGGTGACGTGCACCTCTAGTCCCAGCACTTGCGAAGCTGCAACAGGACAACTGAGTTGAGCTGAGTGCAGCTTGGGCTACAGTGTGAGTTTCTGACTCAAAAAACAAAGCAAAATGAAACTTCACTGTGGAGTCATATTTGGGAGGGCTGTGGCGTACAGCCAGGGCCTTCACACCAAACAAGATGACCAGCCTCTTTCAAGTTTTTATTTCAAGTCAAGGCCCTGCTTGGTTGTCCAGGCTGACCCCAAACTTGGCAATCCTGCTGCCTCAGCTCCTCAGGTAGCTGGGATTACAGGCGTGTGGCTCCACACCTCATGTGTGTCTTCCACGCAGAGGCTGGAACCCACCCCCTCGTCCTGCCAAGCACGGGGTGTGGCGCTGAGCTCCTCCCAGCCCCTGTGCAGGGAACTGAGGGCCTAAGGAAAGTTTGCAGAAGAAACCCATCCAGTGTGTCTACTATCATAGGCATCTTTTCTGGTGGTTTTTTGTTTGTTTTTTGGTTTTTTTCCTTGAGACAAGGCCTCTCTGTATTCTAGGCTGGCCTTGAACTCTCAGTGATCCTCCTACCTCAGCCTCCTTAGTGCTGAGATGACAGGCGTGTGCTGCCACGTCCGGCACTTCTTCTGGAGTCAGTTTTCCAGCAGAGGATTTTTTTGGAGTGCAGCTAACCTTACAACCCTGAGGACATGAGAACTGTAGTAGCCCATAATCCCCCTCTTGTAAGACACCCTGCCAACTGAGGACTGGATTCGGCTGCAGATGGTGTGGACCCAAGTAACAGAGCCATTCTCTTCCTGCAGGCTGACCCAGAGAGAAAGGAAGACGCGCCTCCCTTGGGCTCCAAGGCGCCCATCTGGGTTCCAGACACCAGGGCCACCATGTGCATGGTCTGCGCCAGGGAGTTCACGCTCACCTGGAGACGACACCACTGCCGCGCCTGCGGGAAGGTCAGCCAGCTCCCAGGTGGTGCTGTCACCTGTGCCACACACGCTGAGGGGCTTTGGCCCCAGATGCCACTCTTAATAATGAGAGTAAGGTGGGAAGACAGGCAGGGTCTGACAATGTACTCCTGTAATCCCAGCACTCGGGAGGCTGAGACAAGATTACCAGGTATTTAAGGCCAGCCTGGGCTATGTAGTGAGATCTTGTCTTAATCCCCCCCCCCCCCCAAAGCAAAGACAGTGATGATGGCCGATACAGCCTAGAGGCCTTGGCTTGCAGGACGTTGTTCTGAACCTTTTGTGCATGACAGTTCTCTGCCCATGATATTTTATGTAGGAAGCACTTAGTCGTAATTGGTACCTCATCCTGTAATTGCATTTCTCGTTAGTTTTCTTAACCTCTTCCTCTTCAGGCGTGGTCCTGAGTGTGACTTTACTCCATGCCGGAACCCCACAGCTTGAGCCCTAGTGTGTGGGAAGCTGCTGGGAAACTCAGACAGTGCTTCCGGCTCTACTGAAGTGACTGCAATGTGTTTCAGGTCGTATGCCAAGCCTGTTCCTCAAATAAATATGGCCTAGATTACCTGAAAAACCAACCTGCGAGAGTATGTGAACATTGTTTCCAAGAGCTGCAGAAACTAGGTAATATATCAATAAAGCCTGCATCAAAATTGCTTTTTTCCCCACATGCTTTCCAGTAGCCTCCTGTAACCTCAGCACATGGAAGGCTGAGGCAGGAGGATCGCTGTCAGTTCGAGGCCAGCCTGGGCTACCTAGTGAGTTTAAGGCCAACCTGAATTGTATATTGATACCCTATCTCAGGAAGTAAAAAAAAAGAAAGAAAGAAAGAGAGAGAGAGAGAGAGAGAGAGAGAACTAAACAGCCTTCTGAAAGAATCATCTTTGGTAGATTAGCAAGAGCTTTTAGATGCTTGGCTCAAAATTAGTGCTAAGCTTTGTTAATGTGGCTTTGTGGTGATTCCAGGAGAAACTGGACTGCATTTTGTTTTTGTTCTCTGAAAGGTTTGCTAAGAAAACTAACAAGAAATGTAATTACAGGATGAGGTGCCTAAAGCTGCTCACGGGGAACTTGAGCGCTTCCTCGCAATCGCCAGGTTTCCAGTTTACCACAGAAGTGCATTCATGGCAAACCACTCTGTATCCACTGCCAAGTCCTTCTGTATGGAACAGACATGGTGGGACTTGGCCCAGCTAGTGGCATCTCACTGCATGCTTAAAAGGTGTCTCTTCTGGGAGAGACTCAGCATGGCGTTTCTTACCCACAGAGTTCTCTGCTGGCTTCCCACAGGGAAAGTAATTGGGCAAGAACTGCTCGTGTCTGGTGGGAAGGAATTTCCGGTTAAATCTCTGAAACATAAGACCTGAATTTTAAAAAGAAGTCAGGTGGGATGGGGCATACCTATAATCCCAGCACCCAGGAGGCCGAGGCAGGGGGATACAATATAGTTCAAGGCCAGCCTGGGCTACACAGTAAAGTCTTGGCCTGCCTGAACAGCATAGCAAGGCCCCGTGTAAAAGAAAAAACAGTTCCAAAAGCATAAATGCATAGACCCTGTTGGCAAGGCTCCGCCTCTCAGCTTGTGGCTATCATTTGTGTTCTCAGAGCTGGTGTCATCCAGCTTGTGTGTCTTGAGTTTCCTTCTGTGGCTGATCTGCATGTAGTCCTTGAACTTGAGCCCCGCGGACAGGCAGGCGCTTCTACCCATGTGGAGTGTTTCCCGTGCCTTCCAGGCCAGCAGCACTCCCCAAGGCCCGGCACCCCCGGAAGCCACAAGTCTCCATCAAGTGCCTTGACATCTGTGCTGCAGTCCATCCCCTCTGGGCGGAAGCAAAAGAAGATCCCTGCAGCTCTCAAAGAAGTAAGTGCTCCCCACGGCCACACTGTCCCTGTGTTCGCAGCCCTGTCCTGCGGGAGGATGACCTTCGTAGAGGGACATCGAGGGAGAGACGAGGCATCTCTCATTTAGAAAAGGTTTGGGCAACCACTGTATAGCACTGATAGAAAGGGAAGATCGTTGCGCACCCATAAATATTTGATTTTTGTTTTGGAGATAGGATCTCTTGGGGCCGGGGAGATGGCTCAGTGGAATAAGTGCTTCCCTGGCCTGAGTTCGATCCCTGGTTCTGCCAAAAAAAAAAAAAAAAGAAATGTATCCCAGGCTGGTCTGGAACAGCTGGGATTTATAGGTGTGCACCACCACACCCAGCTGACCTATGAATTTTTTCAAAACTACTTCCAGGAGACACCTCACTTAAGGAAAGAAGTCCATGGAGTGTTTTTGGCATTTCATTAGCATTTACAGATCTGCACATTTGTTATTTGTAGATACCAATTGGTTATGACAGCAAATATTGACAGTAGGTTGTCTGTGTTTTTGTTTTACTTTGTTTTGCAGTCCTGGGGATTGAGCTCGGGGCCTTGACCTAGCTTTTTAAGACAGGATTTCTTGAAGTCAGACAAGCTGGACTTGAACTTTACGCCCTCCTGCCTCAGCCTCCCAGCACGCTGGGATTGCAGGCACGTAGCACCATGCCTAGCTCTTGTTTTTCTTTTTACCTTAAGGTCTTCGCGGTACTGGCCTGCAGGTGTAAGCTGGCTTGTGCAGTTGGTGCGCAGTGAAGTGGATGCCCCACTCAGCCCCTGCCCTTTCACCTCAGGCACGGCGGTGGTGGGTTGTGCGGTGCTACCATGCTGGCCCTTTTGGGGGACTGTTCCTTTCTGCTCAGTCCGGGCTGCGCTGTCAGCCCAGCCACTCCAGCTCAGAGATCTCCCACCTCTGCCTCCAGAAGCTGTGCTCAGCTCTAAACAGGGTTTTTCATTTTTCTGTTCTTTTTCTTTTTTTCTTTTTTTTTTTTTTTGAAACGGGGTCAGACTGACACATTGTTTAGTTCAGGCTGGAACATTGATCCTCCTGCCTCAGCCTCCCAAGTGCTAGGATTACAGGTGTGCAACACTACACCCAGCTGAATCTCTAGTTTCATTACCGTGGAGGGCTTTATCAGACAGAGTGAGGGTGAATGACTCAAAAATTTTGACCAAACTCATGTTTATGTTCCCAGCTGACATCATGTGAAATAAATTTCACAAAACAGTGAGAATAAAATTTACAAAGTTCCAGTTGCAGAGTTGTGAGTGAAACAAGTGAAGCCAACTTGGTCGGCCCCTGGGACCTGCTCTTCCTCCCTCAGTTCCCCGATATAAGTCTACATTCATAAGGCTGAGGCTCTTGCCTGAAGCAGGGGTGCCCCTCCAATCAAGCTACTGAGGAGGCTGACGAGGGTAGATGCTGGAGCACTCAGCCAGCGCGAAAGATTTCCAGCTCTTAGAACAGTTGATAAAGGCCCACCGCTCGGGTATCCTAGGCTGAGGCAGGAGGATCGCTGTAACGGTGATGCCAGCCTGAGCTACTGAGTAACTTAGACACTGTCTCAGACTAAGACATGAAAAATGGGCTGGCTTCTAGCTCTGTGTGGAGTGAAGGTGGGATTCAATCCCTACTACCAGGAACACTTTTAATTAATTCAATTAAAGAATAATAATTTTTAGAAAAGTGTTATAGGTTTTGAGTCAGTTTTTTCTTCTACAAAAACAGAACAGCCCAGCATGCTGGCACAGGCTTGTAATCCTAGCACTTAGGAGGTTGAGGTAAAGGAATTGCCATGAGTTCGAATCCAGTCTGGGATACATCATGAGACTATCTTAAAAAAAAAAAAAAAAAGAGGGCCGGAGAGATGGCTCAGTGGAATAAGTGCTTCCCTGGTAAGCACAAGGACCTGAGTTCAATCCCCGGTTCCGCCCCCCCCCCCAAAAAAAAAAAGAAAGAAACCAGAAAACAGGGCCGGAGAGATGGCTCAGTAGAATAAGCACTTCCCTGGCAAGTGCAAGGGTCTGAGTTCAGTCCCCGATTCCACCAAAAAAAAAGAAAGAAAGAAAGACACCAGAAAACAGAAACACATATACACACACACATAGAAACCCAGGTAAGCCAAATAAAGCCCCCAAATTTCTTCAGCAGATTTCAGTCTATAGTGTATTCGTCATAAATACTCCCTCAGCTGGGCATGATAGCACATGCCTGTAACCCCAGCACTGAGGAGGCTGAAGCAGGAGGATTGTTTTGAGTTTGAGACCAGCCTGGGCTACAAAGTGAGCTCAAGACCAGCCTGAGCTGCATAGCAAGACTCAAAAAAGAAAACCCTCCCTTCTTGCACTTACTGCTCTCTGCACCCTCCCCCACAAGCAGCAAGTGGCTCAGCCGGCGCTGCCCTTGCTCAGGCCGCTGCCCTGTCCTTATAGGTGTGGGCCAGCACGGAGGATTCCACCATGAGTGGCTACCTGCACCGGGCCAAGGGTGCCCGCAAGCCCTGGAAGCACCTGTGGTTTGTCATCAAGAACAAAGTACTGTACACATATGCGGCCAGCGAGGTAGGGACCAGAGGTGGGCCAGGGAGGGCTGGCGGAGCTGTGTCTGTTTCATTGCTGTGGGTCTGGGGTTTGCTTTTATTTAGTGGCCCTGGGGATTCAGCCTGGGACCTTGTGCCTGCTGGGCAAGCCCCCCACGCCCCAGCTCCCTAACTGGCTGCTGTGGGAGGGGGTGACATTGTCGTTGTTAAATCTTATTTGAATAATGTTCTCGCTTTAGACCTGGAGAGCTCTGCCTCAAGTGCATTAGGAATTTCCCTTTTTCTTTTATCTTTTTTTTAGACAGGATCTCTATATGTAATTCAGGCTAGCCTTGAACTGTGTGTAGCCCAGGCTAACACCCTCACGGCCATCCTCCTGCCTCAGCCTCCTGAGACTGGGATTGCTGGCACTATGGAGGCTGAGTCAAGAGGGTTGTGGTTTTCTATCCTATTTGATCCTGTGTTTCCAGCAGTCTATGAAAACTGGGGGAAGCTGATCCTTAGCTGGCTCCCACTAACGTTTCTAATGGAAACCATGGCGTCTCTGGGGTTGTAGTAGAATTCACGCAAGCTTCAGTGGCTATGAGCATGGAGACAGCTGGCCCCCGGGGCGTCTGGTGGTGGGGCCGGGGTGTGACTGTGAGTGAATGGCTGAACAGTGCCTGTGCTGTTTGAATGCTGATGTCACAGCTGTGCCAATCCCAAGGCCCAAGTGTCACCATGACCGAAACTGGTGTCTTTAACCCCAGGACGTGGCGGCGCTGGAGAGTCAGCCTCTGTTAGGATTTACAGTCTCCCAAGCCGGTGATGAGGGCGCGGACCCGAGAGTGTTCCAGCTGCTGCACAAAGACATGGTGTTCTATGTTTTCAAAGCGGAGGACGCACAGTCAGCGCAGAAGTGAGTGACATAAACCCAAGCTTCCAAGTTGGGCTTTGATTTGTATTTTTTTTAAATTTCTTGGCACCAAACCCAGCGTCATTGCATTGGCCTTCACCTCCAGCCCTTTTTATTGTATTTATTTATTTATTATTTATTTATTTAGTGAGACAGTGTCTCACTACATAATTTTGGCTGGCTTTGATTTTCCTCTAAACTCACATTGATCTTCCTGCCTCAGCCTCCTAGGATTACAGGTGTGTGCCACCGTGCCTGATCCATAATATCTTATTAAAAGAAATCCTACTTCAGTAAGGAAGGAATGCCTGTATTAAGTTTCTACAACAGACAATTTGCAAGGTGGGATAGGGCTGCCCCCAGGCATCTTCTGAGTAGTCTCTCTGTCAATGTTAGATGGAAACCTCAGACCAGAGAATCTTGGAGGCTGGCAAGATAGCTCAGCAGACTAAGCACCTGCTTAGGCAAGCACAGGGGTCAGGGCTCAATCCCTGCCACCACATGCAGTGCTGGTCCCGCCCCTGGGCATGCTGAGCTGGCCACTGAGACTGGGTGTGGTGGTGCACACCTATAAAATCCCAGTGCTGGGGATGCTGAAAACAGGAGGATCACTACAAATCTGAGCTGCATAGTGAGACCCTGTACCGAATACATTAAAAATTTTTTAAAAATTTAAAAGAAAAAAAAAAAAGGATCTTAGAAAGACCTCTGTGCCTCTGTGTTGTTTTTGTTTTTTTTGCGAAACTGGGGATTGAACTCAGGCCCTAGTTCTTGCCAGGCAAGTGCTTATTCTGCTGAGCCATCTCCCCGGCCGCTGTACCTCTGTGTTGTTTCCAAAGCAGATGGATTGCATGGGAGGTTTTACCTGTCAGGAGTAGACTAAGTGCCAGGGGGAGACCCTGTAATCAAAATACTAGTGTAGATCCAGACTCCAGGTTCCAGCAGGACCCTCAAGCATGTGAAGCTCAAGGGAGAGGAAAAGGCACACAGCAAGTGTCCCCAGAAGCACTGTGTCAGAAGCCTGGAAGGAGAAGAGTTGCCGGAGAGGTCTCTTCTGATTGATTTATTTATTTTGGTGCAGCACTGGGGTGTCAACCCAGGACCTTGCTACTGAGCAATACCTCACACCCTTTTTTATGTTGAGATAAGTCTTGCTAAATCGCCCAAGCTGGGTCTGAGCTTGTACACCTTGTAATTCTCTGCCTCAGCCCCCAGAGTGATGGGATTGCAGGTTTGCATCTCTGAGCCCAGCTAAAGGTCTTTAACTGATAGTAACCACTTCCACAGCCAATTAAATTGGAGGGTCAGGACTTCATAGAACGTTTACACGTCAAACAGTCCCTCCCTCATGCCACACAGAAATAAAGGTACGCTTTCTAGATCAAATTTTAGGAAAAGGTGCTCTGTGCATGTGAGGCTTGCAAGTCACTCTAGGAAACGCCTTCTGTGTGCTGTTCGAGTAACTGGGGTACGGCCGCAGCACCCACCAGATGCCTGCGCTCTCAGTGCTGCGTCCCACTCCCCTAACGGGTGTCTCTGCTCCGCAGGTGGATAGAGGCGTTTCAGGAAGGCACCGTGTTATAGCAGCGTGGCGGTGGAATTTCAGCAGGATGGAGCAAAAGCAGAATTTTATAAAAATAAACACTGCCAAGATAAATCAAACCAGACTCTTTTTCAGGTATCTCAGATATAAGAAATTATTTTGTTAGATATAAGTAGTTTTGTACAAAAAAAAAAGTTTGCTTTTTCATGTATTTTATTTATTAAAATTGTAATGTTTACTTAATGGTCAGAGTATTTCTAAGTCTCACACTGAATTCTAAAGTACCATTTCCTCAGCAGAAAATTTACATTTTTCTATGTAACTATTCATGACCCAGCCCACACCACATTCTCTGCCTTACCTTGTGACATTTCTTACTAGTTGTGAATCTTTGTAAGTGAAAAGCACATACAAAAAGCAAATTTCAGTGCAGGACCTGGTTTAGAAATTATGATCATTGCAGACGTAATGGCACAGGCCTCTTGTAATCCTAGCATTTGGGAGGCTGAGGCAGGAGGAACTCCTGAGTTTAAGGCTGGCCTGAACTACATAGCAAGACCCTGTCTCAAAACCAAAAATCTGGAAAGAAAAAGAAATTATGATTAGTATAAAAGTGCTGAATAAAGTTTATCTTTGAGTGGGCTGGGGGGATAGGTCAATGACCTAAGTGCCTGCCTGGCAAGTGCAGGGTCCTGAGTTTGATCCCTGGTACTGCAAGAAAGAAGGAAAGAAAGAAAGAAAGAAAGAAAGAAAGAAAGAAAGAAAGAAAGAAAGAAAGAAAGAAAGAAAGAAAGAAATAGATATAGAGATCTCTATATATAGATATAGATATAGATATATAGAGATAAGCTTAGAAAATTGTTCTATTTTTTTAATGGAAACACATATGGCCAGCTTCTACCTCAGTAACTGTGAAACAAAATTTGAGTCAGTATCTAATTATTTCTTGATGTGCCTCTTCTGGCTTACATTAATGTCACATCAAAGAATTAGAGCAAAGGGATAGAAATCTGTCTTGTTTTATATGACTTTGGCTTTTCATTAAATTTAGTTTTTGTTTTTAAAAGCTGGCTACTAGTTTGACAGATATGAGCAGATTTTTGAGTCAGGGTTTCGCTGTGCAGTTCAGGCTGGCCTTGCGCTCACTTGTAGCTCGGGCTCCAAAGCTGCAGCTATTCTCCTGCCTCAGCTGGGATTACAGCTGCGCATTATCATGCCTGACCAGATTTTTTTTTTTTTTTTTTTTTTTTTGAGTATCAAAATATTGCAAGTTTATCTATATTTTTCTTCCCAGTACTGGGACTGAACCAGGGCCTCACGCGCCTGCCTGGCTCCTCTGCTGAGTGCCAGCCTGTGCCGTAATGAGCATTCTGTTGCACTGTGCCGGGAAGTGGGGTTCACTCTATCTAAGAAGAATACTAAGTTTCCTATAATGTTGTGCTTTTTAAAAATGAACTGGAATCACTGTATCAAAAGGCACAAATGCTAAGCCAGTGTTGGCTAAAATGGTACAGTGTATTTTTGAAAGGTCTTTTGATACCTCTCTGTGATAAGACTTCCTTCATATTTATAACCAAATCCTTTCTAGTCAGGGACTAGTCCGTGTTTCTAGTCAGTCACGCACAATTCTGATGCCTCTGTTGTTTAACCTGTGAGCCATCTTACATAGAAAATTGTTGATCTGCAAAAGAGAATGAAATTATCAGCACGATTAAAGTTGTACCTGGTGTTCATGATAAACACTGTGTTGACTGAACTTAAATAAAAGGCGCGGTTTTCCATAGACTGTCATTAAAGAGTACAAGAACCGAGCGTGGTGTCTCGTGCTCATGATCCCAGCAGTGTGGGAAGCAGAGGCTGAACCACAAGTTTGAGCCTACACTGAGGAATTTAGCAATTTAGTGAGATCCTGTCTCAGAACAAAAGAAGTGGGAATATAGCTCTACACAAATGTCCTGATACCATCATCTTTATTTTATTTTATTTTATTTTATTTTATTTTATTTTATTTTAGGAACAGGGCCTTGCTGAGATTATAGGCATGTGCCACACCCAGCTATGGCATCATTTTAAGCCTTGCGTAACCTCACAGTCTAACATGCTATCCTTGCAAGCCTTTTTAAGGCAGGGTCTTCTCTTTGGCTTAGGCCAGGCTTAAACTTGAACTCATGATCCTCCTGCCTCAGCCTCTGAGTGCTGGATGTGCGCTGGCACCTCTGGCAGTCCTGCGTATTTCAGTGGCCCAGCATGGGCATGCCTTGCATTGGGACTGAGAAGGGAGGGAGAAAAGGGGAGCTCAGCCTCAGGCTCCCGATTCCCTGAGGGGGCCAGGCAGGGCCCAGGCAAGGTATAGGCTCCTCCCTGAGGATTCCTCGCCATTCTGCTGCTTGCTGAGATAACGGAAATGGTTCTTCCTGCCACTCTGTCTGGCAAATCCAATAAACGCATGTTCCCTGAGGGTACTGCTGGCCCCACTTCCAGTCAGCCTGTACCTACCTTTGTGTCATGGAGTGGGACTTCAGGTTAGACTGGGTGTCATATCAGGCACATGTGACTGACATGATTCTGAGACCCAGTGTGATGCCCCGTGGCGTCACTGTCACTGGTCTGGTGTGCACTTCCCGCTTAGTATCACTGTGCCCCCAAGTCCCCAACAGCATAAGGGCAGCCTGGAGCCAGTGTGGGAGGTGGGGTAACGGGGGAACCTGGTAGGCCAGGCTGTCACTCCAGGCCAAGTTTGCTGGCTGCCTTGAGTGGAGTATCAGTCTCCCAGGTGCTCTGGCACCCCTGTGAGCAAGGACAGGGGACAGTCCCATCTAGAGGCCAGGCACTGAGCAGACAGATATCCTGGGGGCCAGTGGGCTGCTGGTTGGCCAGAGTCACACTGAAGACCCCGCTGAGAGGGGGTCATGTAGCCTGCACTTCAATCCTCCAGGCCTCTTTGTAGGGCTAGAGACGTGGGGACAGCAGGAGGTGAACAGAGCTGCTGACTGTGGGTGCCAGGAGACTGTGAACTCCTTTCAGGACACAGCGGCTCCCCCAGGCCCTCGAGCTATGAGGGCAGCACTGCCAAGACCCAGCCTCAGGACCCCTGCCATCGACAGGAAGCTCCAAGACATCAGCGTTCTGAATGCAGTGGCCTGGGCCCACACCCGACTGGGCCAGCATCACGTCACAGGTGGTGCCATGGGCATGATCAGCAGCCCCTCACGAGGATGGCTGAGGCTGAGTGTGCTGCAGTGGCCTGGGCCCGGGTATCACTCATGGGACTCTGGCTCTGGGATCAGCCACAGCCCTGTGGATGCTCTGCTCTGAGCGCTGCTTCTCTCCCTACCTGGGGACATGTGTACCTTAGTTCTGCAATGCACCAAATGCGCCCCAAATATATCTGTGGGAGTCTTCAGCGTCGCACCGTGTCTTTGGGGAGATATTGAGGGTTGGGTGAGGGCATGGAGGTGGGGTTCCTGGGCTGGGATTCATGGCCATGGGAGGGAAGAGGAATCTGGATGGTGAGTGTCCACAAAGAGGGCTCACGTGACAGCTGTGCTCACCAGCCAGCTGAGGGCTGACTACCTCCCCCTGTAGTGCCTCCCCAACCTTGACCTGGCTCCCCAATTTTCAGAGCTGTGAGAAGTAACCACCTGTGGCCTAAGACAGGTTCCATCCCTGGGCAATGAACTGGTACAGGCGCTGAGCCGGATACCTGGAGGGGTGGCCCGCGCACGATGCGGCAAGCCTTAGGCTGTCACAGCTGCTCCCCGTCCCTCCCATTTCTGTCCTGTGAAGCCAGCAGCACCATTAGATTCTGGTGAACACAAAACCTATGATGAACTGCATACGCCAGGAGCCCAGGCTCTGTGCTCATGAGATTCACATGCTGGGTGGCTGGAGGTGGAGCTGAGGCTGTGATGCTAACCATGAAGATCGTGGCTGCTGCAAATCCAGGCAAACAGGAGCAGAGAAAAAGTAATGTATTGGTTGCTTGCAGACTTGGCTCAAAACTCTATCAGTGAGTGGTAATTAAGCCGCATCTGATGACAGGATATACAGTGGCAAGGGAGTTGATGTTTTTCAAACATACAGCTGCATCTTTCTGTCACTTAATCTGCCACTTATTTAAATCTGCCTGCAGCCCACCCATTTTTTTACCGATCACTTCTGTATGTACCTCTTTCCACACAAGGACTCATCTTGGGCCCTGTCTTCATAAGCCCACAAACTAACCCCGGTCAAAGGGAGTCAAGAACATCACTAGACAGCTTACTTGAAGAGCAAAAAGACCCAATGATAAGATAGCAGAGGGGCCAGGGAGATGGCTCAGTGGAGTAAGCACTTGCTTGGGAAGCGCAGTGGCCTGAGTTCAATCCCTGGTTCCGCAAAAAAAAAAAAAAAAAAAAAAAAAAAAAAAAAAAAAA
>NW_004524580.1:23620169-23629772 GCF_000260255.1 Octodon degus | reverse complement strand
AAAAAAAAAAAAAAAAAGGTAGCAGAAGTCTCTCTGACTGCCCAGAAAAATATAGGGTTTTTCCCCCCACAAACAGTGTTAGGGAAATTAGATTTCCATGGAAATCTAGGTCTGTATCTCATCTATACCAAGATCCATTCAAAAAATATGTCAAAGATCCAAACTCTGTGGTCTAGAAGAAAACGGCAAACACTTGACTCCCAGGCACCAGCAAAGACATCCTGACCAGGACTCCAATAGCAGAGGAAATAATGGCAACAATCCACAAGGAGTGTGTCAATATCATACATTTCAGTAAACATTCTTTCCCATCATTCTATAATTATTTGCAGTTCATTTTCCTGCCTCCAATGACATTTCTCACTGTCATGCTATTGTTTTTGTTTTTTGTTTTGTTATGTATTTGGTACAGGGTCTCAAGCAGCTTGGACTTGCAGTGATCCTCCTGTTTGCAAGCTCCCCAGTGCTGGGATTATAGGCGTGCACCACCATGCCTGGTCTGGGTGGCCAGCTTTGCACTCCCAGGGCGGGGTGGGGCTGGCGCCTTGACCTTGCAGCATGCTGGTGCTGGGGATTGAACCCCAGTCCCTGCACTTGCCTAAGCAGGTGCTTAGTCTGCTGAGCTCTCACTGACCCTTGTTTGTTTTTATCTTGGGTTTTGTTTTGTTTTGTTTTGTTTTTTGGCGGAACCGGGGATTGAACTCAGACCCTTGTGCTTGCCAAGGAAGCACTTATTCCACTGAGCCATCTCCCTGGCCCCCTTGTTTGTTTTTGAGATAGTGTCTCACTGTGTGGTTCAGGCCAGCCTTGAACTCAATAGCAGTTTCCTGCCTGAGCCTCCTGAGAGCTGAGAGTATATACCCAGCCTCTCTCACATTTAATCAGCTTATTGTGACAAGTGCATTGGGTAACTGCAGAGCACTGGATCTGAGTCTACAGAAATGCTCACAGGTTACTTTTTCACTTGAACCTAGAATGTTACAATTCTCAGTTTTGGGGCAAATTTAAGGTTATTAGGAAGTTGGACACTGCCTCAAAACCAAATCAAATGTACAACAAATGATGCTAAAATCTAGAGATGGATTTTTTTTTTTTTCTAGTGCTAGGGATAAAATCCAGAGTCCTGTGCACTAGGTAGCGCTCTACTACTGAGCTATATCCTCAGTACTAGAAGTGAACTTTTAGAGAATGATATATATTTGTTTTTCATTTTTTTTATTTGTTTAAAACAGGGCCTCACTACAAAGTTTAGGCTGGCATTGAACTATGTAGCCTAGGCTAGTCTCTTAACTCATGATAGCAATCCTCTTGCCTCAGCTTCCCAAGTGCTGGAATTGTAGACATGCTGTTCATCATGAGCCACTTTTAGTTTCTTTTGTTTTAGCCGACTCGGGCCACGCTGAAGGCACAGTTGGTGCGGCACATGGTACAGGGTTCAAACCGTGGCCCCCTGTGCCTACCTAAGCTTGCCTAAGCAGGCCTTTTAAACCACTGAACTATCTCACAGGCCCATGAGCCACTTTTAGGTCATGATTTTTTTGTGTGTTCCCAGTGAGGCAGAAGATTAGGACACAGAGTGGACGGGCAAGTAGGGATATAGCCTGTCAGTCATGGCAATATAGGGCCTCTACAGAGCAGCTGCTGAGCCCTTAACCTGGTGCAGGCCCAAGCGGGTGGACTGATTCTTCTGACACAAGGTCAAGCAGGTTTCTGATAGGATGGCCTAGACCTGAGGTCAGACTGAAGGCTGCTAAGAATACTGGCCATTAACCTCATGGCTGGTGAAAGCCTTTTCATTGGTCTGCTCCACACATTCCAGGCGGTACTTCTGACTTCAAATGGTCCACGTGCACTCGGCAGTGCAGTTCTGTTCTTACATGTTGTCTTAGTTACTTTTTATCCCTTGCTGGGACAAATACCCGACACTCAAAATGAAGGAAGGAAAGGTGTATTTAGCTCACAGTTGGGGAGGCTTCAGTTCATACTGTGCTGGCCCCAACGCACATGGCAGCAGTTCATGGCTGCAGAAAACCGTGAAGAATAGAGGAGGAGCAGCAGCTGCGGCGTCTGTCAAGCCTCTCTCTTCCTTCTACACCGGCGCTCGCGAAGATCGTAGCTCCTCTGAAGACTAGAACTTTACCAAGGAAGCGGAGCGGGGCCGGGGACATAGCTCAGTAGAGGGCTAGGGACATAGCTCAGCGCAAGGTCCTTAGTTCAATCCCCAGTACCACCAAAAAAAAATAAATAAATAAAATAATAATAATAATAATAATAATAAATAATCTTTGGGCCAGGGAGATGGGTCAATAGAATAAGCCTTTGCCTGGCAAGTGCAAGGGTCTGAGTTCAATCCCTGGTTCAAAAAAAAAAAAAACCAAAAACTCCTTTATGTATACATTTCATGCTGAGTCACTCTGGGGCGACCCATGGCCCTAGGGTGGAACCAATCGCACCCCAGTGCCAGCTGCCCAGTCGCGCTCTAGAATGGAACCAATGACAACGGCCCAGTGGCGCCCCAGGGTGAAACCAATAGTGCCCGAGTTTGGCCCTGCCCGCCTGCAGGGCTGGGTCCCCCATGACCCATGGAACTGCCAGAGCCTATTCAGCCAAGTTGACACAATGTATCAACTACCACGCATGGGATGCCATTGGGTGACAGGGCTGGTTGCTTATCTCTGCTACTGCCATCATTCACTGCCATCTTGGGCCAGATACTGTTGTCAACTGCGATGGTTGCTGTAATCCTGCCTTTTTTTTTTTTTTTTTTTTTGAGATCAAGTCTCACTGTGTAGTTCAGACTGGCCTCAAACTCACAGCAATCCTCCTACCTCAGCCTCCTGAGTGCTGGAATTACAGCCATACACCACCATACCCTCTACCCTGATCTTCATTAAGCTACTGGTCTCGATGTCAGAGCTTTTTTCTTTAAACTTTTAAAATTTTATTTATTTATTTATTTATTTTTGCGGAACCGGGGATTGAATTTAGGCCCTTATTGTTTTTTAATGTATTTGATACAGGGTTTCACTACGCAGCTCAGACTCGTAATGATCCTCCTGTTTTATGCCTTCCCAGCACTGGAGTTACAGGCGTGCACCACCATGCCGGATCTCTGTGGCTGGCTCAGCGGACCCGGGGCTGGCGTGGCGTATGGTGTGGGGATGGAACCTCAGTCCCTGCGTTTGCCTAAACAGGCGCTTGATCCACTGAGCGATCTCGCCAGCCCTTTTTCTTTAAAAGCAGCTGCTCCATCCATATTACTCAAGATAAGAATCCTTAAGAGATTCATAGAAACTTCCAAGCCTACACTACCTAAGAAATAAATTGTGAGGTGATGTGCAAGATTACCAGAGCAAGACTCGATTTTAACAAATTTGCTGCAGGACAGGGGTCATACACCAGAGAGCCCTCTTAGACTAACTGCAGGAGGACTATAAACTGCATAGCCACAGCAGGCTAGAATCTCCGAGAGGTGTGGGGAACTGTTGTTAGCACAACTATCACGCGAGCAGGTGTGACGGAACTGGGGATTAAACTCAGACCCTTGCGCCTGCCAGGGAAGCGCTAATTCCACTGAGCCATCTCCCCGGACCCCTTCCACTCCCTTGGAACCCTTGATCCTATAAACTTCCTTTGAAGCACTGGAAGCCTAAACGCACGTTGTCTTCCAAAAGCGGCCATGGTCCCTCCAGGCCGACAGGGGGCAGCAGGCTTTCAGCAGTGCGCCTCGGGTTGCTCCGCCCCACTCCGGGAACGTCACGACCTCTCCACGTCGCTCGTGCGCAAGCGCAGGCTGCAGCGCGCGCCGTCTCGTCAAGGGAGGGGTCACGAACTCTGACCCCTCCCCCCAATATACAAACCCGGCGAGCTGTTGTGCCCATTCTCCTCAGTGCCTCTTCAGCTTCCTCCTTCCTCTCGTCCAGCCACCCGGCGCCCGGCCCAGCGGACTGTCGGGCCTCGCCGGCCTCGGGAGGCAGCACGGTAAGCAGCCGGGCGGCGAGCGCCGTGGCCTTGGTGGCGGTGAGGGTGCCCCTGGGTCCCCTCGGCCAACGGGCGTCGCCCCGCGCCTTCGGGTGGCCGGTCCGGCCCAGGTGCCTCGCGAGCCGCCGGCGTCTGTGCGAGCTTGGGGCCCAAGGTGGCAAGCCGGGAACTGTGGGGAACACGCGCCTCTGACCTTTCACCTCCAGGAACCGCTTCCGCCGGGCGCCTGGGGGCGCGGAGCAGCGGGGGTGGCAGATCCTTAGCTCAGTGCGGGGATCCCTCTCCCGGCACCACGGACCGATGCTCAGGCTTGCACGGGACGCTAGGAAAATGCCTTTCACTTCCACTTTCTTCCCCCCGCAAATAGGGAGAGATCCCAAACCGTTGGCTTGGATCGAGGTTTTTGGAAACAGGGTGGGATCCTCAGGACGTGGGGCACGTCCGATCTTCCAGTAGCTCTTTTGTTGAGCACGCTGCCTTCAACTGGTGTAGATCGCGTTTATGAAATACCTACCAGTGTTGCCAGGCTAGCTGGGTGTGGTAGCGCGCGCGTGTAATCGCAGCACTCTGGAGGCTGAAGTAGGAGGGTGGGGTGAGTTCGAGCCCAGCTTAGGCTCCACAGTTTAAGGCCAGCCTGAATTGCAGGACGAGACTTTGTCTCAAAGACAAATAAATAAATAAATGTTTCCAGGTCGTCCGAGAACCTTCAGTAAGTAGGACAGCCAGTAAATAAAGGGGGAGAAGGGCAACAAGACTTGAAATTAAGTCCGTTATGGTGTTCTTCTGCATGCGTGCGTGCGTGCATGCATGCGTGTGTGTGTGTGTGTGTGTGTGTGTGCGCGCGCGTGTTTTGCCTCTGGCACTTTATAAATGATAGAGCCCGGACAAGGACCCATCTAATCCATGAGCCCACTCACCGTCCTAGAGAAAGATAGGTTTCATTCTACTTGGGTTATGAGCAGTACCCAGATGCCAGATGACCTCTCACCAGGTAACAACGGATACAGCAGCAAACCACCGTCCTCTGACCCACCTCAGAAGTCCACCAAAAAACCCCCCAAAAAACCTCTCATTCCTGAGACCTATTTGTTCTGCTGAAACAGAGTCCCTATCAGATTTAGCAGTAAACCTGCTTTCTTCTTCTTTTTTTTTTTTAAACCTGCTTTCCATGGCGAGTTCTTACACCACTTCCCTGCTCCTAAGTATGCCTTTGACTTGGAGGTATTTTGAAACCGTTGTCCGTTGTCCGTTTGTCTGGTTGGGTGAGAAACACTAACAGTTCTTAAAGTTTGTGTCCAGTTGGTCTATCTGAAAGCGAGCTATGGAATTGAACTCAAGCTGTACAGCTAAAACGAACTGTGGGGGGCGGTCTGGGACTTTGCAGCTTTGGAGACAGGTTCAGATAGCCTTGATCCTGTGTTCTAGGGAAGGCGGGAATCCTTGGATTTTTGAACACTAGAAAAGAGGGGGTGGGTGTGGTGGTGAAGGCCTTTGCTTATAGTACTAGGAATTGATGGAAACCTGCTCCTGAATCCTAGTTAAGCATCTTGCACCACACAGAAAGTGTGGGAACCATCTAGAAATATTAGATGACTAATGTGGTAGTTGGGGGATATAGAAGCTCCCCTGGTGTAGAGTTTTAAACTTTCTCTGATTTCAGTCATATGCAGTCAGCTGCTGATCCCAGCTTCCCAGTGGTGCACTGGCTGGAGGTTTGAGGGAACCTCTTGAAGCTTGGCATAGCTACAGCGTGGCTAATGGCATGAATGTGAATGTGAGTTTTTCTGGTGAGGATGAGGAAAACCTGATTTTCAAAAATAAAAGTCATTGTTTCCAGTCACATTTTCAGATGTGTTTATTGCATACCACAGTAACAGACTTTGCTCTGGACACTCACACCACACACACATAAAACTGAAACATCCTCACAGGCTCTCCTTCATCTTCTGTCTCTGATGCACTGGTGTGTTGTTTTGCTGTTCCATTCTGTTGAGACCTACACATGAGTTTCCCCATCCGTAGGTGGTGGCTTATGACAGATCCTGCAGACTACTGCTTTGGGTGACAGCATCCCTCATGGAGTTGAGGAGGGACCCCATTAGCAGGACTGGGGGAGGCCGCCATTGGGAAAAGATGACCGTGAGTGACAGGGCCAGAATGAGTCCAGAGTAGGCCTGAAGTCATTGAATCTGGGGAGAAAGATGGCTTTCTTCTTCTCCACCGATGGCTTTCTTCCATCTCTGTCAGCAGATGTGGTGATGAGACGACTGTCCCTGGACAGAGGAGTGCAGGGCTAACGGGACTAAGTCCTTGGAGGGAACTACTCCAGAAAACAGGACGATACCCTCTTGCTCCCTGCTTTCTCCCTCAGGCTGGAAAAAAAAAATACCTGTCCTTCAGTGACGGACTCAGATGTCCCTTCGGTAAAGTCTTCTTGGGCATGTGATGGGGAAACTTTTAGAGACAGTGCCCAAAGTGCAACGCAAGACTGCTTGCTTACTGCAGAGTGCTAGCGCTGCAATTAAACCTGAATCCAGAGGTTTTAGTTTAGAAAAATCAACTCATACATTGACGTCTTTTGTTGTCTTAAAAATGGCATGCAAGCCATATGTTTGTGACCACTGTCCTAGGCTGCCCTTCTTGGGTTCATTTAGTGAGCATTCTGTTTGTGGAGCTTTGATTTTTTTTTTTTCCTTTTTTTAAACTTACATTGCTACCCATTGGTGTAGGTATTTATAACTAAGTGATAAAAATGAAATTGGAGCTTTGAATTCTAGGATTTTTGTTATCCCACTTGAATTATAATGTTTTTTGTTGTTTTTCCTTTCCCCTGGAGACTGAACTCAAATCATTTGTACTTCCCCAGCCCTTTAAAAATACCAACCATACCCCCTAAGGTGGCACTTTCTTATAATCCCAACGCTCAGGAGGCTGAGGCAGGAAGATCACTGAGAGTTCAAGGCCAGCCTGGACTGTGCAGCACAGTACAGCAAACCCTATCAGAAAAGAGTAAATCTTAAGTGTTTTGTTTTGTTTTTTTGGGAAACAACTTTTTGTATCTATTTCATGCTTGATTTATTTCCATGCTATAAGTTTTTAATTGGTTTCTTCTAGTGTATCTTTTTCTTTTGTGGAACTTCTTTCTCTGTCTCAGGAATGTTTTGTTCCTCCTCAGTGAGGATCCTCTCTTGTGTTGGGGCGGCTCATGCATGAGTCAGTCCAGCCCTGAGCTCTGGAAGTACGACAGGCACATCTCAGGAGCTTTGTTCACCTGGCTGTGCTCAGTGACCAGAGCATCTGTACCTAAACCCTTAAGTTCAGCATTATTGTCTGTGTTTTTAAGTATGTGCAGCAAAAATTCACTCTTTTTGGGCCACTGACCCTGTGGCCAGCCCCACTCTGTGGTCTGGGCACAGCCGCCAACTCCAGCACTGTAATGCTGGAATGGCACACATTGCTTCTTTAATGAAAAGGTACTGGTGGCTTTTCAGATATGCACACCTTTGATGGCCTGGACAGTTTCCTGGGTGTTCTTAAAGTGAACATGAAGGTTTGAGCCCCTTGATTGACATAATTTTGTGGAGTTTCTGGATCAAGAGAGTAGTGAACCTGTCTGTCTGTCTGTCTCTGTCTCTGTGTCTGTCTGTCTATCTCTCTTTTCTTTCTTTCTGAGACAGGATCTTGCTGTGCAGTTCAAGCTGGTCTTGAGTTCACTTTGCAGCCCAGTCGGTCCTCACAATGATCCTCCTGCCTCAGCCTCCTTAGTTCTGGGGTTATAAGCCTGTGCCTCCACACTGGCCATAAGTTTTTTTCTTGTTGGTGCATGTGTGCCGTACAGAATGAGTGCGTATCTCCTGGGGGGGCATGTGTCTACGTAACCCCACCACCCCTTCGTGGGGGTTGTTTGTGTTCTGTTCTTTTGTTTCTGAGGTGGACTGTTGCTGTGTTGCCCAGGCAGGTCTCAGGTTGGTTTCAGTGCCTTCCTGCTCACCACCACTACCACCCCACCTCCCAGGAGCTGCCCCACAGGAGTGCAGTGCTACCTTGCCCTTGCCTGGCAGAGCATTAAACAAAACCCAAGTTTTAAGGGGAAGGAAGAAAACAGTATGCATGTATTTGGCTTGCAGCTTGAGGCTATGAAGGCCAAGAGCCTGGTGAGGGCCTTGTGCTGCAGGGCAGGGAAGGGACAGAAGGGGCAGCCACATGTGGGGACTGATCTCTTCTGGGTGATGCACCCATTCCCTTGGCAATGCTCATTCCCTGGGAAACGGATCCACCCTCCCCTGTACCACACGGAAGCTCACCAGGCTTCCTCAGTCACATTGCCTGACTCTTTCCCAGTGTGCTTAACCAAATTCAGGACCATTGGTAGTTTTCCTTTCTTTTCCTGGTACAGGGGATTGAACCCAGAACCTTCACACTGAGTTATTAACCTTTGTTCGTATTTTTACTTCTTGAGACAAAATGTTGCTAAATAACTTAAGTTCCCCAGGTGGGGCTCAAGCGAGGCACCCTCCTGCCTCAGCCTCCTGTGTAGCTGGTGTTACAGTGTATGCCACCATGCCCAACACAACTGATAAAATTTTTTTAATGGTAGTAAAATTTTATTAAAGACAAGAATAGAAACAGGCTCTGCAGAGCAAGTTTTGGCCAAGTAAACATAAGAGAAGTAGTATACCCTAAGCCATGCAAGAGCGAACAAGGTGGCCATGACTGGTAAATTTTATTTTTTGTGGGTTCCAGGAATTGAATTCAGGACCTTGTACTTGCCAGGCAGGCGCTGTGCCACTGAGCAAATACTTGAGTTCTCATAGGCTTTATAAGGCAGATATTTTGTTGTCATTATAGTCACTGCTCCAGATTTTCAGGTGCTGATACCTAAGTTTTGGTGAATAATTGGTGAGCTACAGTAAGAACACTGTGCAGTGGTTAAACAGCAATAGCTTGGGTTTTGTTTTGTTTTTAAATCATTCATTTATTTATTTATTTGTTTGTTTTTTTATTTAGTAGAGGGTCTTGCTGTGTTCATTCTCCTATCTCAGCCTCCCTAGCACTGGGATTACAGGCATGCACTACCATGCCCAGTTTCGGTGGCTGATAAGGTGCGCCTGGGGTTTTGGGGCCAGCATAGCATGTGGTACTGAGGTTCAAACTCGGGTCCTTGCGCTTGCCAGGCAGGCACTTAGACTGCTGAGCTATCTTCCCAGTACGGGAACAGTTTGTTGAGTAACTAAATATTGTCTTCCGGAATAAGTGGGTGAGTGGCTGGGACTTTAGAAGCCAAGGCAGGCACAGCACACCTTGGGCTGCCTGTTTTTTTCTTTTTTGTATTAAGGATTAAGCCCAGGGCCTTTGTACTGAGATCCATCCCAGCTCCCTGTGCGTGTTCATACTAAAACTAAGTTGCTCAGTTACCAGGCTGGGGTAGGCCTCTTGCTGGCCTACCTATATAATCAGTCTAAGATGCACTTATAACCTAAGCTTTCCAACTAGTCATTGTCCATTACCAGGATGTAATTACTACAATTTAAAACTTGACGTTAGGGCCGGGGAGATGGCTCAGTAGAATAAGCGCTTGCCTGGCAAGCGCAAGGGCCTTAGTTCAATCCCCAGTTCTGTGAG
>NW_004524580.1:23617821-23618849 GCF_000260255.1 Octodon degus | reverse complement strand
TGGAACAGGCGCTCTGCTCCTTTACTGGGCGGCTGCAGCCTTCCACATACTGGCCTCTTTTTCCTAAGGCGGGGGTTCAGTGTTGGGGATCAAAGGCAGGGCCTTGCACATGCTAGGGCTCCACTAGCTGCTGTAGTAGTAGGGGGTCTACTGCCAAGGTACAGCCCAGCCCACAGATTGTCCCGAGTGGGGGACTCCCCTGCAGTTGCCAACACTTTGTGTTTTTTGTTTTCAGTGCACACATGTTTATTTTCCATGTGTCCTGAGCTTTTTATAAGAGAGATCACTCTTGAGAAAGTTGAATCTCGTACCCTAACATTACATGAGAGGCATTTTAAGGTTTTTCTGTGCAATTACATTGCTGAAAGATGTGGCAGCAAGTTCAGGAGACATAGGTTGTGCCTGCAGATACAATGGGATTAGGCTTATGCTGCTGGAGGGTCCAGGGACAGCCCTTGGGGATCGGTGTGGGCCACACCCTCCAAAGCAAGGGGTGGCCCACCTGAGAGTAGCAAGGGAGTCTGGTGCCTTGATGGAGCCCCCCAGGAACTGCTTGCTTGGTTTTGATTTGCTGCTGTGTTCGCTTGTGCAGTGTTATCTGCTAGGATTTCATTTAAGCTTTCCAGTGAAAGTGGCATGGCGAAATTTCGATGTTATATCCAAATTAGCCTATTATTTCATAACCGTAAGAGTTAAGCTTAGAGGCAGCTGGGGCACTCAAGCGGCATATCGTATTTGGCTTTTCATCAATTTTAATGTGTTCTACCAGTGTGAAATATGCAGCGACAGGTACTCACATGCATCTTGGATTTGAAAAGGACAGAAACTTAGGACAAGGACAGTCGTGAACCATCATTATCTTACATTATACAAAGGCTGCCTTGCTTCCACTCAAGTTGAGAATTACTTATACACAGTGCAGCACAGAGGTGGCCTAGTACATGTTCACTATGACTATTACCAGTGCGACTTTCTAGAGTATTGTACATTTAATGTGAAGTTAAGTTTCATCACTCAGTGAGATGTGG
>NW_004524580.1:23615276-23616416 GCF_000260255.1 Octodon degus | reverse complement strand
GTAGTAGGATTGCAGAGTGAACTCTGGGCCTTCACACTGAACTCCATTTCCCTGTTCCCTCACTTTGTTTTTTTGAGACAAGGTCTCACTGTGTAGCCTAGGCTGACCCGGAGCCTCCTGCCTCAGCCTCTGGAGTGCTGGGGTTACAGGTATACATTGTCTTGTCTAATCCCAACCGTTGCATTTTTATTTTGTGGTAAGATTTTGCTGAATTGTCTAGGCTAGGCTTGAACCTGGCTTAGCCTCCCATTAGGCTGGGCTTTATTCGTATATTTTTAAGTAATCTAATGATAATGGTAGATGCAAATAATATTTTACTTAAATTTTTATTACGGAGTAGTATTTTAGAATAGTATTGTTCTAAATAATACTAGAATAGTAGTAGTCTAGTTTGTGACACACCTGTGTTGATTAGAGGAATTTTTTTTTTGTGTGTGTGTGTGTCCAACTCAGCCCACCCTGGAGGTGGGGCTGGCATGGCATGTGGTGGCAGGGATCCAACTGGGGTCCCTGCACACTTGCCTAAGCTTGCCTGAGCAGATGCTTTAGAACACTGAGCTATCTCTCTGGCCCCATTAGAGGATTTCTGGAAGAGGCATCAAACTATTTTTTTTTGATAGTTTTAATTATGTGATATTTGTATTTAAGTACAATTTAAAATAACACTTGATGAAAGATAATTTCCTTCTTCTCCCTGGAGGTAATCCTAACCCCTTCTCTTTTCCCCATTTTGGTAATACTGAGGCTTGAAGCCATAGTAGCAATTTTCTCATGTGTCTGTCCAGGTATAGTATTTTCTTAAGAAGTAGATTTTATATCTGCTAGGATTACAGTTATACATCACTACACATCGCTCTAGGTTGGAAGAATTTTGTACATGTTTCTTTTATTTTTTGAGACAGGATTTCACTATGTGGTTCAGGCGTTGAATTCACTGTGGAGCCCAGGCTGATCTTAAACTCATGGTGAACCTTTTGCCTTAGCTTGCCCATGGATTACAGCCGTGTACCACTGCCTGGCAAGATAAATGCTATTAAAAAAGCCTAGATTAGGAAAGTGAATATTAAAAGTGAGTGTACTAGGGGCCAGCCAAATAGCTCAGTGGATTAAAGTGCCTGCAAGCAGGCCTGCTGTTCCAGC
>NW_004524580.1:23612682-23613806 GCF_000260255.1 Octodon degus | reverse complement strand
AAAAAAAAAAGCTAGATATGGTGGTATACTCCTGTAATCTCAGAGTTTAGGAAGCTCAGGTAGGATCTCCATAAGTTCAAAGCCAGTTTGAACTATACACTGAGATCAAGGCCAGCCTGAGCTACATAGCAAAATCCTGTCTCAAATCAAAACAAAGGCTACTCTGGACTATACAGTGAGTTCAAGGCCAGCCTGAACTGCATGACAAGATCCTGTCTGAAAAAAACGCCAAAAGCAAATACAAGGGCCAGGGAGATAGTAGTGTAAGTGTCTGTCTGGCAAGCACAAGGTCCTGAGTTCAATCCCTGGCACCAAAAAAAAAAACAAACAAAAAGAAAACCATCAAGTATTTAAGAGCCAACAATTTTACCTTTAAAACAAACTGAAGGTGGGCCAGGGAGATAGCTCAGTAGAATAAACGTTTGCCTGGCAAGCACAAGGGCCTGAGTTCAATCCCTGGTTCCTCTAAAACAAAACAAAACAATAAAAAAAACACTGAAGCCTCACTGGATATGGTGGAGCACATGTGTAATCTCAACAGTTGGTGAGTTAATTCAAAACCAGCAAGACTCTGACTCAAAACACAAACATAGAAGTCTAAACAGGAGGACTCTCATTCATATGGATCAGGAGTTGTAGCCCAGCATGAGGCCAGTCTGAGTTACATAGAGCCAATAGACCAGAGTTGTAGTTTATTAATTAAAATAAAAGAAAATCTGAACAAGTTCATCACTTAACACACTTATCAAAATTCTGTAAAAATTGGTTAAAAATTAAATACATTAAAATTTTCTCTTTGAACTTTGTGACTGTCTTTAAAGAAGGGACAGTTTATTTACTTTTTCTGCTTTTTTTTATTGTTTTGGAGGGGGGTTGAGACAAGATCTCACTGTGTAGTTGAGGCTGGGCTCAAACTCAGTGATCTTCCTGCTTTACCCTCCCAAGTTCTGAGATTACAAGTGTTTGTCACCACACCTGGCTACTTTTGTTGTTTTTGTTTTTGGAGGAACAATTTCTTATATATTAGTATTGATTCAAATTTAATGCAAAACTGTTTCAAAATGGATTTGAGATCACGGAAAGTAGTCTGGCTTTGATTTTTGGTTTTTCTTGATATCTTAAAG
>NW_004524580.1:23596168-23612227 GCF_000260255.1 Octodon degus | reverse complement strand
CTATCATATAGTTGCAGTTATAAATTCTTCAGTAAATATGTTTTTGTGAATCATAGTGAAAAAGCATCTTTTTATTGTTGGCAGGCTGTTTGGACAGTTAATCATGGCAACCATCGAAGAAATTGCACATCAGATTATTGAACAACAGATGGGAGAGGTATGTCTAGTGTACCCTTCCTTCCTACCTTTCTTTTCTTCTTTCTTTTTTTGTTTTGTTTTACTTATTTTGAGACAGGGTCTCATGCAGTTTAGGCTGGCTTTGAACTCATTGTGTATTCCAGCCTGGCCTTGAATTTAAAGCAATCCTGCTTCAGACTTCTGAGTGCTGAGAGATTATAGGCATGTGCTACCACAGCTAGTACGTTTCTTGGTTCCTTTGGTTGTTGTTTTTTTTTTTTTTTTTTGGTGGTAACAGGAATGGAACTCAGGACCTTGCACTTGCCAGGCAAGCACTTATTCTGCTGATCTGTCCCTCTAGCCATCAGCTAGTATAGTTTTTTTACTAACTCACCAGACTTTTTTATTCTTTACACTGAGTGTATATGTATGTGTAGGATCCTGGAGGTGCAGAGGTAAAAGGTCCCCCTGACCTGGAGAGGTAGCTTTTTAATAGTGCAAACCAAGTTATGGGCTACGGCAGAAAATGCTCAGTGTGTGGTAGCCTATTGTCCAATGAAGAGGAAGAACAGTGGTCACTGGGCCTGGATCAGTCAGTGTTTTGTGGAGGGTATGAGATCTGAGGCAGGTCTTTGTTTGCAGAGCTGAGCATGGATCCCAGGGCCTTGTGCTTGCTAGACAAGTGCTGTACCACAGAGATATGGCCCCAGCCCTTGATTGTATTTTGTTTTGTTGTGGTGGTGGGATTCTTTTTGGTTTTTTGTGGCAAGGTCTAGCTACCCAGTTCAGGCTGGCCTTGACTCACTGTGTACCCCAGGCTGCTCTTGAACTTGCTGAAGTCCTCCTGCCTCAGCCTCACCAGTGCTGGAATTACAGGTATGTGCCATGACACCTGGCTGTGTTTGTTTTATTTTTGAGACAGAATCTCACTGCATTGCCCAGGCTGGCTTGGAATGTTCCATCTCTTGCCTTAGGCTCCTGAGTAACTGGGATGATAGGTGGGCACAGTCATGCCCTGCTCTAGGCCAGTCTTGATGGTTTGTTTTGGCATTGCCTTTTATAAATGATCATGTCCTGCTCTTTAGCACCAGGTGCTGTGATACAATGTTGTCATGTTTTTGGTTTTTATTGGGGTGTGGCTCAGTACCCCTAGAAGTGTTAAAAGACTAGCATAATGTTGAGCACTTGAGGCCCAGAAATAAACTTCAGAAAACAAAGCCTTTTGGGGATCTTTTTTCTGCCCTTCTTTCACTATTGCATCCTCTCTGTGAGAAGGATGGGCCTTGCTGTAAAGTAACACTAACAAAAGCCAGTCTCTACCAAAGGTGAGACAGGACAGGGTGGTGGGGTCTGTCCCCAGTTAATGTGAGGTCGGGACACAGTCAGGCACAGCAGCTCACACCTTAGTCCCAGCACTCTGGAGGCTGAGACTGGAGGATCCTGAATTCTAGGTCAGCTGGGGCTTCAAAGAGAGATGCTATCTCAGGAAAAACAAGACAAAAAAAGTCCCCTTGTTCCCCCCAGACAAATAATACAAGTCATGGCAAACTGTAATAGCACTTAGTCTTTTTCTTTTTTCTATATGTATTCTCTTTAATTGAAGGGTTACTGTATGAATTTTAAGTACATAAAATTCACTACTTTTATTTTTTTTAAAAGGGAAGTAACTTGGCAATCTAAGCACCTGTCTGGCAAGTGCAAGGATGTGAGTTCAATCCCCAGTACCATGCCGTGGTGGTGCATGTCTGTAATCCCATTGCTTGGGAGGCTGAGACCAGAGGATCACTATGAGCCCTAGCTGCGTGAGGAGACCCTGTACCAAATAAATAAATAAATATTTTTTTTAAAAAATTGGAAAAAAAGGGCTGGTGAGATAGTTCAGCAGTGTAAAGCGCCTGCTTAGGCAACCCTATGCAGGTTCAAGGGACCTTGGTTCAATCCCTGGCAGCATATGCCGTGTCAGCCCCACCCTCAGAGTAGGCTGAACTGGCCAAAAAAAGAAAAAAGAGAAAAATTTGGAAAAAAAAAAAAAAAAGTTTCTTTTCCTTTCTTTTTCCTTTTTTTCTTTTTTTTTTGAGACAGGGTCTTGTAAGGGTCGAGTCGCCGCGAAGGAAGACCCCAAAAGTCAGTCTCATGCAGATCACAAAGGGAAAGTTTTATTATCTACGTATACGCAGGGCGGTCTGCACACGCAGGAACAGAGCGCGCCTTCAGTGAAACAGGCATAGTTTTTAAAGGCGAAAACCACAAAATGGGGAGGGAGCAAGCAAGTTACAGAAGCAAATCGCATTGGTTAGTGTAGGTTGATGTTTAAAATAATTGGTGGATTACAATACCGGATGACCAGATGGAGTAAGTCTGGGGGTAGCGGGGGGGGGGGGAGGCTAACCTTGTGGTTGTAATGTTCCGGGGACATTTTTAAGAAATCGGGGCACTGTGACCTGGGACATCCTGTTGTTATGGCTTTAAATAGTTAGGACATGGGTTTGGGAATGTATGTCTTTTGAAAGAATTTAAACAAGGGGAGGGCCACGGGCAACTTCTTGGCTAAGGGCAACTTCTTGGCTAACTCAGTGGTTTTAGTTGCTTTCCAAGTAACAGGACCCCATCTGAGGTTTTTATGTCCTCTTTGTTTTAGGAACATGGATTGCTCAAGCTCTAGGGCCGTAAACCAGTGAGTGGGTCCTTTTAATTGAAACACATTTTATCTATTTATTTCTATATGTGATCTTAAAATTATTTGGGCTTTACAGTCTCACTATGCAGTATAGGCTGGCCTTGAGCTCACTTTCTAACTCAGGCTGGTCTGAAACTCAAAACAATCCTCCTGCCTCAGCCTCCCAAATGATGGGATTAAGGTGTGTGTTACAATGCCCAGCTTAATCTTAGTGTACCTTTATTTTCCACTTTTGTCCATTTCTATACGCTATGTCAGAAAAGTAAATTACAAGTAAACAGTATAGAATGGTGGCTTTTCTAGGTTTATCTAAAGATAAGAGAGAATTAATTGTATCATTAAGCAGTTGGAGATGGAAGATTTTGTCCATTGATTATGAATTGGACATGCTTGTCTCAGATTGTTACAGAGCAGCAAACTGCACAGAAAATCCAGATTGTGACAGCACTTGATCCTGATGCCCAGGGCAAGCAATTCATCCTGACGAACCACGACAGCACCTCACCCGGCAAGGTCATCCTGGCCCGGCAGGATTCCACTCCAGGCAAGGTTTTCCTCACTACTCCAGATGCAGCAGGCGTCAACCAGCTGTTCTTCACGACTCCTGATCTGTCCTCGCCACACCTACAGGTACTGGACTACGCTTGCGAAGTGTGGGGTGGGTGCTGCACACCTCCTGTGCTGAGACTTCGCACAGTCATTGCAGCGATGCCTCGTGGGGCGAGCTCTGGGGCCACCCTTGTGGTCGCTTTTCTCATCCTCAGAATCCCAATCCTCACATGCACCCCAATTCAGGGGATCTTAGTTACATGCAGTAAGGTTTACTCCAGTTACTTTGGATAAGAACGGTTTAGGAAAGAATACAGCTCACAGAGCCATTGGGAGGGCTGAGGCAACGGTGCAAGGCCGGGGTTCCAAGAATAGCTGTTAGAGCTTGCTGCGTGCGGGCTTGGGGCTCCTCTTCCTCCTCCTCCTCCACAGTTGAGGAAAGGCATTTGCTACATGTCATGGCCCATTTTTTGGATTGAATTGATGATCTACTTACATTTTTTAAGATTATGAGAAAAAAGTGAAAAGGCCAAAGGATAAACCTAAAAAAAGAAACGAGTGCTAGTAGCTGCACCTGAGGATGTGCACGCCCTCCTGCCCTCCCTTGTGAGGTAGGCTTAGTAGTTGGCCAGGCTGCAATCACTATCTGCAGTGGTGCAGGGCTTCCGGCCCCCTGGCCCAGAGCTTCAGGTCCTCACTGAGGCTGTACTCTCTTGTTCACACAGTTGTAGGTACATCAACCCGATCAGGTTCTTTGTATTTCTCTTTTCCATTTAAAAAGTTCAGTGCTATCTTTTCATGGTTTTGGGAGCTTTGGCCGTGTCATTGTGAGTGGCACAGCACTGACCTCCTCAGAGGTGCTGTGGGGACAAGTGCTCCTGCATCACTCATGGTTCCCAAGAAAGGTGGTTGGTTCCCCTGGTGGGCTTGTGGGGTTCTGTCTGTGCAGTTTGGTTTCACTGCTCGAAACCAAGTTGAAAAGATGCTGTTTCTTACAACACTGACCCTTTCACCTCCATGTAAAGAAAAGTAAGACTAGATTATTACAGAATTTAAAATTTAACAGTAATTTATAAAGATGTAAAATGAATCACTGACAGTTTCTCTTTTTCTTTCTGCCACATGAGAATATTACTGAGTAATAACCTTTTTTTTCTCTCTTTTTTAAGCTCTTGACAGATAGTCCTTCACAAGACCAGGGACCAAATAAGGTTTTTGATCTTTGCGTAGTATGTGGAGACAAAGCATCAGGTAACATTAAAAATAGCTTCTATAAGTGTTGTGTTGTTCACATCACTAACATACAACTATGTGTCTTCTAAAAGTAAAAAGGAAAATAAAGGAATCTGTTATTTTTATAGTTTGTATTTGTAACCTATAATATTGAGCTTTTTTTTCAAAACTTTTTAATGTTCAATTTTTTAAATCTTTGTAGTTTGATTTATAATGAATAAGATAGAGGTTTCAGTGAATTATGACAAGTTTCACTTTCAAAAGTGAAAAATTTATGAATGTGAAAATTAAAATTTGTGAAAAGACTTGTGTTATATATGAATTGTGATGTTTTGTAGCATGCTTCCTTGTTATCCTGCCCCCTTAGTCCTGTCCCAGAAATAATTCACTTTATTGCGGTGGAAGAAGGTCTGGGTTCGTATGGAAAAACCTGTTTCATCTCATATATTGTGCTTTAAGAAATGAGTTTTATTTCTGTTCTAAAAAATGAATCTTTTGTATTTTCTTGACTGTTTTCTCTCTAGGGCGTCATTATGGAGCAGTGACTTGTGAAGGCTGCAAAGGATTTTTTAAAAGAAGCATCCGAAAAAATTTAGTGTATTCATGTCGTGGATCAAAGGACTGTATCATTAACAAGCACCATCGAAACCGATGTCAGTACTGCAGGTTACAGAGATGTATCGCCTTTGGAATGAAACAGGACTGTATGTATCAGCTGGAAGGAGGCTTCTGAATGCTTAACACATTAAAATGTCAAACCTTTATGTTCTGAAATTTCCGATTTTTCAACTAAAAATATAAGAATATGTAGGTGTGTTACACAGTCAACAAATTTTTGGTGCTTACTTAACAAGCCTCTTTCGGGCGCATTGTGCTGCTGCGGCTTGCGCGGACCCCTTGTGTGCCAGGAAAGCCCTCTGCCACAGGGTCACACTCTTCAGCCCACAGCATGTGGTTTCAGCTTGAATTTAGTGTGAAAAGCAAGAAGAAAAGTATAGCTGGCTGGGAATGATGGTGCGCATCTGTGACTCCCAGCTCGGAAAGCTGAGGCAGAAAGATCGTGGTTCTTTTTTTAGGCTGCTTGGGCTACATTAGTTCAAGGCCAGCCTGGAGTACATAACTCTGAAAAACAAAACAGGACAATGAAAAAGCATACCTGACTTGAAGATACCAATGTACTTCTTTCTTTTTCTTTTGTGTGTCTGATTGGTTGTCGAGCCTGCGTCTTGCTATGTTGTGCATGCTGCCCATGGACTCCTCCCGATCTTCCTGCTTCAGCCTCGACTGCTGTGATTACGAGCTTATGGCACGACGCCTGGCTTACCAAGTGACTTTTATCAACTAAACTTCTAAAGCGTGATGAATGGAGGCCGAGGCACCGGAGCCCAGGAGTTCAAGGCCAACCTGGGCAACATAGCAAGACCCTCATCTCAAAAACTTTGAAGTGATGAACAAGGTAAAAAGAGTTGCTAACATGGCATTGACTGCCTTCTCCCCATGCCAGACACCGTGCCTGACACACTGCCTGACGTGCATGTAGCCATAGCTCACAGCACTTCCTGGCCGGAGAGACCGTTGCTGGCCGGCCCTTGTCTCGAGCCAGCAGGTCACATGTTAGGTAGTCGCATAGGTAAGCAGTGCAGAACTGTGCTTTGAATCCCAGTAGTTGGTTGTGGTTTTACCCTGAACCCAAACCCTTCTCCCCATATGTGCACTTTACAGATATGACACCTTATCTCTATTATGAAATGAGATTTTTATAAATATTTCATATACCTGTACTATATATAATATTATAAAGATCAGGAAGCTGAATTATATCGGAAAAAATTTCATGGCCCATAGCTAAAAAGAGTGATGTATCTTAGGCCTTTTTGTTTCTATTAGTATTTTCAGTTGATCTAAATTTCATTTTATTTTTTTATTTTTATTTATTTGTGTGTGTGTGTGTGTGTGTGTGTGTGTGTGTGTGTGGAACCAGGGATTGAACTCAGGCCCTTGCACTTGCCAGGGTAGCGCTTATTCCACTGAGCCATCTCCCTGGCCCCTCATTTTATTTTTTAAAATCAGATTTCTAATTTTAATTCATCTTTTTAAAATTTTTTCAGAGATAGGAATTGAACCCAGGGGCTTTGTACTGAAATACATTCCTGGCCCTGGTCCCTTTTTACATTTTTTTTTATTTCAACACAAGGTCTCAGTAAGTCATTTAGTTGCCTGTTCTGGGCTTGAGCTTGCAGGTCTTCTCCCTCCCCCTCCCAGAGTGCTGTGATCGCCAGCATTTACCAACAGGCATGGCCAGTTCTTCCTTCTGACAGTGAGCTTTCGCTCTGTGCCTACATGTATGCATGCATATATCCTCACACATGCATGCGTAGTACTGGGGAAGATGCTCTTTTATTTAGAGACAGGTGTTGAGTTGCTAGGCTGGCCATGAATTTTTAGTCCTCCTACTTCAGTCTCCCAAGTAGCTGGGATTATAGGCATGTCCCACCATATCCTGTGACAGTAATTATATGTTTTATTTATTTATTTTGTTTTATGTACTTTGTTTTTGAGACAGGGTCTGTAGTACAGGCTGGTCTTGAATTCACTATGTAGCATAGGCTGGTTTCAGTCTCATAAGAATCCTCCTGCCTCAGCCTCCAGAGTGCTAGAATTATGGGTGCATGCCATCAAGCCTGGCTTGACAGTGAGCTTTTAAAAAATGAAAATTCCTTTATACTCTTTTTCTTTTTTTTGGTCTCTTTGAGACAGGGTCTTGCTATGCAGTTCAGGCTGGCCTTGAGCTCACTTTGTAGCCCAGGCTGGTCTCAAACTTGCAACGATCTTCCTGCCTTAGCCTTCCCAGTGCTGAGATGAAGGGTGTGCCACCACACCTGGCCTCCTCTACATTTCTATCACAGGAGAAACCCGGGAATGCGAGACGTATAATGGGCAGTTTACAGAGGAATCAGCTCTGTTGAATCTGTACATAATTTTTAAAGACTTACAGTTATCTTTGAAATTCAGTGTATTAGCCATGGCTCCTATTAGCAGCATGGCTGATCCTGAGCTTTATTTATAACAGTGGCCTCTAAGTTCTATGTCCTCATTGTTAAAACACATTTTTGTAGCTGTTCAGTGTGAAAGAAAACCTATTGAATTATCTCGGGAAAAATCTTCCAACTGTGCCGCTTCAACAGAAAAAATCTACATCCGCAAAGACCTCCGAAGCCCATTGGCTGCTACTCCGACCTTCGTGACTGACAGTGAGACTGCAAGGTACTGGGTGGAGCAGGGGTACAAACCTCCACACCTGCCTCTCCTGCCTGCCGGGAGCCTGAGGTCTGTGCTCACTGTTATAGGTCAGCAGGGCTGCTGGACCCAGGGCTGCTCATGAACATCCATCCGCCAGGGGTGAAAGCCGAGTCGGCCGTGCTGGTGACGCCAGAGAAGGTGCGGGTCATTCATTGCCCTTTAAAACTTTGTGTTCAGTTTAGGTTTTTGGTGCTGGGCTCAAATCAGGGCTCATATACACGTTATGCACACGCTGTGTCATGGAGCTGCGGCCCCAGCTCCAACAGCTGCAGTTTTGCTTTAAGCTTTTAAATGGGCCTGGTGGCATAGGCCTTTAATCCCGGCACTCAGGAAACTGAGTCAGGGGGTTTGGTGCAAGTTCAAGCCTGGCCTGGGCTACACAGTCCAAGGACAGCCTAGACCACATAGCAAGAACCTGTCTTGGATATCAAAAAAATGTTCTAAGCTTTAATATTTTTTCATTTTCTTTATCTCTCCCATCACCTTAGTAAACTAATTTGATCTTAAATATTCTCCATTACAAGTTGCTTTTTAAAAACAAATTATAAGCTGTTTGGTAGAAATGTCTTACTTTATTAGAATTATAGCTTCAAAATAGAAGTCACAAACATTTAGAATTTCTGTAGGCTTCTTTCATCCTAAATAAAAGTTATCAGGAAAAAAAATATAGATGCAAAGTTCTCAGCATCCTTTTATTTTCTACTACAGATCTGTCAGTGCCAAAAAATTAAAATATTTTAGGTAAAGAGAAATTGTTTGCACACCACAGTTAAAAGATTCACTTGAAACCAGGCGTGGTGGTGCTCATCTGTAATCCCTGCACTCAAGAGAGGCTGAGGCAGGAGGATTACTGTGAGTCTGCGGCCCCAACCACTCATGAATTCAGAGTTCCTGAGACTGCCAAGCTGTCATGATACACATTGAGGTTGATAGGTTCTCTTGGAGATTGAAGCCGCTCTTAGGGAAGCCTTCTAAAGGGGATAAGAGGCTCTTTTTTTTTTTTAAATTGAACCCGTAAAGTATCTGTATACCTCAGAAACTGCTCTGAATGTAGGAACAAGCTTTCCTAATAAGATTCTAGGGAGTGGGGCTAGGAAGATGGCTCAGTGGAATAAGTGCTTCCCTGGCAAACACAAGGGCCTGAGTTCAATCCTCAGTTCCGCGAGAAGAAAAAAAAGATTCTGGGGAGTCAGTGGTTGAGGTCCTCTGCCAATAACAGGATCTTGGTTTAATGTGTAGTTCAGTTTAGGGTTTTGTTTTGTGTTTTTTATTTTGTTTTGCGATGTGTGTGGTCAAACCAGCATCTGTCCATGGCGATGACCCCTGCACCCTAGACCCCACATCCAGCTCTGCAATTTGCTTTCTGTGACCAGTGAGATTATTTTTCCTAGTTACATGTGTTTTTCCAGTTTGTTGTGTATTTGTTACTTGGCACTTCAGGCACTCTTGGTGCCTGGGCTCTGAAGCCAGAGTTCTTGGGCACTGCCTGGCTGCATAAACTTGGGCAATCTCTGCCCTCTCAAAGACCAGCTCTGCGTGTCATTACTAGCGACTGGCTCACCTCCTCCTAGGCACTTGGCAATGATGAAGCTGCACCCAGCCCTGTCTACAGGAAGGAGTCAGACTTAAAGCTAAGGCTGCTCTTAGGAAGGGAGCCAGCTCTGGAGCTCACGTTGCCTGCATGCCACACTGTGTGTCTGTGTGTGTCTTTGGATTGCACACTGGTGACAGCCTGTGTGTTGGGTTTCTCTTATACATAGCCTCACACAGGTCTGCCGCTGTCATCCCAGCATGAGTATGTGCTCAACATGTGTGGGCCAGGCCTCAGTCCTAATGCCAAAAAGAGAAGCCATGGCTCCAGACTGTCCCATCACACAGGGAAGTTCCTCTATGTTGCCCGAGTCTATAATGGCAAAACGTGAAAGCTCTAGTAGTTGTTTTGCTTTATATAAAAGTATGTAAGTGCCTAAGTCTTTTTTTTTTTTTTTTTGCCGAACTGTGGATTGAACTCAGGCCTTTGTGCTTGCCAGGGAAGCACATATCCTACAGTGCCTAAGTTTTACTCTGAAGTTAAAATACTTAACCTTAACTAATGGGTAAGGTGCATGTGCGATGGTGGTTGAGTATGTTCCTGTCCTGAGTATGGTCACAAGTGATTCCTATCTGATAGGGTTCTTAGGAGGGTGGAATAAAATACATCTGAGCAGTAGTCATACAGAAACTTGGTGCCTGGTGGGATATTCCTTAAGTGACTGTGGGAACACAGCAAGTATATTTTTCTACTTACTCCCTAAAATCACTGTTATATAAGCTCAAGATTTAACAGCAAATAGGGAATCATGTGTTATCTTAGCATTGAAAGCATTAGCTAAGGGTAGTTCTTTCTAGGTTTGGATATGTTAATTATTGAAAAGGAGTGGGTTGAAACGTGTCAGCTCATTGTTCGGAAAAATTGGACTTAAAGGAAGAAAGATGAGGCCAGGGAGATAGCTCAGTGCAATAAGTGCTTCCCTGGCAAGCGCAAGGACCTGAGTTCAATTCCCAGTTCTGCCAAAAAAAAAAAAAAAGGAAGAAAGATGAGTACTTGTTCACCTTTCCTGTACATATTACATTTCTGGATAAATATTAAGGAAAAGCCAGGCATGGTGGTATATACCTATGATCCCAGCACTCTTGAGAGGCTGAGGCAGGAGGGTTGGCAGGTCAAGGCCAGCCTGGGCAACATAGGGAGACTATCTCAAAAAGAAAAGGAGAGAAAAATGTAGAGTTAGAGAAAATTCTCTCACTGAGTTAGTTGCCCAGGAAAGGCTCTCATCTCAGCCTCCCAAGAGTGTTCCAGGAAGCAATCTTTATAAAATAATTACAGCAAGTGCATAAAGAATGTGTGATGTGCATTATTAAACAAAAGTGAATTAAAATGAGATGTGTAATTTAATCTTTTTATAGAAAAAGCAACTCTAAAATGGATTGGTTAGCTATGAAGTACAGGTGGAGATATTTATATATTTAACAGAACAGGGGATCAGAGGCCACACCTTGTGCACTGGGCAAGTAGGCATTAGATACTAAGCTGTGCCTGCAACCTTAAACTGATTTAAAGAAGTGTACCTATTTTTTTTTTTAAACTTAGATTTTCCTCAAAATATTTCTCAAATCTCAAATGGATTTGACTTTCATTTATTTTAGTGTACTTTTCCTTTTTGCATTTCATAATCCAGAATTATTTCAAATTTTAAAAATACACCAAATTCACAGAATTTTAATACTTTTTTAAGGCTGAATCATGTCAGGCAGATTTAAGTACCTTGGCCAGTGTGGTGACGTCATTAGCAAACCTCGGAAGGACAAACGAACTCTCTCAGAATGGAAACGATGTGTCTGGGGCGGAAAGTCTAACCAATGGCGACACGACTGTGGGCGAATGTCACCAAGAACTGCAGACCAGTGGCGACGTCTGCAGGTGAGGTCTGCTGGGATAAGTGCTCTTTTGTGTTTGTCTTGGAATAGTGTTGTATTAAGTGCTATTTATAGAAGTTTCAGGGAGTAAATATTTTAAAATTAAGCCATAGTAAGCTTTAACTAAAAGACCATGTGCAGTGTAAAATTCTGTATCCAGCAGGTTACGTTTTAAGTAGCAGTAACAGTCAATACAGTAAAATCAGAATTCTCATCTTGGGAAAAATTTAGGGATTTTTTTTTTCCCTCTTACACGTTAATTTGGGTTTGGTGTTTCAAAAATTTATTTGCCAAATTTTGTCTTGTGTATATAGAAAAAAACATTTTCTTGCTAGACAGTCATGTTGAGAAACTCCACACTAATTTCTATTAAGGAAAATAAAAATAAGAGTCGAATTAACTATAGTTTTAAATCACTCTTGAAGAAAATACTGTTGTAAAGCTGGTTTTCATTTTGTCAGTGTTTCTAGGGTATTAAACACTTACTGGTCCATTTATTTAAATACAAAGTGATGGGCCCTCGAGATAGCTTAGTGGACTAAGCACTTGCTTAGGCAAGCGCATTGACCAGGGTTCAAGTCCAGCACCACATGTCGGCCCTGCCCCCAGGCATGCTGAGCTCTCCACCGAAACCATGGCGCATGCCTGTAATCCCAGCGATGAGGAGACTGAAAACAGGAGGACTAGTACAAGTCCAAGCTGGGTAGTACAAAGTGCCATACAAAATACAGCTAAAAAAAATACAAGATGACCAAAAGTTGCATATTTTTTCATTAATTTGTATAATATAACAGGAAATAAGAAACCAGCTATTTTACCAAATTTATGCAATGCAAGAATCAAAGTGGTACATATTGCATGGCACTCAGGGTAACCTGTTACTTGGTTTAAATGAATTTCTTTTGGGTTTTCTTGCTAATTTATGTTCTGAGATGCTGCATTTTGCACTGAGGGTGGGTAGAGCTCGGTGATAAGCACTTTCCTTTCTGTGGACCTGTAGCACCACAGTAAGACTTAAGCACTGAGTACCCTGCAAAACATGAGATTTTATGGAATTCTAGACACAGAGACATCATTGGAAAAATATGCAGAGCTCTTTTTAGTTGTTTCTTAACATTAATTATCATCCTAATCTCAAATTCTTAACAGTTTACATTTAGTTGTATAACCAAAAAATACTACCTGAATGTTTAAAATGAAGACTCAGCAGTGCACTGTGTTCAGTACAATCAACATAAGTTCTTACTCTTGGCCAGGGGTGGTGATGCATGTCAGCAATCCCAGCACTTGAGAGGCTGAGGCAGGAGGATCACTGTGAGTTTGAGACCACCTTAGGCTACAAAATGAGCTCCAGACCAACCTGAACTGCATAGCTTGAGACCCTATCTCAAAAAGATATACAAAAAAAGTTCTTACTCTTTCCAAATAACTTCTGTATATAAAATAAAGTATGACAATTTTTCTTTCTCTCTTTATAAGATTTTGGTTTTTTAGACAGTCTTCTCTTTGTAGTTCAGGCTGGCCCTGAACTCATTATGTAACCCAGGCTGCCTTCAAATTTGGGACAATGCTGGGATTACAGATGTGCGCCACAATGCCTGGCAAGATTTTTTTTTTAAATACTCTTAATTTTTTGGTAATGTAAGCTTTTAATTTGTTGATTTGGGGAGAAACTCATAGAAGTCGTTGAAATAGTGCTCAGTGATACCACATTGTTCTGTTTGCTAAAGAATTGTGTAGGGGCTGGGGTAATAACTCAGTGCTTGCCTGGCAAGCACAAGGTCCTGAGTTTGATCCCTGGTACCACAAAAAAAAAAAAAAAAAAAAATGTGTGCAGGTGGCTTTCTGCTTGTTTTGAGGAGCTGTGCGGAGCCCCACCCAAACCCTATTTTCTAAATAATTTTTTCATTTTAAATTTTAATTTCAGGGTTTGTATAGAATTGCCATTCTATAGCTGGAGATTGGCCACACTCACAGCTTCTAATGTCTCTCTCAGGGCATTTGACACCCTTGCAAAAGCGCTGGATCCCGGAGAGAGCAGCAGCTGCCCAAGCTCAGGGGAGGGCATGGAAGGAGGTGGACACCTGCCTGCCGGCGAGCCCAGTGCCAGCTACGTGGAGAAGGAGGGGCCACTTCTCAGCGATTCTCATGTAGCTTTCAGGGTATTTCTACAGATTTCTCAAGTTATTATATAACATTACTTTATTTTTAATTTGTCTTTCAAAAATCAGGGCCCATTTTTTGTGTTACTCAAGTCAGAAATGTCCCCAGTGGAATATCAGGACCGAACTAACACTACACCTGTGGCTGTGGAAGACGATGGCTGCCTAAAGCACCCTTGTATGAGGCAGTTGCAGTAGCCGTGCATAGGGCTGGGAATGGGCTTTACAGCTGTTGATGGGGCTTTTCACGTGAAGCCCTGCCTTTGCTGATGTGTTGAGTGCACTGCTTTTGTTCAGTGCCCAGCTGCTGCTGCAGTGGTGTATGTCAGAGTCCAAGGCAGATGTTTTACTTTTACCATAATAGTGACAAAGAGCTCCACACCTTATGTGTCATCCTAATTAGTTTTCAGCCTTAGCATGTTGAAGTACAATTAGTACATGTCAACGTTTAGTTTTAACTTTTTTTCTCCTTTTTGGTTTTGTTTTGTTTTTTGTTTTCTGTATTTAGTACAGAATCTACAGGGTCTCACTACATAGATCTGACTTGTGATCCTCCCGTTTTCAGCCTTCCAAGTGCTGGGATTACAGGTACACGCCACAATGCCCAGTCTCCATCCTGCTGTCTCAGTATGCCCCTGGGTGGGGCCGACAGCACTCCAGGGATCAAACCCTGGCCGCTGCACTCTGCCTAAGCAGGTGCTTTTTTTCCCCTCTTTTTGAGGCAGAGTCTTGTTGTGTAGTTCTGGCCGACCCTTCCTGTCTGAGCCTCTCAAGTTCTAAGACTGCAAGCATGGCTACCACATCTTGAGTTTTTTACCATTTTGAAGGAGACACTTTTTTTTCTTTTGTCTTTTTGAGACAAGGTCTCACTGTGCTATTCAGGCTGGCCTTGAGCTCTCTTTATAGCCCAGGCTGGTCTCAACTCACAATGATCCTCCTGCCTCAGCCTCCTGAGGGGATTACAGGCATGTGCCACTACTTCCAGTAGATGACACCTTTATATTTATTTTTTTCTCCTAAATATATTCTTTATAATGGGAACAGTACATCAATGCATGTAGAAGACTAAAAAGATCTTTTTTATTTTTTGAGACAGGGTCTTGCTCTGTAGTTAATAGTAACTTTGAACTTCTGTGTAGCTCAAGCTGGACTTGAACTCCCAGCAATCCTCTTGCCTCAGCCTCCCAAGTGCTGGAATTCCTGGCATATGCCACCAGGCCTGGCTTAAAAAGATCACTTTATAGTATTTGATTAAGACTCTACTTTGCAGCTTCCTCTGCGTACTCACACTGTGTCTTTGCTCTGCCAGTTTTGGGTACTGTTACCAAGTGTGTGCAAAGTGAGTGTATGGATGTGGTTTTACTTAGCTGGACATCACTGTTCTGGAATATGTAAGGGTCATTCTTTGTAGTTTTTCTATAGAGTAAAAGCTTCCAAAGATTTCATAATAAAAAAATGCATACATATCAAGTAAATCTGTATCTGTTTCTATATATCTAGTAGAAGTAATGAACATAAAAAAACACAATATCTGTCAGGTGTGTGGTACACACCTTGCATCCTGGCATTCTGGGAGGCTGAGGCAGAGGATCAGAATTTAAGCTCAGCTGGGGCAACTCAGCAACTCATTGAGACCCTGTCTCAAAATAAAGAAGGAACAAAAGGCCTGGGAGTTGGCTCAGAGCAAAAGCATGGGCTCAGTCCTTGGTACTGACTGGTCAGTGGTGTAGGAGGGCTGGTCATTGATCAAACTGCATTTAATCATATTTATATTTATAGGAGTCCCATGATAGAGTAAACATTAAGGGAAGTCATAGTTTAAATAATAATTGCTATCATTTGATATAGTTGATTATCAGTTAAATCAAATTTCACATGAAATTTGTCTTTACTGAAGGTAACTTACATAGAAAAATTAGAAGTATTTTATCTTGGGGTTGGGAATTCAGCATTCAGTGGTAGAGCACATGCCTGGTGTGCACAAGGCCTTGATGTTTGATCCCCAGTACTGCAAAAAAAAAAAAAAAGAAGAAGAAGAAGAAATGATCTGCTCTGTACACGAAAAGTTTTTATGAGTGCCTTGAAATATTATTGAGAATAATGTCAGCTCTAAAAATTACAGTAGGATCTATAGACAGGGATGTAGCAAGAAAGAAGAACTTTTTCGTATTGTTCTTTCCTCTCCAAAGGGAAGGTATCTTTTGTTTTCTTAGCTATATTTTCTGTCAATTTGGGGCAATCCTCCTGTCTCAGCCTCCCTAGTGCTGGGATCACAGGCATGATAGTGTTTAATTTTCTAGTGTATATATACTCAGAAACAGTTGTATCCTAAGAATATGCTTAAAGCTAGTTTCTAAGGATCATGTCTGCGAGTCAGGATTCCCGATCCCGAGACAATGGCCCAGATGGGATGGAGCCTGAAGGCGTCATCGAGAGTAATTGGAATGAGATTGTTGACAGCTTCGATGACATGAACCTCTCTGAGTCCCTTCTTCGAGGCATCTATGCCTATGGGTTTTGTTTTTTTTTTTTATTTTATTTGTGTGTGTGTGTGTGTGTGTGTGT
>NW_004524580.1:23587690-23594468 GCF_000260255.1 Octodon degus | reverse complement strand
TTTTACTTTTTCTTTAGCAATTTCTAGAGAGCTGTCATTTTGATGAAAAATTTGCTCTGGTGTCATAGACACCTTTTGAGAATCCAGTGGGAGCTATGTATACATTCCCCAAATACACATCCACCTGCTGCACCTCAGAGGTGACCACTGTGAACAGTGTGGAGTGTTTCCTTCCGTCCTTTTTGTGCACATATCTGTGTATGCACATGAATGTACTCTGGAACATCTCCAAGGTGCATAGAGTATTCTTTTCTGCTCATTGTCACTATTCACCTTCATTCATGTGGGAAGCAGAGCAACCCTGGACACTTGATGGGTGCCTCCTGCATGTGCACAGTATTTTTCTGGAATAATTTAGAAGTAGTATGACAAGTTTAGGGTCTCTTGTCTGAAATGCCTGGGAATGGAAGCATTTCTGATTTTAGTTTTTTTCAGATTTTGGGATATTCACAGAAGCTTTACTGGTTAATGTTCCAAATCTGAACTGCTCTAAGACCTGAATTATGTTAAATATTGGTGCCCAAAATGTTGTCAGATTTTCGTCTTCAATTAGGACACAGGATGTGCTCAGGGTCCAGCTCTGGTAGCTAATCAGGTCGCCCTCTGGCTTAGCTCTGTGGTAGTGGATACTTATCCCTTGTAGCCTTGCTTCACTTGGTACTGTGGATCATTCCTGCCATTTCATAATAGGAAAAGTATTTCTTCCACATTTTGTTTTTATGGCAGCAAAACTTGTGTCCAGTAAGACTTTCAGAAGTGGTTTAGAAATATTGTGATGTTGGTTATTTATTTGCAAAAGCAGCAGGACATTTAAAACAACCTCATGGAGGTCAGCAGTGCAAGTCCCTGAGAGGCTGTTCTCCAGGCATCCTGTTTTGTTTTGTTTTCATCTTTTTGAATTTTAAGGAAGGGTCTACAGGATGTTCAGGGTCTCACTGCTAGGTAGGACTCATAGTGATCTGCCTGTTTATAGCCTCCCAAGAGCTGGGATTACAGGCACGTGCCACCACCCAGTCTCAGTTGCCATCTCAGCATGCCCCTGGGGGTGGGGCCAGGGCCAGCAGGGCAAGCCTGGGGATCAACCCTCCCAGCCCCTGCACCTGCTTGCAGGCGCTTTAATCTGCTGAGCTGTTTGGCTGGCCCTTTAAATTACCTTTCAATTCAGTGTCAATTTTTTTTAAAATAGATTTTGCAGAGACTATACTCTCAACTATTGAAGAAGTGGCAGTGCTGAACTAAATTCCCATGGTCCTGTTGTACAGAATTCAAGCCACAGCTGGGCCCTCTTCTGGGGTTGTGCCCTTGCCATTGTGGCACTGTTAAACCCGCTTGATCCTGTACTTTTCCAGCCCTGCAAGCATTTGATTCATTAACCCTGTTACTTCAGTGAAAGGAGTGTTTATCACATACGATTGCACCTGGCCATGCACTTACTGTGCACCGTTGTTACAAAGGAAGGGGAGAAGAAAGACCTATGGGTAGACCAGAGCAGAGTAGGAAGGGACTTTTAAAAATGAACCAGAATACCGTGGTTGTTGTTTATTGAAATTCTGTTTCTTTGAATATTACTGTTAGAAACTGATCAACTCATTTATTCTAAGCCCAGTTGTCTGTAAAATCCAGGTACTTTGATTATTTCAAGACTAGCCTCTTTGTGGCTAGACTCATTTGATGTGCTATGTTTACATTCAACTTTTTAAGGGAGCTGGGGAGATGGCTCAGTAGAATAAGCGCTTCCCTGGCAAGCGCAAGGCCCTGAGTTCAGTGCCTGGTTCTGCCAAAAAAATAAAAGATGTAACTTTTTAAAAGAATTGCTAACTTAGAGCATGACATCACAAAATGATTTCCTGGCATCCCTGTTCACACTAGCTCACCATGCCTTCTCCTACACCCGAGTACCTGAATGTGCACTACATCGGGGAGTCTGCCTCCAGGCTGCTGTTCCTGTCAATGCATTGGGCACTTTCCATCCCTTCTTTCCAGGCCCTAGGGTAAGTGTTTTCAAGTCCTTGAATGTAAATGTGACTTTGTAGTAAATGTATGTTAAGTAAGAATTTTTATTTTAGGAGCATGACATTAAAGGAGAAAAAAGTGTATCATTGTCGCTTTAAGTTGTATGGTTTATATGACACATGGAGCAGCTGAGTACTATTTCTATATATCACTCTGGTGTGTTGGGAGTCTGGGTACTTCCTGGTTTGGTTGGCATGTGAGTGGAGTGGGTAGCTTGTACCCAGCTCTGGAAACAGCCATCTCAGTCCAGGTGCAGAAAGGCCAGTGGTAGTCTAGTTACTTCTCCCACTACCTTCTCTTATCTCCTGTTCAGATGTGTTGTAAAGGCTCTGATATTTGTTTACAGTTGTTTAGAAGTAGGTATCATTTTGCCACTGATGTGGTTATATCTCTCAAAAAGATGAAAAACGTAAAACTTTGTCTGTGCATGAAGGTGGTATATGTTTAAAATCCTAGCACTCAGAAGGCTAAGACAGGAGGAGTGTCCTGAGGTCAAGGCCGGCCTCAGCTATATAGTGAGATCCTGCCTCAACCACCCCCTACACACATAAGAGAAAAAATGTAAAAATCTTCAAAGTACCACTGTGATTTGGAGATTTTGTCTTACACTAAAGAACAATCTATATTCTGTTCTGGAATAATCAGGTGAAATAGAACATGGTGTACTGTAAGGGATCCAAGTTTTATCAAAGTTTGCCGAACATATTTAGATTGCTCTAAAATAACTAATACAGTGGTAGCAAACCTGTGGCTTGTGTATTGTGTATTGTATTTTTCTTTTAAGTAAAAAGATGTTAATGTATGAGTTATTTTCTAAACTAAAACCTCGGTATTCAGGTTTAATTGCAGTGTTGGCACTTTGTAATAAATAAATGGTTATTAGTTTGGGCACTTACCATCACTGAACTAGGATATGAAGAAGTGAGACAATGGAAAAAGTTAAGCCCATTATTTTATACTATTCCCAAGACCTTACTCATGACTCTGAGTTTAAAGTGTTTAACTATTTTCTATATGGTGATTTAAAAATCCATTAAGCCGCCCAGGCTGGGCTTGGACTTGCACTTCCCCTGTCTCAGTGCGTGAGAGCTGGGCACCGCCACGCCCTCTGTGGCCTTTCATATTTCCATAGTGGTTCCCCACTGTTCCGTCTTACGGGTTTATTATAATTTATTTACCTGTGCCTTATGATATGGGGGTTATTGCCAGTGCTACAGTGCACAAAACTTTTGTCTACTTCAGTCCTTTCCATCAGGTTGGTTTCTTACAAAGGGACCCGCAGGCCAACCTGGTTGTGCTTTTACTGTTTCTAGGTACTACCTCATTGTCCCCGGACATTTGTTGGCCGGTCATGCCACCTAGGAAAGAGTGTGCCTAGTGCCTCACACCTCCTTCCCTGTGGACTTTATCCAGCTTCTCTGATAAATTTGATGGCCTGTTACTTTTATTTTCTTTTTGTTTCCCTGAGTTTAAAGTGTTTAACTATTTTCTATACAGTGATTTAAAAATCCTGGTTTTCTTTGTACTTTCAGCTTTACTTTTCAAGTTTAATACCCCAGTTTGTTTTTTTGTTTGTTTGTTTTTGCAGTACTGAGGATTGAACTCAGGACCCTGTGCTTGCCAGGCAAGCACTTATTCTACTGAGCCATCTCCTCCCGTTTGTTGTGGAAAGTAACACTTCTCAAAGGAGTTCAGCTTGAAGTTAAAATCTCACCTGAGTAATTCTAAATGAGAAAAGTTACTTTGTCACTTATTTTATTTTATTTTAGACAAGGTCTCACTATGCATTTCAGGCTGGCCTTGAGCTCACTTTCTTTATAGCCTAGGTGGGTCTTGAACTCAATGATTCTCCTGCCTCTGCCTCCTGAGTGCTGGGATTACAGGCATGCCCCACTATGTCCAGCACTTTGGCACTTTTAAATTGGGAATGTTATGCTAGCCTTTGTATGCGGTATATCCTATTCTTTAATAAAATGTAACATTGTAAAGGTTAGGATTCTTTTTTTTTTTTTTTTTGCGGAACCAGGGATTGAACTCAGGCTATTGCGCTTACCAGGGAAGCGCTTATTCCACAGAGCCACCTCCCAGGCCCCAAGGTTAGGATTCTAACTGAATGATTTTTGTTAAACACATTGATTACTCCAATTTTAAAGGTATATCAAGTAGAAAAAAAAACCAAACTGGCCAGCTGTGATGTTGTACATCAGCCCTCTGGGAGGCCGGTGCAGGAAGATTACAAGTTTGAGCCTTGCCTGGGTAATTCAGTGACTTAGCTAAGTTTTGAGACCCTATCTCAAAATTACTAAAAAATGTACAGAAAGGGTTGGGGGTAGTTCATTGTGAAAACCCTGGGTTCGTTCCCTAGTGCTGGAGGGCGGGGGGAAGAAAAATTAAGTAGCATTCATCAGGATGTGCATATTTCCTGTCAGGATGTTCTGAGCAGTTAAGTCTTTTGAGAAAGGGAAGAAACCTTACTTGTTATTTAAACATGTGGCTGAGGCCTGACTGCCTGGTCCTGTGTGCACTGTCTTCTGCTGCTGTGTCTCCCCACGTCAGAAGACATAGCTGAGTTCCTTCACTGTGCCAGTCACTGTGGCTGTGCAGAAGTGTGTAAGGGCAGCTTAGCCTTCCATCAGGTCTTGGTCTGTGTAGCAAGCAGATCCATCTTCCTTCACTCAGATGACTCAAACGTCACTGCCTTGTGGCCTCTCCTCATGCTGTCTCCGACCACCTCATTGGAATGTCCCTGTTTTCTTTTTTAGTTTTTTGGCACTAGGAGTCAAACTCAGAACCTTGCACTTGCCAGGCAGGTGCTGTGCCACTGAGCTATATCCCTGTCCTCTCCCTATTTTCTTACCTCCCACTGTATAGCAGTGTTGAATTTTTTTTATTTGAAATTTACATATAATTATGTGCATACAGTTGATAAGTTTTTCTTTTTCATGAAACAGACTTAATCTCTGTCATTACTGTTGATTCACCAGCACCTCAGAGAGTGTCTGTCACACGGCATGGCATGTTTGGGTAATTTTTTTCAGTTGTTTTGAGACAGAGTCAAACCATGTGATTCAGTGTAAGTAACCCAGGTTGGCCTCCCACTTGCAGTGATCCTCTTGACTCAGCTTCCCGAGGGCTAGAATTACAGGCATGCATCAATATACTCAGCTCAATATATTTTTATTGAAGTTGATTTGTAATGATTGCATATACTGACAGGATGCATATAGTGTGTAATGATCAGATACAGCTAGCTGGCCTATCTGTGCCCTCAGACACATAACATTTCTTTGTCCTGGAGACCCCTTTTATTAGCTGTACTACCCCCTATGTTGCTGGAAAACAGGAGAAGTTACTTCTCTCCAGCTGTACCCTGACACCCGTGAAACACCCTCTCTTCGTCCTCCACCACCCACACCCTTTGACGTTCTGGGAACTGCTTCTGCTCTGTACTCCTTTGAGTCCTCTTGTTGCAGCCACACATAGGGGCACATGCCTGTAATCTCAACCCTCGAAGCTGAGGCACCAAGATCACTGTGAGTTCAACGCCAGCCTGGGCTACATAATGATGCCCTGTCTCAAGAAAAAAGCAAACAAATGGAAAGGTTCCACTCTCAGTAATGTTAAGCAAGATAGAGGTTATTTAGTTTCTTGTGTTTTATGTAGTTATCAGCCTGAGAGTCGGAAAGCTTATTTTTCTGTTCTGTTATGCTGCTGAATATTTATTATTCAGAAATGCAACAAAGGGTTTTCGGACTTTTTTTTATCTCTTGTTAATTACAGTAAAAAAAAAAAAAAATTGCCTGAAATGTAGCATGAACCAGTTTTCTCATTATATTGATTGCTTACCTACTGCCAAATATGGGGGCCTGCCCATTAGCTCAGTTGTTTAAGTGACTATTTAAACAGAGCAGTCAGTCTCAGGTTGCTGTGGTTCGATCCCCAGATGCTCAAGCCATACCAGACCTGCCCTGAAGGCATCCTGAGCCAGCACCCCCCCCAAAAAAAATTCCTACTGCCAAATAATCCTAACAGTTCCTTTTTTAAAAAATACTTCAAAGCAAAAGAATTTTTAGTGCATGCTTTTATTTCTTAAAAGTCTTTATTTGAACTGTTACCATGAAATGAGAATGCAAAGCCTCAACCTTTGTTGTTTTAAATGTTACTTGGAGTTCTTCTTAGAAGCCAGCTGGTTAATAATGAATTTGATAGTATTAACTTCCTGAGCGCACATCCTCAGTTGCTGGCAGCTCTACCGAATGGAATTACTGAAACCATGCCAATCTGGTCTTAAGTGCGTAGATGAGATTTATAAATTTTGCTTCAGTAGCTACTCATTTATGCTTTGTGTTTGCTTTTAATAGGCAAGAAAACAGCATATTACTGGTGAAAGCTTACTGGAATGAACTCTTTACTCTTGGTCTGGCCCAGTGCTGGCAAGTGATGAATGTAGCGACCATATTAGCAACCTTTGTCAACTGTCTCCACAGCAGCCTTCAACAAGGTAAAAAGTACTCTCTTACACCTTTCCTAGGATGCAGGACAAGGTAGCAGCTTTACACAATGCTCTGATCAGTTACATGTCCTGATAGATTATTATGTGCCAGTGGGCTTTTTACCTTAGATAATTTTCACATTTTGATAACTCACCCCAAAATATTTTTAAGTGAGTATGCAACAAAATTGAAACTAGTATATTTGAGTCTGGGGAGCTTAGTTATCTCTTGTTAAAACAAAACACCTGGGTCTGTGTTATTGCTAAAGAAAG
>NW_004524580.1:23585131-23586287 GCF_000260255.1 Octodon degus | reverse complement strand
GAATGCCCTGAGTGGTGGTTTGGCTGGCTGGAGTGTTGTGGGGATCGAACTCCAGCAACCTGAGGCTGACAGCTTTGCCGAAGCTGTCACTTAAAGAACTGAGCTAGGGCCAGGCCCCTAGTTGTCTTTTATCTTAAAAGATATAAGATCTTGAAACACTGCCTTTAGGATTTTCTGTACTAACTTTTTGTTGAATGAACAAAGTTAAAGATTATTAGTTTCATCTATAATTGAAGAGATTCTGAATTTTAAACATTTGTAAATTCGCTTTATTCAAAGTTGGAAATCAGTGATAAGGAAATATATTGGATAAAAATAGTCACACATTTCAGATGAAGAGTAAAATCATTTGCTTATTTTTTAATTCAAGATAAAATGTCCCCAGAAAGGAGGAAACTTCTGATGGAGCACATCTTCAAGCTGCAGGAGTTTTGTAACAGCATGGTCAAGCTCTGCATCGATGGCTACGAGTATGCCTACCTGAAGGCCATAGTGCTCTTCAGCCCAGGTGTGTATGGTGACTTCTTCCACCGCTGAAGAAGTGCTGCTGGTATTTCTTCTTGTAGCAAAGTTTCACATGTGTGACAGGTAGCGAACAAAAACAGAAGGATAGTGGGAAAATGGGCTCTGCAGAGCAAATTTGGGCTTAGTAAAAAGGGAGGGAAAATGAAAACAAAAATCCACAGTGTTGTGTAGGGTGGGCTGTCGTGTATAACACCACCATGCCTGGCTTATACGCTTTTACTTCTTAATTAAAGCACAGTGTTAAGTATGTGGAGAAATTAGAACCCTCATAAATTCCTGGTAGGAATACTAAAATAGTGCGTTTGAACTGGGTGGGGTAGCTCCCACCTGTAATCCCAGCATTCAGGAAGCTGAGGCAAGAGGATAGCCGTGAGTTCAAGGCCAGCCTGACTTATATCATGAGATTCTGTCCCTCAAAAAAAACAGAGTGGTGTGTTTGTCTTGAAAAAGAATGCAGCACAATAGCACTTCCATTCCTGCCAACCCAAGAGAAATAAAAATGTTTGTTCACAGAATGATCCTGAACTTTGAGGGCAGCATAATTCATGATAGCCAAAATACAGAAATAGAGATCCAGTCCTAGCCCAGGCCCGCATCTGAAGTAAAGAATCAACTACAGAAACATAGGGAG
>NW_004524580.1:23576425-23578507 GCF_000260255.1 Octodon degus | reverse complement strand
AGGATATCATGTCTGCATCTTGTACAACAAATAACCACTAGGAAGAATGTATGCAATGTGTTAATTATTGAAACTGTCCTACCAATTTGATTTGAAACTCTCTCATTGCTCTTTGTTTCTCAATAAAATTATGGAAAAAATTATTCCTAATAAAAATTGTTTAAATATATAATAATGTCTGTACAAAGTTAATTAAAAATTATTTAAATGTTTATTAAAAGGGTATTGATTAAATTTTTAAAAATACAGAAATAGTCTAAATGTTCCCTGACAAATGAATAGAGAACATAATAAGTACCTGCTGTGGAAAATCATTCAGCCATGATCATGCCATAAGATGACAGATCTGGAAAACATGCAAGTAAGAGAAGCCTGTTTGAAAGGAACATGTTGGATTCCACTTGTCTGACATGAAGCAGTGTAGATCAACCAAGAGACACAGTATGGACGAGAGCTTGCCAGGGCCTGAGGAGAAGCACAGATTGGATGGTTGCTCAGGACAGGCAGGGCTACTCTGGAGTGACAGAGGCCTTCTAAAGTGAGTCTTTTGGTTGTATAGCTCTGCAGATGTGCTAACAGCCATCACGTGTGCTTTTAGTTAAGGGTGTTAGACATCTGCATATGAAAAAAGATTCAAACTCAGGGAAACAACAGACTTGTAATTCCATGGCTGCCTCATTGCTTGAATCTGTATGTGTGGTGTTAGCAGGTACCCAAATGAGAGAATTACAGCTGCACTATGGGGCTCAGTTCTCCAGCAGCTTATTAGATCCTCCATCAAATAGAAAAACAGAAAGAGATCTAATAGAAATAGGAAACCTGCCAGTTGCTGGTTTCCACATATAGTGAGGTGATAGTAAGGACTCTGTGGTCACACTCTGAACCAGAGGCAGTGACCATTCTCTTAGGTTCTGTGTGTTTTTGTTCAGATTTGTATTTCAGTTCTGAAGAAAGCACCAGCCCTCAGAGGTGCTGGTGAGACAGTTAAAGCTCCTCCAAGTGACTCCCCTGCTGTCCCCTCGATGTAGTAGCTCAGGTCTCTTCTCACCTGTTAAGTTGCTTGTGCTGCTGGCCTTGCATATGTTTGCAAGCTCTTTTCACTTTGGGCTTTTTCTTTCTATGCCAATACTGAGGCCTGAGCCTAGAAAACCCTGTGCTACCCCCTACCTTTTTCATTTCACTTTGAAACAAGAACTCACCAGGTGGCCCGGACTGGCCTCCCACCCCAGCCCTACCTCAGCATTCCAAGTAGCTGGGTTGAAGGTGCTGTCCAATGTCTCCATTTCCTCACAAGCAGTCTGTGCCTTCATTCTTCTTAGGTTAAAATCAAAACAACATTAGGCACAGTTATTATAAACTCCTAATACCTTTATTTTTATGAAATGTATGTGACATTGAAGTGCTTATATAGGTTATTTTTAAATTTTGTTTTGTATTTTGATAAAGATCATGCTGTTCAAGTTCCATAGTTCCAGTATGTTTTTACTTAAGTGTTGCAGTGTACTTTTGCCTGTAAAAGTATTGTATTGATTGTAATTTTTTTTTTAATGTTTTTGGTACAGGGTCTCATTTTGCAGCTCAGACTTGTAGTGATCCTCTGGCTTTAAGCTTCCCCAGCGCTGGGATTACAGGCATGCACCACTATTCCCAGTCTCAGTTCCAGCATGTGGTGCTAGGGATTGAACCCCTGGCCCTGTGCTTGCCTAAGCAGGCACTTAGTCCACTGTGCTATCTTGCTGGCCTTTGTACTTTGCAAATGTTTAGATTAAAAAGACTTACATGGTCAGGCATACTGTTACACACCTATAATCCTAGCACTTGGGAGGCTGAGGCAGGAGAATCACCAGAAGTTCAAAGCCAGCCTGGGTTACGTACTGTGAGTTCACAGCCAATCCTAACTACATAGTGAGACCCTGTCTCAAAAAAAAAAAAAAAAAATCATACTAGATACTTCTGTGAAACAAGGCATAGGGCCTGTAATTGCAGCATTCTGTGAGTTTGAGGCCAGCCTGAGCAATTTAGTGAGACCTTGTTTGAAAAAAGGGCTGTGAGTGGCTGGCAAGATAGCTCAGTAGACTAAAG
>NW_004524580.1:23566168-23575800 GCF_000260255.1 Octodon degus | reverse complement strand
ACAATATGCAATGTATTATTGAAACTGTCCTACTAACCTGTTTTGAAACTATCTCATTCTACTTCTTTCTCAATAAAATTACTATAAAAGGGGGGGCTAGGAATATAGCTCAACATGAAGGCTTCTAGCTCAATCCCTATTATTATTTTTAAAAAGGAAGGGAGAGAAAGAGAAAGGGATAGAAGGAAGAAAAAAGATGTGCTGGGGCTTGTTTACCAGGGACAGAGGTGCTCAGCTGGAATCTCAGCACTGGGGAGGCTGAGGCAGGAGGATCAGAACTTTAAGCCCAGCATATACAGTTTAGTGACTTAGTGAGACTGTCTCAAACCGTTAAAAGAGGGGTGGGAATACAGTTTGATGCAAAGAGCTTGGATTCAATTTCCAGTACTGCCAAAAAAATAAATGTAAAAAAAATTATCAAAATTCCACTATTTTTGGAATGGAGAGAAAAACTACTTGGTAATACCAAGAGGTCTTTTTTTGATTCAAAATGTGTAGAGAATAAAATTGATTTCAAGTTTATGAAGTGCAGGGATTGGTATATAGTAGGTGGCTCAATAAAAATTTGTGGAATAATATAGCTGCAGTTCCTTATTTTGAGACAGGGTTTTTTTGTTTTGTTTTTTTAATGTATTTGGTACAGGGTCTCACTACGGCTTGGACTCGGGGACTTGTAGTGATCCTCCTGTCTCAGCCTCCCCAGCACTGGGATTATAGACATGCAACACCACATCTGGTCTCAGTGGCCGGCTCAGTGTACCCGGGGGTGGGGCCAGCATAGGTTGTGGTGCTGGGAATCAAACCCTGGTCTCTGCACTTGCCTAAGCAGGCGCTTAGTCCTCTGAGCTATCTCACCAGCCCTGAGAAGTTAATCTTTACTAAATTGCCCAGAATAGGCTTGAATTCAGGATCTTTCTGCCTCAGCCTTTGAGAATGCTGGAATTACAGGTGTTGCCACCATACCTATCACCATACCTCTAAGAGTTCCTTTTGGTATATGTGGAGATGTTGGCTTTTTTGTTTTTGTTTCTTTTCCCCGGATAGGTTCCCATTTCATAGTTCAGGCTGGCCTTGACGTTGTGGCGATCCTCCTGCCTCAGCACTGGCATTACAGGTGTGCATATCAACCTGGCCAGGATCTTCTTTAACTGCACTGTTTTCTCCGATTTCCTCATGTCTGCTAGCCATGTCTTACTAAATGAGCATTGAGAACTAGGGTAACAATATATGCTTTAATGTTTCAGATCATCCAGGCCTAGAAAATATGGAACAGATTGAAAAATTTCAGGAAAAGGCTTATGTGGAATTCCAGGATTACATAACCAGAACATATCCAGATGACACCTACAGGTATGTAGAAGTTAAATTGTATCAATTAAGTTTACTGAAAAATACTTTATGAATTAAATTTTTCACTATTTTCTATTCTCAGAGGAGTTAAATGTTTTTTAGTGAAGCTTGACCTTTGCATAGCTAATGCTACTGAAAATAATGTGGCTGAGGGTGTAACTCTTGAGTGCTTCCCTGGTATATGCAAGGCCCTGGGTTGGCTGCTCAGCACCACCAAATCCATCCATCTATCCATCTTGTCAGTCTCCACAAGAGTGCAGGGGCTGGAGGTTTGGCTCATTGCTTCAGTGCACAGCACAGAGCAAGGCCACAGCACGAGTGCATTGTGGGAAGCACCTCCAGTGAATGTTTCAGTGGCTCCCTCCCGAGTTGTATGTAGTGGAAGAGACAGAGGCTAGGGAACTTGTGTAGGTCATACTACATGGCAGAGCCTGACTTGGAACTTCGGTAGGCTAACTAGAGCTGAAGCTCTGCAGCTGAAATAATGGGTTTAATTAGCAAAGGGGAAAAGAATGAAACAGACTACATACAGCTTTATGGTTTTGAAACATATTTTGAAATTCTTCAGGTTAATTCCAGTGTCCTGTGGGAGGAAAAAACAATCTTTTTTGTTTTTTTTAATCAACTTTAATTTTGGAAAAAAGGACAGTACAGCAGAGTTGTAAAAGCACATAGCTGTTCAGGTTGGAGAGCCTGGATTTGACTTGCCACACTTACTAGCTGCACGGTCTTGAGCAAGTTGTTTGACTTTGTTCCCTTATCTGTAAAATGAAGATGATAGTAGTATCTACTTTTTAGATACAACAGGCCCCCTTATTCATGATTATCTTCAGTTAGTCTTGGTCCAAAAACAAATGGAGAATTCCAGAAATTATTCAGTTTTAAATTACACAGTGTCTGGGCAACATCATGGAATCCCCGGCTGTCCTCTTCCACCCTAGCCATGAGTGCACCGTCCCTTTGTGTAGCATTTCCAGGTCAGTCTCTTCTGTGCCACATAACACCTTATTAGTGTGCACGCACAGCACTGAAAACAGGATCCATGGCTTCAGGCATTCACTGTGGGTCTTGGAACTTATTTCCCACAAAAAAAGGGGGGACTGTTATGCTGTGAGGATTAGATCAGTTAATGTGTATGGTTATGATTTCTGCACTTGGGAGGCTGAGGCAGGATTGAGAGTTCCTGCCTATATTTAGGAATGAGTCTTCAGGGTCTCACTACATAGATCGGACTCCTAGTGATTCTCCTGTTATCAGCCTCCCAAGTGCTGGGATCAAACCCCGGCCAGTGCACTGTGCCTAAGCAGGTACTTTAGTCCTTTGAGCTATCTGGCCGGCCCTTCAGTTCCTTAAAATTTTAAAAGTTGCTTGTGTTGAGGAATTGACCCCAGGGAAGAGAGTTGCTTTTGTTGTTACGCCAATGAATGCAGTATTTACAATTTCTCTCCTTTTGGGCATGCTCTTCATTGCAGGTGCTTTGATCCAAAACTGTCTCAGCTTTCAGGTTCCTGCTTAATATCGTTGCCTAGAAACTGGCAGGAATCTCTCCACCTTTATAGCACGTGGTGGGGAGGCAGGGAGTGAGTGGTTTGCACATAGTCACATACAAGGGGGTAGGTAAATGAGGATTTGAAGCCAGTGGTATTGATTCCATGTTCCGCCATCTTCCCAGTGACTCTAGCCTATTATGACATTTCTGGTACGACTTTTTACAACAAAACCAAGGTCTACAGTTTGAATTACAATAATTGAATGTATGTATCCTGGCAACACAGAACATTGCTCTTCTTCGGATATGAAACGAATTGGGGAGCCAGTCTTACACGGGTAGGCTCCCTGTGCTTTAGTAACTCAGCTCCATGGTCTTCGCAGCTGCATGAGGCTATACAGTGTTACAGCAGAGGTTGAGGCCTCCCATGGATTCATCTGCCACCTTTCCTACAGCCTCAGGTGCAAGCATCTCAAATTTGGGGTTTGCTTTTGAAAATTAAGGTAGGCCACAAGTAATAAACAGGCAGGGATTACTGGCATTTTTCTACCAGCTCTTGTTTTGATTGACAACCTTGGTTTTCCTCCCTTTTCCCCTTTTCTTTTAGGCTGTCCAGACTGCTGCTCCGGTTGCCAGCCCTGCGGCTGATGAATGCCACCATCACAGAAGAGCTGTTTTTCAAAGGCCTTATCGGGAATGTACGGATCGACAGTGTTATTCCGCACATTTTAAAAATGGAGCCTGCGGACTATAACTCACAAATAATCGGTCACAGCATTTGAAAGCTGTGCTCACAATGTATAAATTTATTGTTCCTTCCTGGAACACAAAAGAATACCAAATTAAACCCATTGCTTCAAGGGTATCTGGAAATTTTGACTTTAAAAAGTTACCAAAATCCAAGGTATTTTTACTTTAGCTTCCTTAAGAAGAACTTTTGAAGTGACGGGACAGTCAGCAAAAGTTAGGTTTCCCTTTATGTTTCTGTTTTATATTATAAAACAAATAAATTAGTCTTTTCCCCTGAATTGTGTTCTATTCATATTTAACTTTATTATGAACTAATATACTTACTGGTCATTATCCCTAAGGAGAAATTCCTTGTATTTTAATTCTCCATAATGTAATGTTGTAATCTCCATGTCAAAGATTATTTTATGCTCAATGGTATGATAATATTAGAACTAGAGGAAATAATAATCAAATATATATTTTTTTGTCTTTGTAAATTCATAATATTCTTAGCATATTTTACTCATTGCTGGCAATGAGACGTAGGCTATTCATGACTTTTAATGTTGTGTTTTATTAGTTATAAGCACTTTTTATTTAGGCAGCAGAAAACTGGTTTTGAGAATACAACAGAGTTTATTTGTTAGTATTTTTTGTGTTTACTGCTGTGTATTAGTTAAATATGGTAGCTTCTAAGCCCAAAATATTTCACTTCTTCAAAATGGGTACTAAAATGGTTGCTCTTGTATATCCCCCGGAAGCACCCGAACTTCTCTTCTGCTCATACCTGTGCTGTAGCTTCCTCACTCTTCCTTGTTCCTTGGGGTTTAGCTGGTTCCTTTCAGGTCATTGGAGGAGCTGGTCCAGGTTGTTCAATAATAGACATGTCATAGCCAGTTTGTGTTTTCAGAAATATGTATGGGTTGAACATTTTCAAGCAGTTGATAGTTTTTGAAGGAACATGTGTGATTCTTTCATTACAAAGCAGCAGTCTGAAGGCTCAGCCTGAAGCCATGTTGCCTCCACAAGGAAAGCATTTTCTGTGTTGTTCTTTTTGGTTTTGGGGACAGGATCTTGCTTTGTAGTTCAGGCTGGTCTGGAGCACACCTATGTTGCAGCCATGAACGTGTGACGATCCTCCTGTCTCAGGCTCTCCATGCTGGATTAGTAGGCGTACTGCACCACACCCACAAAAGCATTTTATCCTTGGAGTCCCCCACAGCAGTGTTACCAGCAAATCCATCACTGTTTGGTGTTTCTTTGCTCTGATTTCATGGTGAGTTCTTTTGGTATTGGTACCTGTTGATTTTCAAAACACAGGAAGAGTTTATTGACTCTATAATGACTACATTTTTAATAAAGACTTTTGTAGTAGAACAGTGTGGATTTTACTGATGACTACTTTATAGTCATTTTTTAAAGTATCAACATTTTTTAAAAGTATCAGTTTAGTCTCCAACAACTTTTTAAGTAAACCTTTCTCAGTTTAAATCATGATTTTTGTCAACAGCTTTATTTATAATTCTCAGCTGGAGAAAACTACACTTAGTATAGGACATTCAAATGAAAAAGTCAGGGTTATGCCTTTGTAAACCAAGACTTCAGAAAAATCCCTTAATGTACTAATGGCTAATTAAGATATTTCTTTTAGGTATTTTTTTTCCTGGTTAAGTCTGTAGTTATATATGGAAGTGTTAAACTATATTAAAATGTGACTTGTATTACAACGTTCTGTATTCTACCAATATATTTCATTTCAGTGTCCTGTTCTTCAGTGTTGAGGTCTCTTCCCCTGCCAGGGCTCGGGTGGTCGCTCTGTGCTAGGGCCTCTGCCCAGCACGTGTGAGTCCCTGAGTTGCAGCTCCAGCACCAAGGCAGAAAGTGCATGTCAGCATTGTAAGAGCAAAGAGCTCAAAACTCGGAGTCCCCACCTGCGGCAGGACAACATGAGACCTGGCACTGTAGTCACACAGTATGATGCTGACCAAAACCAAACAGGAAAATTGTCAATGCCAGGGAGTCACAAAATAAACATGAAAACAGCAAGTGTAGAAGTGCACAAGAGTATGACTTGACAGATTTATCGAACAAATAAAATATAGGTGTTGTTCAGGGTACATGTGAAATGAATCGTAAAAAGCATGAATTAGCAATACTCGATTTAGATGGTAGATGCTTTGTAGAGACGTAGGATAAAAACGGATACACAAGGAGCTTGGAGTATTGATGGTGTTTCAGTTACCTACTGCTTCAACTCTTTAAAACGAGGTTTAAAACATCGGTTTAGCTCGAGCAGCTCAGTGTGGACAGCTTGATAGAGACAACTCTGTGGGCTCAGCCAGAACAAAGGCCGCCTGGTGGTGGCGGTGCAGTGTTGGGGATGGCTTCCCTATGCTAAAGCTGACCATGCTGTTTGCTGGGCATTGCAGTGGGACTGAAGCCCAAATGCCTACGTAAGTCCCTCTGCTTTGCTTCCATGCCCCACATGGTCTAGTGGCTAAGTTCTAAGAACAAGGGTTGATAGCCAGGAGAGGCCACATTGCCTTGCTTACTGGCATGAGAAGCCATCGAGTCTTCTGTTCATCAAAGAAATCCTAAAACAGCATGGTGGGGCACGCCTGTAATCTTGGCACTTGTGAGGTGGCCAGCTTAGGCTACATAGTTCAAGGCCAACCTGAGGTACACAGCAAGACTGAGCCTCAAAACAAATAAAAATCCCCCCCAAATTAATGTAGCGAAGTTTCAGGATACAAAAGCAACACAAAAACTAGTTGCATTCTGCACGCTGACAATGACAAGCCAAAAAAGAAATTAAGCAAATCACATTTGCACTAGTATCACAAAGAATAAAATTAGGAATAAGCTAAACCAAGGAGGTGAAATACTTGTACACTGAAAACTACAAATCTTGCTGGAAGAAATTAAGCTAGATGAAACCACCCATGTTCAAGAACTGGAATATTCAAATATTGGTAAAATGTCTACTACCAAATGCATTCTGTAGGTTCAGTGAAATCCCTATCAAAATTTCAGTGGCCTTTGTTTGCAAATCTTAAAAATCCTAAAATTCATATACAATTTCAGAGGGCTCCAAGTGACAAAAACTAATATTAAAAAACTGGAGACAGCTCACTTCTTCAACTTCAAAACAAAGTTACCATAACCAGAATAGTGCCATGAAGACAGACATGGAAACGGGCCAGACCCAGGCCCACAAGATGCACACAAGGCTCTGGTAGGTGGATGACTAGAATCCATGATGGCCAGGAAAGCTGTCCAGGGGCCCAGCGTAATTGGCAAGACCGACAGTATGGGAGTGTCTGAAGCAGCAGTCGAGCTCTCCAACAGAACAGCAGTCCCAACCCCCACATCCAGTGGCCATGATCAGCTCCATATACAGCACAGTTCTGTGGCAAACGAAGCTGGAGAACACAGCACATTTTTGGAATCTGACATGGTCATTATCACAGAACTGTAAACACCACAGGTATTTTACTACTTTTATTCTCCCTTGGTTGTTTGATTGGCTGATCCTTTCCTGTTTGGTTGGAATTCATCTTGTCTTATATTTTGTGGTTATTTTTATTTTTAGGGGTTTTTTTTTCTTTTCTTTCCTCTCTCAAGTATTGTCTTTCTTTTCCATTCTCTTTTTCCCCACTGTTTCTTACTATCTTTTTTGTTTTCTTCTTTCTATTGATGCTTTCTTAGTGAGTAAACATTGTCTCTTTTCTTTCTGATTACTGCTTTACATTTTATCTCATTCTTCCCCTCCTGTGCTTTCCAGTTTCCCAGAACTGGGGTGATCATCATTGGACTGCCAGCCTTTACTGTATTTGACCTCAGTCATCACTTCATGCTGTCCCCTACCCATCTTAACACACACATACACTGCGGAAGGGTAAAAATCACTCCTCTAAAGGGAACATTACTGCATACAAGTACATGTTTGACTTTGTTACGTAACTTTAGAATTTGCTCCTATGGTTCAAGGTAGCAGGTTAATGGTTACCATTATTTGTCAGAAGTTAAGCTGTACTTGAAACTACTGTTATTACTAACTGAACTACTTTACTTTAGCCCTGATGTTATATATTTTATAATCATTTTTTCTCCCTTGAATAGTAACACTGTGATTGTATGTTATAATCACCGCCACAACCAAGTGCCAGAGGATTGGGTGCCCAGCCAGATAGTAACTTTGCATCTTTTGCAAATTGGGAAGGTAGGTTCTTGGGATAGCTATAAATAGCCACCCACATGTACAGGACAACTCTGCAGAACAGACATCCACTACAGAAGCCTAAATACTAGTGATAAGGCTATCATAATAAATCAAGCATCAACACAGAAAAATAAAAAGACACAGAACTAAAATGTACCCCCAGACCTCCAGCCCTCTCAGGACAATCCTGGGGCACAATGAGGTAATGAATTGGATGTCAAACATTGGAACTTTCTGAAATGATAGCAACAGAAGTGAAAAAATGAGTTGAAAAGGCTATTGAAATAATCTCAGGTACAAGAAGTAATGATACTTAAAAGATATTAGAGAAGATACAGTAAAATAATAGATGGACTTAGAAAAATGATGGAAACAAAAAATTCCCAACATGGGGTAAAATGGAGTCCATGAAATAGATTCAAACAAATCCAAAGATTAAATATTCCATTGAAAGTATATAGAGGCCAGGGAGATGGCTCAGTAGAATAAGCACTTCTCTGGCAAGCGCAAGAGTCTGAGTTCAATCCCTAGTTCCAACAAAAAAAAAATGTGTATGTACTAAATTGAATTTCAGATCTTGACGATAATGGCAGCTAGTGAATCATGAAGAGAAAGGTATATTAAAAATAGCAAGAGATCATGAAAAATCAACAAGTAGAATATTAAGCAAAGAAGAATAACATGATTAATTGGTATCCTTGACAAAGCTAAAGACAAATGAAAAAAAAAAAAAAAAAAAAAAAACACTTTAGAAATAATGACAGAAAACTTCCTGACCACGGATAAAAAATTTGGCATAACTATAAATGAAACATGTAGAACTCCAAACAGCCATCACCAAAATGAAACTACGCCAAAGCATATAAGTTTCCAAAATTCAGCACACAAACAAATATTAAAAGCTGTTAGAGAAGAGAAACATCACCTATAAAGGAAAGCCCGTCGGAATCATGGCAGATTTTGATCCCCAGACTGCCATGCCAGCCCCCCACTAGGGCGCGCTGAGATGAGACGGAATGGTGGCTCATGCCTCTAATCCCAGTGCTTGGGAGGCTGAAAATAAGATCACTATGAGTCCAGTCTGCATAGTGAGACACTGTAGATTCTGTACTAAATACAAAAGAAGAAGAGGAAGGGGGAGGGGGAAGAGGAGGAGGAAGAGGAGAAGAACTTAGAGTGAAGTGTTTCAAGTCCTGATAAAAAATAACTTCCAACCCAAACTGATGTACCCTGCAAAATTATCTTTCAAAATTAATGGAGAAGTAAGGTACTTCCATGACAATAAACAACTAAAATTCATGCTATAAAGCCAAAATTATAAAGAGTGCTGAAAAATATTCTAGACAGAGATAAAATGACCATAATTCCAAGAACAGCAGAAATAGACCACCAGGCAAAGCAAGCAATTTAACAGAGGAGAAAAGCAAGGAACCAACAGCTGGAAAGTATCATGACAAAGATAAGCCAATACACATCAGTTATAACCATCAATGTAAATGGCCTCAGTTAACAAGTCAAAAGAAACAGGCTGGCAGAATGGGTCGAGAAGCAAGATCCAACAATATGCTATATACAAGAAACATTTAACTCAAAAAGAAATTCATAGATTGAAAATCAAGGAATGAAAACAATTTTTCATACAAGAACCCAGAAAAAAGCAGGGGTAGCTATCATGCTTGTAGACAATGTGAACTTCAAACAAAGAATAACCAAAAGAATAACAAATATTACATATTAGTTAGGGGAAAACTTCAAGAGGAAAAAAAATCAATTATAAATATGTATGCACCAAATACAGGAACACCCAACTACTCTTCCTCCTCCTCCTCCTCCATCCTC
>NW_004524580.1:23562210-23564638 GCF_000260255.1 Octodon degus | reverse complement strand
AAAAAACAAAACAAAGGGCTGGGGAGATGGCTCAGTAGAATAAGAGCTTCCCTGGCAAGTGCAAGGGCCTGAGTTCAATCCCCAGTTCCGACAAAAAAAAAAAAAGCCCCAGGTCCTGATGAATTCACTGCTGAATTCTACAAGAAATGTAGAGAAAATTTAATGCAAATAGTCCTCAAACTTTTTAATGAAGTTGAAAGAGAAGCAGTACTAACTCTTTCTTGGAGGCAAATATTACCCTGATACCAAAGCCAGAGAAAGGCTCCACCAAAAAAAAAAAAAAAAAAAAAAAAAAAAGAGAACTACAAGCCAAATATCCCTAATGAACATAGATGAAAAAAATCCTTAAAAAGATGCTAACAAACAGAATGCAGCAAATCGTTAAGAAGATTATACACCCTGAACAGGGTGGGATTCATCCCAGGAATGCAGGGATGGCTCAACATACACAAATCAATAAATGTAATACATCAAATTAATAGAGCCAAAGACAAAAACCACATGATCATCTCAATAGATGCTGAAAATGCATTTGAAAAAGTTCAAAAATTCATTTATGATTAAAAATCCTACAGAAAATCTGAATAGATGGTCTTTATGTCAACCTGATAAAAGACATCTATGATAAACCAATAACCAACATCATACTAAACGGACAAAAACGAAGGATTTCACTCTAAAATCAGAAACAACATAAGAATATCAGTACCACCAGTCCTCTTCAAGATAGTTGTGGAAGCATTAGCCAAAGCAATTAGACAAAAGAAATAAGGATAGGAAAGAAAGAAATTAAATTATCATTATTCACAGATGACATGATACTTTACATAGAAGACTCCATCAAAAGACTTCCAGATTTAAGGGGCCTGCCCATTAGCTCAGTTGTTTAAGTGCCTGCTTAAACAAAGCAGTCAGGCTTAAGATGCTCTGGTTTGAACCCAGTTTCTCACAGAAAACCAGAAATGCCCTCAAGGACTCTTCAGGCTACAAAAAAAAAAAAAAAAAAAAGAACATCTGCCATTTTGGGGGGCCGGGGAGATGGATCAATGGAATAAGTGCTTCCCTGGCAAGCACAAGGGCCTGAGTTCAATCCCTGGTTTCGAAAAAAAAAAAAAAAAATTGACCAAAAAACCTTCCAGATTTAATAACCAAATTCAGTAGCATAGCTGGATATAAAGTCAACACTCAGAAACCATTAGTATTCCTGTACACAAACAGCAAATTTCCTGAGAAAGAATTAGTCAAGCCATAGCTTTCATAGTAGAACCACACCCCAAAATGAAATGCTTAGGAATCAATCTAATGAAGGGAGCAAAAGCTCTATGCATTGAAAATTACAGTACTCTGAAAAAAGGGGATTGAAGAGGATATCAGAAAATGGAAAGATGTCCCTTGCTCGTGGGTAGGAAAAACCAACATTAAATATAATCCTGATCAAAATGCAATTAGCATACCTCATAGAACTAGAGAAAACATTCCTAAAATTCATGTGGAACCAGAAGAGACCTAGAATAGCAAAGTCAATTCTAGGCAACTAAGGCAGGGCAGGTGGCATCACCATCAATGACTTGAAATTATACTACAAAGCTACTGTGATTTTAAAAAGCATGATATTGGCAAATAAAACACACTTGATGATCAGTGGAACAGATCAGAAGATGCAGGCACAATACAAACATACTCAGCCACCTTATCCTTGACAAAGGGGCCAAACATGTCCACTGGAAGAAAGACAGCCTCTTTAATGGTGGTGCTGGAAAAAATGGGTGTCTACATGGTAAAGACTAAAACTAGACCCATGTCTATTACCATGCACTAAAGTCAAAATGGATTAAAGATCTAAATATTAAAACAGAAACACTGAATCTACTGAAAGAGCAAATACGTAGAAATCTTGAAGAGATATATGTAGGTGTAGGCAGAGAGTTGATGAACAAAACCCATAGTGCACGGGAAATACTCCAAAGAATCAACAATTGGGATCTCATGTCATCAAAAAGCTTTTGCCCCATCAAAACAAATCACCAACAGGGTGAAAAGACAACCCACATAGTGGAAAAATTTTTAGCCAATTGTCCTTCAGACAATGGACTTATATCTAAAACATATAAAGAACCAAAAAAAATCAGTACCCCAAAATTCACAAATTCAATCCTAAAATGGGCATCTGAGGAGCCGGGGAGGTGGCTCTGTGGAATAAGCACTTCCCTGGCAAGTGCAAGGGCCTGAGTTCAATCCCTGGTTCCAAAAAATAAAAAAAAAAAGGGCATCTGAGATGAATATGCATTTCTCAGATGAAGAAATACAGATAGCAAATAAACATACAAAAAATATTTCACAGCATTGGTCATTTGAGAAATGTAAATTAAAACAATGCTGAGAGTCCATCTCACTCCAGAAAGAATGGCTACTATCAAGAAATCAAACA
>NW_004524580.1:23526879-23561507 GCF_000260255.1 Octodon degus | reverse complement strand
TTTAATTTTATCTTGAAAAGTAAAAGCAAAGCAAGAACAAAAGTCAGAAACAAGGCAACACACAACAATGCACATGTCACAGCCCTCAAACCAAGAACAGCTGACCAACAATGGTTGATGCACTGTTCAATCTATCGTTAAATCAGTTGCTCAGGCCAACAGACACGGCCATGCAGGACTGGACATGTGGTTGCATATTGCCACTCGCTTTCCAAAAACCTTAAATTTTTGTTCTTGTCTCTTTTTTTAATATTATCTCTTTTTTATAAAAATCTTAAAGAGTATAGGAATAATTAGTATGACATTTGAGACAGTACCAAACAAACAGTAGAAGACTAAGATGTGAGGTATTCAAGCATGGCTTTTGTGTTACACATTGCTGTCCCTGAAGTAGTGGCTTAGATTGCAGATACCAGCATACAGAGTTCGGATGTGTTATTTTTATACAGTGGAGCACTACTCAGCTATAAAGAAGGATGCATTTGAGACTTCTATGGGTAAATGGATACAGCTTAAGAACATACTTATAGGTGTAAAAATGTCTCACTTGTGTAAATGTAGTATTTTCTCCATAGTGTAAGAAGCTGAAAGAGGGGCCGGGGAGATGGCTCAGTGGAATAAGTGCTTCCCTGGGAAGTGCAAGGCCCTGAGTTCAGTCCCTGGTTATGCAAAAAAAAAAAAAAAAAAGAAGAAGCTGAAAGAGTAAATTAGATACAAAATGTATAAGAGATATTGGAAAATAGGAAGAAATTGTTCAAAAGGAAAGAGAAACTGGGATGGGGGACAGGAGAAAAGCTGGATGGAAAAATTACATATATATACATATGTATATATGTATATAAATATATATGTATATTAGTTAAGACAGCTATACTACTAATTTCTATTAGTTCATAGAACAGAAAGGCTTGTGCTTGTGTAGTTTGATCAGTTTTTCAAGCCTATATCTTGTAATCTGAGCAACTACTTTGCAGATAACAATAAGCAATGAACTAACCATTTTCTTTTTTAAAAAAAATGTAAGTAGTACAGGGTCTACGGGGTCTCACTACACAGATTGGACTCGTGGTATTTCTCCTGCTTTCAGCCTCCCAACGCTGGGATTACAGGCGCGCGCCAGCACGCTCCATCTCAATCGCGGGGGCGGGGGCGGGGCGGCACGGCCCTCGGGGATAGAACCCCGTCCCGCTGCGCTCCTCCTAGGCTGGCGCTTTAGTGCACTGAGCTACCTGGGCAGCCCAGAACTAACCACTGTTGCTCTCCTACCTTGGTTTGAAATTTTGTGTCATTGGTTTTAGTGTTTCTTTCTCTTGAAAAAAATAAAAATAAATGTGGAACAGAATAGAGAGCCCAGAAAAAAATCCCCGAGGGTTCTGCCCAGGAGATCCGCAGCAAGACTGCCAAGGCAAACCCTGGACAAAGGCCACCCTCTGCAAGAACGGCTGCTGCGGGCCCGCAGGGAGGCCTGTACCTGCGACAGCTACCTGCGAGGCTGGCTACAGAAACAACTCCAATGCACTCAACACCTGAAATAGAAGACCTGAAATTACAGAACTCCTAGAAGCGAAGGGGAAGCCATTGTCACAGAGCATTCAGCAGTGTTTTACTCGGCTATGACCCAAAGGCACAGGCAACAAGAGTGAAATAGTCAACAAAAGGAAAATATAATCGATGGAATGGGAGAAAATACTAGTCACGTCAGGTAATCCTGACTGCCAGCTGGATATTAAATGATGTTAAACAATGACTACTTTTTTCAGGTGAGAAGACGGTATTATGTTTTTGATTTTTAAAAATCTTTTATTTATTTGGTACAGAGTCTCGCTTTGCAGCTCATAGCGTTCCTCCTGTCTCAGCCTCCCCGTGGCTGGGATTACAGGTGGTGGCCAGCAGGCTCGGGGAATCAAACCCGGGGCAAGGCGGGTGCTTAGACCACTGAGCTATTTCACAGCCTAAAACTATGTTTTTGAAAGACTTCTTATACACTGGAATATTTCAAGTAGAATTTAAAACCAAACAGAAAATTGCATTTAAATTATAGCGCATTATTGACTCAAATGCAACATGATTCTGAACAGTCAATTGATAATTTAAAAGGGAATTTATGCCGGCAGTGGAACTTCTGAGGTTGAAGATTTACTCACAAAATTGAGTCTTTTTCAGGGTGCAGTCACATCACTTGATCTCTGTAGAAATAATATTGTATTTCTGTATTTAAACCTATTTTGCAGAGCTTGGGAGACAGCTTGGTGGTCTAAGCAACTACCTGGCAAACACAAGGACCTGGGTTCAAACCTCGGCAGTGCCCGCCACCGAAACCGGGTGCCACTGTACCAAATAAATAAAAGATTCCTTAGAAAGAAAAAATAAAAATAAAACCATCTTACAGACACCTAGGACAACCTGTTTAAGTAAGAGAAAAATGCCGAGGTTACAAATCTTGACCTTTTAAGGAAATGATATGGAGTTTGAAAGCACAGATAAGAGATGACGACAGTCCAACTGATGGGTGAAGAATCATAGTTGCTATTATTATTATTATTATTATTATTATTATTATTATTATTATTATTAAAGACAGGGTCTGAGTATGGAGTTTAGGCTGGCCTCAAACTCACAGCAATCCTCCTGCCTCAGCCTCCCGAATGCTGGGCTCACAGGCGGAACCAATCCCTTTACAGGGAAAACACTGGAGTTTTTAAAAGCGAGATGCCTGTTCGGGTAAGTCTCTCCCTCATCCCTGCACACTCAGAAAACGCTTAATTCTACAGCGCCCTCGCTCTCTCCGGGGTGTGTAACCGTACCTATTTTGGAGACCCCGAGCCCCACCCCGTAGGAGCGGGAGCACTGCCTGTCTGCGCAAGCGCAGAGCTACTGCCACGCGCGCTGTGGGAACCTTCCGCGCCCGGGCTCCTTGCAGCTGAACGGCCGCTTCCGGGCGGTGCTTTTTCCCGGGTGCACCGGGGGGCGGGGCCTGGGGGCCAAGATGGATCTGCTGCAGGTCTTGAAGCGCGGGCTGCAGCAGGTCAGTGGGCACGGCGGCCTCCGCGGCTATCTACGGGCTTTCTTCAGGTAGGTGGCGAGAGCTGTGCTCGTGGTCTCTGCGGACAGACCGGCGCCTCTGGTCCTCGCAGCGGAGCCGGGCTTGGGTCCCCTTGGGCACCCCGCGGGTCGGGTCAAGGACACCGGGCGGCCCAGCCCTGCCTGGCCGGTTGTGCTGACTGCGCGGCGGGTCGGCGCGGGAATGGCGCGCAGAGAGAAGTCGTCCTGCGGCCGGAAAGCTCGCTCGTCAGTTGGGCCAGTTCATTTTCGCCCGACCTGTCTGCGTGCTCCTGGGGGTCAGGGAGATAAAGATTTCCAGTTCTTAACCCGGAAGCCGATTCTTAATCGCTGAGGCCCTAGCTGGAGGTGACAGTTCGTGGTGACCCCATAGTCGCTGGTGACCTACAGCCGGGGACCGCCCCTGGCCTGCGTCTTCTCATTTTTCTAATTGTTACAGCAGCGTTTGTCTCTGAAAGTTGGTATTTTCACCCTGTTTCCGTGTGTGTGTGTGTGTGTGTGTGTGTGTGTGTGTGTGTGTGTTTTAAATGTATTTGGTACGGGGTCTCACTGCGCAGCTGGGACTCGTAGCGATCCTCCTTGCTTTCAGGATTACAGGCTTGTGCCACCAGCCGGGTCGGTCTAGGTGGCCGGCTCAGTGCGCCCGGGTTGGGGCCGGCTGGGCATGGGGTGCCAGGGGTCGAATCCCAGTCTCTGCTCTGCTTGCATTTTGAGCAACGAATCATTCTGACACGCGTTTTCTTTTGGACATTCACAGGACAAATGATGTGAAGATCGGAACGTTGGTGGGAGAGGACAAATATGGCAACAAATACTATGAGGACAACAAGCAATTTTTTGGTGAGTGCAGTACTTTTGGTGAGGATAATTGGATCGGGGTTGGGATTTGGCAAGAGTGTTTTTCATACTGTACAAGGAGGTCTTGCAAAGCACTTGGGAAGGATGAAAAAGTCAATAGGAAAAAATTCACAGGGAAAAAAGGCGAAGAAGGTATTAAGAATGCTCATCCTCACTTATAACGGAAATGCAGCTTAAAGGAAAGTATTATCTTTTGTTTAGTTTAGTTTTGTTTTACTGATCAGAATTTGAAGTATTTTTCAACTTGACAAATTCCAGTGTCGGTAAAGGCATAGCAGTATATAAAGCAGTGTACTCTTTTTTGAGGACACTTTGATAATACTTGTTAAAATTTACATTATCCTTTGTCTTGGCACTTCTACAAATATCCTCACAAGGATATCAATAAAGGTATAGCAATATATAAAGCAATATAATCTTTTTTGACACTTTGATAATAGTTGTTAAAATTTACATTAACCTTTGTCTTGGGGTTTCTACAAATATCCTCACAAGGATTATCAATTTCAGCAATATTTTAGTGGTAAATTCTAAAGCAACATTAATGTTCAGTTTACATCTTTTTTTATAGAATACTTTGATGCTGTTAAGAATGATACAAACTGGGCTGGGGAGATAGCTCAGTAGAACAAGCGCCTGCCTGGCAAGCGCAGGGTCCTGAATTCAATCCCTGGTACCAGGAAAAAAAGAATGATATAAACCTATGTATTTTGTATAGAAAAAATTCAAATGTGTATATATAACAACAAAACTCCAGTTGTAGGATAAACATTATATGATATCCTCACTGAGCATGGTGGCACACATCTGTAATCTGTACACTGGGGAGGCTGAGGCAGGAGGATTGCCGCAAGTTCAAAGCCAGCTGGGCCACATAGTGACCAGCCTGAACTCACTGGAAAAAAAAAAAAAAATTTATTGGTGTCCTCAGTGGCAGAAAATGCACACTTTTGTGTATGTATTAAGTTTTAGAAGGAAACACAAGAAATTTGGAGTAGAACAAATGATGCGGATTTAGCATTCTGTATTCTCCTTTATACCTCCGTGACCTGATTAACGATTTATTTTTTAAGCCTCAGTTTCCTCATCTATAAAGTACACTAATAATATTTACCTGATGAAGTTATGTTAAAAAAAGTAGATGAGGTTGTTGGACATGGTAGCTCATGCCTGTAATCCTGACAGTCAGGATTACAGGCTGAGGCAGGAGGATTGCCATGAGTTTGCAGTTAGCTAGAGCTACATAGTGAGGTGGGCAGCCTGAAATACGTGTGACACCCTGTCTAGAAAACACCCCTCATAAAAATGGATGAAAAAATAAATGAGGGCTGAGCATAGAGTTCAGCCCTAGCGTACTTGCCTTGCGCGCCCAGAGGCTGTGAGTCTACTCTCTAGCACTGCTGGGAGGAGTGGGATGCAAATGAGGGGGAGGAATTTATCCTAATGGCAGGGTTTCTCAGCCTGGTGCTAACACTGTGCTCCAGATCTTTCTTTGCTGTGAGAGGCTGTCTAGTGCTTGTGTAGTGATCACTAAAACCCTTGCAAGTGGGCAACCAAAAATGCCGTTAGACGATGCTGTGTCTCCTGTTAAGAACTACTTTTTGGGCTGGGGAGATACCTCAGTAGAATCAGCGCTTACCTACCTAGCAAACGCAAGGGCCTCAGTTCAATCCCTGGTTCTGCAAAAAAAAAAAAAAAAAAAAAGATGTACTTGTCTAGTGTTTGGAACATATTAAGTGCTCAATAAATAGTATTATTACCTTTTTGAATTTTCTACCATATGCATTTATTTTTATTATAATAAAATGATTCTTTTAAAAAGTTCTTGATTAGATGAAAAGTATCAATGACTAACAAGTAGTTGTCATCTAAGGGAGAAAACAAAGAATTATTTGCCCAGTCTTCAGTTTTTAATTTTGAGACAGAGCCCTCATAAGTTTCTAATTTGCACAGGCTGGGCTCGAGCTTCTGATCTTTCTGCCTCAGCCTTCTGAGTGCTGGGATTATACCACACCTAGATTTGTAGCATTTTTCAAAATAGTAACACAATATTCTACTGTATGGGTGAACTGTTACTCTTTCAAACCATTGACCATGGAGGGACATTTAAGTTGTCTTTGACATTTTTTGTTTTTGATAATACTGGAGGTATAACTCAGGGCTTTCACACTGAGTTATATCTTTAGCCCTTTTTAAGTATTTAAGTAGAAATTCTTGAAAGTGGAATTGCTGTCTGAATATGGCCTTTAAATATTTTGACTTTATATTTTAAGTGTGAAATCATTAAGGCCCAGCTCTCCCATGACTGCCAAGTTCTATTGTCATGGCCTGACTTATGAGCCCTTCCCCTACTCACTAGTTTATAGTTGGGTTATAATCTTTTTTATTATTTATTTTTCATGTGTTTAGTACAGGGTCTCCAGGGTCTCACCACACAGATTGGACTCATAATGATCCTCCTGTTTTCACCCTCCCAAGCGCTGGGATTACAGGGGTGCAGCACCACACCCAGTCTCAGTCACTGTCTCAGTGCACCCCAGGGGCAGGGCTGGCACGGTTCTGCAGGCGGGGAATGGAACCTGATCCCTGGTCTGCCTAAGCAGGCACTTTAATCCACTGAACTATCTGGCTGACCCAATGTGTCATACATTTTTAATAGATGCAGAAACTGAGGCTAATAAAATTTACCTACTATACAGTGAGATTAGTATAGTAGTGTCAGAGACCTGATTGAAACCTAGGTCTTCACCCAGTTTAAGAATCTAATAGAAAGAGTTTTATGCTGGGTACTTAATGAGTTTAAGGCCAGCCTAAACTATATGCACACTAAGACCCTGGCTCAAAGAAAAGGAAAGGAAGAAAAGAAACTTAGTTTTGTAAATAGTGGTTAGGCTTCCTACAGTTCCAAATATTTTTGTTAAAAAAAAAAAAAAAAAGTTCTGTTTTTGTCTTTTTGAGACAGGGCCTCACTCTGCAATTCAGGCTGGCCTTGAGCTCACTTTGTAGCCCAGGCTGCTCTTGAACTCCCAGTGATCTTCCAGTCTCAGCCTCCCAAGTGCTGGGATTACAGGCATGGGCCACCAGCCTGGTTTAGCCTACCTTTATAATGTTCTCTTATTATGTATAATTCACAGACAACCAAAAGGATGAGAGGTGGTTCTTCATTTGCACAGAATTCAACTATGATTCTGTGAGTGCTTTCCCACCTTGCTTCAGGAGGGGCATTTTCTGAAAACGTTGAGTAGCTGGGAACACATTTCTCTGGGGCTCAGTTCCACCCTGGCCGAGCCCTGGGGCAGGGCCCGAGCCTGCCTAGGGAGTGCGCCCTGCAGTCCCTGGCAGGGTAAGCATGCCACCCACCCACTGGGTTTGTCTGTGCTGCTACTTGGATGGTGCTCTGTGGAGGAGCACATTGAATTCCTAGAAGATGACTTCCAGCTATTATTATGCATTGATGCTTTGAGGAAAACGATTTTTTACTTCCTGACATCTTCCCTCCAGGCCGTCACCGATGGGTTATGTACACCACAGAAATGAACGGCAAGAACACATTCTGGGATGTGGATGGAAGCATGGTGCCGCCCGAGTGGTAAGCTCACCCGTGCTGCGTCTGCCTGGGCGCTGGTCACGTCACTGCACGCTTACTGGACGTCTTCATGTAGGGCAGTCTGGTGTTTCTCTTGAAAGAAGAGTTTCTCAGTTACCATGGCTGCATAATAAGTTAACCTAAAATTTATTACATTGACACAGTAGTTCTTTGTTTTATTTTGTTTTTGTTTTTGAGAAGGAATAGTATAGCTCAGGCTGATCTTGACATCAATGTGTAGCCCAGACTGGCCTTGAATTTACAGCAGTCCTCCTGCCTCAGCCTCTTGGGTCCTGGCATTACAGCTGCATTGCCGCTGCATCCATCAGAGTGAATATTTTGAAGTGAAATTCTAAATGCACTTTATTTCATCTCCATTTTTTGATGGAACTGTTTGAGAGCAGAGTAGTCTGTTTTACAGATTGCTGAGGTAATTCCATATGGTTGATATAAAATCAGACTAGAGAACCTTTTCCAGTTGGTCTAGAAAATTTTCCCCGAATTAGAAAGAAATTATTAGCTTGACTGTGACATTTTCTTGTAGCCAATCAGAAATAGTTTTAGACTCTGTTGAGTAGAAACTGGGGTGATCTCAGGTTCCTTCCGTTGTACACACTTGGAAACTCAGCACTTCATGGTAAAGGGAGGACATTGTTCACATGAAATGTCATCTCCTGCTTTTAAGAAGCTGAAGGAAGATCACAGTGTTGTGCCCGCTGTTTCTCAAGTGCCTGTAACTCATAGTTGTCCTTGGGCCGTACAGCGCATGTCACGACAGTGTCCTTTTGGCAAGACAGTCACACATTTCTTCCTTTTTTCTTTTTTTGTGGCCAGCTCAGCCCACTCTGGGGGTGGGCCTGGCACAGCATTTGGTGCCAGGGATTGACCAGGGGTCCCCGTCCTGCCTAAGCTTGCCTAAGCAGGTGCTTTAGACCCCTGAGCTATCTCGCTGACCCCTCGAGAGTCACATATTTCATGTCAGCCTTTTGGGTCTAGTTTCCGTCACCCTGGATTGGATCCTCTGCATCTCCTTGATTTTTGTGACCTTGATCCTTCTGAAGGTGACACGGCAGTTGTGTCACAGAGTGACCCTCATGTGGGTCTGTGGGAGTGTCCTCCTGACTTAGTTCAGAATGCATCTTTGACAAGGATGTCATAGTAAAGCGGCATCTGATTCTGCTTTGTTCCTTTGTAATGAAGATTATTCCATTCTAAAGGGAATTCATTTTCTCTTTGTTGTTAATTAGCATTTTGTGCGGTGATATATTAAAGTTTGTACATCCCATTACTTATCAAACTTTTCATCTGTTCATTTATTTATTGAATTTAGGGCTTTCACACTCAGCTACAACCTCAGCCCTTTTTAAATTTTTATTTTGAGACAAGATCTGACTGAGTCCCTGAGTTGCCCCAGCCTGGCTCAAACTTAAGGTCCTCCTGCTTCAGCCACTACAGAGCTGGGATTACAGGCATGCTTCACCACATCTGGCTTATCATTGGTTCTTTTGTTACTCAAATTTCAGCTCAGTGTGACAGTGTGCACTCATCTCAAAGCAAAGAAAGCTGTTCATGTTTAAGGCCTTTCTTCTTGTGGGTGAGGTGGAACCTGCCCGTGAAGGTGCTGCTGAAATGCAGTGGAACACTTGCAGATTACATCCAGGGTTGATAGAGCAGCCAGTTTGGAGGATTGGAGGTTATTCTGCTGTGGGTAAAAACGCTGGCAGGTAGCATCGAGTGCTGGAGAGAAGTCTTCACCAGAATCAGTCAAGGTGGCAAACTTCATTGTTGTTTTATTTGAAGAAATTGCTAGGCTTGGGGTGTAGCTCAGTGGTAAGAGTGTGTGCTTAGCGAATAGGAGTCCCTAGGTTCAGTCCCCAGCAGAGGGGAAAACGGAGTTGGGGGTATGAACGAGTGAGGGGGAGACAGAGGCAGAAGCAGCTGCAGCCAACCCAGCCTTTACACTGGTCAGCAAGAAAAGATTTTAAAATTGAAGTGTATACATTTTTTTAGGTGTGCCGTTGCACATTTAATAGAGAACAGAGTAATTGGAATGTAACTTTTGTATGCTCTGGGAAACCAAAATTTGGCTTATTTAGAACAAATATTACAATACCTGTTTTATTATAGGGATCTAGAACCGAATCCCCTACATTTCTCAGGTGTATTCCTGTAATGATTTATGTACCCACACCAGTACCTCTGGTTCACATTCTGTACCACAGGTTACATTCTAGTTTTTTCTTTTTCATATTTGTACCTTTTCTTTTTTGGTACTGGGATTTGAACTCAGGACCTTGCCCTTGCCAGGCAGGCACTATGCCGCTGAGCTACATCGCTAGCCCTAGTTTGTTTTTTGAGACAGGGTCTTCTTGAGTTCAGGCAGGCCTTGTGCTCATAGCTGTCCTCCCTGTTGCACTCACTGAAGCAGAGACAAGAAAGGTGACCAAGTTCCTGACTTCACCGCACCCCACCCCTGTGGGGGGGGAAATGAGAAATCTCATAGGAAAATGAGTTCATTGTCTGTCTTGCCTTGAGGACTTTGCTTCTTTGGTTGTTTTGGTTTGCCTTTTTTTGTTAGCTTGGTTGGGGTTTTGCTGTTTTTTTGCAGGACTGGGGATTGAACCTGGGGCTTCACCTGCTAGGCAGGAATTCCACCGCTGGGCTGCATCTCCAGTCCTTTTTAATTTTTTTTTTTTTTTTTGGGCGGAACCGGGGATTGAATTCAGGACCTTGAGCTTGCCAGGCAAGCGCTTATCCTACTGAGCTATCTCCCCAGCCCCCTCCAGTCCTTTTTACTTAGGTACTGTTAACTTATGTAGACTTCGGGTCTTGCTAAGTTGCCCAGGGTGCACTCGAGCTTGTAGCCCTCCTGCCTCAGCCTCCTGAGTAGCTGGGATTGCAGGCCTGTGCTTACACCATGCACAGCTAGGCCTTTGCTTCTATGACTCTCGCAGTAGCCAGTGGGACAGCGCTAAGTCCACTCATGGGTGACTATCTCAGATGGGCAGTGGCCTGCTGTCCAAAGCAAGCACAGTGCTCTGCCCGTGAGCTGTTCACCTGGGCGGTGAAACCCGCCGTGCTGAGTGCGATGTGCTCACGCGTGCATGGTGGGGATGAGGCCTGGATTGCTCTCCAAGGTCGCTGAGTGACTTTAGCTGTAGACTATGATTTAGTGCCTGTATTTTTGTTGCAATAGCTTGATTTTCCTGTCATTTATTCTCTTGTGTGTTCAGCAGTAGGATTTTTTTTTTTTTTTTTTAGAACAAAACAGGTATATTTCTATTGGACTACCTGATACAGAAGATAGTATGGTATGATGGATGGATAGTATGAATGACAAATAATACAAATACATTTTATTTGAAAAAAAAGACTAGCACAGCTTTCATTTAGAAACAGACTCTTGCATGACTGCATTACTGAGCAAAAAACAAAGCTGAAGCATAAACACCTTTTTTTTAAAAAACATGTACCTGGAAATAGGAAGACACTACTTGGTTTTTAAAAAAACTGACCTCCCTTTAAGGCCTGGTCATAGAAGTGTAAACAATATAAATGAATCCACCATTATCGGTTGTCCTATCATATTTCTGTCACCGCTGTGTTCTGGGATCATACATTCACCTGCCAATACACCTGGGAAGGGATGCTATATCACAGTTACTTTTGAGTTCTTGGCAGACAGGACTACAAAAGAGTAATTTGGAACAAGATTTATATCCTACTTAGAAAGCACTGGTATGCCCTTAAATAACAGGTTACATTAGAGAGCTACTGCCTGGAAGTTACTCTTTTCACTTTGGTTTTAATTTTTGTGATTTATAGAGCTGTTTGATTCACTTGCTTATAGTACAGTCCTGCTACAAAGCAATAAAGGACAAGGACAAGATACCCATGATTCCTTCAACACTGCATTTTTCAAGTTTTACTACATCCACAGTATGTCAGCAGTTTTTAAACACACACACAAACAATGTAAATGGGTAAAATTCTTCTAAAAACGCAGGTGTCAATACCTACAATAGGGAAGGAGACAATGAGAGAACTCCCTCCCCCCAAAAAAGCAAACATGTTCTTGTGCAGGAAATGGTTCAAGTCTTTGGATTTAAAACAAATGCCCCCAGAAAAGCTGGCTATCATGGAATTCTCAGAATATTTCTTTTGCTCCCACCCAAATGAAACTGAAAGACCCTAATGCAAAACTTTAACAGTTATGAGATGTAAATGATGATCAGAGCAGCCAAATGGAAAAAGATGAGTGCATCTTCCATTTAGCTACAGTTTACAGCATAGCCTCTTTACCTGTTGGATCAGTAGAAGCCACTGAAGTAACACAAGTGCTCGGAAGCACAGGGGTAAAAAAGTACTGAACATATTACCTAAATAGTAGCAGGATTTCATGGCTAGGAAAATTATCTACACAGTAAAATGATTCTAAGATAGATCTCTCTCTTTCCAACATAAAACAGAAAAAAAAAAAAATTTACAAGTAGATGTAGCCATGAGGCTAGAAAATCTGTTAAGTTTGAAAGCCCTAGCAAAATAGCACTTTTTTTTTTTTTTTTTTTTTTTCCAGAACTGGGGACTGAACTCAGGCCCTTGTGCTTACCAGGGAAGCACTTATTCTACTGAGCCATCTCCCCAACACTTTTCTTTATAAATCACTTATTTATTGTATGACCACATTTTGAATCATTCTCTTTCCATATACAGAAGAATCCCACAGTCGGCCTTTAAGCATTCTGCATTTCTTTGCCAATCTTATAGCTCAGTATCTTGTTTCAGTCGATTTTGGTGCGGGTAACAGGAAGCTGCCGGCGCAAGGCCTTGAATGTGGTGTCTGACATTGCCTGATAGTTTTCACTAATCGCTGTCTGATACTCATTTTCTGCACTCTCTATGATTTTAATAAACTCCTTGGCAGTTTGGGCTTCATTCTGAATCTTGAGCACTCTAGCTATCTGGGCTGCAGGTGGTGTGATGGTGAATTTCCACTCTGACCTCCAGCGACCATTCCAAAAATTTTTAGGCTGGAACTGGTGGCTTTCAATACATGCAATAATAGTCTGTTGCCCATCTCTAATTTTAGCATATACAGTACAGAAGCCGTTGGAATAATGATCTTTCACATAGGCTCATAAAGCACTGTCACAGGATTCTCTCCAAGACTTCAGACTTCCATCTATTTCCTCCAGATGGGGGTCACTTGCTTCTTTCCATAAGTGATTAAACTGAAAGGAAATTTTTCTCCTCAGATCTAAAAATCTGCTGTTACCCAGATCCCCATGCTCTGTAATTAAAACCTGCTCTTCACATCTTTCTGTCTTCACAGGTGTGAACTGATCCATGTTATACTGGGCAGATGCACGTGTGGCTGTGTCCATTTGGGGGCCAGGGCTGCCCCCTTGCTTTCGTTCCCTCTTCCAGAATCCTCACTTTCTTAGAGTCTGCATGTGTATGTACATTCTTCTTGCATTGAGCTGCCCCTTCCCTGAGGAGATTGTTGTTGTTAAGTAGTAGCTGGACATCATTGAATACTTCATTAAACTCCCCTGGGGGTGCATGAGAGATGCATTTAGCAGCTCTGTGTGCTTCTTATCTGACGCCCGATCCTCAAAGTCTGCTATCTTGGGCTGCTCTGGCCCAGCCCGGCCAGTAGGATTTTAATTTACTCAGGAATTTGATTAATTGGGTTGAATATTAATCCCGTGCAAGTTTTGTTTTGTTTTGGTCTTCTTTTAGGTGCAGGAGATGGAAGCCAGGGCCTTGAACATGCTAATGTGCTCGGCTGCTGAGCGACACTGCCAGCTGGGCGAGTGTTTAGTGGATACCAAACGCCATTTCATGTTACTTTTGTGTGCCCTCTGTTTAGGGTTAGCACAGAGGGCTTCCTCGTCCTGTCATGGCAGTTCACCTGTGCAGAGATTTAGGGACATAAAGACCACGTACACAGGTGAGGTGTGGTCGTGCAGCCTGCCATCTCAACACAGCAGAGGCTGAGGCTGAGGCATCTCAGTGAGTTCGAGGCCACCCTGAGCTACATAGTGAGATCCTGTTTCAAAAAACCCAAACAAAATCAAGTAGATCAATAATATCTACTTTATGCTTGAAAAAGTAAAAAGGTTTTTGAATATATAAAGATAGAAAAGTTGAGCTATTTCATGTGTGACATTGTCAGATTATTGTTTTCACTTACATTAGGAAGATAAAGGCATACTTTTTGTGATAGAAAGTTTTGGGACTTGGAATTACTTTTTTTTTTAATGTATTTAGTACAAAGTCTACAGGGTCTCACTATGTAGATTGGACTTGTAGTGATGATCCTCATGTTTTCAGCCTCTTAAACCCTGGGATTATAGGTATGTGCCACCACGCCCATTCTCAGTAGCTGTCTCAAGGCGCCCCGGGGGCGGGGCTGGCACAACATGCCAGGGATTGAACCTTGGTCTCTGAAGTAGGCACTGTAGTCCGCCGAGCTGTCTGGCCAGCCCTGAATTACTTTGAATCAAATTTTTGAAAGAATAAAGTGGCTTAGATTTTTTGACTGCCTATGTATTGTCTCCCCACTTGGGGGCACCTTCTGTTTATTTCTAAGCACCAGGTGTGCTCTGTGCGGTGTGCTGATCTCTTTGCAATTATTAATGTATTAAAATTAATCTCAATTATTCAAGAAATATATTCTTTTTAAAGTAATAGCGTATGTGAAGGGCCTCTTCCCTTCCTTTTCCTTCCTGCCTTTCTTCTCTTCCTTTTCCCCTCCCTTCCCATTTCTCTTTTGAATAGAAAGTACTTTTATCCCTGAACGATCTTCCAGGGTCAGGGTGAGATTGATTAATATTTTTGCTCCTTTTTGTTTGTTGTTTGTTTGTTTGACAGGGTCTCACTGTGTTATTCAGGCCAGCCTTGAAGTCTCACTTATGTAGCCCAGGTTGGCCTCAAACTCACAGTAGTTCTCCTGCCTCAGCCTCCCAAATGCTGGGATTACAAGTGTGCACCACTACTCACAGCCAGTATTTTGGTTCTTGTGAAGTTAATTTATTTAGGATGCTTAGCCACATTGTAGTTTTCAGTTGATATGTTCTAGGAGCTTTTGTAGAGAAGGATGGCAGAAGGGCGCTTGGGTGGTGGTGACAGGAGTCAGGAGTGAGTCGTAGGTGTTAGCAGTGGCATGAGTCATTGACATGGGAAGAGAAGGCTAGTGGGGGAGGGGGGAGGCTCGCTCGTGAGGCAGCACCCTGGTGAACAGCCTTGTCAGGCGAGTCTGAAGCTTAGGCTGCAGCTTGCACTGGTCAAGAAGAGTGAGTAGTGACCAGCTGGGCAGGAGGAAAGGTGAGAGGCCCATGTTTCCAGAAGGGGAGGCTGGCTGTGCTGGCTGCACGGGTGGTGGAGGAAGGACCGCAATAGACACAACTGCACTGTGGTCCTCTGCAGCCCAGGAACGTGTGCGGAAGCTGTCCTTAAGAATATGATGACATGGCTGTCTAGCATGCACAAAGACCTGGGCTTACTCACCAGTACCACAGGTAAACACACTTTTATAGAAAGATCCTGGCAGGAGAGGGAGATTGACATAGTTCCCTGTAAGAACCCATGTCCTGATTCCCTGTGTAGTGCTTTTAGAGCATTCCAGGGTAGTTGTGTTCATATTACATACAATTTTGTCTTTTTCTTACTGGTATTACAAGCAGTTTCCCATGTTATTAAAGCAATCCTTGTAAGCTGGGCTTAGTGGTGCACACCTGCAGTCCTAACCCTCTGGGAGGCTAAGACAGGAGGACTGTAAGTTTGAGTTCTACCTCAGGAATTTAGCAAGACTGTCTCAAAATAAAAAATTAAAAGGGCTGGGATGTGGCTCAGTGGTAGGGTACCATTGGGCTGGGAGTGTAGTTCAGTGCAAAGGGCCTATGTTCAATTCCCAGTAACATTTTTTTAAAAAATTAATTAGATTTTTTTTTTTAGGGAAGAGTCTATAGGGTGTTCAGGGTCTCACTATTAGATTGGACTCGTAGTGATCCTCCTGTTTACAGCCTCCCAAGAGCTGGGATTACAGGTGCACGCCACCATGCCCTGTCTCAATTGCTGTCTCTGCGCACCCCGGGGGCGGGGCCAGCACAGCAGGCCCGGGGGATTGAACCCTGGGCCTCTGCACCTGCTTGTAGGTGCTTTAATCTGCTGAGCTATTTGGCCAGCCCCTAGTGACATATTTTTATAATTATAATTAAAATATATTTTCTGGGCTGAGGGTATGCCTCAGTAGTAGAGCACTTGCCTACCACATGCCCTGGGTTCCCTGCACTGAGGAAAAATCTGATTGTAAGAAGCTAAAATCTAATTCCTTCATTCACTGATTCAACAAATATTTGTGGGTCTGCTTTTGCCTAGAGAAGAAATATTTTGTTGTTGCTGTTGGTTTAGGAACTTCATACTAAACTACATCCCCAGGGCTGGTGAGATGGCTCAGTGGTCTAAAGCACCTACTTAGAACAAGTTTAGCAAAGCACAGGGACCGCTGTTCAATCCCCCAGCACCACATGCCACCCCCGCCCCCTGGTGGGCTGAGCTGGCCACACAGACACAAATAAATAAATTAAAAAAAAATTACATCAAGTGCTTAACTCAATTAAAAAAAAAAACAAAAAACTACATCCCCATGCCCTGCTTTTTGTTTCGTCTAATTTTCCCTGCTCTTTTTTTTTCTTCTAATTTTGAGACAGGATCTTGCTAGGTTACTCAGGCTGACTTTGAACTTGTGATTTTCTTGCCTCAGCTTCCCCAATAGATGGGATTATAGATGTGTGCTGCTGAGCGTGGCTTCTTGTTATTTTTCAGAGTCAGGGTCGCTCCATACTACCCAGGCTGGCCCAGAACTCCTGGGCTCAAGAGATCCTCTTGCCTCAGCCTCTTAAGTAGCCAGGACTGCAGGAGCAGGCCACCCTACTGGCACTGAGGGACTTCTGCTAAAGGCTTCCAGTGAGGAGAGGAGATCGACGTGTATTGGTCCCCACCTCTGTGGAAGAAAGCTTGTAATTAGGCGGAATGGTGCGCGTGTACAGTGTGCGTAGCGCTCTGCGGCTTGCTCCCCCCCTCCTCCCTTAGTGTGTGACGGCATTTCCCACCGCACTGAATGCCAGCTTGGCAGTGGCGTCCTTTAGTGTCTGGGAGCTTTTTTATATAGAAAGGATTAATGGCAGTTTGGATTTAAAGTTAATACCCTGTTTGTTACCACTGTAAAGTTTAAAATGTAGCTCTTCTTAAGCCTTGAAGTTCAGTTTATAAATAAGATAACAGGATTAGTAAATTGAATACTTTTTGCATAAAGTATAATTATTTCCTCTTGTTCTTTGATGAATGTCTGATAAATTCTAATAGGATTAAATTCCACCAGATAGTTATATCCATTTGCAAATTTAGTTAATTACAATCTGTTAAGTGTTTTAGGTCACATTCATAAATTTAATATATATTTTTTTCCAATCTTCAAATGCTAAGCGAATAGGTGCACAGTAATTCTGTAAGCAAAATGTTCCTAAGCACTTAAATTGTTTGTTTACTCAAGCCAGAGAATTAAAGGTCAGCCCAGATTTTTTTTTTCTGGTGTCTACTAGCAAGTTTTTTATCATTATTATTTTATTTTTAGGGTCTTTACTGGAGATTGAACCCAGGGTCTTTGCATTACGCTCCAGTCCCACCCTTTTCAGTTCTTTCTGTGAGGCAGAGTCTAGCGCCCCAGTTGCCACTGATCTGTCTCAGCCTCCAACTCCACAGTGCTGTGGTTGCAAGGGGGGGACACCATGCCCGCTTTATTTATTCTCAGTCAGTTTGAGTGCTTGTGACAGAGCCACTGGTCCTATCCTTACGCACTGTGACCCCCATCAAGTCACTGTGATGTCCTGGACCCACAGTGACCTGTCTCCCTAGCTTTCCAGGAGTTCTTTTTTCTTTTTTGGCTTCCAGCCTGCTAGTCACCGGTCTACCACAGAGCCACCTTACACCTTAGAGGCGTTAATTCATTTATTTATTTTCTCATGAATTTGGTACAGGGCTCACCACACAACTTGGACTCGTAGTGCTTCTCCTGTTTCATCCTCCCCAGCACTCCTGGTGGCTGGTGTGGCATGCAGCACCAGGAATCAAACCTTGGTCCTTGTACTTAGCTACACAGGTGGATAGACCGCTGAGCTATCTCTACAGCCCTCGAGCCGTTCTTTTAAAATGTATTTTCTACAATGTCTGTCTCTGCTCTGAATTTTCAGCTGCTTCCCCTGATAGTGAGCCTGAAGTTCTCGAGCCTTTCCTTGCCCTGCGAGACCTGGCGGGCTGATCTGAGCCTTCCCAGCGGTCTCTACCTTTGCTGATTCGCCGGCTCAGGCTCAGCCACCTTGGCTTCTGGCCTTCAGCCACCCACAGCTTTGTGCCTTGCTGGTTTGGTCTTCCTTGTGTTCCAGTGCTCCTGCAGGCCCCTGGGCTACTCACTCAACCCAAAGGCGCCGTTCCCTTCTCTCACACACTCTTCTCTAGCTCTTTTGCTTGTAGCACTTGCCTGCCTGTGCCTCGTCTTCTGTTGTGTATTTAATTTATTGTGTATTTTTTCCAGCTGCTGTGCTAAAACAGTTCCCAGCACATGGTTTGAATTAGAAGCATTATTCTTTTCTTTCTTTTTTTTGTTTTTTTTTTTGAGGCAGGGTCTTCCTGTGCAGTCGAGGCTGGCCTTGAATTTATGGCAAACTTGCCTTAGCCTCCTAAGTGTGGGATTATAGGTGTGTGCCACTGTGGCTAGCAGAATTTTTCTTTCTGATAAACTGACTTTCTACTTACAAAGTAATGCATGTTCATTATAGAAAATTCATAAGTAACAGAGGAAATAAACACAACCTGTTTCTACCAAACAGAAACAGCCCTTTTGCTTTGCTTTTTTCTACCCCCATGGTGAGGGTTGAACCCTGGGCCTTCGCCCTGAGCTATGTCCCCAGCTCTGTTTTATTTTGCAACAGTTTTGCTAAGTTGGTAAGTTGCCTGGTTAGAACCAAACTTGCAGTTGTCCTGTCTTAGTCTTCCAAAGTGCTGGGATTGCAAGTATGTGCCACTATGGCTGGCCATTGTTATCATTTTGATGTGTTACTCTGATCTCATTTTCTGTACATATTTGACCTTTTGCTTTTTTAGTAATATCATTGGACTTTTCACAGAGGTGTTTTGGATTTGAGTCCACTACCTTGGGCAAGTTATTTAAATACTTGCTGCCTGGTGTCCTCATTTATTAAATTGGAAGATAGTGTCTACCTCTAGAATTATTGTAGGAATTAAGTGGGTTCATGTTTGTGAAGTGTTTCAAATGAGGCCCATGATTTATACATGATTTAAGTCTTATTTTAAAAAAATAAGTGAGCAGTCTGCTTTTGAACATATTGTGAGCATTTTTTTCAAGTCATAAAACATTCTCTAATTTACAGTGACACATGCATGTAGCCTTTCATTCTTGGATTTACTCTGTCCATTTTTCTTATAAATACAGCTGTGCTCAACATCCTCCTTGTTCATAAACATTTGCTCATGTGTCTTTCTTTTTTTAGTGGTTCTGTGATTGAACCTAGAGCCTCGGACATGCTAGGCAAGTGCTTTACCTTATTTCTGTGAGGCAGATCCTGCAGTTAAAATTATGACATGAAGCATAAGTGCTTTATAAGTTTTTTAATACTGATTGCCAAATTGCCTTCTAAAAAGGTTATGCTAATTTACACTCCCAGGGTAATTGCATTCCACAGTATATGACTGTTGATCTCTCGTTAACTTCACCAATGTTGAGCATATTGTTTAAAAAAGAAAACCTGCGTAAATTAGCAAGCAAAATTTATGTTTGGTTTGGTGCTGGGTGTTAGACCCAGGGCCTCCTGCATGCTGAACATGGCCTTTGCCACTGAGCAGTGCCCTCCACTCCTGTCTTGTTTTAATTTTAATTTCTCAAACTTTTTGGTTTATTATTGTAATTTTTTTCTTTTACCGCTTATCTTGATACCTTTTGTCCAGTTTTTTATTGGATCTTTGACCCTTTCTTTGTCATTCACAATGGCAAATGAATCTTTTTGTTTCTTTTAGCGTTTACTCTTGAATATTTAATTTAATTTATTTGTTTATTCTGCACAGGATCTACTGTGTAGCTCCAGCTGGACTTGGGCTCCGGGTAGTCCAGGCTGGCCTTGGGCTGGCGGGGCTCTTTCTGCCTCCACCTCCCAAGTGCTGCACACACTCAGCTTGTTTGCGTGCTTCTTTGTTTCCTTCTTTCCAATGCTGGGAATCAAGCTCAAACCTGTGCTTGCCAGGCAAGTGCTGTGCTGCTGAGCTACATCCCCAGCCCTCGTTTGCATGTTTTGGAACATAGATATCTTAAGCCAAATCTATCAGTTTTGTTTATACTTTTTACTTTAAATATTAAGCTTAGAAATGGACTTTCATGTTCTTTATCAATATATGTAATTAATATAAACATTCATGTTGTATTTGAGCATTTCAGAAATACAGTATCTGGAATCAGCCTAGAGTGGTGGCACACACCTGTAATCCCAGACTTTGGGGGGCTGAGGCAGGAGGGTAACAAGTTCAAGCCCTATGTAAGCAAGTTAGGGAATTAGTGAGACCCTGTCTCAAAATAAAAAGGGCTTGAGATGTAGCTCAGTGTGAAGATCCTGAAGCAATCCCCAGTATCTCATGGGGAAAAAAAATCTAAAATCTGTTTGACATATGACTTGGGAAATCTAAATTTTATTTTATTTTTTACAACAAAATTATCCTAATACATTGAGAAATTTTTAGTTTCTCCAATGATTTGAAATACCTTTCTTACCTTATGCATACTTTAGTCTACTTTGGAAGTTTCGTTCTGCTTATTGTACTTTTGTACTGATTTTTATACCATGCTAACTTTTGAGATTTCATTTTAATGCCTAGTAATATCAGCCTTCAGAATTGCTACAAGTTTTCAACATTACTTTGGATAGAGTCCAGCAGAAGCCTAGAATTATATCATCAAATTCTGAGGAAGAATCCCATGGGGATTTTGATTCATATTGCATTTAATTAAATAACAGCTTACTATGCTAACAAGATTCAAGCTAGCTGTCTTTTAATGAACTATATTTGGTTTCTTAATTTGTTAAATTTATCTCATTCTGTAGTTGAATACATTTGATACACAGGGATTACAGTAATTATGATTTAATATCTTTTTCAATTATTTTGACACAAGTCTAATACATTTATAGACTCCACGACGATGTTCTGTATTTTCGTTATATATGCCCTTCTTTTTTTATATTGGTAGCTTTTTACCAGTTTCCTTATTTGCAGTCGCACTGACTTTATCGTTTTAGTAATTTTATATTTTGCCCTTTATAAAGACAGTAGCAGTGATATGAGATTGAAATGGGCCTAATGCCAGACTTAGCAGTTTTATAGACAATACTCTTAGCACATTAATATCTTTATAATTAGTTGGATTCATATAGCCCAGTAGAAAGTGTATTTTGCAAATAAAATTCTTTGGTGTAGAAATCTATCAGCTGTGTCTCTTTGCCCTTAATAATAACAGATGGTAATATTCACCTAGCAGATTACAAACCATCTGGTTTATTATATTGCTCTCTAAACTGTCATAATGAGTTTAGATTACTAATTGCACATTCCCTGACTTACCCATAACCTTGCTAGGATAAACATTTTCAGATTTTATATATTATGATAAAAATGATCTTTAACATGGGGCTAGGTGTTGTGCACATCTGTAATCCCAGCACTCAGGAGGCTGAAGCAGGAGGGTTACCGTGAGTTTGAGGCCAGCCTGAACTATACATAAGGAGACCCTGTCTCAAACAAAAAAGTTTAACATGAACTTTTAAATGTTTTAATTATAAATATGAATTCATAAATTTTACAAATTTATGGCTTTCACTTTGACTTTTCTGTGCATGCATATATTGTGTTTTCATCGTACCCAGTCACCCAACTATCTTTCCTTGATCTTTTCTCTCCCTTTTCCCTAGAGCCTCTCCCTGAATAATAGTCCTGCTCCTACGTGTGTGTGTGTGTGTGTGTGTGTGTGTGTGTGTGGGTGTGTGATTTTTGTTCACATCTCCACATGTGACAGAGAGCATACGGTACTTGTCCTTCTGCATCTGGTTCTCTTTGCTCAGTGTGAAGACCTCCAGTTCCATCTGTTTTCCTACAAGCGATATCATTTCATTCTTCAGCAGAATCAAATTCCACCTAAGCTGGTCCCATAACCTGGCTATTGTGAGTGGAGCGCAGTAAAGTGCAGTGTGCAGCTGTCTCCAGGGTGCGGACTCCACTTCATTCAGGTGCATGCCAGGAGTGGCCTAGCTAAATCACGTGGAAGTGCGTTTTTGTTTTTCTGAGGAGCTTCCATATTATTTTCCATGTGATTCCACAGATAATGCCAGGGGAACTGGTTGTCCATATGCAGAAGATTGAATTAGCCAGACTCCTGTTTCTTCCTCACCCTGTACAAAAATCAACCCCACATGGATCAAAGGCCTTAATGTAAGGCCTGAAACTTGAAACTACTCCAGGGAAACACTTCAAGATGTAGACACAAGCAATAGTTTCCTGACAGCACTCCGGCTGCTCAGAAACTGACATGAGATTATGTCACAAGCTTCTGCATGGCAAAGCAGTCAGAGAGACAGGTACAGAATGGGAGAAATCTTTGCTAGCTCTTCATCTGACAGAAGATTACCATCCAGAATTTATAAAGAACTCAGAAAAGTTTGCAGAAGGAAAAAACGGAACCAGCGCGTGAATGGCCAGTGGTCTGAATAGACACTTCTCGGGTACAGAGACCCACACACTGGGCCGGTGGGGAGGCACACGTCCAGAGCACAGAGGTTCTTCCTCAGCCCGGCCCACAGCTGTTCCTAGAAACAGCAACAGCTGCTGCTGAGGCTGTGAGGCAGTGCGGGCATGCCCACGCGCTGGTGGTGAGGATGTAGGTTATCTTTTACCTAGGCGTTTTCTATTTCTCCTCTTCCATTCCTCACTTAGGTAACAGCAGCAGGGGTGTAGAAGCTGTGGCCGTGGTTCTGTGAGCACCTTGTGGTGCTCCAGAGGTCTTGGTGGAGTTAGCCTGGTAGTCTTCTTTCTCACTTGTACAGACTCAGGTGAAGGGAGGTGTTGGTGCAGTGCCCGGGCTCACCCTGCTTGGCTGTTCACCTCTGTGCCGTCATTCCAGTGACTTCTTCCATCAGCCATTTCCTCTGGAGGGTTTGAGGTGGACGCCAGCCCCGCTGGTAGAAGCAGTTTCTTTCTTTGGGCCATACCAGATCACTCTGGAGCTGTGTTTATCTTTGTCTCAATTAGAGTAGCAGGCACCTACTGTTCTGAGTGGTGTTAGCCAGGTTCCTGGCTATGTTTATCAGTTACTGATAGCAAACCTTCTCAGGCTTGCAAAGTATTATGAGTTTGTTTGGTTGGTTAGTTGCTTTTGGTTTTGTGAGACAGGGTCCATGGCAGTCCTCGTGGGCCACTGTGCCCGGCCCTAGCATCCCAAGTTTTTCTCATTGCCTTTAGTGTTGCATATTTCACTGGCGCTGTTTCCTCTGCGACTGGTGTCCATATTTTCTCCATGGAGCAGCGGTTCTGTGGACAGCCCCCTCACCCTTTGCTTCTTCCTGGCTCAGCCTTGGGAGCTGCTGGTCGTGGGAGATTGCTGTGAACTCTTTCCCCATCCTTTCCTGCTTGATTCTGTTGTCTCTCAGCGTTGGTTCCTCCCTTCTCTGTCCTTAGCATCCTTACTGATCTCCTCCCTTTCCATTGTAAGGCCAGATGTCTGGCCCTTGCCGTCACACGTGCTTTCAAATTAAATTGTTAAGCACTTAATATAGAGCCTTGATTTAATATTTGGATACAGCAAACTCTACTATTCTGTAGTGTTCACGCTTCAGCTTGAGTGAAAGCTACATGCAGAGACCTTCTTTCCAGCAGGATTCTTACAGGTGTCAGATGAGAGGGGCACAAGCCAGAGCAACCTGAGCCCGGTAACGCCCAGAACTCGCCCCTCACGTCCGGTGTTCATGCTGTACTTAATCAGCTCAGAAATACACTTTACATCTATAGTTAGGATTCATGCTCCAGGCAGTAGTCCATGCTAATTTAATTGGAAGCCTGTTTCCTCTCTTGGAGGGACATAAAGTACTGATGTACCTCAACCTAGTGGGGTCTAGATTTTATGAACTGCAGTGAGTGCTTCACACGCCTGGTCCTTCTGCCTCAGCTCCCCAGGCTGGCCTCCAGCTGTGCCCCTGCAGCCAGCTACTGGCTAACACCGGTTGATTTCCTGCGTCTGGTTTACCACCCTAGATCCATATGCTATCTGTAGCAACCGAAGGCACAGAGAAGTTCAGCGAGTGATGGAATTAAAGCTTGAACCCAAGCAACAAAGTAGTTCAGGGTTTCCATGTGTGCACTGCCTCTCCCTAACTGGTGGCTTTCTCTCCTCTCCTAAAGGCATCGCTGGCTTCACAGTATGACTGACGACCCTCCAACAACCAAGCCCCCCACGGACCGAAAGTTCATTTGGAAGACACATCAGTTCAACGTGAGCGGCACTCCACAGCAGTACGTACCGTACTCCACCACTAGAAGGAAGGTTCAGGCGTGGGTCCCACCTTCTACACCTTACAAGTGAAGACGGCCTTGCAGCCTGTGAGATAGGGCTTTTCTCAGAATTGCACTTGGACTGTCTCCTCTTAACTTGATTAAAATTTGTTTGACCAAGCCATTGTCTTTTTGTGCCACTTTTTCTTCTAGATTTGTCATTTATGCATTTGCAAAATAGAAGCTCACATAGATGGGTGATTGAAGTAAACATCAGCTATGGTGACACCTGGTGGAGTTGTCAGGTTTTGAAAACAGCCCCTGGGGTTGGGGTTTGTAGTTTGTGATCTTACCCACTCCCTGTGGAGACCTAAGCCACTCTGGGCCAGACAGATTTTCCCACAGGCATTTGGAAGGGGCACGGAGAGACCCGAAGGCGGAGGGGAGAGGTGTCCGGACAGGTGGCTTTTGTGCAGTGCTCCAAGGAGGAGCTCAGCAGAGACTTCCGGTGTCCTCCTGGGCTTCCTTAATGCTTTGATCTGTGAGCTACCCCCAGCACCTTTCTGATGTATTCTTATTTTTTTATGATAACTAATAACACCAGGGGTTTGTGTTTTTGTTGTTGTTGCTCACAAACAAAAAACATTAAGGCCCCAGGGAAGTGTAGGATGTTGGATGGGTTGTTGTGTGGGGTGAGAGGCAGTGCTGAGTCTGTTCTTCGGGGTGCTTCCCATTTTCCTTTGGAGAGTTCCTATAGAAATATGGATATGAGACAAAAGCCTAATGTCCCAAGGGAACAAGGAGCAATAGCCAGAGCCCAAGGAGAGCTGCGGTCTCTCACTTGTAAATCCCAGCAAGCTGGGATTCAAGGCAGCAGATAACAGCTTCTCCTGCAGGTGCCCTGTTCTTTGATCCCTTGCTTGGGATGTTATCAGCTAGCATTTGTGTAAACCTAGTGTTAGGCAATGGTGGACGTCCATAGAGAAAGTAGTTTGTGTTCACCAAGGTAATTATGCCCATTCCTTAACCTGCCTTTAGCCCTCAATAAATGTGAGATGCTTCTGTGGCTCTGGGCTCACTTGGAGAGAGACTGATCTCAGTGAGACCTCTGAAGCTATCTTCATTGGGACTTCTTGTCATTTCTTTCGGCACCGACTCATAACTTACAAGTTTCAGCTGGCTACTGGGCACAGGGGAGACTATAGGGCACCAGGCCCTTTGATCCATCTGCCACCTAGTATAGGGCCAGCACAGGCAGAAAGGCACTTTCAGTGAGTGGGAGCAGTTTTGTCCCACCATGCCCTTTGATGACCCCCATGCCATGCTGTGCTCCTAGTGAAGCCTGCTTCACTGTGCAAGGTGTCAGGGTCCAGTGTATGGAGCATGAAGAGATGAGGCCAGCTGGAGGAGTGTGGAGGCGATGAACAGGGTTTTAAGCAGTGCCTTTCATATTGTACTTTTTTTTTGTAATTAGTACAGGGTCTATAGGGTCTCACTACACAGATCAGATTCATAGTGCTCCTCCTGTTTTCAGCCTCCCAGGCACTGAGATGACAGTTGTGCACCACCATGCCCAGTCTCAGTGTGCCCCGGGATGGCAGGGCAGCATGGCTTGCCGGGGATCGAACCCCTAAACCCCAGCTGCTGCGCTCTGCCTAAGCAGGCGCTTTAGTCCACTGAGCTGTCTGGCCAACTCTCATATTGTACTTTAATATCAAGGAAATAGGGTCTCTAACCAATCACTGACTGCTGGGCTGAGACCTGAGGAGAGGTGACATTGAAGACCAGTGTTAACATCTGGGGAAGGGTTTTGAAAATAAACCCTGGGCATTGGTCCTATAATCCTGACCAAGTGGCCAGGAACTTACAGAGATCACCTTCTGAGAGCAAATCTCCCAGTGCCTGCTCCAGGGAGGCCAGCAGTACGCGGCTGAGCCCATGGGCCCAGGCAGCAGATGCATCTTGCCAGGCTCCTGAAGGCAGGGCGGCTTGTCCGAATGGGAGCAGGCACGTGTTCCCACGTGGATCTACTCTCCTTAGCGCCACACCTGTGGGCTACGAATGCCTCTGTGTCCAACCTGTGGCCTCGTGTTGGATGGTGTCTCTTCCTGGGCTCACGATGCACCCTTTTTGATCTAGCTTTCTCACTCTTGCCTCTATATCCTAGTATGGGTCGGTCATGCTAGCCTCTTCCAAGGGTCAGAGTTATTTGTGTGTTTGTTGTTGCCTTGAGACAAGATCTTACTTTATAGTCCAGGCTGGCCTCGAACTTGCACAATCCACATGTCTCCTGGGGCATGCGTCACCTCTCCTGACTCCAGATTTACTCTTGGCCAGGCCCTTTATGTTGCTGTCCCTGCTGCCTGGGAAGTAACATCCTTGCTTGGTACCTTGTCTTGTATTATTGATGTCTCACTTCACCTACGTCAGCCCTCAGCAGGCCCTTCTGCGTCCACATAATTTATAGTGGCTTCCTCAGCAACTAATTTTAAACTTTTTTTTGTGGAACCGGGGATTGAACTCAGGCCCTTGAGCTTGCCAGGCAAGCGCTTGTCCTACTGAGCTATTGCCCCAGCCCCTCTTTTAAACTTTATATAAATTTCATTGTTTTTATTTTCCTCACAGTATTATTGTTCCTTTTTGAGGAAAAACAGGAACAAAATTGTTCCAGAGAATAACCTCTGTATCCAGCAACTATTGAACACCTTCCGTTCACCTACGGTTCTCCTCTGGAAATGCCGTGCATGGAGAGTGAAGGAAGATGGGATGTGTCAGGTTAATGATTTTGGTGGAGGTGAGGTAATGACTGAGGAGAAACAGCAGCAGCCCTGAGGAGCAAAGTCTGAAGTTGCAGAAGGTGAGGGCCTTGCGGGGTAGCATTAAGGCATGCTGGTAGTTATAAATAGGAAATTGAAGGAAGGCTCATTGAGCAATTCTTACAGGAGGAGAAAAGTACACTAATTACGGGATTGCATGCTGTGTCTCCAGAAAGATCAGTGGTTATTTCAAGATTGTATCTCTTGTGTGATGAGCTTGCAGAGTCCCGTAGGCCGTCGTCCCCGCTCTGCGTGGTGCTCCTCTGTGTGGAGAAATCCTATATATAACATCGTCTTCAAAGCCAGCCGGAGTATACACTGGTGGTTGGCGTCCATCGCAGGGTGTGTAGTTGCAGTCTGAGGTGTGCAGCTCGAGCCCCATTGGTCCCTGTGCTCAGGAAGGCGCTGTGCTTGCCCCTAAGATTCACAGGCAGAGTGGGACTATAGAAATGGGTACGCAGTAGGAGAGTCTTTATTTGGAACAGAGGGAGGGTGCTCTGCCAGGGCCCTGTGCAACCCATCCTCACAGCACGAGGCATGAATGATCTCCCAGGGCTGAGGGCCATGTTGCTCTGGGTTCTTAGCTGACTGGGGTGCCCAGGGAGCAGGGCATTTCCTGAAGAGTACACTCGGGACTTCTGTTCTTTGCGCTTGCCCTTTCTCCCGGTCACAAAGCTTGGCTTCTCTTGGGGACTATCCTTCCCCAGCTTCCAGTTCATATGGGTCATGGGTTTGGCCGCACCCACTCAGTTATTTTTGAAACTGGGGATTCAACCCAGGGCCTTCACACTGAACTTCATCTCCAGCCCTTTTTATATTTTTCTTTGTGACAGAAGTCTTGCAAGTCTTCCAGCTGGACCGTAAGTTAATGGTCCTTCTGCCTTAGCCTCCCCCTGGCGTGCACCCCCGTGCCCAACTACACCCACGCAGATTCTCACAGAATCCTGTCCCACTGGCTTCAGTGTTTGGTGTGAGAGTGGAAAGTGACCCAAGATGGCCCAGTAAACTCAAGTCCAGGACTTGAATTGGAAACACTGGAAAAGAGAAGTCCTCATCCTGTGCGACTTGAACGGAGGTTATCTACCTGGTGTGGTAGGGAGCCCACCCGAGGCTGGAAGACACCTGAAGGGGAAGGGACCACAGAGGGCCTGGGGTGAAGACGGAACAGGCCGGCTCTTGCTCCTGATGATGGGCCCTGGTCTGTGTGTGCTTCCGCTGCGCGGCCGTGCCTCCAACTTACCTTTCCTTGTGACTCTAGGCTGTCTTGTGCTTCTCTCAGTTGGAGCTGCGTGTCCTCGCAAGTAGGAAATCCTTACAGCTTTGTTCCTTCTTTGGTAATGAAATTTGCTGTTACCATTCACCATCTTTCTTCCTGGACAGAGCCCTGGTTATGAATTTTCTGATTCATTAATAAAGGTATTTTATGAACCAATAGTGCATCTATTGCTGTGAGCTAATAAATAGCTTTCTTTTCATAACTTTAAGTTTATGTTGAAATAGAATTGGCCTACGTATATGCATTGAAGATCTACCCAGGTCTTTCAAATTTCTGCCTGAGTTGCTGACGACTCCTCCACAATTCCAGTGTTAGAGAGGTGTACACATTTGCAGATTCAGTTGCTTACAGCTTGGCCTTGGAACTCTGAGCCACAATAAAAATTAATAAAAATTGGCAATCATGTTTATTTTATTTTGTATTTTAGGGAAGGGTCTACAGGGTGTTCAGGGTCTCACTACTAGATCGGACTCGTAGTGATACATCCGTTTACAGCCTCCCAAGAGCTGGGATTACAGGCGTATGCCACCATGCCCAGTCTCAATTACATCTCAGTGTACCCCGGGGTTGGGGCTGGCATGGCAGGCCTGGGGCTCGAACCCCTGGCCCCTGTGCCTACTTGCAGGCACTTTAATCCACTGAGCTATTTGGCGGGCCCTTTGGCAATCATGTTTATGCCACTAAATAGTGTTAAGCATCAACCCTACAGTATTGGGTGATTTATGATACTCTGTGTGTGTGTGTGTGTGTGTGTGTGTGTGTGTGTGTGTGTGTGTGTGTGTTTTGTAGTTAGGGTCTCTCTGTAGCCCATGCTGACCTCAAACTTGTGATGCTCCTGCCTCAGCCTCCCAAGTTCTGGTATTATAGGCCTGTGACACCACCTCTAACTGATCCTCTTTCTTAAAGCAATAGAGGATGGAAAATTATGCACAAGAAAAGCTGTATTCTAATTCAAAATGTAATTATTAGGATGAAAAACTATTTTCTCCCTTAAAAATATCTCTTTGCAGTTAGGATTACTAAATTTGCAGTACAGTGCTAAGAATTTCATCCGAGACAGCACAGATCACTAACTCATCTGCATTGCGCAGGCTGGGGGAAAAGCATTTGCGGAAGAAGGAGGAGGCCGTATGAAAGCTACAAAAACAAAACGTCACAAGTGCGCTTGACACAAGTGTATTTGTCCCAAATAGCAACCAATAAAGCAGTGCTCAGCCAGGGCGAAGGGGAAGTGTGTAGGGGTCAGGGCTGGTCACCAGCGTGGAGGAGACCCTTGGAGTTAGGCACAGGACACCGACGCATAATCCTGCACTGGGAAAATAAAAAAAGCCAGCCACCCAGTTAGTGCTGTGATGAGCTCAGTGAACTTCTTGGCTGCTGGGACATGGGAGTTGAAAGAGTACTGAGGATGGGGAATGACTGGCTGCTCACAGGCATGGAAATGTCCTGGGATGGCTGACAGTGGCTGCACAACATTCTCAACATGCGAGAAAACTGTTGAATTTTGGGCTTTTGATTTTGGATATTGAACCTAGGACTTTGCACTGAGCTACTTCCCCAGCCATTTTGTTTGGGTTTTAAGAAAGGATCTCTACGTTTGCTGGCCAGACTGGGGTTGAACTGAATTGCACACAGTATAAATGTGAATTTTATGTTGTATGGCTTTCATGTTAATTGAAAAAGAAATATTTTGAAACTCCATTCTAATGGATTATTGACAGTAAGCCTATTTTCTAATAGAAAGTGACATTTACCCCACTGTGGGACCTCTGGAAAGCGCTTGCTCCCTGGACAAACGCTCTGATATTCCATCTCTTCTGCTCTCTATAGGTGAAGTTGAGCCTCTTTCTACAGATTAGGCTGTGGGTCTAAACTTTACACTAAATTGCAGTATTAGCAATTGCTGTACAAGAATGACTTTGCGACACACACCTGTAATCCGAGCACCTGGGAGGCTGAGGCAGAAAGATCGCTGTGAATTTGAGGCCAGCCAAAGATACACAGTGCATGTAGTTAAGGCCAGTCTGAACTACAGAGCGAGACCCTGTCTTTAAAAAAAAAAAAAAAAAAAATTAAGAGATACTTATTTTATGCAGAAGCCCTTGGTTTAAATAGATTTTTTTTTTTTTTTTTCGTGGAACTGGGGATTGAACTCACGCCCTTGCGCTTGCCAGGGAAGAGCTTGTTCCACTGAGCCATCTCCCTGGTCCCATAAATAGAAAATATTAAAACTTTATAAAGTCCTTAATAAATTTAGTGTTGACATTTGGAAACAAGGTTAAAAATATAGCTGTGATTACAGTACCCTTCCTTTAGTTATGGGGAAAACGCTGTTTGACATTTTCAGAGGTTGCAGCTGGGGTGCTCTCCTGCGGTGGTTAATTGCAGGTGATTCAGGGAGACTGCGTCGTGTTCCTGGCTGTCCTGCCAGCGCTGGGTCTGAGGGTTCGCCTCTGCCACGACTCCGCAGCAGCTCACGGGAGCAGCAGGGCATGAAGTTCACTTGATTCAGGAAACGTGGGCATTTGCTGCCTGCTGACTCAGTCTGCCCCTCTGGGAAAGCGGCGTCCTCGTCACTCTCCCCTCCCCCCACCTGACCGGGGCCACGCCCAGCTGCGCATGCGACCCAGCCTGGCGGATCATGTTCTGAGCCTTGCTTTTCTGGCCCTGTAAGTTGTTCAGGAATGGTCACCAGTATGTAGTGCCTACCAGACTACTCCAGTTCTTCCTGAGGATTTCTCTAAGTAAAAGCTACGATGGAAGGCCAGGTGTGGTGGCACACGCCTGTGCCCAGCCCTCGGGAGGCTGAGGCACGAAGATTGCTGCCAGCCTGAGCTGCATAGTGAGTTAAAGGTCAGTCTGAACTGCTAACAAAAACAAACAACAAAACACTCTATTAGGGAACTAACTCCTTCCTTCCAGGGCCATAAAAGTAGAGTCAGCCCCAGGGGCGCGGTGGCCAAGCCTTTAGCTTTGGGGAAATAAAGGGAATACCCTTAGAAAAAGGGAAGAGGAGAGAGAGCAAGCTGCGGTGGCACAGGCCTGTAATCTCAGCACTTGGGAAGCTGAGGCAGGAGGATCACAGTGCGTTCCTGGCCAGCCTGGACTAGGTAGCAAGATCTTGTTTCAAAAAGGCGGGGGAGGGGAGGGAGGGAGCAAAGATGTGGAGATGGGGAGACAGGGAGGCAAGGACAGAGGGAGGGAGCTGGGGAGGGACACAGAAACAGGCGAACACCCTGGTTGGTGTTGCATAGGTCTCAGAGATGCCCTATTGCCTGGATGTCCTCCTCTGATTCTCCGCCAGGTTCCTCCCACCCCAAGTCAAGCTGGATTCCTTTCATTGGCAGTAAAACTGACCTTGACCAATGCCCAAGGACATTAGAATTCTTCACCTGGTCCTTGGCTAATGTCAGTGCTTTCCAAATACATGATGCGGATGATGGAGGGGACTCGCTGTCATTCTTGCGAGGTATGGTTATTAGTACCTCATTGGACATTATATGGCTTATAGAAATGTGTCATCTGTCATTAAGTTAAAGAGATTCATCTGACAGCATTCTACAGCTTGTAGTTATTTACAAGGGCAGCCGTTTTGTCACGCTGCGGCTGCAGCTCCAGACCTGATTTTGACTGACCGCGGTGACTCGGGGGTCATTTTTACGCAGCCTCCTTCGGCCTCGTGCAGCTTTTGCTCTTGCCTGCCTCGTCTTACAGCCTCCTGAGCACAAGGTCAGCTGACAGTCGCTGGCTTGGGCAGCCATCAGGACCTCGGCTTTGTGTCGCTTGCTTCTCCCCATGCTTCCGTGCATTTTGCTTCTACTTGCCTGGTCTGTATCACTCAAGGTTGATTTCTTTTCAGCGGTTGCTAGGAGACCCCCATCAGCATCCATTCATCCCCTAGAATCGCAGCCAACTCGAGCTCTTTCTGACTCCTCAGCATTGCAAAGCAGAGGCTGTGTCAGAAGATTCTCAATTGCTTTTCCAAAGAGTCAGTGGGGGCGTGGCTGGGGTGGCACAGCTGTCCTGCCCAGAAGTCTGTCCTGGTATTCCTGTTCCCTTAGATCTGGAAGAGGCTGACTCAGACTGGACTGCCCCATCCCAAGAAAGTCCAGTAATCTGGCCGAAGATGCAGGGAAGGAGGGAGCTTCCATTCTTTCAGATTAACCTTTGGCTCCAGATTTGTCTTCTTTTCTTTCTTTCCATTTTTTTCTTTCTTAGGGTAGGAGGTGCTAGGGATCGAACCCCCCCCCCCAGCCCCTCCACACTGAGCAACATTTTGCACTCAGCGAATACGGTCCTCCACATCTGTTCATTCCTACCCGAATCAGTCCACATGGAGGAGCTCAGCCCCTTTTCCTAACTTCCATCCAGAATGATGCACAGCAGCTAGCCAGAGGGTCTTAGATTTCAAGAGATAGGTCCCTTTCCTTTCCTTTTTTTCCTTCCTTCCTTCCTTCCTTCCTTCCTTCCTTCCTTCCTTCCTTCCTTCTAGACAGGGTTTCAGTATGTAGTCTATGCTTCCCTCAAACTTGTTTTTTTTTTCTTTCTGTATTTTGGACAGGGTCTACAGGGTCTTACTACATAGATCGGACTCGTAGTGACTCTCCTGTTTTCAGCCTCCCAAATCCTGGGATTACAGGCATGCGCTGCCACTCCAGATCTCAATCGCTGGCTCCATATGCCTCACAGGCAGGGTCGGCACAGCAGGCTGGGAATCGAACCCCGGCCCCTGCTCTCTGCCTAAGCAGGCGCTTTGGTCCACTGAGCTCTCAGGCCAGCCCTTAGACTCGTGGGCCTGAGAGCTTTCTGAGCGGGTTCCGGTGGGCACCACCAGGCCCAGCTTGTGTTGGCTCTTCAGTGTCCTCTCCACCTTGCTATCTTGCTTGCTCCTCTCTTCCTCTTTTTTTCCCTGTTATTTTCTCCTCTAGGAGGGAAAAATATGGAAAAATTAGTTCTTGGTTTTTTAGTACAGAAAAATCCAGCTCTCATCTACTTCACCTCCCTCAGGACTCCACTGCGTTATGTGATGTTTATGAGACTCCGGTTACCAACAGATGGGGAGGGCCTATTTCCCCTTCATGAGATTTCTGGGGTTCCTGCTGCCCCAGCTCTGAGCACCTTTTGTGTCCCCAAGATCAGATGCTATTACTACCAGTGAGGAAATAGAGGCTGTCCTGGTCAGTGCACCTCACTGGGACAAAGGAGGACAGGCTTGTTTTGGCTCATGGTTCCGGGGCTTCGTTCCATAGTGCCCTGGCTCCACGGCAGAACAGCGTGGGCAGAGGAAGCGGCTCCCTGCAGGGCGACCTGAAAGCCGAGAAAGCCGGGAGGAGCCAGGGTGAGATTGCGTGGCTCAGTCAGGATCCCCGGCTGACCATACTCCACAGCTGGCGTGAGCCTTCTGGCGATGTTGCAGAGGGAAACAGAAGCCAGCGCAGCATGGGGTGCTGGGGATCAAACCCCAATGCCTGCTCTTACCTAAGCAGGGATGTAGTCTGGTAAGCTATCTCTCTGGCCCTCATTTATGTTTCTTGAGGTCTTCCGAGTTTGCTTCGTTTCCTTTTTGGCCACCTGTGTCTCCCAGCCTAGCAGGCAGGTGAGCAGAAAGAGGGAGGGACACCAGGGGCTCTACTGTCTCCTTGACTGTTGACATGTCACCTGCTTCCCTACCTGCTGAGAGCCCTGGGAGACAGGGCCCTCGTGTTCTGAGACTGTAGACACGGGCAACCTATGGCCCCGCAAGATGGCAAACTTTTGAATTATCGTGTGGTTTGGGCAATATTTTTCACTGTGTTCAAGGACAGACTGTGTAGTCAACAAGGGGACATTGGACCTTCTGTCCCTGCCACACGAAGTCGAGGGGGGAATGCACAGGTGCCAGATGTTAGACTCATGGGACTTGGCCACTTAAACACAGTGATCGCGGGTAACAGTATCATTATTTGGTAGATGTGTAAGCTTTATTTAATGATTAAAGTTGGGCTTGTTGTCTTAAGTATTTTGTAAAATAATTTAAGAGGTTTAATATTTAAAAAAAGGCAGTTTTGTTAGTTATAAATTGTATGAATTACTTTCTCGGGGCTGTGATTCCATGAGTCAAAAGAGAAGCTTATTTGGCTCCCAGGTTTAGAAGGTTCAGTCTGTGACCGGGAGATTCCGACATGCAAACAGAGTGGCGGAAGGGCCTGGTGAAAGCTGACCCTGAGGAACTGGAAGGAGAGAAGCTCCTCCAGGCCATGCCCCAGGGACATCTCTCTTCTCAAGACCTGTCCTTTGAGGTCCTGAGAGCAAGCATGGGACATCCCCTGAGAGGGCGGTTAGGTTCCTGAGGTGACATGATGACTCCTGCGGAGGGGGCAGCCTCCGATGCATTCAAAGACACCTGCTCCCACTTCGGGTGTTCTCATCAAGGGGTGGCCTGGAGGCTCTG
>NW_004524580.1:23521271-23524494 GCF_000260255.1 Octodon degus | reverse complement strand
GAGTGTAGCCTCTTGAGATGTCCTCTTGGAAGAAGATCCATGTCCAGATCTAGAAGGGCCTGACTGCTGTGCTCTGTGAAGAGGCTGCGGAGCTGGATCTCATTTAGACGCTTACTAAGTGCAGGGAAGGGACCGGGGGGCGCTGGAGTCCCCGGCAGCCCCGTACCTGCTCTAATTGGCTCTGTGCTTAAGCATTTGTTCAGTTATTTATGCAACGGGCACCCATTCCCTGGCTTCATCCACAAGGACTCATGGCTGCTGACAGGGAGAATACCAAAATTTTTAGAATTAAATATAAACATAATTAAATGTACTGATACAACTATATAATTTTTAATAAAACATATACGCTTTATTACAAAAGCAATAAAATTATATAACAGAACATTTAGAAGATGTAAACAAGGATTCAAAGAATGTTCCACCACCCAGGGAAAATCATTGTGTATCCTTTTTTTTTTTTTTTTTTTGAGACAGGATCTCACTATACAGTCCAGGCTGCTTGAGCTCACTTTGTAGCCCAAGATGGCCTTGAACTCCCAGCGATCCTCCTGCCTCAGCCTTCTGAGTGCTGGGATTACAGGTGTGTGCCACCATGCCTCACTGAGAAAACCACTGTTAACATTTTGTTGTTGTTGTTCAGGGTCTCACTACGCAGCTTGGATTGGTGGTGATCCTTCTGTTTTCTGCCTCCCTAGTGTTGGGTTTGTAGGACTGCTTCATCGCGCCCAGACTCCATCACTGGCTCAGGGTTCCCCGGGGGCAGGGCCAGTGTAGCATGCAGTGCCAGGGATCAAACTCTGGCCCTTGCACTTATCTAAGCAAGTGCTTAGTCCACTGAGCTATCTCACCCGCCTTCATTGTTAACATCTTAAAATATGTCTTTTCACTTTCTTTCTGTGCAAAACTGTAAAGATTTTAATATTTTATGTAATGCGATTCCTACCTCTACGCCATTTTCTAGGTTGCTTTCTTTCCTTACTGAAAAGAAGCCAGGTGTGGGGGCACCTGCTTTGGAATCGCAGCTACTCGGAGGCAGAGGGAGGGGCACTGCAAATTCAAGGCTACATGGGCAACTTAGCAAGACTTTATCTCAAAATTTAAAAAATTAAAAAGAGCTAAGAAGGTAGCTCAGCACTCCATGGGTTCAATCCTGAATACTGGGAAAACTATCTCACCTATATATAAAGAGAGAATAAATCATGCAAAGTTAATGCATTTTCACCTATAATATCATTTTAAATGAATGAATAAAATTCCATTGTAGGTATATGGCATAATTTATTTAAATAATCACCCCATTACCAGGCAAAATTTAGAAATCCACTACTATCTCATGACCTACTAGCTGGATAACTTATTTCACACATGCGTGTTGTCTCTCTCAGCCTGTGGGCCCCTGGCGTGGATTAAGGACCAACAGCTCAGGAGGAGATAAGAACCCTTAGAGCAACTGTCACGCTCCTGAATCTATCTCACTACTGTCCTCTAAGCACAAAGAATGACTTACTATTCTCTATCTTCCACATTATATGAGTTAGGATTTCTAGCTGGGCTTCCCTACCAATATTAATTACATCTCTTGTTTCACTTTGGAAATTCTCCTGTGAAGGAGCAGCAATCCATCTTCCCGTGGCTGACTTGGTCCAGGCGACCGGCAGAATGTTAGCACAGTGCCAGCGTCAGCAGGAAACCACTCTTGTGGAGAAATAAAGTGAGGACTGGATGGAACATGACCTCACTCTTTGGGGTGTATCTGTGAGTCATTCCAAGAACATCAAGTAAGACTTATGCATCAGAATCATCTTCAAGGGTTGGCCAGATAGCTCAGCAGAGTAAAGCACCTGCTTAGGCAGAGTGCAGTGGCTGGGTTTCAATCCCTGGTGTGCCATGCTGGCCCCGTCCCTGGGGTGCACTGAGACAGGGATTGAGACTGGACGTGGTGAAGTGTGCCTGTAATCCCCATGCTTGGGAGGCTGAAAACAGGAGGATCATTATGAGTCCTTAGTGAGACCCTGTAGTCCCTGTACCAAATACATTAAGAAAAAAAAAGAAAAGAAGAAGAAGAAAAGAAAAAATTCATCTTCAGAAAGAATTCATGGGAGCTGGCAACTGCTCTAGTTTCCTTTGGTGGAGCTGCAGCTAGCGCCTGAACATGACGTCACCATACTTGGTACATTCTCCTCCAGTCGCCTTTATCCAGTGAGGTCACTTGCAGGAGAGAGACTTTGGATGTTGAATATATGTTACATACGTGTTGCCTTCCCCTGCACATCTGATGCCAGGAGACCTGTTGGTGGCTGCCTGGCCTGTGTTCCTCTTCCTTTGTGGCCCACCAGCCCTGCTTGCTTTGGGGAAGTGTCACCCTGCCCTCTCACCACATAGACTTCATGGGAAGGACCCCACAGCTGCCTGCTAAATAGAACCTGATGCCTCTTCCAAGGCCTTGTGCAGCGATCAGCACAAGACTTAAGCTGGTCCAGATAGAGGTCCTTGGACAGCAACTCTGGGACACACACCCCTTCCTCTTTGACTTGATGTTAATGAAGTATTAATGGATGTCCTCCAATTCCCACCCCAGCAGCCAGAGCCCAGGATGAAAACAGGTAGAAGACACTGAAGTCTTTTCACTGCCAGCTGAAACCCTGCCTAAAGTCCCTATCTTCTTAAATTTAAATATGTTTCTTTTAAAATATGTAAGCCATCTTTTTTTTTTTTTTTTTTTTTAAGGCAGGGTCTCGCTATGCAGTTCAGGCTGGCCTTGTGCTCACTTTTGTAGCTCCTAGGCTGGTCTGGAACTTGCAGAGATCCTCCTGGCTCAACCTCCCGAGTGCTGGGATTACAGTTGTGTGCCACCATGCCCAGTTCTGGGGCCGCACAGTGGACGCCCACATCTGGGGCTGAGACTGAACAGCATGTGGGGCTGGGGATTGAACTCTGGTGCTTGTGCTTTCCGGGTAGGTGCTTATGCCTCTGAGCTATCTCTCCAGCCCCCATACATTGTTCCTATGTCTAAATCAGTTTGCTTACCTCTGGAAGATGCCTACCCTGAGAGGTACCTTGCTTAAACGATCCCATCATGAAGTCTCTGTAGCAGACCCCAGCTTTCCTCCTTTGATGGGTGGTGGTGGTTCTTCTTCTTCTTCTTCTTCTTCTTCTTCTTCTTCTTCTTCTTCTTCTTCTTCTTCTTCTTCTTCTTCTTCTTCTTCTTCTTCTTCTTCTT
>NW_004524580.1:23518339-23520988 GCF_000260255.1 Octodon degus | reverse complement strand
CTCCTTTTCCCTCTTCCTCTTCTTTTCTATGTATTTGGCACAGGGTCTCACTATGCAGCACTATGCAGCTGAGATTTATACTGAATTCATCCCTCCTATTTTCAGCCTCCCCAGCCCTGGGATTACAGCCATACACCCATATACCAGGTGGCCGACTTAGAGCACATGGGGGTGGGGCCGGTGCAACTTGTGGTGCTGGGGATCAAGCCCCAGTGACTGCACTTGCTTAAGCAGGTGCTTAGTCCACTGAGCTATCTTGCCAGCCCAATGGCTCTCTTCTTACTTGTGAGTTCAGCTCCTGCGATGCACAGGTCTCTGCACTGTGCTGGACACCTGTCCTTCACTACTCTCCAGGTACCTTTCTTCTCCTCTTGAGTATCTGACCTCCCTTTCTTCAGAGCTACCATCCCCCTTTCCATCCTTCTGAAATTCCCATTTTCAGGAATAATTATTGCATAATCCCTAGCTCCCACTTTCTCTCTTGTCCTAGAAGGCAAACATTACAGACCTTCTTGACATCTGCAGTTTGTTGCTAGTGATTTTGAGGAAGCACAGGGATTTGTGCTGAGATTGGTGTTCCTGGCAGGACGTGTGCAGTGATCGTTTAGTAATGTCTGCCATGGGCACAGGATGGAGCGTGTGGAGATGGCTGCAGGTTTCGCTGTCCCTTTCCCATGGTCTCCTGTGGGTGCTGACCCAGTGTGTTCTTTCCTGGTTCACAACACACACAGCTGTTCTGGGGGAGCTCCTGCTCCTCATCTAAGGAACACATGGAGTCCACTTACACCTGAACAGTGTGTAAGGACCTCAGCCTGGTGACCTATGCCGTGCCCTTTTGGCTTCTATCACTTGCTCAAGTCTTTGTTGACTCATTCAGCAACCAGTGGGTTCCTCCCCAGCCTCTGGCTCTGAAGGTCACTTTAGGATTAGAGTCACTCAGTTCCAAAATAACTTCCATATAAATAGACATGGTTGTCACCCAGAGAACGGGTGGGCTTTCGCTCACACCCCGGCATTTACCCATGACTCATACATTTCATCCTTTTTATAGACATCGCTGAGTTGAACTTTATTCATGAGTCTTTCCTCAAAACCAACAGCATCTGTTAAGACTTTAGAAATTCTGATTCCTGAATGAAATCAATTTGTGTTGGAGGTTGAACTCTGCTGAGGTCTCAGTGTATGTTTCTTGACTTTAATAAGAGAACTTTATGTTCTGTGAGTATAAACAGTTTGCTATTTGGGTATCATGTTGTCACTGTGTCCCCCAAGTTTTGTGTAGGACACATAATCCCTAGGTTCATAGGATGCTGGGACTTGGAGGCCAATGGTGCTTCCCTTTGGGAAATAATTATGATTCGATAAAGCCACCATGATGGGGTTGGTAGTTTTTAATAAGAGAAGGAAGGCCCTGGGAGGCTGAGGCCAGAAGATGGCGAGTTTGAGGACAGTCTGGGCCACATAGCAAGACCCTGAAACTGAACAGTGGGCCAGAGATGTAGCTTGGTGCAAAGGCCCTGAGTTCACTCCTCTGCATTATAAAGAAGAAGATGGAGAAAGAGGAAAACAAAAAGAGGAAGAGGAGGAAGAGAAGAAGGAAGAAGAAAGGGAAGAGAGGCAGAGGGAGGAGAAAAGAGGAGAGACAGGAAGGGGAAGAGGGGAGGGAAGACCTGAGCCAACACATTTTCCCTGTCTACCACATGATGCTGTCTGCACTGGGGGGCAGCAAATGCCAGGCAGCTGCTAGCACTGTGCTTAGACTTGTCCAGCCTCCAGAACCGAGATCCATAGCAACCTCTATTCTTTATCACTTAACTGGTCTCGGGTGCTTTACTGTAGCAACAGAAGACAGAGAATGTAGGTACTCAGTGCAGTGGCCAATCAGCACTAACCATCGGTGATACCCAACTTGGAAAAAGATCTGTCTGTGCTCCCACCCACCCTACTCCCGGGCTCCTTTCCAACCCTGGAATTGTGCTGTGAGCTCCGGATGGGGTTGCAGAAGGGTTTCTAGTTGGCGAGCCCCTCCTATCATGGTCCGGAGGTGAAGGGGCCCAGATTTTCCCCTGAGCCTTGCAAAACTATCTAGGATAAGCCCCTCGTCTCAAGCCCCCAAATGCAACCATATCTGAAGGATTCCTCTGACCAGACGCCAACATCTCTTGGGGTCCACTCACTGGGCACCCCAGACCTGTGTCTAAGGGGACTCGCCACTGCAGAGAAGAATCTGCGCAAAGGAGCAAATTAGCAGGGCATGTGCAGGTAACTGGAGCATTGTTGTTCCTGGGACTACAGGAAACCTGATAGAACTATGGACAACCCACGTGATTAACGGTGGAAGCTTCGGAGCGAATGTCCTGGTTCTCCATGCTTTTATTACCCAAGATTGATTCTTCTTCTTAGTACAGTCAGAGCCTCTGGTTTTGACTCTCAGCTCTGCCCCATAGTAGCTGCATGACCTGGGGAATTCCCTTACATTCCTTACCCATAACCCTGAGCATTAACTGACTTGATGGGTATGAAGAACTGGGAACTGCTCTGTGCATAGTTTGCATATAAGCTGTTATTATTCACGGAATTTACTTCTTGGGAAATTGCTCTTGTCTCCGTGTGTGTGTGTGTGTGTGTGTGTGTGTGTGTCAGATGGAG
>NW_004524580.1:23512232-23518014 GCF_000260255.1 Octodon degus | reverse complement strand
AATGACAAACTTCTTAATAGCCTTATCCTTGGGTACACACCGGGCGCAGTTCGTGCAGCGAATAGGCTGCACATGACCGCGGCCCTTTTTGGCACGACCGTTGTTCCTTCTTTTTTTCGTCATCCTGGAAAAGAGGACCCGAAAGAGCTTTGTGTGTGTTTTTGAGACAGGCCCTCACTATATAGCCTAACCTGACCTCGAACTCACAGTGATCCTCCTGCCTCAGCCTTCTAAGTCTGTGGTTACAGGCTAGCACCACCATGGCTGGCCTTACCTTGACTTGTATTTGCTGTGTGCCATACACCACCTAAGCCTTTCTGTGTCAGAGATGTGCCAGTCCAGTCTCTCCAGAAAGAGAATTTTGAGCCAAGTGTGGTGGTGCACATCTGTCACCCAGCACTCAGGAGGCTGAGGCAGGACAATCCCTGAGTTTGAGGCCAACCTCAGTTACACAGTGAGTTCAAAGTCAGCCTCAACTACATAGTGAGAGCCTGTCTCAAAACAGACAACACAACACAGCAGCAACAGAAAACAAACAGAAAGAGAACTTCTTGGCTAGAGGTGAACAGGTCTGGAATAACAATCCACTTATGCCTGATTAACTTCCCCTATTTAGTAAACAAAAGCCCTTCATTTTAAAATTTTACCTGATCCAGATCATAAAAGATTTCCATAAGACCTGAATTCAGACTCACACTGTGCAAGCTGTTGTGTCCTGGCCTGAAGGTGGCAGGTATTTTAGCCTCTGTCTTGGTTGTTGGTAACATATAGAGATTATTATTTTTGAAAAAGTGTCCAATAAAATTTTGAAAATCATTGCCAAATTTGGGGAAGCGTACATCAATCTCCATGTATGAACTGAAAGGGTTTGTGCACATTCCAGGTTTTCTTGCACAGGGCTCCGCCCTCCCCACTCAGGGCTCCGCCCTCCCCACTCAGGGCTCCGCCCTCCCCGCTCTGAACTGATGACCTAGTTTGCCATTGCAACCTCCCTGTACCAGTGGATTATGATGCCAGCATTTCCTGTTAGGTAAAGAGGAGACAGATTATCAGTGTAAGAGCCTATTTTTTACTTCAAAAGTCATCTCTTCCTTTTAAGGAATTACTTCTTTGTGCATAATTTGGAGAAGAGAAAGCCAAAATACTCCTTATCGGCTTTTTTTTTAAAAAAAATTGTATTTTGTACAGGCTCTCATTACACAGCTTGGATTCATAGTGATTCTCCTGTTTTCAGACTCCCCAGTGTAGGGATTATAGGCGTGTGCCAACATGCCTGGTCTTGGTGGCCAGCTTAGCTCGCCCAGGGGTGGGGCCAGCACATGTGGTGCCAGGGATCAAACCCTGAGACATGTGCTTGCCTAAGCAACTGCTTAGTCTGCTGAGCTATCTCACCAGCACTTCCTTTTAATTTGCTTCTCAATGTCAGATTAATTCCCATTATTGCTAATTTCTGACCCTCTCTACACAACCCAGCTCCACGCCTGCCACAGAGGCTGTGGCCACCCTTGCCCATGCATTCAGGCTTCACAAACAACTTCCACACGTGGCTGGGCCTTGCCCCCTCTGGGGTCTAAGGTGGTCTCCTGCAGTAGGTCCCAGGCTTGGAAGGCTGGCCTCGGGGCTTCAGGATCCTGGGGGAGGGGGCATAGGGTGCTAGGTCCTCAGAATGTGGGCAGCAATGACGGGTGCTGTGTATTCCGGGCCGCCACAGGCGTCTCATCCTGAAGGACGGGCGCAACAGGCGAGCAGCCCCCTCCATGAGCACCGTGCTTGGGGCTCTTGTTGCCCTGGTTCCAGGACAGACCTGAGACCAACTCAGTGTTCCTGTAATCTGTTCTCTGCACGGGGCAGTAAACGTTCACCCCGACTCCACCCAACACGAGCTGCTCGATGATGCACATCTTATCAGAGCCTTGCCTTGGCGTGCTTTGCGTCAGGCTGCCTGTGCAGGAAGAGGCGTCACCTGCCGTCTGGAACGCTGTGCGTGGGCAGCGTCACAGCGTAACCTCAGATTGACCCCTGCCCTCCTTCAGGGACAAGTTTTTCAGGAACTCCCCAGCTGGAGCCTGTGCCTGCTCTCTCAGCACCACTTCCCCTTTTCCTGACCCTGTTCCATCGCCCCAGAAGTCACCCCCAGCAGCCGGAGGAGGACGGAGGACCAGCTAGAAGCAGGGCGTTTCTCCCACCCGTCTCTGCCCGAGGCCTCCTCCCTGGAGCTCCCGCTGCACCGGGGCAGACCTCGGTGTGCCATGGTTCCAGCTTCTGACCCTGGTCCTGGGTTCCAGCAGGCACCTCCTCTTCCTTCTGTCCTTCCGGCCCAGCGGCTCTCGCTGTGGGACGTTTCCGTCTCCCTTTCCCTCCCTCAACACATGCATGCCAGGTGTGATCAAAGAATGCACTGAACTTTTTAAAAAAGATTTTACAGTAAAAGATAGATCGCCACACTGACCCGATTGTTCTTGCCGCTTTTTGCGGCGCTTCTGGAGTCCTGAGTGTCTTTCTGGACTGCCTCGACGTCCTGAATCAGTTCCAGAGGTTTACCTGTCACGGTCATTTTGACTTTGTGCGAGACATCACGCAGCGCCGGAGCCTGTGCACGAGGTGGATGAGGACGCACCACGATGCTTTTAGGAGCCTGCTTCTTGGTGATGGCACTCGGCAGCAGCCGTCACTGTGCCGCCGTCCGTCCCGGCCACGCTCCAGCCGCCCCCGCGAAGAGTGAAAATCAGCAAAGTAGCAACGTTATATTTATTTCAGTATTTATGTACATTTTAAGATTTTATACTCTTATAAACCTTTCCCAGACTTTTTAAAAACACTTCTACTGTTCTTGACCATTTTCTAAACTCGTAAACTTACATAATCTTAATAATATAGTACACTGTAGGGTGCTGCAAAATCCCGCGATATAGAGAAAAATAATTTAGATTAATAATTTTTGAAATCCCACAAAACAGTGAATCTGCGAAAATCAAACTGCGAAACAGCAAGGGACTACTGTAATGTTTTTAAAAATCACACCTTGCAAAAATGCTGACAGAAAAGGACTTGCAGATCTGCTCTAGAAAATGCCAAGAATGATGCGGTAAGTGTAGGCAGAGTGAGGGGAGTGTTTCTGAGGGGAATCACAGACAATGTGTCTTTTACTGTAAGTGAAACATTTGCCACATACTTTGATTACTCCTTGTACACATGCAAGGGACGTGGGGCAGTATCTGAAGGAGGTTTTGGTTGCTGTAACTAGGTAGGAGGGTGCTATTGGTGCAGTCACTAAAGTCCAAAGGTAAAGGCTAAGTACGCTGTGCTACACAGGGAAACTCTTCACACCAAGGAGCGATCCACCCTAAAAATTTCAAAATATCCAGGCATGGTGATGTCCACCTACAACCCCAGCACTCCGCCAAGCTGAGGCAGGAGGATCACAACACTGAAAAGCTCAAAATCTCCAGAGTGCCAGGTCCAAAACCCTGCTCTAGCCTGAAGGCCACCGTGATTCCTTCAGTTGCTCATGTTGGGTTTGCCTCGTGGTCACTTTAGGTACTTAGCTCTTCCTTAGTTACTGAGCAGGTAACTAATTCTCTGAATTACTAGTACTCTGTTTAACACCTTAAAATGTGCACCCTCCCTTGAACATCATCCAGTGTAAACATGTATCGAAACATCTCATGGTACTATGTAAATTTGTTTTTGTTTTTTTTAATAGTCAAGAACAAAAAACAAACCTTGAAAGTGGCTGTTTTCCTGGTTGAACTAATGCCATCCTACAGTGTCAGCTCCATTTCTTTGCCAAATCCAGCCAAGTATAATGTCTCTGCCCACAGTTGGCCTCCATCCTGTGGGTTTCAGAATAGAGCTTCACAGCTTTCACAAAGTACTTTTGAATTCATGGACTGTGTTGCTTTACAATGAGGCCCATCCAAGTTATAAACTGAATGGAAGAAAATGCGTAACTTTCTCTTACTATAAAAGTACTGCATTCGAAATAATCCAGTCTCCACTCTTCAGAAATGCGTTAGTATTAAGAAAATGTCTCTGGTAATGTAATAGCGTGATCAATATAAAATGTAGATTAGTTTAGATTTGTTTTTAAGTTTAGAGTTAGAAAATGGTCAAATCTAAACTAATCAAACCTGATTAATGGGAGATCTTTGAGATCCTTCTTAACCCTGTCAGGCTAAATTGCATAAAGGACTATTTAGGATTTCCTGGATACTAGGAAATCCTAAATATTTAGGATTTCCCCTTCTCCCACTCCCTTCTTCTTCTTCTTCTTTTTTTTTTTTTTTTTTGCAGCCAGGGATTGAACTCAGACCCTTGTGCTTGCCAGGGAAGTGCTTATTCTACTGAGCCATCTCCCCAGCCCTCCCATTCTCTTCTTTAGCATAAAAAATTTCAGCATAGAAAAAGTTGAGTAAACATTTTGGAAGATTAATGGATTAATAATACCCCTTAGTTATAGTGGACTGATCAGGCCCAGAATCTTCCGAATGAGTCGTTGGCAAAGACTTAAATGAGTCAAGTGGCATAATTTTAGGGCTCCAGGAGGAGCAAAACCCTCTAACAGAATTTGAGATTCTCTGGGGGCTGAGACAAAGAGTGGTCCACATTTAGTCAGGTGGCACAGATTTATTAGCTTTTCAAGTGAAGGAGGAGGATACTGAAGAAAATGAGGAAATCTGAGAGGAATCTACCAGGACCTTGGGAGATACTTTCCCAAGTAGTAGATTATGTCAGTCAGGAGAACTACCTTGTCTTTAGGTTGACATTTATTGTAGCAGTGTGGCACCTGCAGCTGCAGCCTCCTTTTAGTTAACTGGGGATGGAGCCAGGTGTCCTCAGCTGTGGCCTTACCTTGTCCTTTGAGGCCCGACACCTTCACAGGCCACTACAGGCCTCAGCGGGGACCAGCGTCCTACAGAGGCTCCCTTACTGTGAGTCTGCTGCCCACCTCAGACAAGGGGCCTAGGCCCGGGGCAGCTCACGAGTGAACATGGAAAGCCAAGTAGTTTATGTTAAATCTTGCTCAGAGCTACTTCATAGTAGTCTCCATCAGAAGACCGAAAGGAAAAAGTAAAGTATGTATTTTGGTTTCTTCCGTCTTTTCAGGTATATAGTCCACTAGATCTGTGCCAAATCAAACAGGGCCTTAAAATCACAGATGTTTATTGTTTCCTGCGGGAGGTAGAAGTCCAAACTGTCAGAGTTGGCAGGACCCTGTTCCTCTACACATCTCACGTCACCTTCCCTGGGACTTCTTTTTACTTTTTATTTATTAAGCTTCTTGGTACGCTTTAGGTATATGTAACGATGGCTTTCGTCATAGGAAATCTGTACCTACATGTGCTAGGACTCGATCCTTTCCCCCTGTTCCCTTTCTCTCCCTTCAAGCCCTTTACCTTATTTACAAAAGCTTTGTTTCCATTTTTTCCTCTTTTTCTGGTGGTTTTCTTTTCTCTTCCTTTTCTCTCTTCCTCTCCCTGGTCCCCCTTTCCGTTGGAGCATTTTCTTCTTATTTTGCAATATCTGGGATACATTTTGGTGCTTATGCACACTTTGTTTTCCACACCAGAGAAACAAGGCAATATTTGTATACCGTGTTCAATTTATTTCTCTTAAGAGTATGGTCTCAAGGCGCATCCATCTATCCCTGAGCACTGCTGTCTCTGCCCAAACACATCGGATCAGGACTCACCCACCAATCTCACTTTAAAGTGATTATTTCTGTCAGCTCTCTCTCTCTCTCTCTCTCTCTCTCTCTCTCTCTCTCTCTCTCTCTCTCCCT
>NW_004524580.1:23472434-23512132 GCF_000260255.1 Octodon degus | reverse complement strand
CTCTCTCTCTCCCTCCTTCCCTCCCCTCCTCTTTTTCCCAGTATTGGATATTAAACCTAAGGCCTTTGCCAGAGGTGTATCCCTGACATTTTTTGAGACAGAGTCTCACTAACTAGTTAAGTGGCTCAGGGGGGGATTGAACATGCCATCCCTCTGCCTCAGCTCCCTGGAGTGCTGGATTACAGGTGTGTGCCACTATGCCTGGCTCAGCATCCTATTTCTAAATAAGGCATGTACACAGGTACTAGGAATTAGGGCTTCAATATTAGGGGGAAAGGGTATAATTAAGCCTATAATACAATATTAGTAGTTTTTACCACTTAAGATGAATTTTTGGGAGTGGGGAGGTAGCCTGGAGATAGTGCAAGGACCTGGGTTTGGTTCCAGGTACCACATGTCGTGCTGGCCCTGGAACCCTGGGTGTGCCACTGGCCACCAAAACCGGGCATGGTGGGGCACCTCTGTAATCCTAGCACTGGTGAGGCTGAGACAGGAGGATCACAATAAGTCTGAGCTGCGCAGTGAGACCCTAATCAAATAAATAAATAAATAAATTTAAAAAGATGAGTTTTTGAATGATAGGAACTTGGACTGTTCACATTCCAAAGACATATTTTGCTTTGGAAATCAGTATGGAATTTCTCCAAAAAACTAAAACTAGAAATTCCATTTGACCCATCTGTACCTCTCCTGTGTATTTTCCTGAAAGAGGAAGTTGTCATCATACGGTGATCCACACATACTCAAAGGTATAGAGCACAACTCAAGACAGCTAGCCGATGGAAGTGACAGCTGTACCTGGAAGGGCACACGTGTCGAATAGCAGACCTGTAGACATATCATAGCAAAAGTTAGAGCTCAAGTAGAGTCCTATGACCACAGGCTCCTGCTGCTTGTCATGGAGCTAGCTTGGTGATCTACTTCTCTTTGGTAACACACTGGGCCAACTTGACTACTGTGTCTGGCTTGTGTTTTATTAGCTGGAAATTATCTATATTGCTTCAAGGGCTTACTTGCATGTCTGGAACAGATTGGGCCAGTCAAGGACCCACTTAATGCTACTTGCTCTGCTGACACCACCTCCCTCCTTCCCAGAACGTTAAGTAAACCTGCCCAACAACATATGACTTAATTCTTGTATTCCAGGTAACCAATCACTTGAGAACCTGCTATCAGCTTTGTACCTCCTGCTTGCAAACCATATTTAAACTGAACTCAAACCTAACTCTGGGCTGGTGATTCGAACCTCTGGGTTTCCCAGCCCACTAGTGTGATAAAAGTTGTCTTCTACCTCCTGGGTGCAAAAAGTCTTCTGTTTGGTTTGATATTGTTTTTCTGCAACAGAAGAGCAAATAAGGCAAGGTCAGTGCACATACATGATGGGCAGCCACCCTGCTGTGAGGAAGGACATGTCTGAGTGATTTGTAGGAAATTGGATGCACCCTGAGACCATAACACTAAGGGAGATTAGTCACAAAGGACTGAGTACTGGATGGTTTCTGCAAGAGACCCAAAATGGAACTAATTGAAGGAGCAAAATAAAAGAATTACATAAAGAATGACAGAGGCAGACTGTAGCAGTGCAGAGGGGAAGGGACAGGAGAGAGTGCAACAAAGATGACAGAGATGCCGTATGTCAGTGTGTCCAACCCAAGCTGAATATAGGCGCTCTGGATTGCAGATGTATACTAATAAAAAATAAAAAGGTATATTTTAACTTTTCTTTAAAAATAATATGTGGACCAGGGCTGCAGCTCAGTGGTGGAGAGTTTGTGTGATGCTGAAAGCTTTGGGTTCTGTCTGCAGCACTGCCAAAAAAAGTTGGCTTTTCATTATTTTCACAAAATACCTGAGAGTCAGAGTACACAAAGGATGCACGGCAGCATGCAGGCTTGGCATGGCAGTTTGACACATTCCCTTTAGGCCTTTGGAGAGTGAGCTGTCAGCGGCTGTGCTGCGTGGTGGAGTACAACTACTCCCCTCAAGGCCAGCAGGCAAAAGTGAGCAAGAGGAAGGGACTGGGCCCCATGGCCTTTTCTGGGGATGCCCCCCAGTGACCAACAGACTCCCACAAAGCCATGGCCCTCAGAAATCCCACCATCTCCAGACTGCACCACCCCGTGATCAAGGCTTTACAATGGTAGCCACAGAGGGACATTTGAGATCCACGGTAGAAGGTTAACCAGTGACTCAGCAGGGAGCCAGGGGCCTCACTTTGTAAACATCCTCAGCCTGTGCAAGAGGAGGGCAGAGAGATGGTGTACATGTATAGGATGCCCAGGGCAGGTAGTCTGCTTACAATAAAAGGAAAATGAGAAAGGACCAACTGCTGGTTCTTTGGAACTTGGATGTTGTCTCCTGGCTTTTGGCATGGACTGTTCGGCTTCCACCTGGGACTCTTCAGCCTTCTGGTGTGGACTTTTTGGCCTTCATTGTAGATTGTTCTGTTTTCTGTAGCAGACCGATGCCTCCTGATCTGGACTTGCATGGGACACTGCAGTGAGTTCCAGACCTTGAGCTGAAGAATTCTCAGTCTCTAGTGTGCAGACGCCCTCCGCACCCTTCTTCATCCAACCCTGTGGCTGACCATTGCAAGCCAGTCTTGTAATTCCTTATACATTTGTATATCTTGTGTTATATCTATTTCTCTAGTAAAAGCCTGATTGATGCAGGCTGCTATACTCCTCAGTGGGTTTATCTTTGGATAAGTGCAGTCCCTACAGGAGAGGAGCGGGGCCTTGTTAGATATGGCTTGTGGAGGGAGTGACCCTGTCCCTGGCTCCTTCCGCCACTTTACTTTCTGGCTGCCATGGGCTGACTGCCTTGTCCCCTGCCAGCCTGTGTCCGCCTTGGAGCAGCCAACTACGGGCTGGAACTGTGAGCCAGAATAAACCGCTTCTTCCTGAGCTGTGGGGGTTGGGTGCTGTGTCTCAGCAGCAAGAAAACTAGCTAGTACAGAGGCACAGACAGCGCAGTGCAGAGGAGCAGCAGGAGAGCCTTCACCCAGGGAGTGTCTCAGCCTCTTTCTTCTTTCAGAGACACACTAGCCAATTCCCGCAATTTGAAGGAGAGGCTCCCGGTTCCAGAAGTTTCGATCCAGTGAGTTTAATCACAGAGACATGGCAGAAGGGCCTGGCAGAGTAAAGCTGCTTGTGCCATGGTGGCCAGGAAGCTGGGAGCGAGGGGAGGAGCCAGAGAGGGAGACAAGCCCTTCTGGGCCACATCATCTGTGACCCGCTTCCTCCAACCCGACATATGGTCTAACGGCAGGTCATCTGGATCTCCATGGATCAAGTCACCTTCCAAAAGGCCTGCCTGTGAGCACATGTGGCCTTTGGGGGCACTCTTTGTGCAATCCCTAATCCAGGGGTTACAGCTCAGCGGGGTCAGGGCTGCCATCCATGGGGGTAGGGAAGGTGGGGGTCGGAGCAGGTCTGAGACATGTGACATGGGGAGTGTAATAGGAATGAGGAGTCTGGCCACTGCTCAGGGAAGCCCAGGCTGCCTGCAAAACACCTGGAGGCCAGGTAGCCAGGGAGCTGGTCATGATGCCCCAGTGAGGAGCTGGCAAGGAGCCCTGAGGGTTTTTTAAAATTTTATTGAGAAACAAATAGCAATGAGACAGTTTCAAAACAGGTTAGTAGGACAGTTTCAATAATTAATATATGGCATATTGTTGTCTTTGTAGTAGTTATTCATAGTACAAGATGCAGACATGATATCCTGTCCAAACACTATTAGTACAAATCTTTCTTCTCATTGAATTAAGAGAAAGTAGCTCTATATCTATCCTAACTATTTTGTATGTACAGATACAAAATGGTCCTTCATTTATAGTCCCTTTTTTGTTTAGTTTTGTCAGAGATAGGTATTCCATTGCCATTTAAATATTTTTAGGTGGTGCATGAATTCAGCAAAATAATCCTATATAGTCCAGTAGTCAATCATAGTAGTGGGTTATCTGTAGGACTGGTAATGTCAGAAGTTGTTGACTTGAGCCTTTTGCAGCTCAGCATATTAATATAGTTTTACTTTTTATACCTTGTTTTTATACTTTTCTGCTGGATGATCAAGACCGAGATAAAGCAGGACCTATATAACAAGAAATGCAACTTTTGTATCTGACAAGGTCAGTTCAATCCCCTCAGGATTTACCCTGAAACCCTGTACAACAACTTATAGACCCTTTGTCAGTTTCAGCCATGTGAATGAGTCATGGCCATTGCTTGACCAATTTGCTCTCTGTGAAAGCCTGAGAGAATGTTTTCTGTCCATGTGACTCTCCATGGGCACACTCTCCATCACTGATCATTTTCCTCTGTGGCTCCATAATCTCCTTGATCAGGAAATTTGGGACATCACTGAATTACAGGATGTTACAGTACAGGTTCTTTTATGTCCTGAGTCCTCACTGACTTTGAATGGCTAGGGCCAAAATGTTGGCTGTCCTTGCAGGCCCTGAAGTTTTTATCAAGGAAGGAGCGTTGCTAAGTTTGTCTTCAAAAGATCAGGTTGAGGCACCACTGTAGACAGGGGTTTTACTCCCTCAGCTTAAAGGCCACTTCCTTGTGCTCATTTTTACCAATCTCTGCAGTTTCATCAGTGCTGTCAACTTCCTTCTTTTTAAAATTCTCTTAGTCTCAATCATTCCAGCTGTCCTGGTTTCCTCCCTCCTTCACAGCTTCCTTTCTCTTGCTGCTTTTTTTCTGCAAATGCCCAGGCTGGTGCAGGAAAGCGGCATGGTGGGACGCCCCTGCCTCTCCTCCAGCCCACTCTGAGTTCATGTATCCCTTCCAGGCCTTGCCTTGAGGCCTAGACTGGCCCACCAGGCCTGTCCACCAGAGTCTCTGCTGGCGCCTTAAAGCTGTTTCTTCCCAAGGCCTCCCGACCTCAACATATAGCTGCATTTTCGCCCAGGTTACTACTCAAGCCCCAGAGTCAGGGTTTATCTTTAATTCTTCAGTTTATCTCCCCTTCCCCATACAACTCCATCTCTAGGTCTTCCTGGTCTTACAACCAAAATGGATCTTTCACCCATCCATCCATCCATCCATCCATCCATCCATCCATCCATCCATCCATCCATCTCTCTCCATCTGTACCACCATGCTGGCCTGGGCCCCAGTCGTCTTTTACCCAGACAATTGTAATTGTCTGCTTACAGTGCCCTTGTCTAACTTATTCTCTACCCAGTAACCTTACTTAGCTTGTTAGAGTTGTGACAGGAAATACCATGCAACATGGAGCCAGAGTTCTCACTGTCTCTTAGGAGGTTTTCTGTGATCTGTTTCCTAGGTTCCTCTTAAATCCCACAGTTCTGACCAGGAGCTTCCCTCTGCTCCTTGAATACTCATTCTTTCTTTTCCTGCCTCAGGGCCTTTGCACTGGCCGTTCCCTCTCCCCATACTGTTTGCACAGCAGTCTCTTGCTCATCCTTCAGGGCTTAGTTCTCACCTTCCCAAGGAGGCTGAAGACTATCTATCTTACCTAAAGGAGGCTGCCCCTTTATAACTTTGTGCTTTGTCACCTTACTTATTTCTATCAGAGCACTTATTAGAAAAGGAAAGTATGCTTGCTTTTTTTTGTTGTTGTTGTTTATATTTATTTCTTCCTCTTAGCTCCAAATAGCACTCCTCCTATCCCACAAGGTAGGAAGATATTTACATTTATCATTCAATGTGGTACCTCACAGATTTTTTTTTTTGTTGTTGTTGTTGTTGCTGGCTCAGTCCTCCCTGGGGGTGGGGCTGGGGATCGAACTGTGGTCCCTGTGCTTTCCTAAGCTTGCCTAAGAAGGCGCTTTAGACTGCTGAGCTATCTCACTGGCCCATTTAAAAAAATTAAAAATCTTTTATTTATTTATTTATTTATTTATTTATTTATTTGGTTCAGGGTCTCACTATACAGCTCAGACTCATAGTGATCCTCGTATCTCAGCCTTCCTAGCACTGGGATTATAGGAGTGCGCCACCACGTCTGATTTCGGTGGCTGGCTCAGCACCAGGCTGGAAAGACATGCAGTACTGGAATCAAACCTGGATCCTTGCGCTTGCCAGGCAAGCACTTAGCCTGCTATCTCCCTGATCCCTCTAGATTTCTAAATACTACTCTCTGTCCAGTACCTCCAAATAGCCCAGCACTGTATTATCCTTAAATCTCTCCCACAATGCCACGCAAGTGGAGTTATTGTCCTTGTACTATCAGTAAGGACTGTCTCTGAGAGGCTTAGAGGACTCACCCAAGCCTACACAGGCACTAGGAGTGATGCAAGCAGAAAGCTTACCGAGTGCAGGCCCATTCGAGCCTGCACCTACCTGGTCCCCAGGTCTCTCTCTTTCTACCATGCTGAAAGTCTCAACCTCTGGTCCCTTGAGGGACTAGAAGGAATATAGAGAAAACATAACTTACTATATTATTTCATGTCTTTTTTTTTTTTTTTTCTAAATTTAAACACCTACCCTCTGACACTGTACTGGGCAAACACTCATCAGCCACCATGCTTTCATTTGGGAAATTACTGTCTCATGCCCCAGAAATCTTGCTTAGCCACATGATGCCAGGAACCCTAACACTGCTCTGTCCTTTTCCCTACTCTAAAAGTGCACATGTGACTTGGGCTGGTCAATTAGATTATTTCTTCCCCAGGTCTCCAGTGAGGTGCAAGAACCAGTGCATGATCTGATTGGGTCAATCATTATTAGCCCGGGAACTTGGTGTTGGTGCATTCAGGACAAGGATCGGGTGGGGAGGTTGTTATTCATGAGTACCCAGTAGACTGGAGTCCAAGCAGCCAACTTGGTCACCCAGAGAGAAATTTCTGGAAAAGTAAACCTGACAGAAAACATCAGAGCTGGGAATGATGGAGAGAGAGACACAAGCAGAGGCCTAACATCACCATTTCAACACTTGAACCTAGCCATTTATTTAACATCTGCCTCCCCCCTGAGCTGGCTCCACAGTGTAAGAATTCCGTCTGTCTTTGTTCACCACCACTAGCTCCCCAGTACCCAGCAGTGCTTGTCACATAGTAGGTCCTCACATATCTCTGCTTACAGCACCGGGATAATATTCAAGAGAGATCATGTTTAGTTCTGGCTTTTGAATGAGCTGCCAGGGTATACTGGACTCCTTTAAAATGGGAGTTCAGCTGGAGAGTCTTATTCAACTATATGATACATAATGAGTCTTTTATTAACATTTTTAGGTGACACTGGCTATGGACTGAACTAGGCAGGAATAATACATTCTGGCTCCATTCTCTAAAACTGTGCGTGCTGTCTGAGGTGCCATAATTTATTTTGATTCTAATATGTCTTTGAGCACCCTGTCAGCTTATAAGCTGATTCATTGCTCACTTGGAGGCTAAAAATAGAGGATGATAGGAGAGGTTAGCATCACTTAGCAAGGAGCCTTTCCTCAAAGGGACAGACATAAATCGGAGGACGCTTGTCACCTACTTCTATTCAAATCTACAGGCATCTCAGAACGAGAACTTATCATTCAGAAGGGGCAGCCCGAGAGCATTGCAGATGTGACTCCAGAAGTTCTCTTTTTGGGTGGGGACCGCTCAGGTTGCCTTCAGGGCAGGTCTGGTTTGGCTTGAGGGTGAGGGAATCGAACCACAACATCCTGAGCCTGACTGCTTTGTTTCAGCAGGCACTTAACCACCTGAGCTAATGGGCAGGCCCCCAACTCCGGAAGTTCTGGCCCAGCTGCCCCACTACTCAGCCCTTGAGAACCATGAAATGGTTGCTGATTGCGGGCTGCGTTTATCTGGTTTCCAGCGGAGCCCCTGAAACACTGGGGTGCACGTGGGGAAGGGAGCAAGCCTGGGCTTTCTTTAGAATATTGCTGGAAAAATCACGGATCTTGCATTGTGTTTCAATCTCTTTCTTGGTAGACTAAAAATGGCTTTAATTTTTTTTTATTAGTTCATGTTTGTAGTACATAATGTTGACGTGCCTTCTGTGGAGTTGCTCCATGCACGTGACTCACCATTTTGCTTTTTTTCCCCCCAGAACCAGGGATTGAACTCAGGCCCTTGCGCTTGCCAGGGAAGCGCTTATCCCACTGAGCCATCTTCCCAGCCCCACACATGACTCACCTTACTTCCTTTTCATTCCCTTCCTTCCCCTTACTCCATCTCTTGATCTCCTTTCCATCTTTTGCTAAAGTCTTATCTGCCTACTTCCTGTTATCAATCCTTTGTTTGCTCTTTATCTATCGAGTTTCTCATACAAGAGACATCATTTGATATTCAAGATGGGTGTCTGATTTATTTCACAGAACGTTATTGTCTCAGGTGTAACCATTTTCCCACAAATGTCTCAAGTGTATCTTTCTTTACGGCAGAGTAGTTCTCCATTTGTGTAAATACCGCATAATCTTTACCCATTCATCTGTTGCTGGACATACAGGCTGCTTCAAGACTTAGCTGTTGTGAACTGTGCTGCTATACACATGGGTGTGCATGTGTCACTGTAATATGATGTCTGTCACTCTGCTGGGAAGACACCTAGAAGGAGAATACCTAGGTCAAATGGAATTTCTTGGCTTACTTTTTCTGAGGCATCTCCAGACTGATTTCTGTGGTGATTGTACTAGTTGACATTCCCACCAGCAGCGTGGGAGCCCTCCCTGGCCCCACGCTGCCTCTGCACCGCCTTGCCAGTGTTTATTATTTGATTTCTCGATGATGCCTGTTTTTCTCCATGATGTTTTTACTTGCATTTCTCTAGTGGCCAGGAATGTTGACCATTTCTTCATGCATTTATTGGCCATTTGTGCTTCTTTAGGGAAGGCTCGCCTCATTTCAGTTGCCCTATTTTTGATTAGGTCTTTTATTTTGGGGGGTTACTTTTCTTGAGTTCTTTATATATTTTAAATATTAGTCCTCTTGTCTGAGGAATGGCTGGAAATTTTTTTCTTTTCATTCTGTTGGTTGTTTCTTTTATCGTGGAGAAGCTTGTTAATTTGTATGATCCTATTTGTTGATTCTTGATGTTATTTTTTACACAACTGGGGATCTGTTCAGCAAATCCTTGTCTACACCTGATTTTAAGAGCTTTGCTTATTTTATCTTCCAGCAGGTTAAGTGTTTCTGTTTTGACATTTAGTTCTTTTTTTTCAGAACCAGGGATTGAACTCAGGACCTTGTGCTTACCAGGCAAGCACTTATTCTACTGAGCTACCTCCCAACTCCAACTTTTTTTTTTTTTTTTTTTAATATTTTAGGGAAGGATGTACAGGGTATTCAGGGTCTCACCACTAGACCAGACTCATAGTGATCCTCCTGTTTACAGCCTCCCAAGAGCTGGGATTACAGGCGCACGCCACCATGCCCAGTCTTGATTTTTAGTTCTTTGACCCATTTTGATTTTAGTTTAGTGCATAATGAGAGATATGGGTCTAGATTCAATCTTCTTCATGTGGACAGCCAGTTTTTCCAACACTATTTACTAAAGAGGATATCTTTCCTCTAGTGTATGTTTTTGTTTTATTTGGTAAGGATCAAAACAGTAGTTAAATGTGCTGTGCTTAGGGCTGTTTCTGTACCCTAAATTCCATTTCACTGACCCTTGTGTCTGTGCTGTTGTGTCAGTACCAAGCTGTTTTTGTCACTGAAGCTTTATAATATAACTTATAGTCCAGGACTGTGATGCCACAGACATGTGAGAGACTCGAGGCCACTGTAAGGGTCTTGGGTCTAGGCAGGGGTGGGGACACCTGCTGTGAGGGTCTCACCGCTCCATGTTGGTGAGACAGCTCAATTTGATGGATGATGTTAACATGTAGAAGGAATCACCCCTTGTGCCCTTTGTGCCCTCTGACCTTCCTTTCCCTTTGGTTATCATGAAGCCATAGCCCTCCGGTGCCCTACTCTAGGTACCCTTTTGATCCTGGCCCCCTGGGTTCTTCCTATTCCATCATGCCCTGATTTTATAAAACACTCATCTCGACCTCTTTCTTCTGGCCTTGGGCAGTCACTAGCTTGCTTGTCTCCTTAACAAGCTAATTCCTGGCAAAGGCATGGCAAGAATTACAGTGGGCAATGTTCAGTACTCTCAGACATCAGTAAAATCTATTCATTGTTCTGTTTCCTTTAGTGGCTGCTGGTATGTGCCTTCAGTCCTTTCAGACCAGGGGATTCGTGGAAACCAGAGATGATTAAAAGAAACGTCTGCATTCCCATCCTCTGGAAATGTTCACTTCAGAACCACCTCGTTGTGAAGCTTCTGATTCCCACGGCGTCTGGGCTTTATTGCTTGTGCTGTGTTACAATGTTCACTTTGTCATGTCTAGAATTTTCTTATAATGATGAGCTTGAGCCAGGCTTTGCCTACAGTGGCCTGGGGACTCATTGTCATCTTTCAGTCCCCTTGGACTCGACAGACAGCAGTATCCTTGACTTGAGGTGGCTGACCCTGCTGAGATCAATGGATTTCTAGGAGGCCACTTCCCACTGTTCTCTCTGTTCTCCTGGGGTAGTGCCGGTAGAAGCAGCTTTCCATTTTCTGGGTTTTGTTTGTATTAGATAGGGTTTCACTGTACAATTCAGGCTGGTCTTGATCTCACTATGCAGCCCAGGCTGGCCTCAAACTTGTAGAAATTTGGCCTCAGCCTTGCAAGTACTAGAATTACAGGCTTTCGCCACCATGCCTCGCTGGTGGGTTTTTTGTTGTTGTTGTTTGTTTGTTTGTTTGTTTGTTTCTTTGTTTTGTTTAGAGAGTAGGTATCACCATGTTACCCATGTTGACCTTGAACTTGTGATCCTCCTGTCTCAACCTCACAAGTAGCTGGGATTATAGTCATACACCATTGCATTTGGCTAGTACATTTAAAAAATGGGAGGGGGGGTTAAAACATATTTACCATCTCAGCCATTCTTAGGTGTACAGCTCAGTAGCATTAACTATGCACTCACCACCATTCGCTTCCAAGATGTTCTTATCATTACCACCAAAACCTTGTGCCCATTAAACAATAACTGCCCATCTTTCCTGCCCCAACCCTGATAACCTCTGTGCTATGTCTGTCTATAAATTTGCCTATTCTAGCTACCTCGTGTAAATGAATACTATTTGTCTTGTGTCTGGTTTATTTCACTCAGCATAACATTTTCAAGGTTCATCTATGCTACAGTGTGAACCAGCAAATTCCTTCCTACTTAAGGTGGAACAGGATTCCACCAGATGGATGAATCAAACTTCTTTTATCCATTCATTTGTTGATAGACACTTGGGTTTTTTGCTCCTTCTGGTTGTTGTAAAGAATGCTGCTAGGTGTCCTGGGTCCCTACTAGTATGACTTGAGTCCCTGCTTTCAATTTTTGGGTATATGTCTAGGACTGGAACTGTTATAACAAATAGCAATTTTATGTTTAGCTTTTTCAGGAGCTGCCAAGCCATTTTCCATAGCTGCTATACTATTTTATGTCCCTATCAGCCACACACAAGAATTACAACTCTGGTTTGTTTGTTTGTTTTGACTTTTAGCAGGTTGAGTGCTACCTCTCATTGTACAGAAATCATACCACATGGGGATTCTCTGAAGGCATATCCTTCACCTATTAATTTGTTCAGCAAATATGTATCAAGTATCTACAACCTTTAGGGGAGGATGGAGACCGAGTCCACAACCTGTGCATACTTAGCGTGTGCTCTACCACTGAGCTGCACCCCCAGCCATGGCTCCTGCTGCTCTTGACTGTGGAAGTTTCTCCCTGTGAGGTCCAGAGCTCCAGTTGTTTCCCAGCAACGTCTCTGCCCATCGCTGTCTTCTCCTAGTGAGAAGAGAGGCTTTGATGATAGGCACTCTGTCTCTGCTCTTTGTTGCTTCAGTGGTAATGTTGGACGAAGAAAGTTTATCAAACACAAGATAGACAAAGCAAAATCTTGCTAAGCTGCGCTCTTCCCCTCTGTGAGGCAGCTCATGGCTTTGTGCAATGAGGTGCTGAAGGCGCCTGGCTCACCATCTGGACCACAGGGATTCTCAATCTTGATTCCCTAGGGACACATAAAGTTACTATGAGTGTTTGCTGGGTCACCCTGTTCAACTGGTGCTTAGCTTTTAAGAGGCATAAAGGGGCTGGAGATATAGCTCAGCAGCATAGCGCCTGCCTGGCAAGTGCAAGGTCCTGAGTTTGACTCAGAAAAAAAAAAGGCATTATGTTGGAGAGTGAAGGGCTAATAATTTATTAAGTATGATGCCTGTGTTTTTGTAAAAGCTTAGTCTTAGTTCCTTGGTCAGGAATGTCAACCTCCTATAATGTAGCCTCTCAAGAAGATCAGGAGCAGTGTAGGTCTGTCATTGTAACCCTGTTATGGTTTATAGCTAAACGATCCCCCAGAACTCTTGTGTGTGGGAAGTGACTGGATCATGGGGCTCCACGCCATCAGTGGATCCAGCCATATGAGTCCAGGGGCTGAGTGTGCCCAGCCAGTGGTCCCGGGGGTGTGACCTGGAAGGGCGCCTTCTGTCGCCAGCCCCTCCCTTCTCTCTCTGCTTCCTGGATGCCATGGAATGAGTGGCTGTGCTCTTTCAGGCCCTTCCACCATGCAATTCTGCCCTGGCACCAACTGACCATGGACTGAACCCAAGGGAACTGTGAGTCAGATAAACCTTGTTTCTTATAACTTGTGAATGTCCATCAATTGTTTTGTCCCAGTGACAGGAAAATGACCAACACAGCCTCTCAAAGGCAAGTGTTTGCAATCTGGTTTGTATCTTAAGAAGACTGCTAGGACTGCTAGGTGTAGACCAAGTGGATTCTCTAACAGCAGGAATTCCAGGGATCCTGGGGATCCAGGGGTCAACAAACCAAGGCTCCTGCCAGGCATAGGCTACATCTTGTCTCTGTAGATAACAGCTTAGCAGGGCAGCCGTGCTTGCTGCTATAGGTATTGTTTCTGGTGGATTTTGTGCCAGGAAGTGGCAGAGTTGAATAGTTTTAGCAGAGACTGAATTGCTCACAAAACCATGTGAAGTATATGATATCTATCTATCTATCTATCTATCTATCATCTATCTATCTATCTATCTATCTATCTATCTATCTATCTGTGTTGCTTTTAAGGAACTTTGCTGACCCTACTAAAGATCAAGACCAGGCATGAAGGCAGCTGCCTTTCCATTTTATGGGCGCCTTTAGCACGAACGTGTTGTGTTCAGCTGGTGGCTGACAGGTAATGGTTCTGGAGAGACTTGGGGTATCTGTAGTAAGGATCTCAGTGCCATCTGCTACATTAGGCAGATGGCATCGGTGTAGCGAGATCCTGTGCTGTACTGGAGCAAGGAGGAATGAAGCGCTCCTACTTGGCTGGTGGCTCGGCTCCACATCATTTCTGTCCAGTGGCTCTGTGCTATCTTAGGGCCCGTTGTCCTCTGCAGTGCTGTCGTCTTGCACAACCATCCCCAATTTGCGGATTTCCAGCTGTGGAAAGGAAAGCACACAATGTGTACAGACGGGAAGCGGCACCCTCACTTCTACTCATTCAAGGGCTGGAATTTGCTCACTTATCCAATGAGTCTGGGGAGAAGGAGACCAAATGCCAGCTCTAGCAGAGCAGCTAAGGCAGAATGCCCCACGAGTGCTGACGGTCCCCTGCGACTCACTACCCCAGATTCTCAAGCTTCATCTCCCCAAGGATGGCCCTGGGCCAGGCGTAGGAGGGCCTGGTTCTCATGCAGCTCAGCCGATCCCTCCCTAGCAGTTCTGTTGTCGCCAACCATCTCTCCCTTTCCTCTTCTAAAGCTTGACTTTCTCTTTTTATAATATGGATGATTAATTCTTTTTTTTTCATAATTTTATTGATAAACAAATAGCAATGAGACAGTTTCAAATCAAATCGCTAGGACAGTTTCAATAATTAACACACTGCATACATTCTTCTTAGTGGATAATTGCTGTAGAAGATGCAGACTTGAGATCCTATTTACAAACACCATTAGAACAAATCACTCTATTCATTAAGAGAATGTAACTATATATCCATCCTAACCACTTTGAATGCACAGATACAAAATGGACATTCATCTGTATACCCCTTTTTTGCTAAGTTCCGTTATTTGAATATTATAGGTGTGTAAACTCAGCAAAATATTCCAAAAGAGTCCAGTAGCCCATAATAGCATTGGGTCTTCTGTTTAACTGGCAATGTCAGAAATTGTTGACCTGAGTCCCCCACAGCTCAACATAACAGCACTTCCTATATTTTGTCTTCATACTTTTCTACTGGATGGTTAAGACCAAGGTAAAGCAGGACCTGTGCAACAAGAGTTGTAGCTTTTGGGTCTGAGAAGGTCAGTGAAATCCCCTCAGGATTTATCCTGAGATCCTGTACCTCAAATTGTAGAAGATGACTAATTCTTGATAAGACACCTGACTCTTGACACCTGAATATGGTACCAAAAGAGTAGTTACCACTATTATCTCTGTTTACAAAATTAAAAAAAAAAAAAACAATTATAGAGTAGCCTACCTAAGGCGACAGCTAGCCACTAGTAGCCCTAGACATGGTGTCAGCGGTGGTGAACCTGTGGCAGTCATGTCACAGCGGGTTGTTTGTTATCACGGAAAGCTCTGAAAGGGGTCGTCATTACTTGTGTGTGGACGAGGCTGGATGGAGATTTTACTTCAGAATTTGGCCACAGAGTGAGCTGAGAAAATGTTGCTCTTACCAAACCAGCCACCTTGATTTGTCAAGGGATTGTTTTCATGTTCGCAGAAATATTCTTTCCTAACTGTTGTTTATCTTTTAACTTTTTTTTGTTTGTTTGTTTATCTTTTGACTTTAAGCAGCGTTGGTTGGTTTTTCTTTTCCTTTGATGGCTTGAAGTTTTATATAATAAAACCTGATGATCTTTCTCATGATTTCTCTCCCTTTCAGGCTGAACAAAATAATTATCCTCCCTTGAGAATGATGGTAAAATATTCCATTCAATTTCTTTTCCTCCAATCTTTCTATTTTTTTTCCTCCAGTCTTTCAATGTTAGGGTTTTAAATATTACTAAGACTTCTCCATCTCTAATTGTTTATGTCTGTGGCTGTCGAGAAAAATGAAGCTTCTCTTTGTGTTTGTCTTTGGAACTGCCAGAGAAAGTATTTATTTCATAGACTTCGTGAAGAAGCCGTATTTATGGTGGGAGGAGGCCTTGCAGGCAGCAGCTTCCCCCTGCAGGCGTCCGGGTGGGGTGCAGGGTACTCGCGGCAGGAGCCAGGCTCCCAGCGGCGGGGCGCTAGCCAGGTACTTTCACCCGCTGAAGCACGCAAGCGTGCCCTGCGCAGGCAGTGAGTGAGTTTGGCCTGCTGAACCTCGCTTCCCAGCTCACCCTCCTGCAGAGAATTCAGCCAGCCGGCAGGCAACGGCCTCCCTCACCCTCGCAGCCAGTGATGGGTTGCGATTCTGAGAGGTAATTTCAGCTTGGAACCAGCTGTGGGCTGGGGCTGCCCCTCTCTCTCCTCAAGCCCCCGACCACGCACTTGCCAGGCAGGAGCTTATGCTGCTGAGCTGCATCCCGGCCCAAGCCCCCTCTTTTTCTCTGCTGGCGCGTTACTCCAGGAAATCACACGGGTTCCTCCCTGTCCGGGGTTTGGCTTCTAGGAGTACATGTAATCTACAACCAACATTCTGGCAAATACATTTTATAATGTAAAATGTAACATATAACAAACACATTCTGTAATCTTTGTAGACGTCATAAACTCAAGGTTAAAGGTTGCATTTCAGAGAGTTTAAACAAAGCGCAATAGGTTGTTAATTATTTTGGAAAGGTTTTTTTGAAACTTTAAATGTTAAAATTTGTAAGAACTCATCCACATGGCTGACACTGACAAAAGTTCTACAATCTGAGGTACAGGATCTCAGGATAAATCCTGAGGGGATTTCACTGATCTTCTCAGACCCCAAAGCTACAACTCTTGTTGCATAGGTCCTGCTTTACCTTGGTCTTAACCATCCAGCAGAAAAGTATAAAATGAAGTATAAGAAGTAAAGCCATGCTGTTATGTTGAGCTGTAGAGGACTCAGGTCAACAATTTCTGACATTGCTAGTTAAGTGGAAAACCCAATACTATTATGGGCTACTGGACTCTTTTAGAATATTTTGCTGAGTTTACACATCTATAATATTCAAATAACGGAACTTAACAAAAAAGGGGATACAGATGAATGTCCATTTCGTATCTGTGTATTCAAAGTGGTTAGGATAGATATATAGTTACATTCTCTTAATGAATAGAGGGATTTGTTCTAATGGTGTTTGTAAATAGGATATCAAGTCCGCATCTTCTACAGCAATTATCCACTAAGAAGAATGTATGCAGTGTGTTAATTATTGAAACTGTCCTAGTGATTTGATTTGAAACTGTCTCATTGCTATTTGTTTATCAATAAAATTATGTCAAAATTTTTGCAAAAAAATTTATAAGATATAATAACATATTAAACTTGATAACTTGGATTGACCCATCCAGATAACAATCATTATTCTTTTTTGTTTTTGAGACAGGAGCTTGCTATGTGGTTCAGGCTGGCTTTAAACTCAGTATGTAGCTCAGCCTGGCCTCAAACTCATGGTGATCCTCCTGCCTCAGCCTTCTGAGAGCTGGGATTACAGGTGTGCGCCACTATCCTCGCCACTATGTTCTTTTTTTTTTTTTTTTTTTTCTTCCTGTTTCTGGATTGTAAATATTCTCTAATCCATTTTTCTCATGTTACTGAGAAGAGAAATACAACTCCACAATTTGGAATTTTCCACATACCTTTGTGAAAGAGGTGACCCTCTCTCAAGCCTTTCCATTTACACATTGGCTAGCATTTCTCTCTTAATTTCAGTCAAGCGGAGTCCAAATAATTCCACAATGTTATGAGTGCATTATATTCTCCACACTACACCCAACATCTGCTGTGGGATTATTTCTCCCTTCCCCCATGGTCATCACTTTCCAAAGGCTGTACCTTTGGACACGGCCACATTGTTTCCTTCCCAAGCCTGGCCACAGGAATCTAGCCACTCTCCTTCATGTGTCAAAGGAAGCTGTGACTTGCTCAAGTTGGGGACCAGGTTGCACCCTCAGAATTCCAGGTACCTGAGAGTGTTCCCAGCCCCACAGGACGGCTCAGCACCATGGACTTGCACATGTGGCTGCGGGTGCTCACGTCATGGCTCTGCCGAGCTGTGACCCTATCCCAAAGTCCTTTGAAGGCTGTCACACTCCATTGGCTTACTAAGTATGAACACAGTACATGCTGTGTTTGGAAAATGAACTCTGGCACTGCGGAGTCTGGCGGTGGGTTCCTCTCTCTGTTCAAACGCGACGGCTGGAAGGTGGCTCAACAGTGATTTATTGTTTGCTTTCTTGATGAGACTTCTCATCCCAAGAGCTCCAGGAGATGGTCTGGAAAGCTTCTCAGGCAGCCCCCTGCGGAGAGAGGGTGGCTGTAGGGAGGGCAAGCTGGGGATGGAAGTGTTGTTTGAAGGAGAGGAAGGTGAGGTGGGAAGAAGGCCGTGGTATGGCGTGGTCCTGACCCCAGGTTTTCTGAACACTGCTACATTTTTCCCTGGCTAGGCTTCTTATCCCTCCAAAAAGAAGTACTCTCCTTCCATCCAAAAAGGAATGTCTAGAAAAGGCACACATGCGGGGTTTGGCATTAATTCAGTATGGCTTTGACTCCACTGTCTGTCCTGCCCACCTTGGCGCCGGCTGGCGTCGCTGATGGATCGGGTGCACGCCATTGTTCTCTGCGTTAGGCACGTCCACTTAGGAAGCCTCTCCCCAAATTTAGTCAGACTCTGAAGATGGGACCATCTTCACCTTGCAGGTCTTCTGAGCTTCCCTCATCACTTGGCCACCTTGGTTTATGACGCCAAGGACCAATGTTTTAGAGACGAAAGTGGGCCACCTGGTTGGCTTATCTCAACCACAAGTTGGGATACCAAAGTCGCCTTGCCTGACACTGGGCTTGCAGAGTGGGTAGAGGCGCTATAGGCACTTTTGTTATTGGTACCTTCATGTTATCCGTGTGTAAATTGAGGCACAGGAAAGTTAAGTAACCTGCCCAAGATCACACAGCTAGTAACTGACAAAGCGAGGATGTGTCCTAAATGGACCTTTCCCACAAATCCCCCATAAAACCCAACTATGGGACTCAATTATCTTTTTTTTATATTCAAGATTAAGTTATTGAAAACATTGCTTTGCACCTACATATCAGTCTTAGAGTGAAAAAAAACAACATATTTTACTGAATCATTTTGTAACATTTTTCCAAAAATGATTGCAGAATAAGTCTTTTATATACAAACTTCCCAATCTAGTCAAAACAAGAATCATTTTTGCAAAATTATTCGAGAGTTCCATTGCTTTTCCCAAAGGTCTCTCCGAGCCTCTGTTGTTCAAATACTTTTCCTTCTGAAGGGTCTGTGTAATCAGTTTAATTGTATTTACATTGTGTACTCGCACAATTAGCAAGAGGCCGCTCTGACAGGGCGAAGCGCACAACCACACACATTAGCATTAAGAAGAGAAATATTTGTTGGAGTATTTGATGATATTAGTGATATTTTCATCTTAAGCTGACCTTTGCTTCCCTATGTCGCTTGGCAACAGCAGGCTCTTGGATAACGAAAGCGAAGCCACTGAGGCCCCTTTGGCATTTCACAGACATTAATCATCCTGCCTTCTTCAAACAACAGCCTCCACTTAGCTGTCTGATGAGGGTACTTGGAGAAGCACTGAAGCAGACAGACTCTGAGGCGGTCCCAGTGATCTCTGCCTCCTGGGACCCCTGTTCCTGTGCGATTCTTTCTCCTGGCTGGTGTGGGTGGGACCCAGGATTTGCTTGTAGCCCACACGTGATGGGATGTCTGTGATTACACGCACATCAGCGTGCTGCAGAAGATTGTCACATCCTCCATGCTAGCAGGCTCCTGCTTGCCAGCTTCCATGAAGCTATCCGTTTGGTAGGAACCAAACACCATGTGCACCCACAGCCAGTAAGAAAAGGGGCCTTAGGCCAGAAGCAATGGGGGGCTGAATTCTGCCAACAATCTGAGAGCTGAGAAGTGGATCCTTCCCCAGTCAAATCTACAGATGACACTACAACCCTGGCCCAGATTATGACCATGGCCCAGACGTGACCCTCGATTAGAGGACCCACTATGGGCTTGGACTGCTGGCCTACATGACCGTGAGACAGTAAACATGTGTTATTCATATCAGGCTGAAACCCAACACGAGAGCACTAGCAGATGCAGGGTTGAAGCAAACAGCGATGTCTTTACCTCAGACCAGGTGTGGCCAGGCCAAGGGCGAAAAGACTTTTGGCCCTGAAGAAAGGAAGAGGGTATGCTTTATAGGGGAGTTTAAGTAGGAGAGGGGGTCCTACCAAGGAAAATGGAAAATTTTCCTGGGGCCGTTGATGGGGCTGGTGCGCCTAGCAGGAAGCACCTGGTGGGAAGTGCGGGAGCCCATTTGCAGGTTTCTTGAAAGCCGGGAAACTGCCCTGATAAACAGGGTTATTTTCCATCTTTCAGTTTGGGTGGGTGGATGGATGCTTCCTGCCTGAACAGAGTGGTGGTCTGTAGGGGTTTTACTCTTCAAGTTGGGCAGGGCCCAGTAGTGGGGACCTACCAGTTCTTAGCTATCATGTTAGCAGCCTCTTGTTATCCCCCAGTGGGTAGCTAATACAATTATTGTATTGGATGTGCCATTTATTCTACTGCCCTGGCTCTGGGTAGGCCATGTGAACGCGAGAAAAGAGAACCTGCAGAGTCAATGCAGTTTCTAATACAGCATCAGTGAATACAGCATCAGTGACCAAGGAAGGAACTACCATGTGGGCTTGCAAGCCCCTGGGAGCACCCAAGGTGGTCCCCCTGTGGGGAGCCCCATGATCACCTGTTCCTCTTGAACTCACACAGAGAAGCCCGGGTGACAGCTGGGACCTCTGGGGATTAGCATGAGCTGGGGGATCATCATCATCATCATCGTTATGGTTTGTGTCTAGGTGTCCCCCAAAGCCTCATGCAGTCATTGGGGTGGCTTCTAGAGTTTGCAATTAATTCATGACCCAATGCTGGGATTATGCTCTGAGTGCTGCTGGGATTACGGATGTGAGTGCTGCACCCACAGATAGCCTGAATGCACTATAAGGGAGGCAGAGGGGCCTGCTCCCTGCCTCTGCTGCTGCCACTGCTGCTACTCCCTTTGCCCTTTCCACTGCCATGAACCGATGCCCTCTGCCATGTGCCTTTCTGCCTTGGAGCCAGCTATTACGGACTTAAGCCTCCACAAAATGACCTAAATAAATCTTTCCTTCCTTTGTTTTGGGTGTCAGGTATTTTTTCTCAGGGGTTGTAAGGGTGCCTACAGAACCAGGGACTCTGAGGTCTGACTTAATTTGTGTAACAAAACCCAAGCCCAGAGAACTGAGGACAGAATACCCACCATGATGGGCAGTCAATGAGAGAAAAGCCACCAAGACAATCATCATCGTCCCCCAGCGTTCTCGAAGTCCCCTTCCATGGCCTACTTTGCTGGAAAATGGCTCCAAATGTTTTTGCCGATGGGTAGGTGGAAACATCAGCGTACCGGAGGCTCATTGCAAGGTGGTTCCCTAGGACATCTGATCCGCCCTTAAGTCAAGGGGCTCTGAGTTCAGACAGTGACTCTGGTCTGGGAATGAGATAAATGACTGGACGGTCCATCATAGTGAGTAATCTGTCCTCAATTCTCTGGGCTTGGGTTTTATTACACAAGCCAGACCTCAGGGCTCCTGGTTCTGTAGGCACCCTTATAATCTCTTGGAGACAAACCCTTCTGATACCTTTTCAAGAATCACGAGGCTGGGCCGGAGAGATGGCTCAGTGGAATAAGTGCTTCCCTGGCAAGCGCAAGGGCCTGAGTTCAATCACCGGTTCCACAAAAAAAAAAAAAAAATCAGGAGGCTCTTGCCTCTCAAGGTTAAAGCTGACATACATCCTCAACGTTCCCCCACCACAGCATCTCCTACTCCCCTCTGGCCTACAGAGATGGCGCTTCTGTCCCCTGCGTGTGTTTTTCTGGAGAAGGGGAAGAGGACCAGATGTTATAAATTCACTCTAATTCTTCTGTCTCTTTAAGGTTTTGAATTCCTCTCTCCACATTACCTCAAGGAGGTATCTAACAGCTGAACTTCCCCAGTACAGGCCAGCACTGAGACTCAGGGTTAAGTAGCCAATGAAGAAGGTTAAACCTTTTTCACTTGGTTATTCTAGCACTGAGTCAGTCCACAGTTTCTAATGAGGGAACCTATTTGATGAACTCGGCCCAGTCCGAAGTCACACTCTTCCTGTTACACTCTGAGGGCGTTCTCATTATCTTGCTGACCTTTTGGTGTGGAAGGCTTCTCTGCCTAGAATTGATTTTGATTTCAGGGCTTGGTAGAATCTGATACCAGCTCTGGGTGTGCTATAGATGAGCAGAGTTTCCACAAAGAAGTCATTCCCTGGCTGGGGGGCCCCTCGGGGAATTCCTTCCAACATCTTTGAATGGGGACCAAGTCTTGTCAGGATGGGAAGAAGGGCTGCTCTGTAGGCCCAGGAGGTTCCATGAGTTCTGGAGTTTTAGGGTCTTAGAGTTAACTGACACATCCCAGTATCTCCAGTCCACTACAGAGAAGAGGTACTTTCTCCCTGTCAGTGGCAGGAGGGGCATGGTGGGTGTGGAGGCCCACCTGAGCAGCTCCCCTTGAAAGAAGAGCGATGATCTTCACTTTGGCTGAGCTTGACTCTATTTCCTTGTATTGATGTGTACAGAGCTGGCTAGGACTTCTCTTTATCCTTTCAATTGGCCTTAAGCAATGTATGTTGGTCTAGCTGAGGTGCTGGTGGTAATTTTTGAAGGTGGCATGCGTGTTTCCCTGATAACCTACGTCTGCTGCTCTCCCATATGAGCCAGGCTGAGACAGGATGAAGAGCCAGTGCTCCATGCTGTTGCCTGGGATCAAGCCTCAAGACAGAGGCTATGACTTCCTGGGACTTGAAAGATTTTACATCAGAGCTGAAGCACCAGACCTTCGAAACATTAGATACTATCTCAATAGCATAATGCAAATTATTCTTTCTGCATATGACAGAGGTAAATGCAGGTCACCCACCTAGCCCAGCTCACAGTAATCACCTACCTCCCACAATTCTCTTCCTCAAGCCACTCCTCCTTCTCAGCTGGATGAAACCCAGGTGTGGCTCTAGGTCGGTCTCTTTGTTCTGGAAAGCCATCTTTATGGCTAGACTTAGGGCCCTTCAGCTCCCCTATAATTATATAAATATGTCTTAGTGTCTTTGTTTTCACTGTGGGTTGCACTGGGAGTGGTAGGTTGGAATTAACTTGGTGGGATTCCAATAACGTATTTTTGTGATTATAAATATAGACTTCTTGGGCTGAGATGAGAACCATGAGGGTACTCCTACAGTGGGACCTGAATTCAGTCTTATTGTGAGTCAACAATCTTTAGGGTGCCTCTCTGCCTCATGGCAGCTTGCTTAACCCTGGACCTACACAAGATAAGAGTATCCAGAGATGTCTTTGCAGAAACATCCATGCACTGACCAGGCTTGAGGTGAGAGTTGAAGTCCCCCAGCCTATCATTTTTTTCTTTAGAGTTGAAGAAAAGCCTTTCATGCAGTTTGATGGAGTAGCACACCGTACACCTCTATGGGCCTTCCCCCTCAGTCCCTGAACACCCGGCTTTCAATAGCTGTGTTCTGTGTGAATGGAGGTGATGATTTCGTGCTTTGCCACTGGGTGCTCTGACTGCTGTGGGCAGGATTCATGCCGGCATCCAAATGCAGCTTCACGTGGGTCTCTACAGAGACTGAGAAACGGGGAGTGAGTTACTGTGTGATCTGGTGGCTTCCTGCTGCATGGCCCTTGCTCACAGTCAGAGCTTGGGGACCCAGGCCTGGGGCAGGGTTCCAGATGCTTCTTTCTCTCATGGCCCCTGGGTAGCAACCTTGGATTCCTGCAGCTCCTTTGACTCAAGTGGGGGCATCTCCATTCCAGATCATCTCAGCAGCTTTGCTCAGCCTTTGAGTGTCCTGCTGATGCCCTTCTAGGAGGACCTGCTGTGTGGGCCCCAAGGCCCCCCAGTATCCCACGTGTGACACTGCGGGCGCCCTCTTCCCAGGCCCCAGGCCACTGCAAGTGGCCAAGCACCCAGCGCAGCCATCCTCAGAGCACTGCCTCTCCACAGCCCGCTTCCTCCCTCCTGCTCATCATTCGGGCCAGGACTCTGCATCTCCCAACCTCAGGGGATGCCTCAGAGCTCTGCCATAGGTCCACTGAGATCCTCCACAGCTTAGGGTGGGGCCAGCAGCCCTGTCCCTGCGTTGGGGGTGAGATGCCCAGCAGCTCACTGGCTTCCTTCCTTCCGGCCTCTTCTCCTCCTGCCAGCCCGTTGACCCCTCAGATGCCACTCCGATTCCATTCATTCCCTTCATGGCACCATGAGTCAGGGCACAGCAGGCAGGGACTTGCTCTCCTGCTGGCCTGGACACCCCAAGACTGGTGCGGAAGTAGCGCACTGAATTTTCCCTCCTCGTCTTCGCTTTAAATTTTGAGACAGGATCTTGCTAAGTTGCTAACTTGCCCAAGTTGGGTTTGAACTTGTGATTCTCCTGCCTTGGCCTCCCAAATGCTGGGATTACAGGCATGCATCACCACACCTAGTCCTGTGTACCTGTTTTTGTCAGACTTCTCAGGAGAGAGGCTGTGGGTTCATGAGGGGAGTGAGTCTGTTTGATTCATCATTATGTTTATAGTACATTGTGCAAAGGGATGGATTTTTTAAAAAAATCTCATTCTTATTACATTCAAATCCATACAGATTTCTGAGTGAATCTTGATTTTCTCTTTCAGTAAAAGAATCCACCTCAGTAGTCCCAGTGGTATTTTGTTATCTGGTTTTAATTAGAATTTCTGGGAGAGCAAAAGATTGAAGGCTGGATGTTGCAAAGCCTGGAGGAGAAATTCCCATGAACGCCCGAAGGCTCTGCTAGCAGAAATCCCCTATGGCGGCCATGCGCTGAGCCACATCCAGAAGCCCAGGCTGTCCACAGGACCCCACTGGCCCACAGGACCCCCGACCCCCGATCTCACGCCTGCATCTGCAGGACAGCAGAGTCCACAACCTTCCATGCCCGGGGTGGGCTTGCTTAGGTTTGGGGTGTGTTGGAAAGTAGGTACCTGTAAACTGGCAGTGAAGAGCATGGGAGAGATTTTTTTGTTTCCTATATTGTAGAAAAAAGAATTCGCAGTGTAGAAGAACTTAAAAAAAAAAAAGATCTCAGGCAAACACAAATGGGAAGTATTCACTACGAAATTCTAAAAAAATGTGTATGGCCTCAATCAATGAATAATGTTTGACTATATGAAAAAACAAATTAAAAAATTCCTCTTACGTCTGAGCTGGGTGGTACACACCTGTCGCCTTAATTCTCGAAGAAGCTGAGGCAGGAAGATCTTAGGTTTGAGCCCAGCACAGGCAATTTGGTGAATTAGTGAGACCTTGTTTAAAATTAAAAAATAGAAGTAAAGCCTGGGGTTGTAGCTTAGGGTAGCCCCAGGTTCAGTTTCCAGGGCCACAGTAACACACACACACACACACACACACACACACACACACACACAAACACACACACTCTGTTACGATATCTTTAGTTCTTTTGTTTTTTGCTTTGTAGCAGGAATTGAACTACGAGCATAAGCTATGTAGCAAGACCCTGTACCAAATAAATAAATAAATGATTTAAAAATATAAATATACTTCTTTTTTTAAAAAAATACTCTTCAAGGCTCTTTGTGCCATTTTCTTATTCCCCTTAGACTTTTGAAGACTCCTCCTCTTCCGTTTCCTTTCCTCTTCCTTTTCTTTATTTTGGGAAATGGTCTTACTAGGTTGTCAGTGTTTCCCAGACCACCCTTAAACTCCTGTCCTTGGTTCTCCTGCCTCTGCCTCCTGAGTTGGAGTTTTTAATGTTTTTTGTTATCATTGTCCTTTAATACTGACAGTTTTTTTTTTAAATTTTATTTATTTGTGTGTGTGTGTGGGGGGGCCAGCTCAGCCCACCAGGGGGCGGGCTGGCTGGCATGTGGTGCTGGGGGATTGAACCGCAGTCCCTGTGTTTTGCTAAGCTTGTTCTAGTTAGGTGCTTTAGACCACTGAGCCATCTCACCAGCCCCAATACTGACAGCTTTTATAACTGAGTTTTGGACACTCTTTGGTCTTATTTAGTTCTTGTGGTGTGAGATAAACAAGGAAACGCCTAGCACAGTGCTTGACAAATAGTGGGTCGTCAGTAATGCTGAATTTTTCTTCCACTTCTCATATTATTACCTGTGGTTGCTTAAATCTTTTTTTAACAAAATCTTTTATTTACTTATTTATTTGATACAGGGTCTGCCTACGCAGTTCGGACTCATAATGATCGTCTTGTCTCAGCCTCTCCAGTGCTGGGATTACAGGTGTGCAGCACCATGCCTGGTTTCAGTGGCTGGCACAGCACGCCTGGGGTTCTGGGACTGGCACGACATGCGGTACTCGGGGTTGAACCTGGGTCCTTGCACTTGCCAGGCGGGCACTTAGACTGCTGAGTTATTTCCCTAGCCTGGTTGCTTAAATCTTGATGGCAAAGAACTTATTGAGTATATTTGACAGAACTTGTAGCTCACGTCCTCACAATTTAAATGTGGACATTTATCTGTGTAGTGAGACCCTGTACTAAATACATAAAATAAGTAAATAAACTAAACTAAGGCAGTTAGACTTCCTTTATAGAGAGGAGATTAGGAACTTGAAAGAGGAGATCTCACATAAATGGAGGCAGAGCCTGTGGTGTTTTGTGTCTTGTCGTGTCCAGCCGTCCTGCTTTGCAGCCAGCCAACCACAGACTACAGTGTGAGCCAGAACAAACCTCCCCTTCTCTCACATTGTGGGTGTTTGGTGTTTTGTCCCAGCAATGAGAAACCGACCAGTGCAGGACCAAAGAGCAAGATGCGTGCAGTAGCCACCGAAATATGACAGTGGCAACTGGGGTGTATGGGGTGTCCTGGTCACCCCCCGTGGGCTCTGGAGTCACGCCTTGAGCCCGCCCTGCCCCCTCCCAGCCATGGGACCTTCCGCAGGTTGCCTGGGCACACACAGCCCCACTTGCTTGATCAAGACGTCGCTCCTCAGGCTTTGTGGGTGGCTCTGCGAGATGCACCTCCTCAGCGGCAAGTTGTCCTTATGGATTTAGTTTACCTGGAAATTTGTGTTTTAAAAACATTTTAACCTCCTAGATCATCTTCGGGTGAATGGAAGTCAGGGGAAACCTTCATGTCTGGAAGCTGGCGTAAGAATGAACAGTGGAGATGTGTTTAAACATTTTAGCGACTCATCAGCTTTAATTTAAGACTCAGCTCATAACTGAGAAGAATAGAAAAGAGCTTGAAAGCGCGACACAGGTATGGAGTGTCCCGATGCACTGGGTGCCGAGTGTCATTAGAGAGGAGGCTTGTCTCCACGGCTAGCCTGGTGTCCTTTCTACGGATGAGTGGGTTTGCCTGATGTGCAGCTGCGCTACTCCCCACCAGGCTGAGGAAAGTGTGTCACTGAACTGGGCCAACCGATCCCCGGACTAAAAACGAGCTTAGAAGAAATGTCTGTTTCCTTCCTGAATGAGCTTAACAAAAATGGGCAGATGTCTTTGGTTAACTGCTCAGAGACCCTCTATTTTTATAAAGGTGACTTTCAGACCTGTGACTGTGGCCCGTAAGTTTTTTATTGTCCGCTTCAACGTTTATGAATTAAAGCAAAAATCTTGGCAAGCTAAATGAGTTTGATCATCATTTTACTCAGTACAGGCTTGTGTTCGTCGCAGAGAATTGGCACAGCTACCTAGCACATCTTAATTCTTTTTACTTCCCTCCAACCCCTCCCTTCCCACTCCCTAAATCTCTTGTCTCCTTTCCATTTGCAGAAGGTCTATCTCCGCATTTCTTATCACCCATCTTTTATTTTGCTCTTTCACGTATTTATACCTTGGATTTCTCATATAAGAGAAACCATTTAAAATTTGAGCTTGTGTGTCTGATTTATTTCGCTTAACATTACGGTCTAAAGGTGCATCCATTTAAACTACTATTTTTAGTAGGTAAAATTTTGTAAGTGTCTCTTGAGCCCTTTTGAAGAATAACAGCTCCGTGTGTAATTCAATTTTATTCTCCTCGGTTATTTTATTATGTCACTTTCTCACTTTTTTCAAGTAAATCTAACGTTACAAATTGGGTTTCCTCAGGTCTCTCTGACCTGTGGGTTGGGAAGGAGGCCATTCATTGTGGTAGGCTGCATTTTGCTGACTCTAACTTATACCTTCAATCTCAGAGTCTCTGGCTCTCTAATCTGAGTTATCTTTGAAGGTCCTCAGCGCCAACTGCAGAGCGTGTCCACCACCGTTGCTAGGCAGTGCGACTCCTTCCACTACTCCAGCCAACTCCCCCACTGATCTGAGGCTGTGTCGCCTGCTGCTGGTGCCCACAGCGATGGCCCTGACCTCTGTCCCAACAACACCATCTTTCTATGATCCCTTCAAGGTGCCAGGGAACTTGCATGTCGCTACAGCCCCACGTGAGCCAAAGCTAAGCTGCTTGACTCTGCTGTGTGGCATTTGTCTCTTGCGCACCCAGGCTGTGGTTCTTCATGAGGGAGCCTTTGTAAAATAGAGGCTTCACACCCATTTGTAGCTTTTTCTTTTCAGTTGGGGGCTGGTGGGGACACTTTTCCATTCTGCCTATTCTTCTTCCTTCCTGTCGTGCAAGTCAGTCTGTGTGAATCGATGTCATTCTTGCAGTGTATTTATGGGACCCTTTCTGTCACAAATAACAGGCATCAATGTGAAGCAGTAGCAAACGGCTCTAAATTATAAAGCTTTCTCAGTGACTGGAGAAGAGATTCAGGCTGGCAGCTGGGCTGGAGGAGAAGCCGACCCAGAGGCCTGAGTCGCTGGCCTGCTGTGCCCTCTCCTCTTACACCCGTGGCTTTCTCTCATCTCTACAGAGAGGGAAGCTGCTCCATGTGGGGCTGGGGGAATGCAGTGAACCGCTTGCTTCTGATGCGCAAGATAACTGTGATGGTGGGGACTGCGTGGGGCTCGATGCTGAGTATGGAGACACAGCAGATGCCAGCAAAGCTGAGTTTGCACCACATGGAGCTTCCCCTGAAGGCAGTGAGTGGCTGCAGGCGAGGGTAGAGTAGGGAAAACAAGTTTGTACAGGTTGAGTATCTGAGATGTTTGAGACCAGGCGCATGTGGGATTTCTGGGTGTTTTTTCAGGTTTCAGAATATTTGTGGGCCAGCCAGATAGCTCAGCGGATTAAAGCGCCTGCTTAGGCAGGCATAGCTACTGGGGAACCTGTGGTGTGCTGTGCCAGCCCTGCCCCTGGGACGCTCTGGGACAGCGATTGAGACTGTGCATGGTGGTGCATGCCTATAATCCCAGCGTTTGGGAGGCTGAAAACAGGAGGATCACTTCAAGTCCGATCTGTGTAGTGAGACTCTGTAGACCCTGTACTAAATATATTTTTAAAGAAATGAAAACAAAACCCAAAAGAATATTTTCATGTACTTAATGGGATGTCTTGGGGCGGGGCCAAGTGTGAGCACTAATTTGCCTAGGATTCATAAGCTTCTTATATGCATACTCTGTTTCTTCTTCTTTTTTTTTTTTTTTTTTTTTGCATTTTAGGGAAGAGTCTACAAGGTGTTTAGGGTCTTGCGACTAGATTGGACTTGTAGTGATCTGCCTGTTTGCAGCCTCCTGAGAGCTGGGATTACAGGTGCACAGCACCACGCCCAGTCTCAATCCGCATCAGTGCACCCTGGGGGGGCGGGGCTGGCTCGGCAGGCCCAGGGATCAAACACCTGGCCCCTGTGCCTGCTTGCAGGAGCTTTAATCTGCTGAGCTATTTGGCCGACCCTTGTATGCATATTCTGTAGGTAATTTTATAAACATATTTCCTGCAACTGTGTTTTGACTGTCATTGTCATATGAAGTCAGAGCAGAAGGTGCCACTGGTGGCATTTTATCGGCACACTGAAAGTTTTGGATTTATGAGAATTTCAGATTTCAATTTCAGATTGAAGATGTTCAGCCTGCTGAGGTCATGGTTTTCCTGCTCCCAGCATTCACAGAATGAATTCCAGGGAGAAGACCAGAGACAGGAGTCAGCCCTGTGCCAGGCATCTGGGAAAGAGGCTCAGAGGAGAGGAGGGATGAGCCTGTAAAGCAGATAAGAGGTACAGTCTGAGACTTCACCATGGAGAGAGGGCAGGAAACTGGAGCAGCTGTGGGCTGCCGGTTTTGCACTCTGGGCACTTGGGGTGGTGGTGACCATGCTGGGGACATGGGACAAGGGGCAGATTTTGTCTGGGAGCAGAGGAAATGGTGCTATTTTCACAGTCTGGTGGGGACCGAGCCAACTGTCCACATAATAAGTTAACTTTGTGTTGCTGAGCTTAAGATGTTTAAAAACTCTTGAGTGAGGCCAGCCGGAAGCCATGAGCATTGAATTCTGGGAGTGCTGACCGGGCCAGGGCAGACTGGGGCTGACCTGTGTACACGGTGCAGTCGCTTTGCAGTACTAGGCAGAGTCACCTGAGGGGGGCATGGAAGGAGAGCAGTTGGTGCAGGATTGAAGCCAGGGAAGGGAGGTGTTTGGAGGGTAGGGGAGTGGGTGGAGGAGGAGGAACCCAGGATGGAGATGGAGAGAGTGATCACCAGCAGTGCTACAGGCAATGAGGAAGGGCGGAAGGTGTTTGTTCATTCATTCATTCATTCATTCATTCATTCATTCATTCAGCCAGTCAGTCAGTCAGTCAGTCAGCCAGCCAGCCAGCCAGCCAATCAGTCAGTCAGCCAGTCAGTCAGTCAGCCAGTCAGTCAGTCAGTCAGCCAGCCAGTCAGCTAGTCAGCCAGCCAGTCAGTCAGTCAGTCAGTCAGTCAGTCAGTCAGTCAGTCAGCCAGCCAGCCAGCCAGCCAGCCAGTCAGTCATTCAGCTAAATCTCTCCTGAGCACCTACTATGCTCAGTATAAGTAAAACCACAGACAGTGGCTCAGTATGCTCTCGCTACTAAGAGCTGAGGCTCAGGGGCAGGCTGCCTAGGTTTGAATCACAGCTCCCCATTTCCCTTACTGTCGGCCTGGGGACAAGTCCTTGTCCTCTCTGGGCTTCTGTTTTCTCCTCTGTAAAATGGCAGTGATTATAGTAATTATGTCACATGAATGCCAGGAGGATAAAATGACATCTAGCATATGGTAATTACATAATAAGTGTTTATTATAATCTTGTATTAGCTACTCATCTGAATTCTAGGCTCACAGCTGCTGACCAGACAGACCATCTCCCTGCTCAAATGTGCATTATACTTTGGTCGAGCCAGAGGAGCATACACCATAAACAAACAAACAAACAAACAAACAAACCACAGAGCACAAGAAAATAACAGGTAGTGTACCTTAATAACTTGTCTCTCCTTGCTGGGACAAAATACCTGATGCCCAGAGTTAAGGAAGGAAAGAGCTCACAGTTTGTGGAGGTTTCAGTCTGTACTTGGCTGGCTCCAAGGCAGGGTGGCACATGGCAGAGGGCGCCAGTTCATAGTGGCAGAGGACAGTAAAAGCAGCGAGAGCAAAAAGGGAGGGGTGTGAGAGCAGGCCTCTTCCCTCCCTCCCTCATATTGTACGCAGGCTGCCTGCCCCAGGATGGGTGTAGCACTCACACCCATAATCCAGCACTGGACCATGAATGAATCGCAAACTCTAGAAACTGCCCCCCATGACTGCATGAGGTTCTGGGGGGACATCTAGGCACAAACCATTGCATAGTGCTAAAAAGAAAATAAACACAGCGTGATATGATGGGGTGCCTGGATGGAGTGGCCAGGGAAGGCATGATAGTTTCTGTCTAGACATCCCCCCAAAGCCTCATGCACTCAGAGGGAGGGCTTTTGTGAGGTGACTGAGTCTTAGGGCACTGCAACTAAATGTAATGTTGGGAGGTGGGGTCTGGTTGGAAGCGCTCCCTGTGGCATGACTGGCAAGGACGTCTCTCCTACCCTCTTTGCTTCCTGCTGCCCTGTGTGAGCAGCTTCTCCTCTGTACCCTCCCATTGTGCCTTCTTAGCTGGGAACCAGCCAACTCTGGGCCGAAACCTTGGAAAACATGAGCCAAAGTGAACCTCTCCTTCAATTTGTGGGTGTTGAGTATTTTGTCCCAGTGCAGGAAAGCAACTAAGACCCAAGGCCTCTCAGAGGAGGTACCACTTATGCTGGAACGTGAAGGAGAGCGAGGTACAGGAGCAGAGCATCCCAGGCCAGACTGGAGAAGTGCCCTGATCTTATGAGGGCAAGGAGCTGGGGTATTCAGGAAAGGAGGGACCCACTCCTACCCGACTCAGGCCCAGACTCTGTCACCTCCGATGCCAATCATCTGAAAGCTGCAGAGAAATAAAAAGTCCTGCAGCTCTGAAGGCAGATGCCACAGGGCTGGGGGTGGGGGAGTCACTGGCTGTGCAGTCTAACCCCTTTGTATTAAAAGTTGAAGCTAGCTTCTTAGCCTCCCTTGCAATTAGCTTGATATCTGTGACATGGTTTTTGCCAGACTGTGAGTCATGGATGGAGGGCAGTGGTAGAGCCCCCCAGACCAGATTCTGTACTGCTCTCCCTGGCTTGTGCATCACTAGTGCCTTGTGGAAGAGCCCTTTGTTTTTATTTTTGTTCTTTTCTTTTAGAGATGGTATCTCACTCTGTAGCATGGGCTGGTCTTTTTTCTTCTTTTTTATATTTTAGGGAGGGTCTGCAGTGTGTTCAGGGTCTCACTACTAGATTAGACTAGTAGTGATCTGCCTGTTCACAGTCTCCCAAGAGCTGGGATTACAGGCGTGTGCCACCACACCCAGTCTCAATTGCCATCTCAGTGTGCCCCTGGGGCGGGGCCAGCATGGCAGGCCTGGATCGAACCTCCATGGGCTGGTCTTGAAGTACTATGTAGCCCATGTTGGCCTCAGACTCTCTTGGTGAGCTTCCTTCCTCAGCCTCCTGAGCACTAGGTCTACAGGCATGCGCCACCACACCTGGCCCAAGGTCATTATTTTTGCTTGCATTATTGCTAAATAAGTAGACTCTTTCTCCTAAAGATTCTATGGACAATGGGGCCAAAACACATGCTGGAGGAAGCTAACCTCTTTAAAAGATGTTGCTGGGAATATTGATTATTCACATGCACAAGATTGAATCTAGATCCTATCTCTCTCCCTGTACTGAACTAAAGTCAAAATGGATCGAAGTTAATACAGAAACCAAATATTAAAACAGGAACACTAGCTCTTCTAGAAGAGAGAATAGGCAAAACTCTTAAAGTCATAGGCATAGACAAGGACTTTTTAAAAATAGAACTAGAGTTGTGTAAAAAAAATAGCATCAAGAATCAACAAATAGGATCACATCAAACTAAAAAAGCTTTTGTATAGCAAAAAAAAAAAAAAAAAACAACAGAAAGAAATTTCACCAGAGGTTCCTTAGACAGAGGACTAATATCTAGATTATATAAGGAACTCAAAAAATTAGGCTACTCCCAAATAAAAGATTCAATCAAAAAAATAGGCAACTGAAATGAACAGACACTTCTCAGAAGCACAAATGGCCACTAGATACATCTCTGGCCATTAGAGAAATACAAATGAAAACAACACTGAGCTCCCATGTTGCTCCAGAACCCATAGTTATCGTCAAGAGATTGGATAACAGCAAGTCCTAGTAAGGTTGGGGGCAAACTGAACCCTTCTACACTGTTAGTGGAACACAAACTGAAGCAGCCACCATGAGAATCAATGTGGATTCCTCAAAAGCGAAAACTTTGACCCAGCTGCTCCCTGTTTAGGTATCTTTCTGAAGGAGTTAAGGATCTTATGATACAGTGACCCATACACACCTGTGTGTGTGGCAGCGCAGCTCACAACAGCTAAATCTTGGATGCAGCCTATATGTCCCTCAACAGGCAGCTGGACAAAGACATTTGTATGCAGTGGTGTGCTACTCTGCTATAAAGAAGGAGAAACTTGAGTCATTTGTAGGAAAACAGGCACACTCTGAGACTATGATACCAAGTGAAATAAATCAGACACACAAGCCTAAATAGTCCATAGTTTCTCTTATAGGAGACACCCAAAGTATAAATTAAGAGTGAAACAAAAAATAAATAACAGAAAAACAGGGAGATAGAGCTTTTACAAAGAATGAAAGGGGATGAAGAGGTGAGGGGGGGAGGGACAGAGGGGAAGGATAAAAAGGGGCCTGCAAAGCCCACAGATACTGTAGGGCGGGTGCATGAAACAACTCCCGGGGCTGGTGAGATGGCTCAGTGGTCTAAAGCACCTACTTGGAACAAGCTTAGCAAAGCACAGGGACCGCGGTTCAATCCCCCAGCACCACATGCCAGCCTGTCCCGCCCCCTGGTGGGCTGAGCAGGCCACACACACACACACACACACACACACACACACACAAATAAAATTAAAAAGAAACAACTCCCGCACGATGAAGGGATCAGCCTGTGCAGCAGACTGTACTAACACATATTTAGCCAGCACAGATTCCCCTCTGCCTCCTCGAGCCTGAGTTATTGTACCGTCTGCAGCCAAGACTCTCCTGCGGTTCCCTGCCTGCCCTTGAAGGCAGAGACGGTTGCACTCTGGTCACCCCCCCCACTCCATGAGTGTCGCACCCTGACTCATGCGGTCACCATAAAACCCAGGAGGGAAAGCCCCACTTCTGAGCTCTCCCCGGCTTCCTCTTCCCATCCTTCCCCTACTGCCACCAGGGCTCTAGTCTAGAGCAGCGGTCTCTGGTGACACAGCCCTGGGATAGGGCAGGTGGGGATGAGCACTCGGCACGGTCCTCTCTGCAGGTGCCACCAGGCCCTAGGACAAGGTGGCCACCGTGGTGAGCTGGCTGGCAGCAGTTTAAGCCCATGGAGAACTTGGACTCTCCCGTGGGGGAGAGCAGGGAAGAGCAGTCCAACTGCAGCTTAGACATGTGATTTATGGGTGCCGGACTTAAGACAAATCCCTGACCGGAAAGTACCCCTGCTGGGCCCAAGAGGCCAAGGAGATGACCTGCTTTTCCTCTTCACTTTTTGACAGCTGCTGGGTGAGTTTTCGAGTGGGAGATGCTGAGGCTGGGTCTAGCTGTCTTCTGGCACTTTCCAAACGTCCACCTGCAGATGGCCAAAGGTTGGGGGCAGTGACGGAGCAGGGGCTGGGGGGAGGGGAGACTCATCTTTTCATACCATGACCTTCTCAAACCCTCAGTGTGAGTGGTGCTTTGTCATACTATTGCCTGCTGTTGACTTCTTGAGACAAGCAGGGGTTTGTCCTGTCATGGCTGATGTTATGCGTCATGTTGACTGGGTTCGCGGACACCCAGGTAGCTGAGGGATTGACGGAAGAGGCCAGCCTTTGGGTTGACCTCCTTGCTGCAGGTGCGCACCATGTCATCTACTGAGGGCCTGAGGAGGAGGACGAACCTGTGCTCTGTGGAGCTGGGACATCCATCTTCTGCCCTGGATGCTGTCCCAGAGGGGAGCCATCCTTCCGATTTGGACGGGAGCTGCAGCACGCTCCTGGCTTTCCTGCTTCTCCAGCTTGAGATGGCAAAGCTCAGGGTTTTGTAGCTTCCAAGCATTCATGAATCATTTCTCATCCCCAGTCTCCTTCCCTCTATCTGCATATCGGGGTCCGCTTCCCCAAAGCGCCCTAAGCAGTGCAAGTTTCCTACTTTGTCTCTGCCCAAGAAGCACCAAGCACTAGGTCAGCAGAGAAATACTACTACAGTCAGAGAGACTCAAGTCTGACTTCCTACTTCAAAAGGCCGAACTGAGTTTCTGTTTTATTTCTTCTTTTTAGAAAAGAAAACTGAGATGTAGTCTCACTCTGTAGTTCAGGCTATCCTTGAACTCACTTTGTAGCCCAGGCTGGCCTCGAACTCACAGCAATCCTCCCACCTCAGCCTCCTGAGTGCTGGGATTCTGAATACAGATTTGACTACATTTATAGGAAAGTTTTGGAATAGATGATGCTACACAGGTAGACAGTAGCAAGTAGACCAGTGGTTGTCACGAACTGCGAAAACAGGGGAACAGGGAAAGAGTGCTAAAGGTTTCTTCTGGGAGTACTGAAATGTTTTAAACTTCATTGGGGTGCTGGTTACACACTCTTTTTTTATTTTTAAGAGCACACTCTTGAAATATATTAAAAATCCTTGAATTTTGGAACTTAAAGTGTGAGCTATAGAGTATGTGAAGTAGTGACAGCATATCTGTAACAGAGAAAGACCCCTTTGGCATTTGTGGGTGGCATCTACAGCTGTGGAATGGGTGCAGTGGTACGTTTGCTGGCAGATTCTGCAGCTTTTAAAGTTAAAGTGGAATTACCATAAGGCTAACTGTTAAGGCAGAGGGGATCTTTAGAAATCAGTATGGTTCTATTTTGTGATTCTGCAAACCAGAACTTGGTGACATGCTAGAAAATGCCCCTGGCAAGGGCAATCTGAAGGAGTTTATGCATGAGTGAGAGCCCAGGAGCTAAGGCGAGATCACAGGACAAAGCCACTTTGTCGCATTGCTTCATCGCACATCTCCTGCCTAGGCAGCAGCACGAACCTGGCTTGGCCCTTTGCAAAATCAGCAGGAGAAAGAGCAGTCACACAACTCATCTCCACGTCTGAGGGGTCTTTGCGTGGTCACAAGAGTCTAACTTCATATAGTTGATGATTTCAAATTTCAATTAAAATTTTCTAAGCACTTCTTCTTCTTCTTCTTCTTCTTCTTCTTCTTCTTCTTCTTCTTCTTCTTCTTCTTCTTCTTCTTCATACAGGGTGTTCAGGGTCTGACTACATAGATCAGACTTAGAGTAATCCTCCTGTTTTCAGCCTCCCAAGTGCTGGGGTTACAGGCGCGCACCATGACACCCAGTCTCAATCGCCGTCTCAGTGTGCCCAGGGGCGGGGCCAGCATGGCACACCAGGGATCGAACCTTAGTCCCTGTGTCTGCCTAAGCAGGTGCTTTAATCTGTTGAGCTATCTGGCCAGCTCCTCTAAGCAGATTTTTAAAGAAAAGTATAATACTTGTTTTCTTAAATCTTAGAAGTAGTTGATATTAAATACTAATACTGCTTCAAATCATCTACATTATTTTTTTTGAAAACTTCCATTTTTCATTCTACACACACACACACACACACATAATTCTAAGGTACACTTTTTTTTTTACAAGCTAAAGTCTGTGAGCAGAACATACCTTATAATCGGTGACTTATTCTAATTTAATTGACAGAATTATTTGAATTTCATGTAGAGTGAGTGTATGTCTTAAAAATAGTTGACAGCAAACATGGTGTTTCCATACATACAAATCTAAGAGATGAGGTAGAAATTTGTCCAGCTTGAATTTTCAGAAAGCCATTACTACAGGGGCTGGGGAGATGGCTCAGTAGAATAAGCACTTGCCTGGCAAGTGCAAAGGCCTGAGTTCAATCCCCAGTTCCACAAAAAAAAAAAAAAAAAAAAAGAAGAAAAAAAAGAAAAAAGAAAGCCATTACTGCTGACTTGAGGGTCAAGAATCAGAGAGCAAATACCCCTGCTGGGGTGTCGTCCTGGATGTGAACAGAACACGCCTCTGTAAGCCTGGGGAGAAAGCATTCATTCATCATTTTGTTATATCTGAACCTTTGATTATATATTCCTGGGACCTTTCAGGAAAAAGTAACTGAGATATTATGTACCTTAGCATTTGACACTAGGAATGAATGCGTTCATTCACATTTCAAAATGCTGAACTTTAACTGTTGGAAGGCGCTACAGAAACCAGCGTGTGGGCCACTGCCTCCTGTGGGAGTCATCTCCAGCCTTCCTCTAAGAGCCTCGCCTCTTCAAGGGCTGAAGGGATGTCTACACTCCGTGTGGCCAGCATTCAGCATCCACAGTGGATTGCTCTGCCCCCCCCCCCGTGGTCACCAAAATCTCAGGATGCTCCATTCTGTCGTATGAGGTGGTGTGGTATTTGCATATAACCTGTGCTCATCTTGCTCTGTCCTGTGCTTTATATCACATCTCTATTATTTTTAATAGCTAATGTATTACAAAGCGATGAAAATACTTGTACTATGTTGTTTGAGGAATAATAACTAACCCCCACGTAGGATCACTAGGCAGCGCTGCTTACTCTTTTCCCTTGGCAGGTGGTTGGGTCCGGGCATCTGGCCGTGCCAAGGGGTCTGGCTGCACGCCCCTTCCATCCTCACACGCTGCTGGGGAGGACCAGCCGGGCCTCGGAACACTGCCTCCCTGGTGCATTCAGTTCCGAAGGCCTCCTCTTCTCTGCGTGGGCCCTGATGTGACGAGAGGGTGACAGACGCTGGGAGGACTACGGGGCCGGCCTTTTGAGCTTCCATGGAAGAGGCACCAGGGTGGATGCATCTATTTTCTTCCCCATTTGAGCAATGGGTTTTGTCATTTTACAGTAATGTCCCCTGACACGTTTCCATCAGGAGCTCCCAGGGAGGCAGAGCACACAGCGGGACCTGCGCGTGGCTTTGCCTGTGAGCCTGCTATGCCATACTGAGCCCAGCAGGGCTGCGAAACATGGAAGCTAGGCAGCCAGGGGAGATCTGCTCGGGGTCATCTGGAGCTACCTCCAAGATGGGAAGGGTGTGGTGCAGTCTCCGGGGGCCTGATGTGTGGCAGGAGGTCATCAGCAGGGTGTCCATGAGGTGGGCACAGCAATGTCTAGAAAGCTCTTTCCAGTGTTCCATCTGCCAAATACTTATTGGGCCCACTATGTGCACATTTGTCCGGTACAGAGGGAACAGTGGCCTGTGGAACAGACTCGGTCTCTGGCCAGACTGATGTTCCTTCAAGCAATGAGACAGTAAGCAGTTAAGTGAATAGGGCGCACACTGTGCTGATGGGTTGTAAGAGCTGCGAGAAAGCCAGGTGGGAGCCTGAGCGCTGCGAGGCAGGTGTGCTGCTGTGTCACTGAGGTCACCATGGTTTCCTCTGCTGGGTGAGGTCTGAGCCAAGGACCTGAGGTGTGAGTCACAAGGACACAGTGGTCAGTGTTTCCAGGAGAGAGGAGAACACACTCAAAGGCCCTAGTGCAGCTGGGTGCATATGCAAGGCCAGTGGGTGGTGCCTGGCTGGTGCAGGAGGAGGTGGGGTGGTGGTGGGAGGCGAGCCCCAGAGCTGGGGAGAGGCAGCACACCACAGAGGTGATCGTGAGCTTTGGCCCCTGTGAGCTTTGACCTTCTTTTGCGATGGGAGGCTTTGGAGGAGTCTGAAGGATGTGGCTTGTTTTTTCAGTATCAGGCACTGAATCCAGGAGCTTTGCACTCAGCTACGTGTCCCGGCCCCTTTTTATATTTGTTCTTAAGAAACAGGGTCCTACTAAGTTGCTGAGTTGCTGAGACTGGGCTTGAACTTGAGATCCTCCTGCCTCAGCCTCTCACAGTGCTGGGATTGCAGGTATGTGCCACCACACCTGAGTTATGTTTTAACAGAATTCTCATAACTGCTGGGTAAAGAATAGACCAAGGCAGGGGTAAGACTGAAAGTGGAGAGACACAGGCCTGCCACAGTGAGAGGAGATGGCACAGCCAAGGATGGCAGGTGGAGGCTGTGGGAGATTCCTCATGCTGAGTGGAGTCTGAAGGCAGACCCCATAGGCTGAGCTGATGGTCAGAGGCATGAGAAAGACGGGAGTGCAGAGACTCTAAGACTTTGGGCCTGCACAGCCGGAAGAATGGTGCTGTCCAGCGGCCTTGGAGATGGAACAGGGTCTTCAGACCAAGTGCAGTCTTGGGGTTGTTGGGTCTGCGATGCTTCTTAGATAGCCACATGGCGGTGTGGGGTAGACAGCTGTGGGTCTGAGGTCAGGGGAGAGGTCTGGGCCACAGACAGCTTTAAGAGTCATCAGGGGCCAGGGATATAGCTCAGTGACATAAGTGCCGAACTGGTAAGCACAAGGTCCCAAGTTTAATCCCTGGTAACACACACACACACACACACACACACACACACACACACGGAATCATTGGCCTCTCAGTGGTGTTAAGGGACTGAATGAAACTGTCAGGAGTAAGTGTGTAAGCAGAAAAGACTGTGGAGGGCCAAGTCCTGGGGCTGCCTATCACACACACCAGGAGCTGGTTGGCAGCCCTGCATTATGCTGCCTTGGTGATTACAATGGTCGTCTGGACTGGAGTAAGAACAGCGTAGCTGACTGGTAAAGCTCAGGGTTTCTGTGATGATGGACATGGAGGCCGCAAACAGCAGGGAAGACCCACCCGGGCTGTGGGCGGCACCGACCAATGGGCTTGTAGCCTGGGTGGAATAAAAAGGGAAAGAAGGAGGAAGTCTGCCTTATCTGTGGAGGAGCTCGGGTCTTCACCACCACCTTTCAATATTCATCTCCAACCTTCCAGTGCAAAACCTTTAGCTTTCAAACGGGGATCCACACTGGCTCCACAGTGAGCTTCAGGCCTTTGACCCTTGACTGGATCCTCTGGCTCTTGGTGCTTAACACCCATTTTACTTTCTTCCACCTTTCATTCCATAGACAGTCATTATAA
>NW_004524580.1:23464114-23471951 GCF_000260255.1 Octodon degus | reverse complement strand
AAAAGGAAGTAAGCTACACATTGGCCTGGCGGGCATTTGAGCAAGGTCTGTGACTAAAACAAGGGCTCTGTCTTTTCCACCAAATGCACCAGCCCACACCTGTCCTGACTCCCATCACACAAGAGCAATAGCCATGGATTGGACACTGTCACTTCTAAAGAGCCACTACCTTGCCACCTGTGTGCTTCCTGTCCTTTAATCAATTACCTTGATGTTGGTCACTCCAGTCCTTTGCCTGGAGACAGACTGGAATCTTGGCTGTGCTGCTTGCCAGCTGTGTGACTTCCAACCCAACCCTTAACCTCTGTCAGCCTTGGTTTTCTCCTGTCTGTGTGCGTGTCACTGCCTGATTTTTGACAGTTGAGTATGTGTGAAGGGGCTGCTGCTGAACCTGGCAAGTGAAGGGTAATTATAAGAGCAAACAAGATGTGTCGGGTAGGATTTCACACATCCTTCATGTGTTTACTCTATGAGGCAGGTATTTCATTATTTCTACTTCACGGATAAGGTTAAGTGATTCGGCCAGCTGGTAACGCTAGTAGCCTGGCTGTAGGAATTCTTCCCAGAACCATCATGCTGTATACTGCTGCTTCAGAATGCTGGGTGATGTTCCACTGCTCTCGTTTTCAAATGTCTTTTTATTTATTTATTTATTTTCCGTATTTTAGGGAAGTGTCTACAGGGTGTTCAGGGTCTCACTACTAGATTGGATTTGTAGTGATCGCCTGTTTACAGTCTCCCAGGTGCTGGGATTAAAGGTATGCACCACCACACCCAATCTCAATTGCTGTCTCAGTGCCCTGGGGGGTGGGGCCAGCCCCGCAGGCCCAGGGATCGAACCCCTGGGCCTTGTGCCTGCTTGCAGGTGCTTTAATCCACTGAGCTATTTGGCCGGACCTTCAAATGTCTTCATTAAGTCTGAAATTCTGTTTTATATTTGTCCTTGTTATTATTTCATTTATTATCTGACAACCTTCATTCCCTTTCTACTAAACTGACAGCTTAATGCAGTGGCAGAAAGGAAGGAAGAAGAAAAACTCAAATTAGCTGAAATACAAGAGACAAAACTTCATCATCAACCTCTGTGGGAAGCTGATTCAAATCACACTGGAATTACATTTTTCTCCTTGAGTAGCCAGGAACTGACCAAGAAGGAAAATTATGGTTTTGGAAAGCCATGAAATTCAGAAGATGAGAAATCTTTATTTAGGAATAGTAGGAGAAAGAGAAGGCTGCCAGTACCTTGCATGTGTGTGCGCATGTGTGTGCGTGCATGTACATGTGTGTGTGTGTGTGTGTGTGTGTGTGAGTGGTGTGCACACGTGCTTGCACTTGGCATATATAATATGGCTCTGGAGGGCTTTGGCACAAAAGGGTGGGTGGTACTAATTTCTAGTTTATGTGTCTTCCTGTCACTGAGCTGGTGACAGTGAGAGGGGAAAACAGTCTCCAAGGAGAAAAATAAAAGCATGTTTTTCATGAAATAAGGCTGCCATATTTAGCAAATAAAAACACAGACTCCTAGTTCAATGTGAATTTCAGACAATGCAATGAATAATGTTCTAGGATAGGCATGTTCTACCCATCATTTGGAACGTCCTTGACCAAAAAATTGTCACCTTCAAAAGGGCTGGCCAGATAGTTCAGCAGACTTAAGCACCTGCTTAGGCAGAGTGCAGCGGCCAGGGTTCCATCCCTGGCGTGTCATGCTGGCCCCGCCCCAGGGCGTGCTGAGACAGCGATGGAAACTGGCTGGTGGCACGCACCTATAATCCCAGCGCTTGGGAAGCTGAAACAGAAGAATCGCTGGGAGTCTGATCCACATAGTGAGACCCAACCCTGTAGACCCTGAGCCAAATACATTAAAAAGAACTTATTACCTGCAATTCAAATTTAACTGGGGATACAGTGTTATTTGGAAATCTTCCCAAGAAGGAGAAGAAATTTAAGTACCTGCTGAGTTTTTTAAACGTTTAAAATCCACAAACCACATTTGGACTAGCCAGTTCTTTCATTCTGGCTGGGGCACCAATGCATACTTTCTCTTAAACCTCCTTCAGGACCTGTGCAATGGGATTGTGAGCAGGAGCAAACCCGGAGGATTTCACCATGAAGCTGTCATGTACGATGGCTCAGGGCCACTTCAGAGGAGTTTGTTCTCCATTTCAATTTAAAAAATCCAATTAAGAATTTTTTCCAAGGACTGCTTTTGATGGCCTCTCCTAATAGGCAGCCAGGATCCTGCGGTGTTCAGTCTCCTTTTCCCTCCCTGACTTGCGGGGTGATAGAATTCTTCCTTCACGTACCTCACAAAGGCTGGAAAGTCAGGGGCAGTCAAGTGCAGGCAGCACAGTAGAAGCGGAGGGGAAGTGGCCTGTGACTCCAGGGAAGCTCAGAGCAGATGCGGGTGGGGACCAGGAACCAGAGGACCTGCAGTGGGGCGGCAGAAGGGCTCCCGTGTCCCCTCAGGCGTCCAGACCAGATTACCTGCAGCTGCCAGCGCCTCCTCAGTTTCTTCATGGAAGTGAGGTGAAGGTGGAAGTTGTGGATCACGCTCACATGAGACAGTCTCTGCGTTCATAGGTCGCTTTCCAGCCATCGGAGCTGGAACCCCTGGGCTCTTCTTCTTGCTACCCAGTCTGTAAGAAGGCTGAAATACTGGTGTCCACATCACAGAGTTATTGTAAGGACTGCATGGTATTGCTAAGAAGAGCTGGCTCTCATGGAGCTGGGGAGATAGTTCAGTAGAATAAGCAGTTGCTTGACAAGCACAAGAGCCTGAGTTCAATCCCTGGTTCCACCACCGCCCCTCCCCCCCAAAAATAGAAGAGCTGGCTCTCAGGAAGCACTTAATACATGTTAGTCATGATGATCAATATCGCCTCCTGGGACTCTTTCTCCTAACAAGCTCAGTGAGGAGTTTCACTAAGAACCTTCTCTGATGGTAGATATAATATGGGCTCATAGAGCAATATGTAAATACAGAAAACCACAGAGCAAAAAAATAATCCAGAAATGTCTCTATCTCTCCTATTCCACGCTCTATCAGAGAGGCCTACCTGAAAAGCTTTTAGAAACATAGAGACCTGGGCCCCAGGTATCTAACAAATCAGAACCTCCACAGGAAGGGGAGATTTGTAGTTATCAGGTAGCAATCTAGACCATTCTATGTTTAAAACATCAGGCTTAAAGAGTCCTGAAATTCACTCATGTGTGTTGTCTCTGTCATATAGTTTTAAAAAATTTGGACAAGATTATATCCTTGGTCTGTAACCTGTTGTAGTTAAGTTGCAGCGTCTTCCATCATCATTCTTTTATCATCCTTTATGTTGGGTTGGCCAGATAGCTCAGTGGATTAAAGTGCCTGCTTAGGCAGACTCAGGGGCTGGGGGTTCAAGCCCCAGCCTGCCATGCTGGCCCTGCCCCCGGGGCGCACTGAGAAGGTGACTGAGACTGGGAATGGTGGCACATGCCTATAATCCCAGTGCTTGGGAGGCTGAAAACAGGAGAATCACTATGACTCTGATCTACGTAGTGAGACCCTGTACTAAATACATTAAAAAAAAAATCCTTTATGTTTGAAGGCTCCAGATGAGGTTTCTAAGGCTCCAGGTGAGTGTGACCAACCTGTTGCTTTTCACCCAGAAGTCCTCTCCCAAAATAGATTACCTTACAGATGTCACCACTCTTGCCTTCTTGTGCCACATGTGACAGATAGATACCACTCACCATGACTCCTCCTTCCCCTCTGGAGCTCCAGCTCCCCCACTGAAGGCAGCATGAGTCTCTAGTCTCCCCAGTTGTCACACCAAGGCTCTGTGGCTAACGCCTGAGATCAAGTTTATGGACATGTCCTTGAGGGTTTGAACACTTTCTTCCCTGAAATATTAATTTGACATATAACGTGATTTTTCATTTAGTGTTCACCAACTGTGACAGTGGTTATCTCAGCTCAAAACAATCTCCAAGGACTCCCGGGGCAAATTCCCTGGCTGTTCAACTGACATTTGGGGAAAATAAACTGACAGCAAAACACTGAAAAAAAAAAATCCCTTGAAGACAGCTGTCTCCAGCTAGTGATTAATGAGAGTGAAGGCAGGGTGTGCGAGGCCTTAAAGCAAACAAGGAGCAAATGCTGCAGGGTTCCAAGTGTGAGTCCAGCCTGGGCACCTTAGCAAAAGCTTATCTCAAAATACAAAGTAAAATAAAATTTGGAAAGGGCTGGGGATGTAGCTCAGGGCAAAGGCCCTGGGTTCAAACTGAAGCACCATGAAGAAAAAGAGCAGGAGAGGGGAGGGGCAAGAAGGGGAGGAGCAGGAAGGGAAGGGGAGGAGAAAGAGAAGGGCCACCACCACTATGTCCACCACCCGGCTGCCATGTCACAGAACATCTGACACCTCCTTGCTCTCTATTGTCCTGGGGTGATGCTGCTGGATGGAGACTCCAGTGTCCATGACTAGAAAACTTCTCAACCTTGTGGACCAGGTGTTCCTCAAGTGCCCCTTTCAGTGAAATGTCACTTTGGACATCACTGGTTGAGAATACCAAGCAACAGGAGCTATGCCAGGTCACTGGGTGGTTTTGGGGGGAACCAGAGGAGTGGGTCTGACCCCTAGGGCTGGCCCGTCATGGAGTGATGGTGAGGCTGTGGCTGCTCAGAGGGTGCAGGCCAGCCACTGTCCGAGAAGCCTGAATGCTCCTTGGATGGGCAGGTGACTCCACGAGCTGAGTGTGTGCTGGTGGCGTGTCATTACCAAGGGGTGGCCTGCTAGGCACGCTGACCGAGGAAGCCTCCAAGGAGATCCTCTCCTCTCCTGGGACAGGAAATATTTGGAAGGACGCTGGCAGCACAGTCATGTACTGAACAGTGAAAGAGCTGGGTATAGTGAGCGACACGAAGCCCGTGACGTCAGTCGGGCTGCGCATGCTGAGCTACCTTGTCACAGTCTCACGCGTGCATTGCTCTAGCGGCAGGGAGTGACGTGGGTGCTGTAAGTCAGTCAGGCCCAAACCACCTGCAGAAGACTGGGCCATGATTTCCCCAAAGCTCACGTAACATGAAATACGTAAGGTGGCATCGTATTTGCACAGAACCTATACCACCCATAGACTTTGTCTCTAGATTATTTAGAGCAGCCAGCACAGTGTAAATGCAGTGCAAATAGTTGTTACGTTGTATTGCTTAGGCAGTAATGACAGGCAGAAACATCTTTACATGTTTAATACATGTGCAACTTCTTTTTTTCTCAGTACTTTTGGTCCACAGTTGATTGAATCTGTGGCTGTGGAATTCAAGGATACAGAGGGCCGTGCGTAGCTGTGGAGCTGGGAGTGCCTCCACTATGCCTCTGCTGAGGCTCTCTACCGTTGCCACGCTTCCGCTTCCTCCTCTAGCTGGTGAGGACAGGGCACAGATGGAATGGCGTCACTGAGTGCAGAGCCTGGAACAGACAGTGCTCATTTTGGCCAGCCTGGCAGAAGGTGGGGGAGGGGGTGGTCTCAGTCCAGGCCGGGCTAGGTGATGCCTGGCAGGCCAGGGCTGAGCAAGGCTGTGCCCAGCGGACACGTGGCCCAGATCTCTGTCCTGCCAGCTAGCGCATCTCTGGCCCAGGCTGAGGCTGGCCACCCAAGTGTAACCATCCCGTGGTGTGCCAAGCCATAGCCACTCACCCTCACCCTGCTCTGGTTCTGTTCAGCAATGACTGTGGAGCGCACAAGAGGGCCTGAGCTCTGCCAGCGTGAAGACTCCATCTCTTCTTGGGAGAAGTTCATCTTGTGCTTCCTCCTGACACCCAGTAGTGGAATGTTCAGGATCCCAGAGGCAGGCAAAAAGCAGCCAGAAGCATTCTGCACCTCTCCCACCTCCTGTCGTGCCAGAGGCTCCGTCCAGGAACTGTCCTACCACTCCTGTCTTCAGCAGCGGTTGTCCTCACTGCCCCAACCGTCTCCACTCAGGGGTGACATCGTTCACTGGTGATTAAATCTAGAGCATTAATCAGACTCAGCTTGCTCTCTGGGCCAGCACAGTTTGCAGAAGATACCGGGAACTTCCATCAGGACTCACACGGTGCCTCTGTTCTTACAGTACCAGCAACCGTTGACGACGGATCAGATCCTTCATCCCATTGGTGCTTGCCTTGTCTCTTCTAATCCTCTTTTTTGTCTCTTCTTTTGGGATAGAAAAACCTTCTCGGTGAGTTTGCTGGGTCAAAGCTTAAGGTATGCATTTTTCTTGATGTTGCCAAATCGCCCCTTGCTGTGTAGAAGTAGGACTATATACGCGAACGGTGGTGAGTGCTCAGAATGGCCAATAGACTGCATTACCTGATGTTGTCTTTTTACTTATCTGATGTTTGAAACATACACGTTGGTGTGGCTTGAATCTGTACGCATCTTATTGTAACTGAGGTTCCTTTGTCTCCCCTTCACAGCTCTCCTCCTTGGCCTGCAGAAGCTGGCAGCTTACTCTCCAAACATTAAAGGAGAGAGCACAAGACCAAGAGAAAGACCAAGGGTGCAGGATGACAGCTCAGGTAGCGAAGCCCTGATTACTGCCACCAGGAGCCGAAAGCGGGTCTCCAATAGCCACAATATCCACATTTACCCGGGCCCGGCTGGCGTCCACACTCAGCATGACATCACTAGTCTTCCTCCTTGCCCTTTAAATGTCATGTTAAGCAAACCAACCTGTTATTGAGAGCTTTATATGCCTGGAAGGTGTAAAAAAGAGCCCTCTCAACTGTTAGAGAAGGGGTTTGGGAAGGGGAGGGTAGGAAAAATAATGGGGAGGTGGATATAATCAAAGCATATTATATACATGTATGAAAATGTAACAGTGAAACCTGTATTCTGGGCAATTAATGTTAAAGGAATGAAGAAATCTGTTTAGAAGTGGGCTCCTTGGGCTGGGGAGCTAGCTCAGTGGTCTAAGTGCTTGCCTGGCAAGCTCAAGGACTCCTGTCTATTCCTGGCTCAGCACACCATGCTGGCCACTGAAACCGAGCGTGGTGGTGCACGCCTGTAATCCACATGCCAGGGAGGCTGAGACAGGAAGATCACTACAAGTCTGAGCTGGGTAGCAAGACCCTGTGCCAAATAGTAAATAAATAAAAAGACTAAAAAAAAGAAGCCGGCTGTTCTCTCAGGAAAGAGCAGTTGTCTTGGGCTTCAGTCACACGTGGGGTCATAGAAAAGGCTGCTCATGGGGGAGAGAAACTCCTCCAACCGTACATGAGGCCTGAGATAGGCTTAGAGAGCACAGGGAGAGAGCTCTCTCTCTCTCTCTCTCTCTCTCTCTCTCTCTCTCTCTCTCTCTCTCTCTCTGTCTGTCTGTCTTCCTTCCTTCCTTTCATGGTACTGGAGATTGAGCCTAGCGTCTTTGTACATCGAACCTAGGACCTTTATATAAAGCTATATCTCCAGCCCTTTTAAAATGTTTTTATTCTTTGTTTTTTAATCACTAAATTTATTCTTTAATTTTATTTTATTTTATTGAGAAACAAATAGCAATGAGACAGTTTCAAAACTAATTAATAGGACAGTTTCAATAATTAATACATTGCACATTGTTATCTTCATAGTGATTATCCATAGTACAAGATGCAGACAGGATATCCTGTCCAAACACTATTAGTACAAATCTTTCTTCTCACTGAATTAAGCGAAAGTAGCTGTATATCTATTCTAACTATTCTGTATATACAAATACAAAATGGTCCTTCCTTTGTATTCTCTTTTTTGTTTAGTCCTGTCAGAGGTGGGTATTCCACTGACGTCTAAATACTATAAGTGTGTCAGTTCAGCAAAACAATCCAACACTGTCTAGCAGTCCACAACA
>NW_004524580.1:23462521-23463814 GCF_000260255.1 Octodon degus | reverse complement strand
CTCCATGTGACTCTCCCCAGGCACACTATACACCATCGATCACATTCCTCTGTGGCTCCATAATCTCCTTGATCAGAAAATTTGGGGCACAACTGAGTTACATGATGTTATAGTACAGGTTCTCCTATGTCCTGAGTCTTCACTGACCTTGAAAGGCTAGGGCCAAAATATTGGCTGACCTTGCAGCCCTTCCTTTTCTCTAATTTTTGATCTTAAGGTTGTTAACCCTCCAGAAGAGAAGCTTATTACCCTGCAACATATGCAGTTCAGTTTACCCTATCTGTCTAAATATCAAACTTAGGCATAACATGGAACAGATATTTTCCATCAAGTATTGATATGTTAAACTTTAAGTTCCTACAGCATATGAAGAAAAAATAATTAAAAAATTAGGAATAAACACTTATATATTTTTACACAGAAATTTAGAAATCTAACCATATACAACATTGTATCAGGACAGTCCTGTGATATTTTTTTCTTGTGCCTTTTTTTATTTATTACCCTTTATTTAAAAAACAAACATTTATTTGAGAGACAGTATGGTAATAATTGGTATGTCATGACAAGAAGTATGTATTTAGAATACCAGAATGACAGGCATGTCAAGCGTGACCCTTCTATTACACATTGCTGTCTTCAGGGCAGTTGCTTGGTTCACAGGTACCAGCATATATCGTTAGTCAGGGTGAGAATCCTATCAATTAACTGCTAGTTTCAAAAACCTGCTGATGTTTCTCAGGATCACGGCCTTGCCCATCTCATGCGAATAAATGTATGGCTTTGCCCCTGTCATGTTTCCCAGCTTTTCTCCTTGCCCTCTCCTCATTGTCTAATCTTCAAGTTCTCACTTTCCTTTTAATTGTGTTATAGCTTTCTATTTGTATTTCTTCTTTTGAGTTCTTATACTAGGGAGACTATATGCTATTTACACATGTGGGTCTGGTTTATTTCGCTTATGAGTATACCTTCAAGTGGCATCCACTTAAATATGAAAACTTCGAGCTTATCATTCTTCGTAGCTGAGTAATACTCCATTGCATGAAAATACCACATCTTTTTCAACCATTCCTCATGTGACAGGCATCTTGGTTGTTTCCAAGATTTGGCTATCACAAATTGTGATATAAACATAGGCACACATATATCACTATGATATGATGTTTTCCGTTCCTCTGGGAAAATTCCCAGTAGGGAGATAGCTGGTTTGAATGGGATTTCCAGTCCTAGTTTTTGAAGGAGTCTCCACACTGATTTCCATAATGGTTGCACCAGTCTACATTCCTACCAGCA
>NW_004524580.1:23459875-23461147 GCF_000260255.1 Octodon degus | reverse complement strand
GTCTAGGCTGGCCTTGAACTCATGATCTTCCTGCGTCAGCCTCCATAGTGGCTGGAACTACAGGTGTGCACCACTGCACCGGGCTTAGGCCCCATTTCTTAAAGGCTCTACTATTTCCTAGCAGTGCCACCCTGGAACCCAAGCCATTATTAATATGTGGGTCTTTGAGGTACACTTGTCTAAGCCATACTAGAGATACCTGGGAAGTTCAGATGAGAAGAGTGAGGATGACAGGCCGCCAACTTCCCACCCAAGGAGAGTCTTTCTCCAGCTCCCCTCCACGAGCAAGCTTGGTTTTGTTCAACATAACGTGTGTTTGCTTGAGGCAAGGTCTCACTACATAGTTCAGGCTGGCCTTGAATTCACAACGTAGCTGAAGCTGGCCTTGCACTTGTGATGAGCCTCCTGCCTCAGCCTCCTGCATGCTGGGGCACCAATATGACATGGTCCAAATGTTTTTCTGTCTATTAGAGGCTTATGCACAAACGTGGGTTTCTTGCAGTCCTAGAGGCTGGCCCATAGCCAGGTCTGAAGAAGCTCACCTCTGGCTCACAGATGGCTGCCCTCCTGCTGCACGCTCGGGGGCCTTTCCTAGGTATTCACAGTGCCTGGGGAGCTCTGGAAGCTCTTTTCTCCTGGTCCAGTTAGATTAAGGTCCTGCCTTGTGGTCCCACTTAATTTAATCCCCCTTATATCCATCCCGGAGGATACAGTCTCACTGTGTTTGACGAAACTCCCAGCTTTCTAGAAAACATTCACGCCTGAAAGTGATTTCCAGTGATATATGAAATTCTGAGTAGGTAGGATTCCAAAGGTAAGGCTTTGCCTCCATCCTGAGCTCAGGCGGGGACCACACACATGTTGCCGAACGGAGCACAGCGTAGCTGTGACCCCTGGGACTCTGGGAGGCCTCCTGCCTGCAGACAGCCGGACCAGTAGCTGGCTCTGCCCTCTCACTTCTTTGGCATCCGTGGGGCGCTCATGGGAGGGAGAAGGGTCCCAGGCACCAGGAGGATGGACTCCTGGGATTTGTAAGTGGGGGTCAGTTTTGGTGTAAACAAAACTTGTAATTTACAAGCTGTGTACAGGGGGCACAGGAGGGCAGCAAGGACAAGCAGCCTGGGGAAATTCATTCTCCGCAGACGCCCCCCTCCATGCTGAAGCGCGGGGGTGGGGGTGGGGGTGGGGACTGAACCCAGGACCTTAGCACTGAGCTCCATCCCCGTCCCCTCCTTACATTTTTTATTTTGAGATAGCATCTTGCTACGTTGC
>NW_004524580.1:23439830-23441383 GCF_000260255.1 Octodon degus | reverse complement strand
TGATCCTTTTGTGCCCCTCTGGCAGGATGTTCTGCTCCTGGACTAGCTGGGTGGTTCTGTCCCCTACACTCTCTGCAGGGATTGCAGCTGAAGGGTTTTACCCCAGGCCTGTATGCCAGGCCTAAGCTGAGTCTGGAGGGGACAAGGTGGACAAAGGGGGGGAGGCAGCTCTCCCACACACTCACCGGGCCTGGACTAGGACTGGATTTGGGGGTTCCCAGAACGCAACAGAAATTCCTACTCTGTGGGCGGGGTGTGGGGGGGTACTACGGAGTGATGGGGGGTGTCCTAAGAGGGTGGAAGAGGGTGTCACCCATGCTGTGCCTGGGCTGGGACCAGTAGGTCCCACCGGCGCAGGATAGCCGCTTCTGTGTTCTTAAGAATCAAGACTTTTCTTTGGGAGAAGGAGATACAACCACGATTTAGAAGAGGTTTATTAAAAGCATATGACTCCGAGCTATGTACTACACATGACTGTACATATTGTATACACAGACAGTTATGTAGTATTTTTGTATACAGACAGTAGGTTATGGACCTCATATATTACATCTGGACAGATGTGCAGGCTTAGCTGTATCCCTAAAGATTTTTAACATTTCTGGGTAAGGCAGAAGCATATCTAGCAGCAAGGTTTTGAAATACTATTTACCACTAAAAGAAACCAAGGCTTCTTGGAGAAATGGGAAATTCTTAGAGAAATGGCTCTTTTCAAGCTGGGATAGAAAATGTATGAGAAGAGTCTAGAGCATTTTGTCATAGCCAACAGCAAGGAAAGTATTAAACATATACAGGGACATGCCAAAAGAAAACCTTAGAAGCCAAATTGAAGAGGTTCTTCCAGCCAAATGAGGACAATTTGAGCTTTCAGAAAATATAATTGTGAATAATTAAAATCTATCAAAAATACTTAAATCCATGAATTCCAACAGAAATATTTAAAAAGTAATTGGTCAATTTCAGGGGATGATATAAAATAGAGTCAAGCCTTTTTTCTTGCCTTTTCTAGATGGACTATGCCAATTAACCAACAGGAAGGAAATCTCTATTTGCAATCCTTAACAAGTCAATGACGTGAAGCCTTAATCATCAACAGCTGATAACATCACCAAAAAGAGACAAGCAGACATAGTATTTATTGGTTCTTAATCAAAGACAACATCATCTGTGGTCTTGCAAGGAGAATGAGCCCAAATTCTCTCAGGCTTCTAGATCCAGCTGCCATTTGCAGGAAGCAGAGAGGATAGGCGCACATGCCAATGGGCACCATAAATATGCAAGCAGCAAAATCTACAGTATAGGAACCTTGATGGGACAAATTCCTTGAGCTCTTCAACAGATACAGGAAGAGGAAGAAATGGAAGGGGAACAAAAGACTGACCATACCAAATCATTTTTAAGTAGGTAAGCCATCTAGAAACACATTCCTGAGTAATTATCTACAGTAAAAGAAGTGTAGGGAAAATATTTCAGTGGATTAAAGCACCTGCAAGCAGGCACAGGACCAGGGGTTTGATCCTGGGCCTGCTGTGCCAACCCCAGGACGCACTGAG
>NW_004524580.1:23432851-23439205 GCF_000260255.1 Octodon degus | reverse complement strand
AAAAGAAGGAAGGAAGAGAAGAGGGAAGGAAAGAAGGAAGAAGGAGACAGTATTGTGCTAGACTCCATGGTTTTGTGCTAGCTGGCTTTAGACCTAAATTCACCAAGGGCCAGGGAGATAGCTCAGTAGAATAAGTGCTTGCCGGGCAAGTACAAGGTCCTGAGTTCAATTCCCAGTACTGCAAAAAACAAAAAAACAAAAACAACCCCTCCCCCCAGCAAAACAAGTGTGAGGGCTGGCCAAATAGCTTAGGGGATTAAAGCACCTGGTTAGGCAGACGCGGGGCTGGGAGTTTGATCCACGCTGGCCCCACCCCTAGTGAGTGCTGAGATGGCGAATGAGACTGAGTGTGGTAGCGCACACCTGTAATCCCAGCACTTGGGAGGCTGTAAACAGGAGGATCACTACGAGTCAGATCTATGCAGTGAGAGCCTGTAGACCCTGCAGACCCTCTCCTAAATACAAAAATAAATAAATAATAAACTCACCAGTTTGCAATCTTTACTCTGATTTAAAGTTGAAAAGTTATTTATTATTTGGTACAGGGTCTCACTATGGAGCTCGGACTCGTAGTGATCCTGCCGTCTCAGCCTCCCCAGTGCTGGCATTATAGGCATACACCACCATGCCCGGTTTTGGTGACCAGCATGGTGCACCCGGGGTTCTGAGGCTGGCGTGGCATGCAGTACCAGGGATCAAACCCAGGTCCTTGTGCTTCCCAGGCAGGTGCTTAGACTACCCAGCAATCTCCCCAGCCAAAGTAGAATATTTTTTAATGTAGCTGAGTGAGTTATGTTTGCGAAAGAATCCCAGGTCTTAACCCCTACTTTTCAAAGTTAGCAACAGAGGAAAACTTTCTATCGAATTTCTAACCAAAGAGGAGTTCAGGGGCTTCTAAGTACTTTAAGGGAAAGGATGGAGCCCCCTATCTTGTTTGAATGAGTTGGTCAATAATGTTCCATAATTTATTAACCGTGACCACAGTGGAGCAGCAGCTTTCTCTTTATGTGTTGCTTCTTTTCAGTAGAAGAATGGATTTTGAGATGGCAATTTTCTTGTAATTGAACAGCGTGCTGTGGTTTTAGTCTATGGGCTGCCAAAGCGAGCACTTGATATTGGTTTTAAAGGTGAAGGTTTGAGTTGCTTTGTTTGAAGCTCCGGGGACAAGCCTGAAAGCACTTCACGGGGCACAGATGGTGTTTATTAATATTCTCTGTAATCTGCAAACATGGACGTGTGCTCTTCAAATAATCCATGTTCAGGCTTTGCTGATGTGAAGGCCTCGTCAGGAGAGCCCAGTGCAGTATAATTTGGGACAGATGAATAAAGTATTCACATTCTTTTTCCAAAATCTCTCCTACAGCACTTGAAATCAACATAATTTTTGGCCCTTCATGATAAGGACAGTAGACAACCTAAAATAGAACTGTACAGACGGTCTGGGAAGATATGGCACACTGGGCTACTGGGCTACTCTCGCTCAGTTCTTAGTCCAGCCACCTTGATGGTGCTCCTTACAAGGCAAGGACAAGAAATATCTAGGAGGAAGCACCCCTGAGTCACATGATCATTCTTTCTGCCTACATTTACCAGTGCCTGCAGTGCAGTGAGGGGAGGAGATGCCAGGTCAGGGTGCGGGTGGTGCCAGGGGAGAGTGCATGGGAGGTGCTGTGGGCCTCCGACTGGCCAGGGAGAGAGGGGACTTATAGGACGGCTTCCTGCAGATGACACTTGGCTGAATCCTGAAGGATACAGCAGACAGCACAGGGAGAGGCCGCTTGTTGCGCACTTAAGGCTCTTTTCTCAGATCTTTCCAGTTTACACTTTTAATCAGTTACTTGGATGGACGTAGGCAAAGGCCATCTATCATGGGCAGATGGCACAAAGATCAGAGAGACAGCGATTACTTTGGATGGTGACAGAATCAGGGCTCAGGAAGATCTTGGGAGGGTAGAGGAACGGGCAAAGTCCAGCACAATAAAGATGAAGAAGATAAATGTTTAAAAAGATACTCAAGAGAAAGCACTAGCATGACCAGCTTCCTAAGCTGGATGGGGAGTGGGTGAGAGGTGGAAAAATACGTGTTGGTTCAGAAGTGGGAAAACGGTGACTCGTGGCCCCAGTTCAGCCAGCTGCAGGTTTCGGTAAGCCGAGTCTCCCATTTGGCCTACAGCGGCTTTGCATCAGGCCTGCGGGGTCCAGGGGCTGCGTTCTGCCCCGTGGGCTGCACAGCCTCAGGTTGTTACTATCTTCCTGTCTCTCTTTCAGTCCTCTGCAAAGACAGGAAGAGTCAAGGGTGGGATATGCACACACAAAGATCAGTTCTCTTAGGATCCCTTCACAAAAATGAAGATTCGTAGAACCATTGTCAACAGACCTATGAAGGAACCCAAGCCAAGCACAGGGAGGTGGGGCATCATTCTTGCCTGTTGGAATGAGAGGCAACAGGGTGATCGCAGAGCCTCCACAGCCTGGGCTCAGTTCTGGGCCTTTCCTTAGAGAGGAATCCCGGCCACTACAGCCATGCAGGGAAGAGGCACAGGGGCTTTGGGAAGGACTTGCGGATGACTGGCCTGAAGATGCATAGGCTCAGGGCTGTTGATGGCAGTGACAGCATCCGCTAATGCAGATCGAGTCCTACGTACAGGAGCTCATTCGGTCCTCACCCAGCCCTTGAGATGGGCAGCCTTGGGATGCCCGTGTTGCCAGACGGATGGGAAGACTACAAAGATTCAGCTGCCCAGGATCACACAGCCAACGTCTGGTGAAACTGAGGTTCAGTCCTCACAGTCTGCCCCTAGAGCCATATGTTTAGTTGCCCATCATTGGCTGAAAGTGACGCGATCACCCTGTTGCCTCTGATTCCAGCAGACAGAGCAACTAACAAAGAAAATGGGGCCACAGATGGAGAAGCCCTTCCCAATGTCCAGGGATGGAGCAGCAGGTTGGTGGGGAGGAAACCTTGTCCCTAGGGTACGTAAGTGGGACTGGATCAGATGGCCAGGTTTGAGAGAGAGGATTCCAGACCGGCTAGGAGGAGATAGTCTGCAAGTCTCCTTGTCATGTTGGCCCACTGAGGCCAAGACTTGGGGTCTGTCCTAGGATGGCTGAGGGTGGGCAAGAGGCAGCAGTGAAATGGGACCTGTGCAAGATGAAGGGAAGGCAGTGCTTCCTAAGTACTCTGCATGTTTAAATCACTTCTTCTTTAAAGCAGCTGTAGATATCACGAATGTGACCATTTCTATTTTATCAGTGCAAACACTAAGGCCTGTAGTTGCTATATATTTTATCCAGAGTTACATAACTCGTATTAAAGCCAGGATTTGGATTTAAGTAGGCTGATTCCAGAGCCCGTATGCTCAGCCACCGCTGTGTGAAATGCTCTTTTTAAGAGAGGACATATAATTGAAAGAACACCTTCTGTTTTCCCTGCCTTTACACCATGATTTTTTTTTTTTTTTTGTATTTGTATTTTTATTCTTTTTTGATTCAGGGTCTCACTATGCAGTTCAGCTTCATAGTGATCCTCTGCATCAGCCTCCCCAGTGCTGGGATTACAGGTGTGTGGCACCAGCTGGCACAGCATGCAGCACTGGGAACAGAGCTCTGGTCCTTGCGCTTGCCAGGCAGGCACTTAGACCGCTGAGCTATCTCCCTAAGCCCAACACCAAGATTTTTGATACATCCCCTTCACTTCGTTACTAGAAGCTGATAGTAGCCGTTGCCAATACAACATTCTCATTTTGTCAGATGAAAATTTATAGGCCTGATTCTCCTGCCGCAGAAGCAGGTTCCCAGGAGGGGGTTCCCAAATGCCCCATCAACTCTGACAGTCTCATTAAGCTGTTACGAGTGTGTTCCTTCTCTCTGAAGTCCCAGGCGAAGGGGGAAGCAGTAATGGCCCTCTCGCAATGTGTGTCTGGCTCCTGTTGGAGCATTACTTCTGCAGTGAGCATCACAGCTGCTACACTTTTCATAGAAGTAAAGCTGAGCTTGGTATCAGAGATTCCTGCATGTTAGTGTCCACAACGGGTAAGGGGGAGTTTGGAAATAATAAGGACGATACCCAGCACACAGTCAGTGCTTAATGCTTGCCTAAAAATGTGATCAGCTGGCATTTATTGACTTTGGGGGAACAGGAGCATCAACATAACTGATTTCCTTTGTGGCATGTTCTAGGTAGTTGACAGCCAGTTGCAACCCTTTTCCATACCCCTGCCTTCCAGGTTTCTGCTTTCAATTACTGGACAGAGAAGAATCAGAGATTTTCTTGATGTGTTATAGTTGAAGGTGGAAAATATATTCATAAAAAAACTGTTTTTGTTAGCCTCCTTTTCCTTTGGATCCATTTTTTTCCCCTGGATACAAACAGAACCTTGCATGTCCAATAAGGACCTGGACCTGGGTTGTGGTGGTCATTCGAACCATTGATGCAGATACAGGGCTGCTATGTCTAAGGCAACTTCTTGACTCAGGATGTATGAGGACGCATCATTCAGTGCTTGGCTTAGTTAATGTGTGTTTTTGCTGCCAGTTCTCTCAGGGCAATCGCTGGTTGAAGGTAGATTGGATCTTGTTTTGGAGGTGGCTTACAAAAGAACTTTGTCACTGTGCTGCTCTCCTCCTCCATTTCTGCTCGGGCACTGAGCTCTCTGATGCCATGTGGCACATTCGGCCTTCTGGCAGCAGTGAGGGCCCCCAGAGGTGGTGGGCAGCAGGTGGTGGGCTCCTCAGGGGCAAGAGCTTGGCCTTGCTGTCTTTGTGCCCCAGAGCGGGAGCTTGGAAAGGGCTGGCTGAACCCTCCTCTGAGGCCCATGCTGAGGGCACCCATCCTTCACCCCCTCTTCTCTTGGGCTCCAGAGACTTCGCCTGTCTTAGGTGATAGTCAAGCAATTGGACCAGCGCCACAGCCACCCAGCCCTTGGACAGGGGTGGGACCCTGAAATCCCTTCTCTGGTAGATTCGGGCTCTTTAGCTCCTCTCTCACTGGGGGCTCAAGGAAGAGATATTTCAGGGGTACACTGGTGGTTGGAGCAAGGACTCCTTCCTAGTGGTAATGGAAGCCTTTAAATAATTGAACAGTGGTGCAGCTGTGCCCATTAATACCAGCTGATTGTGTCTGTTTACTTCTCTGAATACCATCCGATACCATGCACCAGGCTTATCTATTTCCCACAGTGGAAATATTACTACCTTTCCCCGCCAGATAAATATGATTGCTGTACAAATTATGATAAAATATAGTGAACTGGGAAGGTGGTAGCTGCAGCATAATTTTAAGAAGGTCTCTGAATTCCCTAAATAAAAACAGCAACTGGATGGCTAACCCAGAAACACCCCCAGCAGAGTAGATACCAATGTCCCTGCAGGCTCCCAAGTCCACGGAGACCTGCGCCTGATTAGTATTTGTGCAGGAGACAGCAGAGGGCTTGAAGAGTAACTGTGGAAGTGGGCAGTAGAGGAGGAAAAGAGCCCAAGTGGTGGAAGGCAAGGGGGCCAGGACATCTCAGAAAGGGAGCTGCTGTGTCGTTTAAATGTGTCCTATAAACATCATGAAAACTGTTCAGCGAAGTTAGAAAAGCTATCTGGGGCCATGGTTACTTTTCTTTTTCTTCTCCCAAATTTCAGGGATAAATTTTATATAGAAAATAAGCAATAAAAATTATCAAGGTAAAACAAAATTATCAAAGTCAAATCCTACATGAAGTTCTTTTGAGGAGAAAGATCTGTGGAACAGACAGTACCTGTTGAAACCCTGAGATCACACCAGAAGTGCCTGCTTAGTTAGGCACAGCGAAACAGCTGGGGTTTGATCCCTGGTGTGTTGTGCTGGCCCTACTACCAGGGCATACAGAGAAGATGATTGAGACTGGGTGTGGTGGTACACACCTGTAATCGCAGCACTTGGGAGGCTGAAAACAGAGAATCACTAGAGTCCATCTACATAGTGAGATCCTGTAGACCCTGTACTAAATACATAAAATTAAAAAAAAAAAAAAAGAAATCACACCAGAGATACCTTAGAACACTCAAAACTATAACTTTTTATTTAAAAATCAGCTGAACAATACAGAGACTAACAGAAGATATGAAGGAATAGCTCAAAACTAATGAGAAAAAGAGTTCTAAATGAGTGGCTAGAATTTGAAAATGCATTAGCAATAAAAGAAATGAAGACTAACCTTTATAAATGAAGACTAAATACAAACAAATGCAATCAAGATGATCCTGTAGCTGCTTGTCATGACATGCCAGTTGCTGCTGTGCTGTCTCTGGGGTAGATGATTGTTCAAAAGGAAGGGGGTGGTGAATGAAGGCAAGAGACAGGAAAAGGAATGTTGTGGGACTGTCCTG